>NW_027361697.1:18207500-18807500 GCF_039654945.1 Dendrobates tinctorius | reverse complement strand
GGCCCGTCTGAAGTTTGCTAGAGAGCATTTGGATGATCCAGAGGAGTTTTGGGAGAATGTCCTATGGTCTGATGAAACCAAACTGGAACTGTTTGGTAGAAACACAACTTGTCGTGTTTGGAGGAAAAAGAATACTGAGTTGCATCCATCAAACACCATACCTACTGTAAAGCATGGTGGTGGAAACATCATGCTTTGGGGCTGTTTCTCTGCAAAGGGGCCAGGACGACTGATCCGGGTACATGAAAGAATGAATGGGGCCATGTATCGTGAGATTTTGAGTGCAAACCTCCTTCCATCAGCAAGGGTATTGAAGATGAAACGTGGCTGGGTCTTTCAACATGACAATCATCCAAAGCACACCGCCAGGGCAACGAAGGAGTGGCTTCGTAAGAAGCATTTCAAGGTCCTGGAGTGGCCTAGCCAGTCTCCAGATCTCAACCCTATAGAAAACCTTTGGAGGGAGTTGAAAGTCCGTGTTGCCAAGCGAAAAGCCAAAAACATCACTGCTCTAGAGGAGATCTGCATGGAGGAATGGGCCAACATACCAACAACAGTGTGTGGCAACCTTGTGAAGACTTACAGAAAACGTTTGACCTCTGTCATTGCCAACAAAGGATATATCACAAAGTATTGAGATGAAATTTTGTTTCTGACCAAATACTTATTTTCCACCATAATATGCAAATAAAATGAAAAAAAAAAAACATACATTGTGATTTTCTGGATTTTTTTTTCTCAGTTTGTCTCCCATAGTTGAGGTCTACCTATGATGTAAATTACAGACGCCTCTCATCTTTTTAAGTGGTGGAACTTGCACTATTGCTGACTGACTAAATACTTTTTTTCCCCACTGTATATATATGCAATTTTACCATGGCTCCAGCAATTAAAATAAAAAATTACTGACACCTATCTTTTGGCCATTTATGTCACAATGATGATCTAAGCCCATTGTATTGTCCTTGTTAAAACGATTTTAGGGCAAATTATACCGCATGATTCAGAACTAACCAATTAAGAAAATACCTATATATTTTTTTAATTATATTTTTTTATATTTTTTTATGAGATATGTATTACTTAACACCAATAATTTACATCATCCCCTAGATATTTGTCTATTTGTCCTTAATTTATAACCTGCCAGTATTTACGGAAAAAGAAATGCATTATTTAAATCAGTTATCACAAAAAAATGGCCATATCTATTTTATCATTGAAACCTATGGGACCAGTTGCCCGTGTATCCATAATCCATTTGGATTCCCGCTTCAATAATAATTTATTCAAATTCCCTCGGTACTTCGGTTTTTAGGAAACCTATAGCCACCAATTCCATATTGCGGTTTGATAGCTATCATCCCACACATACCGTTAATTCAGTACCATATAGTCAATTTTTGCGAATATTTCGTTTGAATAATACAGTGGAGGGTCGGGAACGACAATCCAGAGAACTATATGAGAGATTGAGGCAACGAGGATATCCTGACCATTTATTGGACACCACACTTCAACAAGTGAGATCACATTGGGATGACAGTAGGAGATGTGTAGTTTATCAACAGAGTAAAGAGAGTAAGAAGGAAAAGAGATTCACCTTTTGTTTCCGTTATGGTCCGATGGATAGGCAGATTAGATCGGTAATTAGGAAACACTGGCACATTTTGGAACAAGATAGAGAGCTGTTTGATATAGTGTCAAGAGGACCACTTATTTCTAATAAACGTAGTACAAGGATTAGGGATGTTCTAGTGCAGAACCGATTAATAACTCCACGTGATACATGGTTGAATCAAGGAATACCTAAGGGAAATTATAAATGTGGACAATGTCCTTATTGTAGATACCATTGCACTGACCATATACTACAAATAGGTGCGGTTAGACATACAGTGTCCAGTCTAATTACATGTAAGACCGATCATGTGGTTTATGTCATCTTCTGTACATGTCGATTTTTTTACATAGGAAAGACAATACGTCCACTCTATGTTCGATTTCGGGAACACTTCAAGTCGATAACAACGGGAAAAGGAGTGCCACGTCTTATTGATCATGTTAGGACTGTACATGGGATGGATCCACGTGTCCTTTCTTTTGCTGGTATTGAAAAAGTCATGTTACCCCCACAAGGAGGGAATTTGCATAAATTATTATTGAAGCGGGAATCCAAATGGATTATGGATACACGGGCAACTGGTCCCATAGGTTTCAATGATAAAATAGATATGGCCATTTTTTTGTGATAAGTGATTTAAATAATGCATTTCTTTTTCCGTAAATACTGGCAGGTTATAAATTAAGGACAAATAGACAAATATCTAGGGGATAATGTAAATTATTGGTGTTAAGTAATACATATCTCATAAAAAAATATAAAAAAATATAATTAAAAAAATATATAGGTATTTCCTTAATTGGTTAGTTCTGAATCATGCGGTATAATTTGCCCTAAAATCGTTTTAACAAGGACAATACAATGGGCTTAGATCATCATTGTGACATAAATGGCCAAAAGATAGGTGTCAGTAATTTTTTATTTTAATTGCTGGAGCCATGGTAAAATTGCATATATATATCTTGATTAGATCATAATGTATGGAAGCACACACTTCCTATGGATTTAGTATCATGCAGCTCTCGGATTTATATTAATAAGCTGTTTCCTTTGGAACAGATTACCCAGAAGGGTTAATTTGATAATAGGGGTCCTTTAGTTATGTTGATAATCACTCAATAGTCCTTGTAATATTTGTCTTTATATGTAAGATTATTGTTCCCGCTGCAGCGGTGAAATATGTGTGCTTTTTATATGTTTGCACTGAGCACCTGTCTGTTTTACTTGTTAGTTATACAGCGGCTGAGGTAGGAGGAGTGACTGGATGACATGATTTGCTTAAGAATCCGTCATTTCCCCCTGCACTTTGACCCGTGGAAGCGCTCGAGTAGCGCGAAACGGCCGTTGTCAGCCATTTGACACTCTTGTTATCACATCCCCGACGTGACATGTAATTATGTGTCAATAAATCTTCACTATTATCTCGCAGAGTGCGACCTTCTTTCTTTGGAAACCACAAGTGATTTGTTATGAGGTCAAGCACCCGGGAATCCTCCATGTGAGCTCACCGCCTGCTGCAAGCCACGGATCCTAGCACGGTAACAGCGGTGCCGCCCGCTTCTTCTTTTTTATCACATTATTAAACAGATCGCTTAAGATCCATTTATACGGTCATCACTCATCATGAAAGAACGTAGAGAAGAAAATCTTGTAGTCTAAACAGGACAGTGATTACCCAGTGAACAAGCAAAATGTCTGCGCTCTCTACTCCATCCGTACTCCAATCTGTGCGAGTGGTAAGCCATGAGCTGCACTCTCAACTCCCCTTAGTTGCTCACCTCCCTGCACCTGGACACCCAATGATCTACCTCCAATTAAGAGAACAGCATCATATAAAAAATAATAGCAAAAGTTACATTTTCAAGCAATTTTTCAGGCATTTTTTGAGCGGATGATCAAAAAACTCAACATCCACTTACCCTGAGGATAACTGAGATTTTGAAGCAGAAACTCTAAGTTTTTGAGGAGTTTTGAGATTTTGATGAGGCTCTGAAAAGTTTCCTGTCACATTTCCACCCCTCAGGGTGTCTGGGATGCAGTTACTGACAGCTCGGCTGTCCAATCCAGTACAGGGGTGTGCTGAAGCTGTTGGTACTTTGATGGACATCTCAGCTGTCCAATCCGATACAGGGGCGTGCTGAAGCTGTCAGTACTTTGACTGACGGGCGTCTCAACTAGCCAATTGGTGGCTGGGAGGCATCTCAGTCTCTAGGTGTTCACTATCCCGGGTAAATGCCATGCTTACTTAACTGAGTAGCTTACCCCAGACCACTGTGAGATGTACATTCATCTTGTGAGGTTTGTGCTCCCTGTGCCTTGAGTTCTATATGCTTGATCTGTTGCCCGACCTTGGACTTTGTTCTGACTATCTGCCTGTTTAACCCCTTTAGCTCTGATCTGTTAACCTCCCGATACTCTGACCACGGAACGTTACCTGACTACGCTTTTGTCTCTTCCTTCTGTTTATGACGTACCCTCCTGGCTTCTGACCTTGGACTCTTTGACCACTCTGACTCACGACTTGGCCTTTAGAAGTAGCGTCACCTTTCCGCTCAGTTTCTCAGTTAAAAAAAACTCAGTGTGAACATTCGCTTTGGACATCTACACATGGTGTGATTTAAACACCGCTGCGGCCACCGAGTTGTCCCAGGCAAATCTGCTTCTGGAAAATGCTTCTTAGCAGAAGTTGCCTGATGAGTGAGCTTATCATGTCTTTTAAGCACTTCAGGGTTTCCAGATCATGAAGCACTTAAAGTAAGTGACATAAGACGGTCATGTGCACAGCAATGTCATTTCGATATTGCTGTGCATTATTATCATTTTCTCGGGCACTTTTGTGGCACTTTTTATTCTGGGCGGAATTTGCCTGAAAAAGACAGTGTGCACATACCCTTCTTTGGAAAATCCGTTTCTGAGTCCTGAGGTGTAATATGACAATGCTTCTGTGCAACCTCCTCCTGGTAATAATATATAGGTCTGTATTTTATTCACTTAGAATTAAACTTTTAATCTCAGGCTCAAAGAACATATTGAAATATTTAGTTTTTATATGATATATAGAGTGCAACATCCCATGGCTGGCATGGCAGTACCTTTTTACTATACAACTAGAGCATTCTAGGGCATCAACGTAAGTGTTACAGTGTATAGAACGACAAAAGTCTAAGTCAGGAGGAATGCTAAATGGAGTTTCAGTAAACAATATATATTAAAACCTTTTCATACTGCGCGTTATTGAAGGTTGAATCATTGTGTCTCTATCTTAGACAAGTTCTGAACTTTCAGACAATCACACACTGCAGACGACAATTTGGATAATTAAAGCCGCTGTCCACTACTTGGACAACCTCTTCTTAAATCCTGTAGTCCTCAATGTACAAGAGAAAAAAAACCTTATACTCAACTCCCAAATACACGTTTCACACACAGTCAGCAAATAATGCTGAAACAGTAAGCAAAAGAATGTGTGTCTTTGTATTGCGTTAAGTACATGCTCGGCGGCCCCTTCAGACGATATGTCCGAATCCCCCACCCCCCGCAAAATGGGACTTGGACATATGCACTAACGGCACCATAGGCTAAAATGGTGCTGATAGAGCGAATGTGTGCTCTGCTGGGCATAATTTTTGAGTTTATATGCCTACTGGAAGCGGACATTCAAACGCAGTCTTCTACGTCTGGGTGTGCTCCTCCAGTAGGCGTACACACTCAAAAATGATGTGCGTCAGAGCGCACATTCACTCTGCTGGAACCTTTATAGTCTATGGCCCTGTAGGCGCATAAGTCCATATCCCGTTTTGCGGGGGTTTTGTCACTGAGCGTGTACTAAATGCAATGTGACAGAGCAGATGGAGTAATCGCAACACTTCCTTACAAACTGAGATAGCGTGAGTAAATAAATTAAATTTCTGTGAGAGGAGAGAGGAATCATGGGAACTACAGACCATCACATTGGTAATCCCACTCGCATTGCCAAAACAAATAGGTGGCACAGACCTGGGTAAGATCATGAAAAACAATTGCATCTGAGCTATGGAGGAAATATTTAGTGTTCATTCAGACCCAAAAAGGCTCTTTTCTAACTTTTTGTAAAAGCTTTTTCATAAGCTCAGAAAACTAAATTGCGACCTGTTACTAATCTTGCACAACCCTTTTTTGAAATTCTTTTGACATGGAGTAAATCTCATGTATAGGTGTATGTGATTAGAAGAGTACAACTGAGCAAAATAGTCACTTGGTCTACATTATTTTATGACTCCCCTTGTTGTTGCTCTGAAATGAAATTTGTTTTGTCTCAGTTTTTCAACCAAGGGAAGAGAGACAAACAGATGAATGACCTGAGAATCACTTAGCAGGAGTTAATGTGAGAATTGCTGGATGAGGCTGGAAGGAGCAGCAAGTAATGTATTGAGTAAAGTGGATTTATCGTCATGTAGTAAAGTATGGGAAAAAATAGGACAATAGGTCCCAGTTGGGAGGTGGAAGTCCGCATAAGTCACTAGTTAACAAATTATAAGGGTGCTAATCCATCATGGCATTGTCCACTGTCCAGGCACACATACAACATTACCGTGCTTTGTATGGCTCAGAAACAGCACATACTTGTCAATTTAAACATTACACTATATTTAAGATTTAAGTCAGTGCTGTGAAAAAAGAATCTGATGTAAAATGTTATGTAATGTAAGGAAACAGGCACACGACCATGCAAACTGCCTGGTAGTAGTATCGGACATACTGAAGGGCTCAGTTACACTAAATGGGTTTTCCAATATTTTAGAACTGGCCACAAATTGGAAGTGGTATAAAATAAAGAGGTATCTGCTTAAACCCCACTTCAGTATTGGCACTTTGGTGGTCCCCAATGGTCTCTTCCTACCTATGACGGCCTTTATGAATGCACATGTAACTGCTGCACCAATCAATGGCTTCAATGCCTGCACGATCACTGAGGCCAGGAATAAGCTTTATAAGTCACGTGTGCATGAATGGCACACCATTACTTCAAGAAGTAAGCAGAGACTGTCAAAGTGGCAGCAGTGGAGCAGATATGGTAACTTATCAAGCGTTCATGTGTCTTTAATGGAGAGACAAAAGATGCTGCCAGAGACCACTGGCAGTGGATCATCTCCCTGAAGAACAAAAAGATTGGGTTTTTTATTTAAATCTCCCCAATCCTTCTTGGGAAGCCATCAATACACATCAAATGGTTATTCCAAATCATTGAGTTTGCACAACTCTAGACTAATGTGTATGGGATTCTTTGGTGCAGGGGTGTTAAACTAATTTTCACCAAGGGCCACATCAGTAATATGGTTGCCTTCAAAGGGCCAATTGAAATTGTAAGGGCTCATGCAGATGTCTGTGCAACACGGTACGAGCATGGGCTGCAATGCATGGACGGGCAATGGGCTATAAGGGGGCTGTCCCTGCGTAGAAGGACTAAGAACGCTGTCCCTGGACAGTAGGGCTAAGAGAGCTGTCCCTGGGTAGTAGAGCTAAGAGCACTGTCCCTGGGTAGTAAGGCTAAGAGCGATGTCCCTGCTAGTAGTGATTAGAACCAGGGCCACCATCAGGACATTACTGCCCTTACTGTTGTATGGAGAGCAGAAGTAAAGAGGTGGGGACCCAGTTCGGGACACCCGTCTTGTGCTTCTGCTCACTGGGCCCCAGGGTATAATGAAGCATTGTACGCCAGTGCAGGGGCCCTTCCTAGAGCTCCATGGAACAGCTGTGCAGCTCTAAGTGAGTCCATCCACCTCTTCTGTGAGGTACTGGTGAGTGGGGGGCGCAGTGCTGGATTACAATTTATATTTGGAATGGTGGGTTGCTTAATAACTAATTATATATTAATGGTGGGTTCACATCTGTATTCAGCTGCGAAGTGTAAAAGGTGGGGAAAAAGGAATGTGCTCTGGAAGTGGTGCTCTAGATAACTGTGTTATTTTCTGTAGAGACAAGTCCTGGCTAAAAGAAGTGATGGTGGTCTGTGCTGGATGAGCAAGAAAAGTGACAATGAAAGACTTCAACTAGAGACATCACCAATGAGTCAGTGTATTACCAGTACACATACACTAAACACTAGAGTTGAGCGAAACGGGTCGAAAAATTTCAAAAGTCGCCGACTTTTGGCAAAGTCGGGTTTCATGAAACGAAACCCGACCCTAGGATGAGGTCGGCCACGAGGTCGGCGACTTACGCGCCAAAGTCGCATTTCAAAAGTTTGTTTTGCGCTCTTTTTCAGCCAATCAGGATCCACGGACACTGTGGGCTACGTGATGACATAGACAGGGGTCACCACCATCTTTCAGAAGGGCATGCAAGTGATTGGCTTGCTTTGGTGGGCGTCACAGGGGTTATAAAAGGGCGTGCACGCCGACCGCCATCTTACTTCTGCCGATCTTAGCATAGGGAGAGGTTGCTGATTCTGTAGGGAGAGCGTTAGGCAGGGAAGAAGAAAAAAAAACTGCTTCTGCTGCTAGCGATTTTGCCTGTACAACACACCAGTCACTGTGTGTGCAGTGCAAGGGGAGGCTATATTGTGGTGGATCAGCGGTGTTGGTTGTTAGGCTGCCTTCTAAGGCTTCCTGACAGCTGCATTGCTGTTTACCCACTGCTCTGCAAACTGCTTTTTTAAAAGCAATCCCAATTTTTTTTTTTGTCCTGCTGAGGTACTGAGCGTGCATTTTTTCACACCATACAGCGTCAGTGGGCCTCACACAATCCAAAAGTGTCCAGTGTCCACTAGTGTCTGCAGAAATTCAAAATCTCCCTTATCCTGTAGTCACTTTTTTCACACCTGTGCCATCGAACCTGTGACATAGCTTTCTGATATTCAGTGGGCCTCACACAATCCAAAAGTGTCCAGTGTCCACTAGTGTCTGCAGAAATTCAAAATCTCCCTTATCCTGTAGTCACTTTTTTCACACCTGTGCCATCGAGCCTGTGACATAGCGCTCTGATATTCAGTGGGCCTCACACAATCCAAAAGTGTCCAGTGTCCACTAGTGTCTGCAGAAATTCAAAATCTACCTTATCCTGTAGTCACTTTTTTCACACCTGTGCCATCGAGCCTGTGACATAGCGCTCTGATATTCAGTGGGCCTCACACAATCCAAAAGTGTCCAGTGTCCACTAGTGTCTGCAGAAATTCAAAATCTCCCTTATCCTGTAGTCACTTTTTTCACACCTGTGCCATCGAGCCTGTGACATAGCGCTCTGATATTCAGTGGGCCTGACACAATCCAAAAGTGTCCAGTGTCCACAAGTGTCTGCAGAAATTCAAAATCTCCCCGTCCTATAGACACCTTGTACCTTGTTTTACATTACTATATAGTTTGTTGGATTTTGTCTACATTTCTACCAAAAATGAGGAAGGCTGGTGGAAGAGGCCGTGGAATTGGGCGGGGGTTGGCAGCTGGTAATGATGGTGTTGGTGGTGGATCTGATGGTAGTGGCAAAAGCAAAATAGGACCGAATGCAGGAGGTGTTGAGCCTGCGTCATCGTCTGGCTCCACAAGGCCTCGAAGGCTTAGTTTTCTAGGAGTTGGCAAACCGCTTTTAAAGCCAGAGCTTCAGGAAAAAGTTTTGTCTTACATTGCTGACTCAGCCTCCAGCTCTATCGCCTCCTCTTCTGAAGTTGTAAAAAATAAAAGCACTGAGTCGTCATTGGAGGCTCATGTTCATGAACCACACCTTTCCTTGTGTCCTTGACCCCAACCAAGATTGAAGGATGACGCAGGCCATACTACTGATTACTCCATGGAGCTGTTTTCACATACCATGCCTGGATTATCAAGTGAAATGGTGAATTACCCAGGCCTAGATGAATCTGACATGGAGTGCACTGATGCACAGCCGCTGATAGACGATTCTGCTGGTACATTCACTCAGAGCACTACATTGTCCTCGCAGTGTACAGAGCCAGATTCTGACCCTGATGAGACTCAGGTGCCCCTTCCCGCACACTATACCACCATACACGGTGACACAGAGGAAGGTGCACATGACATTGAAGAGGAGGTGATGGATGACCCAGTTGTTGACCCAGATTGGCATCCATTGGGGGAAGAGGGTGCTGCTTCCAATAGCTCAGATGAGGAGGAGCATCCACAGCAGACATCGACATCGCAACAGCTGTTATCTGGCAGGCCCGGAGCACTCCAAAGACAGGTTCCAAAAATCAAAAGAGTTGCTGGACAGCTTGTCCAGAGGGTCAAAAGATCACAGCGTGCTAGGCCGCAAAATGTCTGCCAAAGTAGGAAGAGTGCAGTGTGGCACTTTTTTGAACAAAATCCTCATGATCAGGCCAAGGTTATCTGTAAGAAGTGCGCCGAGGGAAAAATCTGAAAAATTTGAATACCAGTTGCATGCTTAGACATTTAACCAGCATGCACTTGCAAGCGTGGACACAACACCAAACCTCAAGTGCCACATGTGCAACTGATCACAAAGAAGGTAGTCAACAACGCTACATTGTTTCCCCCACTGTAAGCCCACCGGTTAGCACAGCAGCAAATGTTGAGGTGTCGTTGCAAGGCCACAGCAGTCAGGGAATGCCACTGTTATATCAATGAAATACTGAATCTAGGCCATCAGAAAGAACACCAACTCCATCACCATCATCAACCCTCAATCAGTCCGCCCTGTCCACCGCTACTTCCACCATATGCAGCTCTCAAGTCCAGCTCACCCTCCCAGACACTATGAGTAGGTCAAGAAAGTACTCAGTCTCTCATCCGCGTACACTGGGTTTGAACGCCCACATTGCCAAACTAATCTCGTTTGAGATGATGCCCTATCGGTTGGTGGAAAGCGCAGCTTTCCGCGAACTCATGGCCTATGCAGTACCACGCTATGACCTACCCAGTCACCACTTCTTCTCTCGCAAAGCCATCTCAGCCCTCCACCATCATGTAAAAGACCGCATTGTCCATGCACTCAAGCAGTCAGTGAGTGGAAAGGTGCACCTCACAACTGATGCATGGTCCAGTCGGCATGGCCAGGGCCGTTACGTGTCCATCACTGCGCACTGGGTTAATGTGGTGGATGCAGGGTCCACAGGGGACAGCGGTGGTGGGACAGTGCTTCCTAGCCCACGGTATAGGAAACAGTTGGCTGTAGACGTTCGACCCTCCTCCTCCTCCAGAAGCGAAAGCTCGTCTACAGAGCGCAGTCGTACGAGCACTCCATCTGCAGCTGCCACTGTTGCACACGAGGTGTCCCCCTATCGAGCAGCTAGTGGAAAGCGTCAGCAGGCTGTGTTGCAGATGATGTGTTTGGGCGACAGACACACCGCCGAGGTGCTGGCCGAGTACTTGAAGCGACAAACTGAGTCATGGCTGGGCAGTGTACATCTTGAGGCAGGCAAGGTAGTTAGTGATAACGGCCGTAATTTTGTGGCAGCCATAGCCCTTTCAAAACTCAGCCACATACCTTGCTTGGCTCACACCTTGAACCTGGTGGTGCAGTGCTTCCTCAAAAATTATCCGGAGTTAACAGCCCTGCTCCAGAAGGTGCGAAGACTGTGCGCGCACATCCGCCGGTCGCCTGTACACTCCGTTCGTATGCAGAAGCTGCAGCGATTGCTCCACCTTCCCAACCACCGCCTCATTATCGACATTGCAACAAGGTGGAACTCCACCCTGCACATGGTGGAGCGGCTGTGCGAGCAGAGGCAGGCCATAATGCATTTGTGGGAGGATACACGGCCAGGCACTTTGAGAGCAGACATGGAGTTGACTGGTGTGCAGTGGTCGAAGCTGAAAGACCTCTGTAAAGTCCTTCAGTGTTTTGAGGAATGCACACTGCTGGTAAGCGCAGACGACGCCATCCTAAGCATGAGCATCCCACTTATGCGTCTGCTCATGCAAACTTTGACGCACCTTAAGGAGCAGGCGTCTGCAGCCAATGTTGATGAGGAGGAAGAGGAGGAGGGAATCCTTGATGACATTCAGCCATTGTCTGCTCAGGGACCTCTCCTGGACGAGGTGGAGGAAGAAGAGGAGGAGGAGGATGATGATGGGGATGATTACTTAGGGGAGGAGGATGCATCTCGTGGGGCAAGTGAAAATGTTGGCGTGGCAAGGTCTGGTACAGGGTTTGTGCGTGACTGGAGGGATGTGGATTTGCCAGAAAGTGCTCCTCCACCCAGCACTCGCAGTGCATCATTGACACCGGGAACATTGGCCCACATGTCAGATTATGCCTTGCAGATCCTAAAAAGGGACCCCCGCATTGCCAAAATGATGAACGATGACGACTACTGGTTGGCCAGCATCCTGGATCAACGCTATAAAGGCAAATTACAAAACATCATGCCACAGGAGAACCTTGACCTAATATTGGCTAATAAACAAGCAACTCTGGTAAATCGGTTGCTTGAGGCATTCCCAGCACACAGCAGCGGTGATGGTTCTCACACGAGCCGTACGGGCCAGGGGCAGCTTGGCAGAGGTGTTCATGGTGCACACAGCAGAAGTGGCGTTGGAGACCGGGGTTTCATGACAATGTTGTGGACTGATTTTTCGATGGAAAGTGACAGGAGACAGCAGTTGTCAACTATGGTTACAAACTACTTTTCCTCCCATATCGATGTTCTCCCACACAGGTCATTCCCCTTTGACTATTGGGCCGCTAAACTGGACACCTGGCCTGAATTGGCACAATATGCCTTACAGGAGCTCGCTTGCCCAGCTGCAAGTGTGCTATCGGAAAGAGTCTTCAGTGCAGCTGGATCAATCCTGACAGAAAAAAGGACCCGTCTGTCAACCCAAAATGTGGATGATCTAACCTTCATTAAAATGAACCATGCATGGGTTTCCAAGGATTTTGTCCCACCTTCCCCTGATGACACATAGAGTGACAGAAAAATGGCTTGCTTTGGTCCACCTCTTCCTGGGACTTGACCTATTTCGCCTTTTGCATCAGCTGAATGTCCAACATCAACATATGCCACTTTCTAAAACTCCCTAACTGTGCTGCCTCCCCCCCCATGGCCGGGGTCACCACCTAGCGCACGACACCGTGCGAGTGCCGTTGCCCTGGACAGGTGGGTAGGCCGACTCTTGGGCGCGGGCACTGGCACAGGGTCCCTCATAGTGCAATCAAGTGTCTCTGACGGTGGTGGTGCACACCCGCCGTCAGACACACCGCCGTACTATGAGGGGCCCAGTGCCAGTACCGACGCCCACGAGTGGGCCCCCCTTGCTTGGGCAGGGCCCCAGCATTTGCAATCTTTACCTCTCCCTGCTCCTCCGCTGTGTAGTCTGGGCCGTCAAATCCATACTGTGCCTGACACCGTCTGAGCCTGCCTCCTGATGTATAGACATATTTTGAATGTGTACGCTATCCATACATGTTATCCGGGGATACGGTACCCTTTCTCACCTTTGTGCAATCACGTGCAAGCCATACTGGGCCTAACACCGTCTGAGCCTGCCTCCTGATGTATAGACATATATTTTGAATGTGTACGCTATCCATACATGTTATCCGGGGATACGGTACCCTTTCTCACCTTTGTGCAATCACGTGCAAGCCATACTGGGCCTAACACCGTCTGAGCCTGCCTCCTGATGTATAGACATATATTTTGAATGTGTACGCTATCCATACATGTTATCCGGGGATACGGTACCCTTTCTCACCTTTGTGCAATCACGTGCAAGCCATACTGGGCCTAACACCGTCTGAGCCTGCCTCCTGATGTATAGACCATATATTTTGAATGTGTACGCTATCCATACATGTTATCCGGGGATACGGTACCCTTTCTCACCTTTGTGCAATCACGTGCAAGCCATACTGGGCCTAACACCGTCTGAGCCTGCCTCCTGATGTATAGACATATATTTTGAATGTGTACGCTATCCATACATGTTATCCTGGGATACGGTACCCTTTCTCACCTTTGTGCAATCACGTGTAATCCATACTGGGCGTGAGAACGGCTGGCGAGCTGTTAAGCAAGCTACAGCACCTGTGGTTTGCACACGTAAGTTTTTCATTTTTTCAGGAATGATGGTTAGGCCTAATTCCGGAACTGCGGTTGACCTGCACTTACTGGGAAATCATCGTTCGCGGGTAATAATTGTAATCAGTGATCCCCATCACTAACGTTGTTCAGCGGGTTATCTGCACCTGTAAGCGACAAACGCTGGCCTTTTCAGTGTAGCGCACATGCAGCCACGGACATGTAAGGGCATGACACACCAGTTATTGGCCAATCTCATGTGCCAGAGCCTCACGTGTCCCTCTAGTAAGCCGGACTCGGACCGCGGGGCATGACGGAGTCTCGTTCGTTAACGGAATTAAGCTTGCAATGTGTGCATCTGTTCTGTAGCTGGCATGGTTGAGGTTTCCCAGGTGGAGTCGAATTTAACCGTAGGCTCCACTCCTGGTGGTCCCCTTCTGGACATTCCTTTAAGGTTCAGCTTTGCAACCATACTGCCCACGTAAAACAAACACTTTGCCTTCATGAACGCTGTTTGGAGGGTCATGACTCGTGGGAATAACGCCGCCCAATCAGTTAACCTGCTAGAGAGATCCTTCGTTGCTCCCAAGCATGACATCACACTCCCTAGGAGGAAGGTAATGCCACTGTGGCGACCGTACTCCTGGGGGCGACACAAGTGCACTGATGCCCAGCCACTGCTCGATGAATCTGCTGGTACATTGACCCAGACCACTACATTCCCCTCGCACGCTACACGGCCTGAATCTGACCCTGATGAAACTCAGGTTACCCTTCCCATATACAGTTCCATCTTACACGGTGACAAAGAGGAAGCTGCAGATGAAAGTGCAGGTTCGGCCCACCCGCCATCAGACACACCACCGTACTATCAGGGGCCCTGTGCCAGTGCCGTCGCCAACGAGTGGGCCCCCCCTGCTTGCTCAGGATCACAGCACTTGCAAGGTTGAAATACTGTGCAGTGAGATGGAAGATGGGAACGACGAGGAGTCCAGACTAGTACAGGGATTCCCTAGCAAGGAGACTTATTTGATTGTTTTCAATGTTGAGACAGCAATTTTTGGGGAGCACTATACTCTGGAGAATGATAGATGGGGCCCACCATACACTGGAACATTCCAAAGGTGGACATCAGACACTGGAGCAGCATTTACAGGGCCCATTATACACTAGAGCATTAGAAATGGGGCCCATTATGTTTGGAGCATTACTTGGGCCCATAAGACAGTGGAGCTTCATCCATGGGGACCAACATATACTGTAGCATTATGTGGAGCTCATCATATACTGTTTCAAACATTATATGGGACCAATGATTCTGTATGGAGAAATAGATGGGCCTCGTCATGAGATGTAAAAAGTGAAGTATTTTTCATTGTACTATACCGCTATTTCTCTGCCGTATCGGAGCATGATGAGTTGTGGTATGTGTTAAAGGGGCGCTCTTTCGCCCAGGGCACATGAAAACCTGGAGCCAGCCCTACCCCCCCACAACTTTAGCCAAATAACCCCCATTTTTCAGTGCGTAACTTGTATTATGAAGTTAATTAAGGTTGACAAGCTTAAGTAAGAAGAATTGATGCTTTTGGCATTCAAATGGGCACTGTAGGTGTGTTTCCTGTCCTCCTCTCACTGCCGACTTTTATTCCCCATTGACTTACATTGGGTTTCGTGTTTCGGGACGACCCCGACTTTTCCCTATAATCGGCCGATCTTGCTCGACCCGACTTTTGGAAAAGTCGGGTTTCACGAAACGAAACTCGACCCTAAAAAACCAAAAGTCGCTCAACTCTACTAAACACCTTATACTGTATACAGAGCTCCTATGTGTAATGTCACCAGTGATCACTGTATTACCTGTACACTGACACTATAAACAGAGTTCCTGTGTATAATGTCACCGGTGATCACTGTATTACCTGTACACTGACACTGTACACAGAGCTCCTGTGTATAATGTCACCGGTGGTCACTGTATTATCTGACACTATATACAGAGCTTCTACGTATGTGGTAGTATTTGGTCACTATGTGAAGCTACTATGTGGTCTGGGCATGGTGTGCCGGAATTTGTCCCTTGTATGTGGTATTATTCGGTCACTATATGTTGGTAAAATGTCGTCTGGTCATGGTATGGTGGTATTTGTTCTTGTGAGTGGTATCATTAGGTCACTATGTGGTGGTTATTTCATTTATCCACTATGTGGTGGTAATGTATGGTCTGGCCAAGGTGTGACGGTATTTGTCCCTTGTATGTGGTATTATTAGTCATTTTAAAAAAATGTATGTGACACATTCCGTTAAAGGAAAATAAATAAAAATATACCTAAAAAGAATATTGGATATTTTAAGAAATGTTTAATAGGTTAGAGTAGAGTAGGGACCAGTCAAAAAAGTCTAGCTTGTGATGGCAGGCTTAAAAAATCTTTTGGCAAATTAAAAGCTGCTTCCTATGTATGTGATATGTGTCACGTGGACCCGTCCTGTGTGACGCGACCAGCAGGCCGGTAACTAAAACAACAAGGCGCGGCATGTGATACTGTCCTGTGTGACACGGCTCGCAGGTCGGTAACTAAAACAACAAGACAAGGGAAGGGAAACAGTTACAACGGTGGGCCCTGCAATAGGGACAGGGGACATGGAGACCTCCTGCACTCCCCTGAGTTAGTGTCCCTAACACTCCTAACTTTCCCTATGCCGGTTCCGCACCGGGCACCGATCAGGAACCTGTCGCCCTAGCACACCCTACACCTATCCCTTGCTAGGGAGCTGGGTGGTGCAGGCACTGGCCCCACCGCTGTACTAATACACACTAAGGAAAAACACAAACGGGGAAACAAAACTTAGCTTTACTCTGTTGCACTTGCTCCTGGCAACAGAGTCCACCACCAGAATGCAGCTCTCCTCCTGAATAGCTGCCACCAAGCCGTCAGAGCTACAAGGAAATCCCCTATGACTCCTTCCACACCAGGGCTAAGACAGTGCTGCAAGGAACGCTTTCCAGCTCCTTCCTCCACCAAGGATGGTTGAAATGAACATTATGACCAACACTGATTGCAACACCTGTGACTCTTTTATAGCAGAGCCAGCAATCACACCTGCATTATAATCATGTGCACTTAACTAAAGAAACTAGAGTGCAATGATGCTCACCACCACCGGGGGCAAACTTAGAACAAACGACACCACAGTACAATAATCCTAATGGCCACCGGGGGCAAACCAACCTTAAGCACAGCTTAGAAAAAAAGGTTACCTGTGCTTTTTATCAGTCCTGATCCAGCATGGATCATGACAATATGGTGTTCGATGGGACTGTTAACGCGTGATTGATGAGGACGTGATGTAGAAGTGATGTTTTTCCAAGAGTGGGTGGTGGCACTGTGGAAGGTTTGAGGGGTGGAGGCAGAGCTGGGGGAAGCCTAGGCGGAGTTTCAAGTTGTCTTGAAAATTTTGGCAGTATGGGACCTTGAAATTCCTGGTGGCACCCTTGATTATGACAGCTGTCCCTGGGAAAGTAGGGCAAAAAGAGCTGTTCTTGGGTAATAGGTCTAAGAGAGCTGTCCCTAGATAGTAGGGCTAAGAGAGCTGTCCCTGGGTAGTAAGGCTAGGAGAGCTGTCACTGGGTAGTAGGACTAAGAGAACTGTTCCTGGGTAGTAGGTCTAAGAGCTGTCCCTGGTTAGTAGAGATAAGAGACCTGTCCCTGGGATAGTAGGGCAAAAAGAGCTGTTCTTGGGTAATAGTGTAAGGGAAGGACAGGACTGTAGTTGTGACCTGAATAACCGCAATATCCAAGTCCATTCCTTCCCCTACAGAAAACTTTACTCTTCTCTCCAGCATACCTGTATCTCCAGATTCAGCTTCCTCTGGGCACTTCCCAGGCAATGATGATTCCTCTTTTAGGTGACCCCCAGCAATGGAGACACGGTCCAAGTTAACTTTAACACTTTCTTTACTGAGTACTTCACACGTTACATCCACAGTTGGTACATCGTGACATTTAATGGTTTCCTCATCTTTCCCTTTCTGGCTGTCGCTTTTGTGTAGTACATGCACGGACCGGACTGTCCTAGACTGCTCCCCAATTCCTTCCTGGCCTGACCTCGCCATGATGACAATTCCTTCTGCCTGTTTCGCACCAGACTCAAAATCACCAGTCACCATGTTTGGTTGCATCTGGTAAAGCATCTGGCCCGTCTGTACCGATCTTGTTGAAGCTCCAACTTCCTTCATCTCAGCTGTCCAACCAACTCCTGCCCTAAAAGCATCGGCCCAGGCCTTTCCTTTCCTGCACTGACCCACTGCTATGACGCACAGTGGCTGTGGGTAACGTGGGCTATAGCGCTTGAACGTTGCGTGGCTGCCAAGCTGTCCGGGCCTGTAGCCCATGTGGACACTAGGGCACCCTGGCTCCGTCTGACCTAACTTCCTACAAGCTTCCCTCTTACAAAACAGCAACCCCGCCTACAATTAACCCTCTAAACATCCTATCAGCTATACCTATAAGGTCCACTAGTATGCCCAGCATCTAGTGGCCCGCAACAGAACTACACTTACCTGTATCTATAGAAACTATACGCTAAAGTGCCCTCCTCTAATGTCCCCCCAAAAGAATGCACTGACTTACCCTAACTGTACATGAATATTGGTCACACATATTATATTATATTAAATGAACACAAGGTAATATAAAACAGTCCTCTACAGAATGGTAACACAGATATACTTGTGGCAATACCATAAGAGATGAGCAATAATACATATTTCTATGTAGAAGTACCGCAGGCATTTATCATAGACATTATCAATTAACAATATGTACACATTAACATACAAAGGGTAATCCAAAGAAGGGAGGCAAGAAAGACATTACATCTCTCGCCCTTACAATAGGTCTAAGAGAGCTGTCCCTAGATAGTGGGGCTAAGAGAGCTGCCCTGGATAGTAGGGCTGAATGACCTGTGCCTGGGTAGTAGGGCTAGGAGAGCTTTCTCTGGGTAGTAGGTCTAAAGCCTCCATCACACACAGCGATCTCGCTAGCGAGATCGCTGCTGAGTCACAAGTTTTGTGATGCAACAGCGATCTCACCAGCGAGATTGCTGTGTTTGACACGTGTCAGCGACCGGCCCCCCTGCAGGGCATCGCTGATCGTGCACGAACGGCCTGGCCTTTTTTTTGGTCGTTGGTCTCCCGTTGGCCAGCACGCATCGCTGCGTGTGGCAGGCGGGAGACCAGCGATCAGCAAGTTGGAGCTGGTAACCAAGGTAAACATCGGGTTTCTAAGCACCGCGCGGCGCTTAGAAACCCGATGTTTACCTTGGTTACCAGCTCCCTGCACCAGCGCACTGGTATCTAACGTACACTGTGGGTAACTAAGCGACGTGCGTTACTTGTTACCCAAGTTCATATCATTGTCGGGATCGCTGGTGAGTTGCTATGTGTGACGGGGCCCTAAGGCTACTTTCACATTTCCGTTTTGAAGCATCAGGCGTGATGCGGCGAAAAATGGAAAAACCGGACCCGGCGCCTGCTGCCACCGGATCCGGCTTTTTTCCCATAGACTTACATTATCGCCGCATTGCGCCTGATGGCCATGCGGCGTGTCCGGCTTTAGCCGGAAACGGCAAAAAATGCCTGTCCGGCGTCTGCAAAAAAAGTTCCATGCAACGTTTTTTGACAGCGCCGGACCGCTTTTTTGCAGAGCGCATGCGCGAAGACTCTCTTTCCCTCTCCCTCTCCTGCACCATATCCGGCAAAAACAGATGATCCGGCGGGCTGCGGCTCCTACCGGATCAGGTTTGACAACTTTTCGCCGCAGCCCGCCGGATTTAAAATCCGGAAATGTGAAAGTAGCCTAAGAGAGCTGTCCCTGGGTAGTAAAGCTAAGACAGCTGTCCCTGGGTAATAGGTCTACGAGAGCTGTTCCTGTGTAGTAGGGCTAAGAGCACTGTCCCTGAATAGTAGGGCTATGAAAGTTATTCCTGGGTAGTAGGCTAAGAAAGCGGTGCCAGAACTGAGAGTCCAAGATGGACTGTTCCCTATGCTAAGTACTGACTGTGTTTGTTCTGATTCAAAGATGGAACCATGCAAAAGTGATTTACTGACTGCGTTCATGTTTTGTTTCTGGCTCACTGGAATCACTTTGTTTATTTTTTGTGGTGCAGTCTGACTGGGATTACAGTGTGCACTCTTCACTCTGACAAAGATGGCACCTGCCCCTTGTGTTGGCACCGCAACAGAGAATATCCTCATAAAGCAAATAGATGAAGCAGCGACTCAAGTAGAAGTCATTATTATGGGGGACTTCAACTACCCTGAAATACATTGGGGAACTGAAACCTGCAGTTCCAGCAAAGGTAATAGGTTGTTGACAACTATGAGAGACAATTACCTTTCACAACTGGTTCAGGACCCAACAAGAGGGAGGCACTGCTAGACCTAATATTAACCAACAGGCCAGACCGCATATCAAATGTAAGGGTTGAGGGTCACTTGGGTAATAGTGATCACAAATTAATACGTTTTCATGTATCCTTTAATAAGATGTGTGGGTTACAAGGACATTAAACTTCAGGAAGGCAAATTTCCAACGGATGAGAGATGATCTTGGTGCAATTAACTGGGACGATATCCTGAGACATAAAAATACACAAAGAAAATGGGAGACGTTTATTAGCATCCTGAATAGGACCTGTGCACAATATATACCGTATGGGAATAAACATGCTAGAAATAGGAGGAAACCACTATGGCTAAATAGAGTTGTAAGGGGTGCAATAAGAGATAAAAATAAAGCATTTAGAGAATTAAAGCAAGTAGGTAGTGATGAGGCATTAACTAAATACAGAAGATTAAATAAATTCTGTAAAAAGCAAATCAAGACAGCAAAGATTGAGACAGAGAGACTCATTGCCAGAGAAAGTAAAAATAATCCCAAAATATTCTTTAACTACATAAATAGTAAGAAACTAAAAAATGATAGTGTTGGTCCCCTTAAAAATAGTCTGGGTGAAATGGTGGATGAGGATGAGGAAAAAGCCAATATGCTAAATGACTTTTTTTCAACAGTATTTACACAAGAAAACCCCATGACGGATAACATGATCAGGGATAAAATTCTCCATTAAATGTCACCTGCGTAACCCAGCAGGAAGTACGGCGGCGTCTAAAAATCACTAAAATTGACAAATCCCCGAGCCCGGATGGGATACACCCCCGAGTACTGCAGGAATTAAGCACAGTCATAGATAGACCATTATTTTTAATCTTTAAAGATTCCATAATAACAGGGTCTGTACCACAGGACTGGCGTATAGCAAATGTGGTGCCAATATTCAAAAAGGGGACAAAAAACTGAACTTGGAAATTATAGGCCAGTAAGTTTAACCTCAGCTGTGGGTAAAATCCTGGAGGGTTTTCTAAGAGATACTATACTGGAGTATCTGGAGAAGAATAACCTTATGACCCAATATCAACATGGGTTTACAAGGGACTGTTCCTGTCAGACTAATCTGATAAGTTTTTATGAAGAGGTAAGTTCCGGACTGGACCAAGGGAATGCAGTGGATGTGGTGTACATGGACTTTTCAAAAGCTTTTGATAAGGTGCCACTCAAAAGGTTGATACATAAAATGAGAACAATGGGGATAGGGGAAAATATGTGTAGGTAGGTTAAGAGCTGGCTCAGGGATAGGAAACAAAGGGTGATTATTAATGGAGCACACTCGGACTGGGTCATGGTTAGCAGTGGGGTAACACAGGGGTCAGTTTTGGGCCCGCTTCTTTTTAACATATTTATTAATGACCTTGTAGGGGGCATAGAGAGTAGAATTTCAATATTTGCAGATGACACTAAACTCTGCGGGGTAATCAATACAGAGGAGGACAATTTTATATTACAGGAGGATTCATGTAAACTAGAAGCTTGGGCTGATAAATGGCAAATGAGCATTAATGGGGATAAATGTAAGGTCATGCACTTGGGTAGAACGAACAAGATGTATAATTATGTGCTTAATTGTAAAACACTGGGCAAAACAGTCACTGAAAAAGACCTGGGTGTATGGGTGGACGACAAACTCACATTTAGTGGCCAGTGTCAGGCTGCTGCTGCAAAGGCAAATAAAATAATGGGATGCATTAAAAGAGGCATAGATGCTCATGAGGAGAACATAATTTTACCTCTATACAAGTCACTAGTGCGACCACACTTAGAATACTGTGTACAGTTCTGGTCTTCGGTGTATAAGAAAGACATAGCTGAACTGGAGCGGGTGCAGAGAAGAGCGACCAAGGTTATTAGGGAACTAGAGGGTCTGCAATACCAAGACAGGTTATTACACTTGGGGTTATTTAGTTTGGAAAATCGAAGGCTTAGGGGTGATCTTATTACAATGTATAAATATTTACGGGGACAGTACAAAGACCTTTCTAATGATATTTTTACTCTTAGACCTGTGACGGGGACAAGGGGGCATCCTCTACGTCTGGAGGAAAGAAGGTTTAAGCATACTCACAGACGTGGATTCTTTACTGTAAGAGCAGTGAGACTATGGAACTCTCTGCCATATGATGTTGTAATGAGTGATTCCCTACTAAAATTTAAGAAGGGAATGGATGCCTTTCTTGAAAAGTATAATATTACAGGGTATATACACTAGTTTCCTTAATATTGTGTGGATCAAGGGAGCTAGTCTGATTGCCGTAAGTGGAGTCGGGAAGGAATTTTTTTCCCCAATGTGAAGCTTACTGTTTGCCACATGGGGTTTTTTGCATTCTTCTGGATCAACATGTTAGGGCAAGTTAGGATAGGATATGGGTTGAACTAGATGGACTTAAAGTCTCCCTTCAACCTTAATAACTATGTTACCTCTTTTTACATTTTGCTGCATCCACTAGGATTCAAAGAGCTCATCAGCTCCCTATGCCGGCTCGACCTCCTCAGCTATGTGCTGGCTAAGTCAATGTAGAACGCAGTCAGAAGTTAGTAGAGGGAGTGACGCCAGCACAGGGGGCAGCTGCCATCGTAGATTTTGAGCTCCAGTGCACAATTCAACACTGCTCTGACCGGCTCTCCACTTTCCCCGTACGGAAAGATGGTTGGAGCAGGCCGCATAATATGACATGGCGGGCCAGTTTCGGCCCATGGGCCTTGAGTTTAACACCTATGCTTTAAGGTAAAGCTACTACTACTGGCTGTTGCTCAATAAAACCGAATGTGGATATGATTTTTAGCTGGACGGTAGTCACTGTCTATCTCCTTTTCCTAACCCTTCAATTACTGTATAATAAAGAATTTAAAAACAAAGATTTTTTTTTAATATCTAAAGTCTAACTTGTGTTTTAACTTCAGTGACCCTTTAATTATTTCCCTTTCTCTGGCAGCAATGTGGTATAGTAAATGACAAGGCCTTTGATAACCAAAGTAATAATTAAAACGTGGATGCTTTCGGAGATGTGCAATGCCAATTTGTGCCTACTACATCATTAGGCTTATTGTTTTGAGACAATAATATAAATCCTTTTATCTGTTAATGAGCAAATATTCATCTTTTTGACACCAATACTGCCAAGGTAAGAATGGAATATAGATCAAGAGCAAATGAAACTCCCCGTACTGTGACTCATGGTAAAATTAAAGTCTCCTGTTAAGTCATTATTACTCTTTACTTCCTAATCACTGTATGCTATAATTATGTAATATAGACTAATTTAGGATCTGGATGGATGATGCCGACTGCTGACAGACATGTTTCAGTGTAATATAGGAGCATGGAATAACATAAATTGTGCTGTAATCCTATCCTGGCATAGGATATACTACTGCATCACATATTGATAACACTATTGCGCCTCCCGAAGAAGCTGAGCGAAACGCGCGTCGGGGCAGAGGTGACGGTCAGGACTCCCCCACCAGCACATACTGATATGTAACCATATAAACACTTTTACATGTTTTGTCCACTTTGTCCGAGGTAACGCCTGTCATGAGGTTAGAGTTAGTCCACTACACGTTTTACATCTCTAGAGCATTGTATGTATACCCGTTATGGGCACATGGCTTATCTAAGTATATATTTGGTGGTAAAACTTTTTGCCCTGTTCTTTTAGTGGATTTGTCATTTTTTGCATTGGTATATGGATTACATCAGACATATTTTGCTGTGTTTTTATTGCAGAGTATTTTTGTAAATCTGTCATTCTGTGTTTTCTTCTTGTATCTCAGTTAGTGGGTGGTGTGAGCATTGTCTGATCGACGTATTCACACTTGTGCATGTCACATGTGTGTTTTTAATCCATTTTTTTTCCTTTCTTAGCATGGTTTGGGAGACCCCACCCCTCTCTTGTGTGACGTGCACATAAGAGCTGTCTCAGACCACAAGCCCATACTAGGGAGCGGCCTGTCTGAATCCTGTTCACATTAGACACTGATCACATGTTCAGGTTTTCAATACATTAGATAGGGACTGCTTCGATAGGGGTTACCTTGACGTGGTGGAGCAGCTTGGTGTACATTTTTTTGTGTAAAAAAATGTATTGACTAAATACCCTGTATTTGTTATCCAGCACTTGCTGATTACTGCCATTTTTAATTGCAGAGTATTTTTGTAAATCTGTCATTCTGTGTTTTCTTCTTGTATCTCAGTTAGTGGGTGGTGTGAGCATTGTCTGATCGACGTGTTCACACTTGTGCATGTCACATGTGTGTTTTTAATCCATTTTTTTTCCCTTGCTTAGCATGGTTTGGGAGACCCCACCCCTCTCTTGTGTGACGTGCACATAAGAGCTGTCTCAGACCACAAGCCCATACTAGGGAGCGGCCTGTCTGAATCCTGTTCATATTAGACACTGTTCACATGTTCAGGTTTTTAATACATTAGATAGGGACTGCTTCGATAGGGGTTACCTTAACATGGTGGAGCAGCTTGGTGTACATTTTTTTGCGCAAAAAAATGTATTGACTAAATAACCTGTATTTGTTATCCAGCACTTGCTGATTACTGCCATTTTTTATTGCAGAGTATTTTTGTAAATCTGTCATTCTGTGTTTTCTTGTTGTATCTGAGTTAGTGGGTGGTGTGAGCATTGTCTGATCGACGTGTTCACACTTGTGCATGTCACATGTGTGTTTTTAATCCAATATTTTGCTGTGTTGTGGTGGGAGGTTTCATGGCCTACAGTCCCTCTTTTATTCCAGTACCTTTTTTGTGCACTTTGTTTTAAGAACTTCTATAAAGTATGATTGTTTTTATTGATACGCCATTGTGTGGTATTGAATTTTGTTTGGTACATATTTTTTCTTTACCGCAATAGTGTTATTCATGTTCTGTGGAGTATCACCCGTTTAGGGGTATAAATTTACAGTTGGGGCATATTTTTGTGATTAAATGCATCACATATTGGCTGCGGTGTATGGAGCAGGTTCAGAAGCTGAGCCGCTCCATATGGGTAGGACATGGCTGTGTTGTGGCAGATTGTCTGATCACATGATAGTGGTGACCTATATCTGAGATATAAAATGGGGCCCATGCACCTTTAGCATTAAATTAATGCACAGACGCACAAATACTCTATGTGGCCTATATACGAATTAATACATAATTAAACTCCAATATTGCTGTAATTGTTAAAAGCAGAAGCAGCACCCTTATCCACCCATCTTTCCCATACAAAGTTTTAATTTTAAGCTCCCCATTCTGATGAGCCCTGGTTTGGCACATGGAGAGGTAGGAAATTAGTAATAGTGAACATCCATATTTAGGTATAAATTGACATGGTTGGATGGCTCTTGCACTTTTTGATTAAAAACCATACCTAAGTACCTTACGTTTTAGTAACGCTTACAGCAATATTGGAGTTAACGCATTTATTTATTAGTCGCAGTGTGCTGATGCATTATGCATGTCTATGAGCTATGTCGTCGATATCAGACCGGTAGGGGTCTGAAACCCTTCACTGCTTCTGACCTGGAGGGAATTTGCAGAGATTTGGTCAACTTGGGGGTGTCGCTGCTAATACTCCATCTTTGACACTTTTGGTTGTTTTGGGGATGGACCATAAAAAGGATACATCATTTTCACTGGTTCTGCTCTAACTCTATGACCTTTCATCACTTGTCTATTTACGTCTCCTCTGGCTAGTCCATATCAAACTATTCTCTGCTCAGACTCCCATGCAGAAGCCTGACAACACAAAGGACCATGACTTTTTAATTGCACCACCTTCATCCTGTTCTCTGAAAAATCCTCCGCTGGAGAGCATCTGTCTCGACTCTGTTGGGAGTCACGGGACTAGAGGCTCCTTCCCCGTCCCTAACTCTAGAGGGGGCCTTAGCTCACCCTGTTCCCCAGATTACTTCTGATACTGATGGTGAAGATGCCGGGGCCACGTATCTTGCCTTAGCTCCTGAATCCGCCCTCAGTCTGTATCCTTCCCCCATCCAGGGAAGAGAGGAGTAAAAGTATAGACGTGCACACTAAACCAGACTAAAATGGTAGTACAAACAGGGGTAACGAAAAAATACCAAACATACAAATATGTTCACATATATAACAGATGAATGCATCAGGGAGTGGAGGATGGGATTAAACCAAAGAAGGAGAAGAAAGGGAATTATCACACACTCAAAACCTAGCAACAGTCACACATAAATCCAGCAAACGCCTTTCTCCAATAAAAACCACTAACAACCTCCAGCCATGCAGCAAAAGCTACCTCTGACAATGAGTGCCAGCCAGGGCCCAGATTATATAGGAGATGGGAGTGGCTGAGAGCCTCAACACTCCAGGAGCTCTCAACAGAGCAGATTAACCCCTGCACCGATTAATAAGAAGGTGAAGTACTTCTAATCAGTGCAGGATAGGAGAAATCAGACACTGCTGTGTTTTAGCTCCTCTCTGTCGCTGTAAGCCCGTGACACCATCTCTCCATTTGTGGCACCCTTTTCCATTGGTTCCTCCAACATAACTCTCAATCGTTGCTCTCTTCTGTAGCGCTTTCACTACTTGTCTTTGGGAGCCCATGACAAATTAAATATTTGTTTTCGAGGGCAATAAACTGTGTGCTTTTATGTGTTTTGATAGTGTGTGTTTTGATATTGTGCGTTTGTGATTACGGGAGATAATTATACTCCAGAGAGATTTCATGTATATTCCTGCGCCATGGTTTCTATCTTAACATTGTTTCTGAAAACATTGGCCATTTAACTATAACATGCCCAAAACATCAGATGAGACAGTAAACAGTTATTGTTTGGCTCCGCCGGGCACATACATAACCACGCCATTGCTCTTTGATTAATATAAGAAAGGGATTACAGTATTGTTCGTTGCTGCAAAGCCCTTGTAGGCTGCCGTGTGATGCATCAGCAGATTTAACTGAACAAACACCCCAGGACCTTATTTTTGTCCAATTCAGCAGCTACAGAATCAGAAATAGCCTCATGCCTGCTGCATGGTATTGAGTTTGAGCTGTGCTATAAACCCCGCAGAAAAGGAAGAATTAGTTTCAATGCTGGTCCTATTCAATATGGAGCTGGCATTTGAAATGCAATAAGCTGGATTGTGTTTCAACTGTTTGGACTAATATATGAAAGGAATCCTGTGGCCAGTCAGCAGTTTTCACTTCTTTTACTTGATTTATTCTCTGCAGAATGTAGTCTGTCTTGTGGAACATTACTTCTACAAATTATGAGTGGAACATCAAAAAATGTCCAGGTCTGGAACATAGCCAAGTGTACAGATCCTCCTATGCACAACCACAGACAATAATATATATATATATATATATATATACCGGGTATGCATTGTCCCTTCATCCCTATCCTGGTATGCATGGCTCCCCCGTCGCTGTCCCTGTATGCATGGCTCCCCCGTCGCTGTCCTTGTATGTATGGCTATTTATCCCCTATCCTATGCAGGATTACTGTTAAAAAAACCCATCCTATTTACCTACCTACGCGCCCTTGGTGGTACTGCATCTGGTTTGTTCCGGCCCCACTCATTAAGGTTATGAATATGCACTCCATACCTATGGGAGTGGAGAGACATGCATATTCATTACCTTAATGAGCGGCGCAACGTGATCGCTCGGCCAGAAGAGCTGCTGGCACCGGATCGAACGAGATGCAGTGCCACCGTTCAGTATATGGTACACCAGCTGAAATCTATCAGTAATTAGAAAGCAATCATGCCACTTAGTGAATAATTATGTCAACTGGTTCAACTGAAGGCCTATAATAAGGTCTCATTACCAAGTTGCCACACAAGAAACATCTCAGGATGGGTAAAAGGGTAAAACCAGTGAGCTGTCTCAAGACCTTTCCAACCTTATTGTTGCAAAACATACTGATGACTTTGGCTACAATAGAATTTCTAAACTACTGAAGGTTTCAGTGAGCACTGTTAGGGCCATAATCTGGAAGTGGAAAAAACATAATTTCACTTTTCATGGGCCACAACCAGGCGCTCCCCACAAGATTTCAGACACAGGAGTGAAAAGAATTATCAGGAGAGTTGTCCAAGAGCCAAAGACCACCTGTGGAGAGCTACAGAAAGAGCTGGAATCAGCAGGTAAAATTGTTTTTTTAAAAAACACTATAAGTAATGCACTCAACCTCCATTCCACCCGCCAGGATGGATTAGGATGCAGTGATTTACAGCTTAGTTATTCAGTCTGGTGCAGGGGCGTGATCAGCTGTCTGTGCAGAGATTGACAGCTAAGTCATCCTGTCTGGTGCAGGGGAGTGCTGATCTGTCTGTGCAGTGATTGACAGCTCGGCTGTCCATTCTGAGTCTGGGAGGTGCTGATCTCCATTCAGGTATTGCCTGTTCCTGTCATGGCTCAGACATCCCGGTGCTAGGGGCTCCTTCCCTATCCCTTAAGCTAAGGGGTGCCCTAGCTATCCCTGCTCCCCAGATTACTTCTAAAGGTGAAGACGCAGGAGCCACGTACTTTGCTGAGCTCTTAGATCAAACTTAAACTGTAACCTCCCCCATCCAGGGAAGTGTGGAGTAGTAGCGTATAAGAATACACATCACAGACTAACAAAGGGCATAATACAAAGATAAAGGAAAATACCAACCACACAAATATGAACTCATAAACTTAAGTGCGGGTGTGAAGGAAAGTAGAAGAAAAACAAATGGGAGAGGATCAGGGTAAGCATACAGACAAAACTTCAACCAACATTCTTTAGAACAACACTCCAAACGCCTCTTCAAACAACAAGCTCCTTCATGCTCCTGAACCAGGGCAGAATTAACCTAACACTGGCAATTCTGAGGCGAGTATATATCGCCAAAGGCGAGTATATATAGGAAAGGGGAGTGTCCAATACTGAACAGATGAGACTATCAAAGCTAGAAGGCTCCAGCAACACTCAAGATAAACAGATTAACCCCTGAACTGTTAACAGAAACCTGCACTGCTTAATATGACAGTGAAGTGCTTATAATCTATGAAGGAGTATGAGAAATCAGACGCTACGGTCTTCTGGCCCCTCTCCGTCACGGTAAACCCGTGACAGTTCCAGTGATTACTTAGCTATTTAACTTAGCTTTCTGGCCCAGATATCTTCCAGATGTAGCTTTCAGCTCTGTATGCCTTGTTCCTCTGTGCCTTGTTGTCAGAATTCTGATTTTCTGATACTTTGTTGCCAGACCGTGTACTTTCCTATTGACTACCTGTTTGTATTAACCCTTTTGCTCTGATACCGTTACCTGACTGCAACTTTGTTTCTTCCCTCTGTTGATCACACACCCTCCTGCCTATTGACCTTGGACTCCTTGACTATTCCGACTCACGGCGAGTCCATGAGAAGTGACTTAGCGTCACACATGGTTTATATGCACGCTCACCACGCAAGACTCCATTGCTGAGCAAAACGCATGTTCAAGTGCGTTTAAAGTTTGCTCAACAATATTCATATAAGCCTGTGAAATCCTGGGAGAATATAGTCTGGTCAGACGAGACAAAAATTGAACTCTTCGGTTGCCATAACACACGTTTGGAGGCCAAAAGGCACTACATATCACCCCAAAAACATGACAACACTGAAGTTTGGAGGTGGGAACATCATGGTTCAATACTTCTCCCTGTGTCATTTAACATTACCCCCCCCCCCTCCCTGGCATTTTCCGTGTTTTGCTACATCACAACCTGGAACGTTCACAGTTTTTTGAGGGTTTGCATCAGTTCATGTAAAGAACATGTCTATAATTAGAACTGTGAACATTTGTTTTTCTTTCTACTGTGAAGGAAGCAAACAACAAATAAGAAAAAATAACTGAAAACTTCAGTGTGAATAACTATTCATCCTCCTAAAATCAGTACTTTGTAGAGCCTCATTTTGTGGCAATTACAGCTGTAAGTCGCTTTATATAAGTATCTATGAGCATTCCACATCTTGCCACTGGGAGTTTTGCCCATTCCTCAAGGCAAAACTGCTCCAGCTACTTCAAGTTACATGGTTTCCTCTGGTGAACAGTGATCTTCAACTCTTACCACAAATTCTCAGTTGCATTAAGACAAGGCTACTCTAAAATCTTTAAACATTTCCCCTTAAACCACTTGAGTTTTGCTTTTGCATTATGCTTTGGGTCATTGTCTTATTGGAAAATGAACCCCCATTCCAGCCTCAAATCACTGACAGACTGAAACAGGAATATCTTTGTATTTCGAACCATCTATCTTCCCATCGACTCAGACCAATTTCCCTTTCGCTGCTGAAAAACATTGCCACAGTATGATACCGCCATCACCATGTTTAACTGTTGGGATGGTGTTCTTGAGGTGATGAGCTGTGTTTGGTTCCAGACTTAGCATTTACCTTGGTGGCCTATATATTTTTTGGCAAACTGAAAATAAGCCTTACAATTTTTGTGTGCAGGTACAGGTTTCATTCCTGTCACTCTATCATAAAGGCCACCTCTATGAAGTGTATACTTATTGTGGTCAGATACTCCAGTCTCTGCCTGAGAACTCTGCAGCTCCTTTAGGGTTACCTTTGACCTCTGTGCTACCTCTCTCATTAATGCCCTCCTTGCCCAGGCTGAGAGTTTTGGTGGACAGCCCTCTCTTGGCAGGTTTGTTGTGGTACCATGTTCTTTCCATTTGATGATAATGGATTTGACAGTGCTCCGGGGGATCATCAGCGATCGTGATTTTTTTTTTATAACACCAACCCTGACTTGTACTACTAAACTTTATCCCTGACTTGTTTGGAGGTCTCCTTGGTCTTCATGGTGTTTGGTTAGTGGTATCTCTTATTAATGGTGTTGCAGCCTCAGTGGCGTTTCAGAAAAGGTGTGTTAAGGCTGTGTGCCCACGTAGCGATTTTTAAGCGTTTTTGCTGCGATTTTCAGCGTGAAAACGCTGTGAAAACGTTTAAAAATCTTGTACAGAACGCCCCCCATGCATTCCTATAGCATTCCGCACATGCTGTGCTAATTCTGCGTTTTTTTCCGCGGCGGAATCGCATCGCTGAAAAAATCGCAGCATGCTCATTCTTTTGTGCGGAATCGCAAAGAATTGCCGTGATTCCGCACCCATAGGAATGCATGAGAATCGCTTACTTCCCGCATGTGGCTATGCCCACCATGCGGGAAGTTAAGCGTCTCATGTGCGGTTGGTACCCACGGTGTGGAGGAGAGGAGACTGTCCTCCAGGCCCTGCGTACCAAACCCCTGTAAAAAAAAAGAATAAAAATAAAAAATCGGGGTATATTTACCTTCCGGCGTCCGGCGCTGCATTCCCGGCCTAGCGTTCCCAGCGATGCCTTGCGGCAAGGTCCTGTAATGACGTAGTCTCGCGTGACTCTAGCGGTCTCGCGAGATCGCTATAGCAACGCGAGACTACGTCATCACAGGTCTCGCAAGGCATCGCTGGGAACGCTGTGGCCCGGGAATGCAGCGCGGGACGCCGGAAGGTAAATATACCCCGATTTTTTATTTTTTTTTAGCATTTTAACATTCTATCTTTTACTATTGATGCCGCATAGGCGGCCTCAATAGTAAAAACCTGGTCACACTTGTCAAACACTATGTTTCACGAGTGTGAACAACCTGTCAATCACTTTCCAAGTGATGCTTCAAATCGCTTGGAAAGTGCTTGAATATCGCACGCGAAAATCGGGGCAAAATCGCGATCATAATCGCGGTGAAATCGCGCGGAAAAAAACGCGCGATTTCTGGGAAGGAGTCCGGTTTTTAGTGAGCGTTTTAAAACGCTACATGGGCACATAGCCTTATACTTACAGACCTTGTGACACTAAGATTGCACATAGGCGGATTTCCTTTCACTAAGGATGTGACTTATGAAGGTAGTTGCTTGCATCTGAATCTTTTAGGGGCTGCATTACAAAAGGGGTGAATACATATGCACGTGATAATTTTTAGTTATTTGATCCCAGAAATTTAATTTATGCCTATATTTTCCTCACTTCACTAACAGATTATGTAGTGCTGCTAATGCATCACATACAAATAGGATTACAAAAATATTTAAATACAGATTGTAATGTAAAAAAAAGGTAAAAAGCCAAGGGGGTGAATATTTTCACAAGTCACTATATGTAGTAATGGGATGGAGCGCCCCCCAATCATTATAAGTCCCACCTCCAATTCATTACTAGTCCCTGTATAGTGATATCTCCCACTTCATTATAAGTCGCTGTATGGTGTTCTCTCTCCCCATTCATTATAAGTTCTTGTATGGCATCCTCTTCCACCCTCCAATTCATTATAAGTCCCTGTATAGTGTCCTCGCACTCCCCGTTAATTATGAACCTGGTATAGCATTTTCTACCAATTCCAATTCATTTTAAATCCCTGTACCTTTTCTCCCACCTGCCAATTCATTATAAGTCACTATATTGTGTGCTCTCCAATTCACTATAAGTCTGTGTATAGACTTCTCTCCCTCCCAATTCACTATTAGTCCCTATACAGCTTTATTTTCCACCCTCAATTCACTATAAGTCCCTGTATAGCCTTCTCTATCTCCAATTTATTATACGTCCCTGTATAGCATCCTATCCCATTCCCCTCCCATCGTGATCTCACCCACTGTGTTTAATAAAAGAATCACTCACGTCTTCAGACGATCCCCCGCAGCATTGCTTCCTTCCTCTTCTGGCTGTGTACATTTTGAATTATTCAAGCGGCGTGCTGACATCATCATGCCATCATTAGTTGCCTGGCGTGCAACTAATGATGAGGGCAGTTTGGCCATGGGCCTCCTGAAGCCTCGGATCCCAAGTGGCAGGCCCTCAATTTAATCTACCCTGGCAAGGCTGGCATAAAGCACCGCCACTTCTGGGCCCCTATGCCGCTGCATTGATGACATGTCCGCCTCTGGATTACTCTGATATCCTTATCAACCTACAAAGACAGGGTGCCACTGAAAGCTACCAAAGCTATATCGAACAGTTTCTTTATTTAAAATTATCCTTAAAAGTTCTTACATTACATTAGAGGTCTAGCAAAAAGAAATGAGAGAACAAATGTATTCCAATGAATATGATCCAATATAGTTAAAAAATATAAAATGGTATGCAATATAAATAGAGCTCTACTATAATATACTGTTACAAAGACACAGGGCCAATGTAACATTATAACTAGGTATGAGTGGACCCGAGGACGTTCAGGTTTCTTGGGTTCAGTTGATCTGTAGTCCAGAGTTCAGTTCCGGCATCAGAACTTGACACAAACTTGACCCAGAACCTGAACCCAATAGAACTTTGGTGCTGTAAAATGGTCATAGTAAGGATTGGGGAATTCAAAAGGAAGCAAAATGGGGGTAAGAGTAGGACAATTGCCCTGCAAACAAATGTGGATCGGAAATTGACTTAAATAACATAGAATAAAAAAAAGTCTTGAACCAGGAGGCGGAGGTACTAGTAGAGGAGGAGGTGGACATGACGGCATAGGTGAAAAAGACAGAGGAGGAGGTAGCCAACACTTTTTTTTTTTAGGGGATACTCTGAAAACAGGCTCCATGGGGGGCACGCTGCATATGGGACGCCCTCACACCCAGGGCTGTGGGGTACTCGGTACCGATGAGCTCTAATGGGAGATGTCACAGCGGCTGGGACCCGGCCCGTGGCCCTGGGCGCCCATTGTAAAAGGCGAATGTTCAGTGTGCTGATGGTAGTGAAAGTTTATAAGTGATTCGTGACGCCACCTGTGGTATTCAGCAATAGAGATGTAAGCCGAAGCTGCAGACAGATCCTCTGGGACAGATGGTGTGGTGCAGCAGTGATGTTATAGCCCTCCACAGGCAGGGCTGTAGTCCCAGGGCAGTGTAGGTGAAGTGACACTTAGATGATGTAGTGTCAGGCGCGAGGGATGTAGCAGTGCTGGGCAGGTTGGCGCAGGAATAAGTGGAGGACACCAGTGCATGTAGTTCCAAAGCTTTACTCACAGTCTGTTGTACAAACAGGTGCCTGCTTCCGTGCCGTGTCCTCCGGGTTAGGGACTCAGTCAACCTCCAGGCCAGATGGAACACTCCTTTCCAACACTCTGCCAACATATGTGCCTTTTCTGAACGTCTCCCTCTTAGCGCCTTTGAGTGAAGTACTCCTAGTACTGAGTTACACTGGAGTGCCTCCTGTCAGATGTTCCTATGAACTCTACTTGTACGGCAGACAGCTGTAGCCTGCTTCAGGGACTCCTTGCTACTAAGTCCCGGCTCACTAATATGTTGCTGTTGTGCCCCCAAGTCTTGAGTGGGAATAAAGTGGTCACTACTTCTATTCCTCCGGTGTCTGCTGCAGGACCATTAGTATCCGTACAACATCGGGGACCGGACCACGGCCTTGTGCTTAGAACTTGAAAAGAGTTCTCCTCTAACCCTGGTCCTTGTTCTCTTATTCTCCTCACGTGCTAATCCTTCTTTCCTCTGGAGAATCAAGCTTCCTTTCTCTGACTCTTTCCTGTGCCAGCAGACCCAGATCACTGTGGCCTGCTGCAGCACTTCCTTCTTCCATCCTTCTCCCGGGGATCTTCTCTGTCTCACACTCTGTCCTTCTACATCCTCACTCACTGACTGAATGAAAGACTGACTGACTCAACTCTTCCCGCTCTTTTGTGGGAACTAAACTCCACCCACCTCCCAGCACGTTTCGTGTTCCAAGCAGGGAGCCACCAAGGGATGCTTTGCTATACTCCAAGCAGGGAGCCGCCAAAGGTGCTTTGCTACACTACTTTGTGGTGTGGGGTGCAGGTGTTGGAGCGTGGTCAGGTGTTTCCACCTTACCTGGATGGTGGGGCACCACACCTCAGGAGGAGGTGTAGTACCTCTGTGGCGACTGAGCCTCAGGGGCGCCACACATACAGGCAGTATAATAATCTGCCTGTTCCCTAAGGAACTTATTTAGATGTGTTGTGAGCACTTTGAACCCCCCAGCCAGTGCTTCACAGAAGTTTATAACGCCCGAGCATGAAAATAAAAAAATCATATTTTTTCCACAAACATGATCTCTTAGTCCCCAATTTTTTTATTTTCCCAAGGGTAACAGGAAAAATTGGACCCCAAAAGTTGTTGTCCAATTTATCTTGAGTACGCTGATACCCCATATGTGGGAGAAAACTCGGAAAGGATGCAGACTTTGATGGAATGGTCTGCGGGTGTCATGTCGTGTTTGGAGAGCCTCTGATGTGCCTAAACTGTTGAAACTACCCACAAGTGACCCCATTTTGGAAATTAGACCCCCCACGGAACTTATCAAGATGTGTGGTGATCACTTTGAACCCCCAAGTGCTTCACAGAAGTTTATAACGCCTGGGCGTGAAAATAAAAAAATCATATTTTTTTCCACAAAAATTATATTTTTGCCCCAAATTTTTTATTTTCCTAAGGGTAACAGGAGAAATTGGACCCCAAAAGTTGTTTTGCAATTTGTCCTGTGTAGGCTGAAACCCCATATGTGGGGGTAAAACACTGCTTGGGCGCATGGCAGACCTTGGAAGGGAAGGAGCACCATTTGACTTTTTCAACGCAGAATTGGCTGGAATTGAGATCAGACGCCATGTTGCGTTTGGAGAGCCCCTGATGTGCCCAAACAGTGGAAACCCCCAATTCTAACTCCAACCCTATCCCAAACACCCCCCTAACCCTAATCTCAGCCCTAACCCTAGCCCTAGCTCTAAACCTAATGGGAACATTGAAATAAATACATTTTTTAAATTTTCTTATTTTTCCCTAACTAAGGGGGTGATAACGGGGGGTTTGATTTACTATTTATGGCGGTTTTTATGTTTGGCAGCTGTCACACGCTAAAAGACGCTTTTTATTGTAAAAATAGTTTTTGCATCACCACATTTTGAGAGCTATAATTTTTCCGTATTTTGACCCACCGAGTCATGTGAGGTCTTCTTTTTTGCGGGACGCGTTGACGTTTTTATTGGTACCATTTTCGGGCACGTGACATTTTTTGATCGCTTTTTATTCCAATTTTTGGGGCGCGGAATGAACAAAAACCAGCATTTCAAAAATTTCTTTTGGGGGGTGCGTTTACACCGCTCCACGTGTAGTATAATTGAAAAGTCAGTTTCATTCTTCGGGTCAGTACAGTTACAGTGATATCTCATTTATGTCATTTTGTTATGTTTTTGCGCTTTTATGCAATGATAACAATTTTATATAAGAAATAATTATTTTTGCATCACTTTATTCTGTGAGCTATAACTTTATTTTTTCACTGATGACGCTGTGTGGTGGCTTGTTTTTTGCGGGACAAGATGACGTTTTCAGCGGTACCATGGTTATTTATATCTGTCTTTATATCGCGCGTTTTTGCACTTTTTGTTTGGCGGTATGATAATAAATCATTATTTTTTGCTTTGTTTTTTATTTTTATTTTTTAAGGGGTTCGCTAAAGGGGTTAACTAATGGGACAGTTTTATAGGGCAGGTTGTTACGGACGCGGCGATACCAAATATGTGTACTTTTATTTATTTATTTATTTTTTTATTTCCAAAAAATGAATTTATTAGGGAATATTTTTTTTTAAAATTTATTTAGCGATTTTTTATAAATTATTTTTACCCTTTTTTTTTGTTACTTTATTATACTGTCCCACGGGGGACATCACTGTCATGTGACAGATCGCTGATCTGTCACATCACAGATTGCTGTGACAGATCAGCGATCTGACACAGGCAGTGCTGGAGGCTTCCTCATGCCTGCGCTTTGCAGGTATGAGGAAGTTGCCTCCCTGCAGGCCCCCGCCGCCATATTTGATCCGGGGACCTGCAGGGAAGGAGACCCCCGGAACAGCGCTGCACATCGCAAAGCTCCGGGGGGCACAGGGAAGCACGGAGGGAGCCCCCTCCCTGCCGATGCTTCCCTAAACCCTCGGTACACCGCGATCGTGTTTGATCACAGTGTGCCAGGGCTTAATGTGTCGGGGGCGGTCCGTGACCGCCGCTGACACATAGTGCCGGGTGTCAGCTGTGATAATCAGCTGACACCCGGCCGCGATTAGCGGCGCTCACTCTGTGAGCGCCGCTGATCGCTATGATGTACTATCCCGTCCTTGGGAATTAAGTCCCAGGGCACATGGACGGGATAGTACGTCATATGGTGGAAAGGGGTTAAAAGGTGTCAACCAGTGAGGACTCTCAATTTCAAACATTATTCATTTAACTAGGAAAATTTTGCAGTTGTTTTTTTCCCCCATGAAGTATAACAGAATCAGCGACAGAGGGAGTCTCCTACATAGAAGTGACCATTACCTATGCGCTAGAACTAAGATGTAAATAGATATGATGTTAGAGCTCATTAGCTGCAGTTTGTCTGCTTTTCTTCCAGAAGTGCAGTAGCACTAATTAGCCACTACCACATTCCTGGCAGTATTACAGTCCACTACTGCCCTCTAGTGGCAACATGGGCAGTAGCTGAAGCCTTGGGTTGTGTATGTGTCTATGAGCACACTGAGTTATTAAGGAGTTATTTAAATTTTGTTGTTTTTTTTAGCAGGTCCACTCCAAAAACTCATCTGAAAAATCACTTGAAAAACGCTTGAAGGACTCTTCCTATTTGTATTGTGAAACCATTTTTCTGTTCGGTGTTTTTTCAACTTCAGGTTTTGAAAAATTCCTGGTGGGAAAAATAAAGTGCAGGTCATTTCTTTGAAGTGTCTCCTGATGGTGTCCACCCCAAACTAAACACTTTGCAAACGGGTCAAAAAAAAAAAAAAAAAAAAAACGTTTCAGGAAAAAACTTTTTCAAGGTAAGTGCACAAGTGTATTCTGCCCGGAATCCGCCAGATATAGGACCACAGAAGCGCCCCATGAAATGTACATAGAGAACAGCAGTCATGGCGACCGTGCTGTGCACATGTTCCGCCTTATGTCACTTCTTTTAATTGCTTCAGGGTTCGGAAACTCTGCAGTGGTTAAAAGAAGCGACATGCTCATTCTTCGAGCGGCTTCCACTTTAAAAGCAGCCACCCTTATACAGTATAGAGAGAAAGATGTCGGTGGTGGAAATGTTGCAAGAACGACCGCAAAGCCACTGGTGTTACTGCCTCTGGAAATTGACCACTGGTGTTTTCCTGAAGCGACTTCACCAGGGGAAACTTGCAGGTTGCGCCAGTGGCTAAATGATGTCGTGTGCACGTACCCTCAGAGTTTGCTCATACTAACGTTTTTGTACTAAGGTTCTTGGAGCAAAAGCTCCCCTAAAACCACAAAGAGTCAAAAACCAGAGTTTTGATTAGAAAGTTGGAGAGTTTCAGCTCCAAAAATAACCAATGTGGCTGCACCCTTGGGGCGTGTTCACACTGCGTCATTAAGATAACAGTGGAACCGATGAGCTTTTCATTGCAAAAACATTCCAGGATAAAGATGGCCATCATTTTTCTGCAGTGTCTTTTCAGTTATTTGTTCTTTACTTCTAAGTGAATGCAGCGGGCGGCTTACAAACGATGCCACTCGAAGCTTCAATATATATGACAGAACATGCGCACAGCAATGTTGTTTTGACATTGCTGCGCACTACATTCATTTTTTCTCACTGTTCAGCAACGTGCAAATATTACATTACCCTTATCCACAAATGTACCTATGCTTTCCATGCTGAGTGTGATACACCCCATGTCACCACACAGCACAGTGAGGATCTGTAGCCTCTATATAGGCCACTCACTGATTCCAAGATTGTAGACACCTGTGATGCTAATTAGTGGACACACCGTGATTTAACATGTCCCTCTTGTCACATTATTTCAGGGGAGCCATCATTGCTGTCCAGGCCTATTTCATGAGCTTTATTTTTAAAACTTTCTGTGGAAACCTGGTTGGAAAGCAATGTCTGACTTTTATTTGTTCATTTTCATAGATTTTTTTAGTTATTACTTTTGTCAGATTCAAGTTATTTCTGTGACCACTGTGGGTTTTTCTCTCATTAAACGAAAGGTACCAACAATTTTGACCACGTGTGTAAGGGGGTGAAGCACAAGAAGGACAAGAAAGGGTTTACCTCCTCTGCTCCATGCCTGGGCTGGAAGCATTTAGCTGCGCAGTAGGGTTGCCAGAGGGAAGACTCTTGGACCTGGACCGACTTCATCATGGGCCTGTCAGTAGTAGTGGGGAGGAAGATTGTGCTGCACAGGAAGGAAGCAGGTCAGAGAGCGGGAAGACAGGGCACACTGAGCAGAGAGCAGCCTGGGTAGTGGTCAGGACAAGACGCAGCCGCGCACCGTGGAGGAGAGAGAACTTCCATTCTGAGGGCAAATACCGGGGGACTGCACAGAAAGACTGCATCTCGTGACTACGTGGAGCCGGAGTCTGCAGTGATAATAAAGGTGTGTCCTGACCCCCGTGCAGATACCATGGCTCGTGTTGAGACTGTGCCCCCCACGCGTAGCCCCGGTACCCGCGGTGCTGGTGCAGAGCCCCTGATTCCTGCTGAGAGACCTAATAAGAGACGGAGTTTTGTTCCCCTGGGAGAGACTGTTGTGTGTAAACAAAAGACTCAGGTCAGAGGGGACTCTGTTTGCCTAGTACCCCCTCTGCCTCTTGCAGTAACCCCTAATACCCTGGCTGTGGGTTACTAGAGACGATGGAGCTCACAGAGACTAGAGACGACAAGTGCCGCTTGTGATCGGCGCCTAGGTTGGAGAAGACGACGATTACTATTTACACTGTTTGCCTGTTCGAGATTCTGTATCACTCTGCATATATTCGCACTGTTATATTATAGTGTTAATCCCTGTAAATAAACCCCCCTTTAGCTGTTGGTCCGTCTGTTCCGTGGTGACAAACCCAACACCTGCACTTTATTACATGTATCTAAGCTTGCACAAGATCGCTCTTCCTACAGATCGCTCATCCATCAAGTCTCCATGGCTCAAGATCGAGCTGAAGGACATTAATAATAGTAACCTAATGGGGTATTTGAAAAAGAAGTTTCCTAAATTAGGCTATTCCCCTAGTGCACCATATTGGGGACAAACAATCATTGTCTAATCAGGATCCATTAGATGAAAAATAATAAAATGACAAAATGTCGGTGTTGCTTTTTTTGCAATATCCTGCACATCGGGGCAGATTTCTCAAAAGTTTCTAGCAGAAAAATCTGTCAGAGTCAACGACAGCAACCAATCAGAGCACAGCTTTTATTTCTTAAATTGTACTGGTAAAATGAAAGCTCTGACGTTATAAGCTGCTATGAGGGACAAAGAGGTTTTTGAGAAATTTGCCACAATGCTTTTTAAGAAACCTGCATTTGAGCGCTCTCTTTCATTCATCTTTCTAAGAAAGATACAATAGACTTGCCATAGAATAATACATTAGACTATGCATAGATTAAAACTATCGGCATGTGAATTCAGTAGCTAAAGCACATACCTAATATACAATAACTAGTGTACAGTGTCTCTACTAAGGTATCACACCGATTTCCCAATTTTAGTAGGTCTGTTATTGTGGCGGGATCTTTAAATGGACATTTTTTTATCGGCGGCGGTGCTCACCACACAGTGAGCGCACTGTAATCAGTCCCTTGCAAATTGACAGCCTGCGCTACAGTGTGTGTATCATATGTGCAGAGCAGACTGCATAGTGAGCGCTGACTGTACCAGTATCCTGCACCACCCCGATGATTGGAAGCAAGCGGCTGCAGGGAAAATAAAACCTCATTTTCTCCCTGCAGCTACTGCGCTACTAAGTCAGCCAGACATGGTTTATATATATTTACCTGCAGATTACCACTATATATGCAGGTAAATAGTGTCTCTTGAAGTGCCTGGTCCCCTTTAGCTCTTCTACATATTTATAACTTAAATGACTGTTTGCCAAAGAATTGTTCGATCATTCATCTTTTTGCCATTACAAACACAGTACTGGATACTGTTTTTTCTTTTCCTATACAAGGGTATGTTTTTGTCTTTTTTGTGATGACATGAATGACATATTTTAAAGGAAACCTATGACAGGTTCACTCTACTGTAAAATGTTGCTATACTGATTTGTTGACCACCAGGTGGCGCAGGTTTCCCTACTAGCACTGTTTTCTCACAAGTTTTTTTCTATGTGGTTTCAAAGCACCTTCACAATCCACATGGTAGCATCTAAAGGGATTTTGCCAGTGGATTTTGAACCAGATTCCGTTTCAAGATTAGAATAAAAAAAAAATCTCTGAACATACCCCAAGGTCGGGGTCCCACTAGAGAATCACATTCGAAGCAAGAGCATCAGATGCGATATGCTAATGACACGCAGCTCCTGCTCTGCTGCGATCCTGATCCGAGTGTCAGTGCTCCGTCCTCTCGCATCATAGAATCGGAGCACAGCTGTGAAAGAGGTGGACAAATTAATTTTTCCATCTTCTCCATTGCTGGCGTTGGCGGTCCGCGGGAATCGCACTGCATTCGGATGATGTCCAAGTGCAGTTCAATGTTTCAGCCCTAAGAAAGAAGTGCGGTTGTTTGTACAAATTGGATATAGTCTGTTCAATAGGATAATATTGCTATAAAAGACAGAGCCGGAATGACCATTGGGCAAATTTGGGAAATGCCATATGGGCGGGTCTGGCAGAGACCTGCATCAGCATGAAATACTTTATTGGCGCAATATTGCTAATAAATGTAGTAGAAAAGAGAAGAGAAGGCAGAGGCTGCTGTGGACGGTAACCAGGATTGGGTGACCATAAGCTTTTTTATTATGGGGTAAGGGCGTTGTGAAGGGAATGTGGTGGCATCATATGGAGGAATGTACTCCGGTAGCCAAGATACTGTATACATGGGGGATATCGGCATCAAACTGGGTATCTAGGGCACTGGTTATAGCACTATGTGGTTTGTGTAGAGGTGGGGGAATGAGGGTGGCGGAAAAGCCAGAAGCCAAAGATGTCTCTGTAATACATTTAGCAGGAACCTGTTATGGATGGTAGAAGTAGTGATGATGGTCTGGGACAAAAAGCAAAAAAAGGCAAAATGCATGACTCCTATCATCGAGAGCTTTGCTGGTGAGGATCTGCACTGTACATACATATGTGGTATGCAGAGCACTGGTGCCAAAAAAATATTACATATGGTATGGTATGGTTTTTGGTCACTGTACGGTGGTAGTATCAGTGCTAATGCAGTGGGTTTAGTTAATGATTAGTATGGTGGTAGTATCACTAATGTATATGCTGGTAATATTTGGCAATGGGCTGGTGGTATTATTTGTTTATTATATTGCAGCATTGATGCTAATATTGGTCTTGGTACAGTCATATTTGTTAAAAGAGTTGTAGACTCCTGGGTAAATTGTAATATACGCAGCATTAGGTTTTGGCTCCCCTTGCCAGTTGTCACATAATCACAAGTATGTTATTTGCACATTTGCAGTCACGTGGTGACTAGAGTAGGACAATGATCTAGGTAGCTGAGACTTGTCAGTACGGGACCAGAAGAATGCAAATCACATACCTGCCATCACGTGACAACTACCGGCAAGCAGAGCCAAATCCTATTGGTGATCTTTCAATCAAAATACTGGGGCGTGATTGTAGCCACCACTTACAGCAGGGCTCCCCAATCTGTAGCTCAGGAACCTCATGTGGCTCGCGGTCCCATGAATTGTGGCTCGCGACTGTCTGCCAGCTTGGTGCATTACCTCCAGGTCTAGGAAACAGGTATGAAGAGAACATCTCAAAATGGTGAATTTTGTGAGTAGTTCAGCACAGAAGAGCAGATCTGGATGCACATCTACTGGTCTTAGGGGTTTAGAGATAATTTGAGTATGGAACGCTGGAGGATGGTACTACCTGTAAGAGGAGGTGCTCAAAGCTGGATGTGACAGTGTGTTGAGAGAAAACTGAATGGGGTTGTAATGGTAATGTAAAATATGATGTAAGATTCCCCTGATTATCACTATTTCTGGGACATTCCAGACTCTTCTACTCCCCCCTCACACACACTGTAGATTTGACCCCCCTTCCTTTCCTCAACTTGTCACACAATGCAGCCTCTGCCTGCAGCTTCACAGCTTGTAACACTACCTTCGCTCTTTCCTGCCCCCTCCCCTCCTCACTGCAAGGAATGTTAATTAGCCAGGAGGGAATTTTCCTTTATCCTCAACATGTGCATGGATGTAAGTGTGGGAAATATTAAAGAGGCCATAGCTCTGGCTCCGTCAGTGACAGAAATATGAAAATTACATTTCTGCGACGTGTGCCGACTCAGCTTTCTGGCCCATGTTTTTCACGGTTCCAGAGCCAACCGAACCCGAGAAATACATTTCTCCTAAGCGGTGGGGAATAACTTGTTTGAGTTTGGTTTTGGATGAATGCCATCAACAGGCTGGAAAAGATGATACTATGTGCATATCTATACGAGGTACCCTCTGCGATATATGATGGTTATAAGTTTTCAGAACCCAAATCTGTACTTTGAGAAGGGGGAGGACCATCACAAGACAGCCCCTTTAGTGATGTCACCAGTCCAAAGGTATAAGGTATTTTCCCCTATCCCCTCCTTCATTCTAGCCTGGGATGCTGTGCCAATAGCATCTCAAATGAATGGTGATGTTTGGCTGCCCCTCCTCCTCCCCCAGCATGGTTCTGCCTGAAATGATCTAAGCAATATGTAAGTTTATCTCTGCTTTTAAATCCCTTTTATTTCTAATTGCATTGTACACATTTTAATTGTCTCCCATTGTAAAACCTTTTTATCTTCTGTATACACTGCCCATCTTTTGGGAATAAACTATAAAATTTATTAGTTCTGCCTCCTTGCTCTGTGACAAATTCACGCGCCTATAAGCTAATTACGCTACTGATTTGGGTTTGTTTCTAACCCCTCTATTAATTGTAAATATTAATCAGAGAAATCTGAAGCTGGTGGCAATGAAGTGTGTTCTGGCTAGGTTGGTAGCGTTGGCAGTGACTGAGCGGGTTTTACAAGCTGATTTGCCTGGCTGCGGCCAGGACTAGTTATAACTCCCTCAATGCAAGCGGGCCTAATAGACATTGCACAACAAATAGCCCATCCGGCGACCAATTATCCTAGGTGTAGTTCCCTGACTGACCTGAGGGTAACGGAGGTGCCGGAGAGCTGCGAGTTCAAAGTGGAACTGAAAAGTTGGATATACATAAAATCCCATACCTTGTAACCTATTTTGGCAGAGGTGGGATAACCAAAATAAACCCCCCTGCGGTAAATTGTGAGGGCAAGACTAGCTTGCTGCTTTTATCACATGGTGCGAGCGGTGGGCTAACTAAGATAAGCCCCCTGTGCCTGTGATAGCCATGTGCGGCCAAAGGTAACGTACCCCCGTCCGTGACAGGGGTATTGTGGGAACCCTTGGATCTTGGTATTTTGCTTCGGGATGATTTCTGTGGAAAAGCTTTGGTTATAATTTCACCCATAATGGGGGCTTTTGTTACCACTAATGTGAGAGGGGCAGTACCAATATGTGGCTCGCGACCCTCTATCAGAGCTGAATATGGCTCTCAAGGTCACAAAGTTTGGGGACCACTGGCTTACAGTATGGTAACCAATGAAAGGGGAAATCCCACCATGAGGCTTTTTTTCCAAACTTTATTAACTCTTGGTACCTAAACTAATTATGTTATTAGAAAACACATATCTTGTTTTGTTCTTTTTTTATTTTCACTTATTCCTTATTTCACTAGTAGTGGGAGAGGAATAAAGGCAGTTTAGTAAAGTTTGGTATGTGACTGCCCATTTTTTGATTAGAAACTACAATTCTTACGCACCAAGTGCTATCACATAACAGTGACGATTTCTAATATTGTGAAACCATAGCCTCCAACCAACCCAGATTCAGCAGGACTGACCCGATTTGAGGGGTCAGTCCCGGTGTCTCGGCACGTCAGGGCTTTGCCCTGACTTTCTCTCACTCTCTTCTCTCTGTGCGACGGCAACGCTCGGTAGTTCCTCCTTGGGGGGCAGGGCCGGAATTTCTGCTCTGCACACACTTACAATAATAACTTAACAAACAAACAATCACTTCTTCTCTGGTCTCTATAGAAATTTAACATACAACCTCTACTTTTGCAGGCAGTAGCTAAAGCGATAAGCCACAACCTGTCATGCTCAGTGCAGGTAAGTCTGGCGGATGGCACAACATACACCAACGACAGGGTGAAAAAGGGAGAGGAAGGCCCTAACAGTAGGGGGCGAGGAATGGGGCACCTCCTGACTCCAACCTGTGCCTGTATCTAAACTCCCCTAACGCTGTATGTGGATCCTTCCCCCCCTCCGCCGTCAGGTGCCTGGTCCCTGATTGTCACAAAAACAAAAAGTGACACCATTTTAAAATCTGCACCTCTTAAGGTGCTCAAAACCATATTCAAGAGATTTATTAACCCTTCAGGTGCTTCACAGGAACTGAAGCAATGTGAAAGGAAAAAAATGAAGATTTTACTTTTTTTCACAACTATGTTCTTTTAGACACATTTTTTTTTATTTTCACAAGGGTAATAGGAGAAAATAGGCCCAAACAATTAATGTGCAATTTCTCCTGTATATGCCGATACCCCATATGAGTGGGAAAAGTACAGTTTGTCGCACAGCAGGGATTGGAAGGGAAAAAGCACCGTTTGACTTCTTAAATGCAAAATTGGCTGGAATCGAAAGCGGACGCCATGTCGCGTTTGGAAAACCCCTGTGTGCCTAAACAGTGGAAACCCCCACAAGTGATCTCATTTTGGAAACAAGACACCTCAAAGAATGTATCTAGATGTGTGGTGAGCACACTGAACCCACAGCTGCTTTACAGACATTTATAATAAAGAGCAGTGAAAATAAAAAAATCAAATTTTTAGCACGAAAATGTTCTGTTAGCCCCAAATTTCTTTATTTTCACAAGGGTACCAGGAGAAAATTGAATCAAAAATTTGTTGTGCAATTTATCCTATGTACGCAGATACCTTATAAGTGCGGAAAACTACTGTTTGGGTGCACGGCAGGGCTCAGAAAGGATGGAATGATCCCCTGATGTGCCTAAAAAGTGGAATCTTCCCACAAGTGACCCCATTTTGGAAACTAGACCCCTCAAGGAATGTATCTAGATGTCTGGTGGTGAGCAACTTGAACCACACACATTGATGAACATCAGATTCGTACTCCCTCTCACCTTCCTGGGCTGTCCGTTTCAGTCCATAGATTGCCACAGCAGGTAAGGGCTATTGCAGAAGATGTACCTTCAACTGGTAATCTATGACATCATTGTGGACGTCATAGTCCTTCTGCCATAGGAACCTAAGGTAGTTTGTGCTATCTTTCCTCACAATGAAACATTTGCTGGATGTCGGCCATTACTGCTACAGGTTCTAGTCTAAAGCAAATCTGTACTCCAATGCTGTTAGTTAGGTTCGGCCCAGCTGTCCTGAGTGTGTCACCTCCTCCTAGGAGATCTGGGGGTAGAAGATCATTACGTATTGTTAATCGCAGATCTTCCATTTAGCCTGCGTATTTGTGTACCATACTAAATGGATTTGGTTTCTTTTGGTGCTGAAGAGGTTAACAACCCTTTCTATGCTGGTCAGAAATTTGTAGCTCCATTCTCAGACTATTCTGATCTGTTATTACCTCTCCTTATAAAACCTGGCCAGACCCTCTCTGTCTTGTCAGTAAAAGCTTTGCTTCCTTGCTCCTTGGAGACACTGTGCTGAATAGGAGTTAATTGTTGCTACTGGAGATTTGTCTTCCTATGCTGAGTGATAACGCTAAGTGGCTGGAGTGGAGTTGTTATAGTAGTGATCTTTAGTTTGCTGTAGTACGTGTGTGTTTATCTCCTGGTCCCTATTCCCATTTGGCTGGTACATTCTTATCCTTCTCTATATACCTCTTTACCTTTGGTGTTTGTATATTTGTTGCTTTCTGTCATCGCTTTGGTCTTGTTCTCCTTATATTTCTGTCCAGGACTCCTGGTATGGCGGAGGCGAAAGATCAGGGGATAACAGGAGCATAGTAAGGCCGGAGACTCGGGCCTCTCTACCTTCAAGAGTACCACCGGGACAGGGATAGTTGGGATCCCAGTTCCAGGGACAGTTTGAGGCCCCACTTCCTTACCAAAGACCATCATAGCGCGACACAAAGGTTATCGAGATAGAAGTCTTCATACTGAGCACGGGAGTCAAACACCACTCTAATTTGATTATGTTTGTGAGGATGATAGATACCAAAAGATGGACGGTATCAGTATTCTTCTCCTTCCTTCAGTGGTGGTGCAGGCTCTGCATGATCTCCGTCAAAGATATTCTGCATGAGATTGATGAAATGTTTTTACATCTTTGGTTTCTTTTTTAAGGTGCATTTTACTGATGAAAACCTTCCGTTTTAATTTCTTCCTTCTCGAACGCTGCTTCGGCTTCCATTTCTGCCTTCTTGCCTGCTGCTTCGACTCCTGCCCTTGCTTCCAATGCATTCATTTCTGCCTTCTTGCTTTCTGCTTCCGCTTCCATCTTAGTTTTCTTTTGCGAAAAGGTGGCTTTTATCTTAGCAGCTTTGGCTTCTGCATGTGTCATCAGCTGCTCAGAGAGTTGAATATTTTGAAGACCGTTACTTAAGTATTTTGACAACTTGGTGAACCCAGAAATGCAAGATGACACCTAGTGTTTGTTGAATTCTTGCCTCTGGCTTGGAGTTAATATCACATACCGTGCAGTCTCTCTGGATTATGATCTACACTTTGTTCATCTGGCTGTGGATCTTGCGAAGACTGCGTAGTCCCCCCCCAGACATGGCAGATCACAGGATGAATAGATCTGTATAGAGATATTGGCTACTGATTCTGACAAGACAAGAGCGTCTCTAGACACACAGAGAGCAGGAATTTTCATGAAATCACATCCACTTTGCTTGGACATTCAGGCTGCGTTCACATGTAGCTTAAATGCTACGGGTTTTTTTTGCTGTTTTTTTTTTTTACAGAAATTTTTGCTGCGTTTAACTGTCCAGGCGAATCGGATGTGATTTCATGAAAGCTATTGAAGTGTGCAGTTGCGCAGCTTTGGTGTTTTTTTTCTATCTAGAGGCCTCTATACGGAGTCCAAAAAGGCATGAAAAAAAAGCTGTTACTTTTTTAAGTGCAGAATCATAGCTTTTCTGCACAATAAAAACATAATACAAAAGGCGCCTTCACATCTGCACCAAAAACGCATCTAAGAAGGGGGAAAGTGCAGAAAAAAATGCAGCAGAAATGCAATAATCAGAGAAGATTGTTATTGTGCAGTTTGGTGCGGATACCTGCAGAAAACAAAAACAGTATTTACACAACGTGTGAACACGGCCTTACAGACACCAGAAGCCGTATAGTGACGCTACATAAAAATGAGAAAGTTCTGGCGACTCTGACTGTGAATGAAATAAAATAAATCCACAGGTCCCGAGTAGAGATGAGCAGGACACACAGATGACAATGTGTCAGTCCTGGCTAATTAAAAGCTGCACTGAGGACGCAGGTGAGAGATTTGTAGGCATCCCGTCCAGACGCCAGGTACCACTACCTGGACACTGGACCAACTGGACCAGAGTCCCGTGAATCGATTCGCTCACCTCTAGTCCTAACTGTCCTGGATACAGCGGAAAGTCCTGAATTTTGGTCTACACCCTGCAGTCACGTGCATCTTCTGAATGTCCCTCACTGCCACCACCCCTCTGACGACTGTAGCCAGGGTAGAAAGAAATGGTAAATGGGTGTGGCTCGGGGTGTGGAGAAAATTTGTGCACTGCATGATTTGTCCCTCTTTCTGTTCTTCAAAAGTTGGGAGGTATGCAGTATGATTCCCTCTCAGTGCCCCCCGCACAGTATGATCCCCTCTGAGTGACCCCCCGCACAGTATGATTCCCTCTCAGCGCCCCCCACACACAGTATGATTCCATCTCAGTGACCCCCGCACAATATGATTCAACCTCACAGTGACCCCCGCACAGTATGATTCCCTCTCATGTGCCCCCCGCATAGTATGATTCCCTCTCATGTGCCCCCCGCATAGTATGATTCCCTCTCAGTGACCCCTGCATAATATGATTCCCTCTCAGTGCCCCCCGCACAGTATGATTCCTTCTCAGTGACCCCCAAAAAGTATGATTAGCAGTGACCCCCGCACAGTATGATTCATTGACAGTGAGCCTCACACAGTAAGATTCCCTCTCAGTGACCCCCACACAGTATGATTCCTTCTCAGTGACCCCCAAAAAGTATGATTAACAGTGACCCCCGCACAGTATGATTTATTGTCAGTGAGCCTCACACAGTATGATTTCCTCTCAGTGCTCCCCGCACTGTATGATTCCCTCTCAGTGACCCCTGCACAGTATGATTCCCTTTCAGTGATCCCCACACAGTATGATTCCCTCTCAGTGACCCTCGTGTAGTATCATTCTCTTTCAATGACCCCTGCACAGTATGATTCCCTCTCAGTGCTCCCCGCACTGTATGATTCCCTCTCAGTGACCCCCGCACTGTATGATTCCATCTCAGTGACCCCCAAAGTATGATTCTCAGTGACCCCTGCACAGTATGATTCCCTCTCAGTACCCCCACACAGTATGATTTCCTCTAAGTGACCCCCGCACAGTATGATTCCCTCTCTTTGATACTCGTGTAGTATGATTCCCTCTCAGTGACCCCCACATAGTATGATTCCTTTTCAGTGAGCCCCACAGTTTGATTTCCTCTCAGTTCCCCCCACACAGTATGATTCCCTGTCAGTGCCCCCGCACAGTATGATTCCTTCTCAGTGGCCCCCGTACAGTGTGATTTTCTCTCAGTGACCCCCACAATGTATGATTCTCAGTGACCCCCACACAGTATGATTCATTTTCAGTGACCCACGCACAGTATGATTTCCTCTCAGTGCCCCCCACACAGTATGATTCCCTCTCAGTGCCCCCCACACAGTATGATTCCCTCTCAGTGACCCCCACACAGTATGATTTCCTCTCAGTGCCCCCCACACTGTATGATTCCCTCTCAGTGACCCCCGCACAGAATGATTCCCTCTCAGTGACCACCGCACAGTATGATTCCCTCTCAGTGACCCCTGCACAGTATGATTCCCTCTCAGGGACCCCTGTATAGTACAATTTTCTCTCAGTGCCCCCCCGCACAGTATGATTCCCTCTCAGTGACCCCCACACAGTATGATTCCCTCTCAGTGACCCCCCGCACGGTATGATTCCCTCTCAGTGACCCCCGCACAGTATGATTCCCTCTCAGTGACCCCTGCACTGAATGATTCCCTCTCAGTGACCCCCACACAGTATGATTGTCAGTGACCCCCGCACAGTATGATTCCCTCTCAGTGACTATTCTGACTCATGGATATGTAGAACGTATGGTGCCTGGATAGACCTCTCTTTCTGGGCCCCTTCCGTATCGACCTGTACTCACGTTCATACCGATTAATCAGACAGCTTAACTCAGCCACGATCTCATGTAAGAAGACTCCAGGAAAAGAGGGATGCTTTAACTGAAATTCTTGTATTATGATGAAAGCAGCAGGTAAAAAGGAATATTCTTCAGAGAACATGTAACAGGATGCATACAGATGGAGGGACGATCACAAAATGGAGAATAAGGGAGGGAACAAACATACATCACAGGACTACAGGGAGAGAGTTGGGACAAAATACAGGGAAAGGCAAACTTCTGCCTAGCAACAAGGATACAACACAAGCAATGCAAATATTAAACGATTTCCCAAGTCGTGGGACATGACACTCCCCGTCTGAAATCCTTGGATTTCACGATGTCCGTAATTCTTCGAAGTCGTTCGAACCTGAAAAACAAGAGAAAAGAAAAACATGCATGCAATAATAAACATTTTTAAAGTCCAACTCGTTGTTGTTGACCCGTAGATCACACCGGAAGATAAGTCCAAGTCTATTAAACCCATCTTCGGATTGGGGAAGCCGCAAACATGCCAACTCTTCCACCAACCCAGCAATCCAATGGCAATGTTCAAAGTTCAATCCAATGGAAAATGTCAATGTTCAATAAAACTGGGGAATGAGTAGGTATGCTCCCCGCCGTGAGCAACTTCCAGGAGCAATGTTCAGTTCATGTGACGTCCTCCTTTGGCAGTAGCAGCACGAGATCGGTGACCGGACGGAGGAAGGTTCGGGTAGAGCCCCCTTTTGTCACCTTAACTTCTTTCTTACGAGTCTTTCCGTCCTCGCTGGGCATGACCTTGGTGATAAGACCCATTGGCCAGTCGTTACAATGTGCCTCTTTGTCTTTTAAGAGGACAAGGTCTCCTTCTTGGAGATTGGGACTGGGTGTCTGCCATTTGTGACGGTTTTGAAGCAGGTGCAAGTATTCGGTCTTCCAACGGTGCCAAAACACGTTAGCTATGTGTTGTACTTGCTTCCACTGACGTTTGTAAATGTCCTTGTTATCGAAATTCCCGGGAGGAACTGTAGCAGCTCCAATCTTCTGTGTAAGAAGTGTAGCTGGGGTAAGAATCATTGGAGAATAACAACGTGGGACTTGGAGTTGCTCTAAGAACTTCAAGGACTTCTTCCATGTCTCCCACCTTTGCTGTTTCTGAGTCGGAAGCGGGGTGTCCCAATCAGTGTTCTCGGCAGTGAGCTGTCTTAACAGTATCTTGCCTTGAATAGTGATGGATGCTACAAACCCGAGAGGATCGTAGATGCTGTTTATGACAGATAGGACTCCTCGTTTGGTAAAGGGTTTGTCACAGGGCAACACTTGGAAGGTGAAGGTGTCCTGTTTGATATCCCACAGTAGACCAAGGCTGCACTGTGTGGGAGGAACATCAGAACCTAGGTTGAGGTCCTTTAGGTTCATGGCATGGTCCTCAGATGGAAACGCGCTCATTACTTCTTGACTGTTAGAGATGATCTTGTGGAGTCTGAGGTTTGATGTGGATAGCATTTCCTGTGTCCTGGAGAGTAGGTCAATTGCCTCTTCACTTGTGGGCAAGGACTTGAGCCCGTCGTCTACGTAGAAGTTCTTCTCTACGAATTGACGAGCATCGGATCCGTACTCTCTCTCACCTTCCTGGGCTGTCCGTCTCAGTCCGTAGATCACCACAGCAGGTGAAGGACTGTTGCCGAAGACATGGACCTTCATCCGGTAGTCTATGACTTGATTGTTGACATTGTTGTCTTTGTGCCATAGGAACCTGAGATAGTTTCTGCTGTCTTCCTTCATGATGAAGCAATGAAACATCTGCTGGATCTCGGCCATTATAGCAACAGGTTCTTGTCTGAAGCGGATCAATACTCCAAGGAGGCTGTTGTTCAGGTTGGGTCCAGTTAGTAGCAGGTTGTTGAGAGAGAGGCCTTCATACTGAGCACTGGAGTCAAACACCACTCTGATCTGGTTAGGCTTGCGAGGGTGATAGACACCAAAGGATGGAAGGTACCAACATTCTTCTCCTTCCTTCAGTGGTGGCGCAGGTTCAGCATGATCTTTGTCAAAGATGTTCTGCATAAAGTCAATGAAATGCTTCTCCATTTCTGGTTTCCTCTTTAGGGTACGTTTTAAGGATGAGAACCTTGCAGTTGCTTGCTGCAGGTTGTTTGGCAACCTCGCTCTTGGGAAACGAAAGGGTAAAGAAGCTACCCAACTGTTGGAGTCATCTTGAACAAATTCTTTGTCCATAACCTTTATGAATTCTTTATCTTCCCTTGTGGGTGCTAACTTGTCTTCACTTGTGGAATCGAACACTGTTGACCCGAGGTTTTCGTCCCAGGGCTGGAGCATGTTCATGTTGTTGAAGGATTCCTGTTGCCTCTTGGTGTTGCTCACTTTCTCTTTCACCCAGTAATGATGTGGGCATGGCTGAAAATGAGTGCTGCGACCATTTGGCAAGATGTGTGTTTTGTAAGAGGAGATGTTATTAGGTCTCTTCATCTTGAGTATGCAAACATCGCCTATAATTACCCAGCCTAGATCAAAGCGTTGGGCAAATGGTGCGTCGTGTGGTCCGTTAATTTGCTGACGTACCTTGTGCAGCCGGAGAATGTCTCTGCCAAGCAGAATCAGGATATCTGCGCTGTTGTTGAGGGCTGGTATCTTGTTTGCTATCCCCTTGAGATGTGGGTGATGAAGAGCAGCCTCTGGCGTTGGGATCTCTTCTCGATTGGATGGAATCTGGTTGCACTCGACAAGTGTAGGTAAGGGTATCTCTACGGTGTTTTCGAGGGATGTCGCTATAAGACCACTGGCCCTTCTCCCAGAGACCTCTGTAACACCGCTGCAGGTACTTAAGGTGTAAGGGTAAGCATTTCCCTTTAAGTTAAACATATCAAAGAGTTCTGACCTTGCAAGTGATCGGTTGCTCTGATCATCCAAGAGGACGTACACCTTCACGGCTTTCTCTGGGTGACCGTTGGGATATACGTTCACCAGACAAATCTTCGCACAGGACTTGTCCCAGAGACCTTCTCCGCAGACTTCTGTGCATGAAGAAGATATTGTGGTATGACTTGCAGTTTGAGCTGCGTCCTCCCCGCCATGGCTCGTGGTGGGGGAAGGAGTACGTGTAGAGTCTGGACGGTATGGGTGGAGTGCTTGTACGTGATCCTCACTGTCACACTCCATACACTTAATTGTAGTTTTACAGTCTTTAGCAAGGTGTTCCGTAGAAGCACAACATCTGTAGCATACCCCAAACTTCTTTAGAAGTTCCTTGCGTTCTTGGAGCGGTTTCTTCCTGAAGCCGATGCACTTTTTTAAGGGATGTGGCTTCTTGTGGATGGGACACTCATGATTTGGGTTCTCTATCTTTTCACCCTTGTTGCTCTTGCCTGGGGCTGATGTTGGTAAGGGAAGAATATCCGTCTTCTTCACTGAAACTGGACTCCTGCGGTTTCTGTCATTCGAGCGTGTGCTCACGTATTTAGAGGGAGGTGAAGCTGGGCCACTGGATTCTCCGTAGGAAAAGCTTGGGTCGTTCTTACGCTCTGCAATGTCTTTTATAAACTCACAGAAGTAGGAGAACGGAGGAAATGACACTTGATGGTCTTTCTTGTATTTTGACCCTATTGCAGTCCACTTCTTTTGTACATTGTATGGTAGCTTGGAGATAATGGGGTTTACTCCACGAGCAGTGTCCAGGTAGCTGAGGCCAAGTAGGTGGGTGTCTGCCTTGGCCAGCTGGAGCTCTAACAGCAGGTCACTGAGCTCTAGGAACTTTGAACTGTCCTTGCTTGATATCTTTGGAAAACTCTGTAGTCGCTTGAACAGTGCATCCTCTATGGCTTCTGGACTGCCAAAGTTTCTCTCTAGTCTTTCCCATGCAGCCATGAGACCAGCCGTTGGATTACTGATATGTACAGATCTGAGTCTCTTGACACGCTCTGTGGATTGTGGTCCTAACCATCTGATCAGCAGGTCCAGCTCTTCCGCAGCAGTGATGCCGAGGTCACTAGTTACGGTTCTAAAGGCACTTTTCCAACCTCTGTAATTTTCAGGTTGGTCGTCGAACCTTGTGAGACCGGTTTTAGTAAGTTCACGGCGAATCATGTACCTTGCGAAGTCGGACATGTCTGTTCTTTCTGACTTAGGATGCACAATTGTAGGCTGAGCGGTGTTGTACATAGAGGTGGAGACGTCTTGGCCTTGAAACATGGGGAAGTATGGAGTGGCATATGCATTTAGTCCAGCAACTGGTTTGGTGGGTATAGTTTCTGCTACATGTGGAGGTGGCACTGTGTGGTTGTCGAGGGTATAATGACCTGCCGGCATATTGGGTTGCATGTAGGTATTAGCCTGTGGAGTTTGGTGAGATGCAGGGTTTTGGCGCATACTGGAATATGAAGGAAGTTCAAGTTTGGGAGCATTGTACTGACCTTGAATGCAGGATTCTGTAAGTGGATCGGCATCCTGGTGCTCTGGAGAAGCGTCAACACCATCAGGAGTGTTAGTGATGATCTGCGGTTCGCCATCTTGGCTTAGCACGTAGTCTCTTGTGCGTTCGATAGGGTCTTCTGCCTCCATTTCACACAAACTGACGCTGTCTCTTTGACTCCCACTGATAGCCTGCTCGAGTACCTTTAATTCTGCCATGGCTGTTGCATGCTCACATTCCTTCTTTAGAGCTTCCATGCGTGCCGCTTCAGCATCCATTTCTGCTCTCTTTTGTGCAGCAGCTGCATCCATTTCTGCTCTCTTTTGTGCAACAGCTGCATCCATTTCTGCTCTCTTTTGTGCAAAGGCAGCTTGTACCTTAGTAGTTTCAGCCTTAGCACGTGCTCTTATAAGCTGCTCAGTAAGAGTAGAATATTTTGATGAACTTGACCTAGATGAACGTTTTGAGTGCTTACACGATTTGGATGTGCGAGTTGATGCATCTGGTGTTCGTGCGATTCTAGCCTCTATCTTGGCTTTAATGTCACATACAGCGCAGTCTCTTTCAGAATTAAGCTGCTGGAAACCTTGCAATTCGTTTAAAGTCTCTGGGAGATTCAGTTTCTTCAGGAGAATAATATATTGGTCACTCTTCTCCATATACATTTTGTATGCTGTGCATAATTGTTCTAGGACTCCCTCTGGTGGTAACTCATGAGAAGCAGGCCTTGATGCAGTGTCTATATGACTCAGCACTTTCTTCCATACTGAAGACACATCACTATATAATTCACATTTTGCAGTCTCTAAATTCTCCATGACTTTCCATGTGGGTTTGACTGTACGTTTTCCCCTTTCGCTAGATGGTGGATGGGGGTCTGGGTCTCTTTCCTGTGCTTGTAAGTCTGGTACGGACATTGTATTCCTTGCTTCAGACATGATTAGATTGCAGGCAGGAAGAGTTGATGATGGGGGTTATACTTCCCACTGTTCAGCAACAGGAAATACACAGACTCTGCACAGAGTTGATACTTTGTATCTAATGCTGGAGCAGCTGCAGGGTCCTGTGTAATGATGGGAGTTATATTCCTCTCTTTTCAGCTGCAGTGTGTGGCTTCTATGCACGCTGGGGTCTGGCTGGAACTGGGTTACAGTCTATCTGGGAAATGTCCTTTTCCACTGAGATTTAGCACAGACCTTGAGTTACTGTCTCTGAAGGCAGGTTATTCCTTTTTACTATTCTGACTCATGGATATGTAGAACGTATGGTGCCTGGATAGACCTCTCTTTCTGGGCCTCTTCCGTATCGACCTGTACTCACGTTCATACCGATTAATCAGACAGCTTAACTCAGCCACGATCTCATGTAAGAAGACTCCAGGAAAAGAGGGATGCTTTAACTGAAATTCTTGTATTATGATGAAAGCAGCAGGTAAAAAGGAATATTCTTCAGAGGACATGTAACAGGATGCATACAGATGGAGGGGCGATCACAAAATGGAGAATAAGGGAGGGAACAAACATACATCACAGGACTACAGGGAGAGAGTTGGGACAAAATACAGGGAAAGGCAAACTTCTGCCTAGCAACAAGGATACAACACAAGCAATGCAAATATTAAATGATTTCCCAAGTCGTGGGACATGACAGTGACCCCTGCACTGAATGATTCCCTCTCAGTGACCCCCGCACAGTATGATTGTCAGTGACCCCCACACAGTATGATTCATTTTCAGTGACCCACGCACAGTATGATTTCCTCTCAGTGCCCCCCACACAGTATGATTCCCTCTCAGTGCCCCCCCCACAGTATGATTCCCTCTCAGTAACCCCCACACAGTATGATTCCCTCTCAGTGACCCCCGCACAGTATGATTCCCTCTCAGTGACCCCTGCACAGTATGATTCCCTCTCAGTGACCCCTGCACAGTATGATTCCCTCTCAGTGCCCCCCCCACAGTATGATTCCCTCTGAGTAACCCCCACACAGTATGATTTCCTCTCAGTGCCCCCCACACAGTATGATTCCCTCTCAGTGCCCCCCCCCGCACAGTATGATTCCCTCTCAGTGACCCCCGCACAGTATGATTCCCTCTCAGTGCCCCCCCCACAGTATGATTCCCTCTCAGTAACCCCCACACAGTATGATTCCCTCTCAGTGACCCCCGCACAGTATGATTCCCTCTCAGTGACCCCCGCACAGTATGATTCCCTCTCAGTGACCCCTGCACAGTATGATTCCCTCTCAGTGCCCCCCCCACAGTATGATTCCCTCTCAGTAACCCCCGCACAGTATGATTCCCTCTCAGTGACCCCTGCACAGTATGATTCCCTCTCAGTGACCCCCGCACAGTATGATTCCCTCTCAGTGACCCCCGCACAGAATGATTCCCTCTCAGTGACCCCCGCACAGTATGATTCCCTCTCAGTGACCCCCGCACAGTATGATTCCCTCTCAGTGACCCCTGCACAGTATGATTCCCTCTCAGTGCCCCCCCACAGTATGATTCCCTCTCAGTAACCCCCGCACAGTATGATTCCCTCTCAGTGACCCCTGCACAGTATGATTCCCTCTCAGTGACCCCCGCACAGTATGATTCCCTCTCAGTGACCCCTGCACAGTATGATTCCCTCTCAGGGACCCTTAAGCCCTCTTTACATTTAGCGATGCACCAGCAATCCGACCAGCGATCCGACCCGGTCAGGATTGCCGGTGCATCGCTAAATGATCGCTAGTGAGCTGTCACACAGGCAGATCTCACAGCGATGCAGCAGCGACGCAGCGCACGATACTCACCTTTCACACACAGCGATCCTGACGTCCTCCCGTCCGCCTCCAGCGTCGCTTGTCGGCGCCAGCAGGAAGCCCCAGCAGGACGCTGATGACGAGAAATGGAGCCGGACATTCTCGCGCGATCAGCGATGGACAGCGCAAAATCGGTGACGTTATAGCGATATCGCTATGTGTAAAACCCCCTTTACACAGTACAATTTTCTCTCAGTGACCCCTCCGCACAGTATGATTCCCTCTCAGTGATCCCCGCACTGTATGATTCCCTCTCAGTAACCGTCTGCACATTATGGTGCCGCTTCTCTCCACTTAGAATTGTGCACTCGCTGAATTAAAAAAAAAAAAAAATCACGTCTATCTCCCTTTGCGCGATTGGCTGCTCCGGTGTGTGCTGTATGAGGCCTTGCACAGTTGGCTCAATCTAATAACATAATCGCACCTACTGCACCGAAACTGAAATGCAGAAACTGATTTATGGAGCCATTATTCAACTGTATCGGTGTCCTGAGGAGACAGCACTCATGAAATCAAGACATACCTCCGACCTGCCAGAACAGCTTCCAATATCCAGCAATGTCGCACTGCATTTGAGAAAGTTGGTAGGAGTGATGTCTAAGAGTGCGCCCAGGGCTTGCTGGAGGTTGTAGTATTTCTGCAGTTGGAGCATGCCTACTAATTGTTAATGAGTGATATTATAACAGGTGGTTGTAGAAGTAGGCATGCATTACATATCTGCCGTATACACTGGTCACATATTGGGAACAAGTGTTCCTAGGAATATGCCATCAATCACCTACGTATGAGCAAATCACTTGTTTGTTGGATTACAGGGATTGTCCACTACTTGGACAAACATTTAAAGAGAACCTGTCATGTCCCCCATGCCCTATAACCCAGCATCATTCACTTATGTATCAGTAAGTTCCCTGCCTAACCAGTCCTGTATAATGTTTTTATGAAATATTAGGTTTAATAAAGCATTTATATTGTCCTTGTTTTCTATGCTAATGAGGGCATTGAGTAGTCAATGGGGCGTTAGTTGCCCCCAGTCTAGTCAGTGCTCTTTCCATGATAACATAATTAGCAGGAAAGGCGTCATCGCCAACCCCTGCAAATCTCGCGCATGTGTGCCGCTTATTTCAGCACACATGCGCAAGACAATAAAGCAGCCATACAATAAACCCAGAATCTGTAACATGGTCTTTATTACGGTACAACAGTCCTTACACTTGATCCGGACCTTCTGGAACAGGAACAAACACAGTCCTTGAAGTCAACAGCAGTCTTTGGAATTGACCAGGTCCTTCTCTGTAAGGATCCCACAACAGTATCACAATTCTTGAACTTGATAACAGTCCGTAAAGTACGACAGTCCTTTGATAGATGCAGCTCAGTCCATGCTGATGTTGTAGGACCCTCCAGCCGCCTATGCACCCCCAATACAGCAGAAAAGGGTGCAAGAGATGGTATAACAATAAAAACCAAAGAAAAGTCCAGTCATCCAACTATTTGTAAGTAAGGCTTATCCTCAGCTTATTTGGGGGGGGGGTGTAAATTTTCAATATCCTTCACTCTACCAGGGTTTGTTTGCACATTCTTGCCTTGAGTTACGTACATTATAAGCAGGGCTGGTGTTAGGAGCAGGCAGCCAGGCAGCTGTCTAGGGCCCCCACTCCCCCAGGGGCCCCCCAGCTAGCGCATCACGCAGCCGCTATGGGGCCCGTGAGGCAGGGGGGCACGCCTGCCGCCAGTGCCGACTCCACCCGCCGCCACATTGAACTATACTGGCGTCATAGATGCCAGTAAAGTTCAAAGCAATGATGGAGGAGAGAGCGTCAGCTGACGCTTCCGCTCCCATCATTCCCCGCTCTGCCTCTCACACTGCGGGTGCACGATGACATCGTGCACTCAATGTGTACCAGGCAGAGCAGGAGACAGCCGGGAGCAGCGCAGGCACGAGGAGAGGTGAGGAGTGTGTTTTTTTTAAATGTAACAATCAGTACTGGACTGTGGGGCCATTCTCTGGGGGGAAGAGATGCGGGCAGTGCTATATACCATGCTGTTGTGCTGTATACTATGTGGGGCTGTGCTGAATACCATGTGGGGCTGTGCTGAATACCATGTGGGGCTGTGCAGTACACCATGTGGGGCGCTGTATATCATGTGGGGCTGAGCTGATTACCATGTGGGGCTGTGCTGTATACCATGTGGGGCTGTGCTGTATACCATGGTGCTGTTCTGTATACCATGTGGTGCTGTGCTGTATACCATGGTGCTGTGCTGTATACCATGTGGTGCTGTGCTATATACCATGGTGCTGTGCTGAATACCATGTGGTGCTGTGCTATATACCATGGTGCTGTGCTGAATACCATGTGGGGCTGTGCTGTATACCCTGGTGTTGTGCTATATACCATGTGGGGCTGTACTGTATACCATGGTGCTGTGCTATATACCATGTGGGGCTGTGCTGAATACCATGTGATGCTGTGCTATATACCATGTGGTACTGTGCTATATACCATGTGGGGCTGGGCTATATACTATGTGGTGCTGTGCTGTATACCATGGTGCTGTGCTGTATACCATGGTGCTGTGCTGTATACCATATAGTGCTGTGCTGTATACCATGGTGCTGTGCTGTATACCATGGTGCTGTACTGAATACCATGTGGTGCTGTGCTATATACCATGGTGCTGTGCTGAATACCATGTGGGGCTGTGCTGCATACCATGGGGCTGTGCTGTATACCATGTGGGGCTGTGCTGTATACCATGGTGCTGTGCTGAATACCACGTGGTGCTGTGCTATATACCATGTGGTGCTGTGCTATATATCATGTGCGGCTGTGCTATCTACCATGTGGTGCTTTGCTATCTACCATGGTGCTGTGCTATATACCATGTGGTGCTGTGCTATATACCATGTGGGGCTGTGCTGTATAACATGGTGCTGTGCTGTATACCATGTGGTGCTTTGCTATCTACCATGGTGCTGTGCTATCTACCATGGTGCTGTGCTATATACCATGTGGGGCTGTGCTATATACCATGTGGGGCTGTGCTGTATACCATGTGTGGCTGTGTATATACTATGTGGTGCTGTGCTGTATACCATGTGGTGCTTTGCTATCTACCATGGTGCTGTGCTATATACCATGTGGTGCTGTGCTATATACCATGTGGTGCTGTGCTAAATACTATGGTGCTGTGCTATATACCATGTGTGGCTGTGCTAAATACTATGTGGTGCTGTGCTATATACCATGTGGGGCTGTGCTGTATACTGTGCGGGGGTCACTGAGAGGGAATCATACTGTGCAGGGGTCACTGAGAGGGAATCATACTGTGCAGGGGTCACTGAGAGGGAATCATACTGTGCAGGGGTCAGTGAGAGGGAATCATACTGTGCAGGGGTCAGTGAGAGGGAATCATACTGTGCAGGGGTCACTGAGAGGGAATCATACTGTGCAGGGGTCAGTGAGAGGGAATCATACTGTGCAGGGGTCACTGAGAGGGAATCATACTGTGCAGGGGTCACTGAGAGGGAATCATACTGTGCAGGGGTCACTGAGAGGGAATCATACTGTGCAGGGGTCACTGAGAGGGAATCATACTGTGCAGGGGTCACTGAGAGGGAATCATACTGTGCAGGGGTCAGTGAGAGGGAATCATACTGTGCAGGGGTCACTGAGAGGGAATCATTCTGTGCGGGGGTCACTGAGAGGGAATCATACTGTGCAGGGGTCACTGAGAGGGAATCATACTGTGCAGGGGTCACTGAGAGGGAATCATACTGTGCAGGGGTCACTGAGAGGGAATCATACTGTGCAGGGGTCACTGAGAGGGAATCATTCTGTGCAGGTCATACTGTACTGAGCCTGCCTGCCTGTGATCTGTAGTCCCACACGTGGCGCAGGCGCAGTGCTCATCCCTACACAGTGCTAGTTCAGGGCTATTACTGATGACAATAACAATACACGAGGCCGCACACGCCCGAGCTGTGCAGGGAGGACGCCGTTACCAAGGTGATGACACTGTGGGTGGAGCCTCGCGACGTTCCCGGCATGCCGCAGCTCTTCGGCCGGCGGCCCCGCCTCCTCTTCTGACAGTGACCATGGCGCCGGTGTACAGCAAGTACCTGACTGTCCGCAACTCCTCCGCTGCCGGGGCGGCGCTATTCCTGCTGTACCTGCTGAGCAAGCGGCGGAGAGCGAACGGGTGAGAACGGCGGGGAGGCGAGGCCTGAGGCGGGCGGGAGAGAGGCTGACAGCTGCGGGCACGGAGCAGGCTCAGGCCGAGGGTCTCCTGTCTGTGTCATTGAGAGCCCCGGCTGCTCCTCCGCGTATTGCTGGGATTTGTAGTGCTTCCCGTGTACTGCTGGGGCGTGCAGTCCTCATGCACCCCTCTAATAGTGTGTGTTCCCCCTGAATTGTAAGAAGCCCCCGGAGATGTCCTTATCAATATGTCAGTGACCACAGTGCAGCCAAAACCGCTCAGCTGCTGCCCGGGAAAGGTCCCGACAACCTGGGGACGAGCGGATCCAGTGATGAGTTGTCGGGGGCTATGAGGAGTCACCTGTACAGATAGGAGAGGAGGAGCTGAGATTCCTGATGTGCAGGTGGCGGCACTGACAGCGGGTATATAGGTGACTGCACTGACAGCGGGTATATAGGTGGCTGCACTGACAGCGGGTATATAGGTGACTGCACTGACAGCGGGTATATAGGTGGCGGCACTGACAGCGGGTATATAGGTGGTGGTGATACTGACAGCGGGTATATAGGTGGCGGCACTGACAGCGGGTATATAGGTGGCGGCACTGACAGCGGGTATATAGGTGGCGGCACTGACAGCGGGTATATAGGTGGCGGCGATACTGACAGCGGGTATATAGGTGGCGGCGATACTGACAGCGGGTATATAGGTGATAACACTGACAGCGGGTCTATAGGTGGCGGCACTGACAGCTGGTCTATAGGTGGCGGCACTGACAGCGGGTATATAGGTGATGGCACTGACAGCGGGTATATAGGTGGCGGCGATACTGACAGCGGGTATATAGGTGGTGGTGATACTGACAGCGGGTATATAGGTGGCGGCACTGACAGCGGGTATATAGGTGATGGCACTGACAGCGGGTCTATAGGTGGCGGCGATACTGACAGCGGGTCTATAGGTGGCGGCGATACTGACAGCGGGTATATAGGTGGCGGCGATACTGACAGCGGGTCTATAGGTGGCGGCGATACTGACAGCGGGTCTATAGGTGGCGGCGATACTGACAGCGGGTCTATAGGTGGCGGCACTGACAGCGGGTCTATAGGTGGCGGCACTGACAGCGGGTCTATAGGTGGCGGCACTGACAGCGGGTCTATAGGTGGCGGCACTGACAGCGGGTCTATAGGTGGCGGCACTGACAGCGGGTCTATAGGTGGCGGCACTGACAGCGGGTCTATAGGTGGCGGCACTGACAGCGGGTCTATAGGTGGTGGCGGCACTGACAGCGGGTATATAGGTGGCGGCACTGACAGCGGGTCTATAGGTGATAACACTGACAGCGGGTCTATAGGTGATAACACTGACAGCGGGTCTATAGGTGATAACACTGACAGCGGGTATATAGGTGGCGGCACTGACAGCGGGTATATAGGTGGCGGCACTGACAGCGGGTATATAGGTGGCGGCACTGACAGCGGGTCTATAGGTGGCGACACTGACAGCGGGTCTATAGGTGGCGGCGGCACTGACAGCGGGTCTAGGTGGCGGCACTGACAGCGGGTCTATAGGTGGCGGCACTGACAGCGGGTCTATAGGTGGCGGCACTGACAGCGGGTCTATAGGTGATAACACTGACAGCGGGTCTATAGGTGGCGGCACTGACAGCGGGTATATAGGTGGCGGCACTGACAGCGGGTATATAGGTGGCGGCACTGACAGCGGGTATATAGGTGGCGGCACTGACAGCGGGTATATAGGTGGCGGCACTGACAGCGGGTATATAGGTGGCGGCACTGACAGCGGGTATATAGGTGGCGGCACTGACAGCGGGTATATAGGTGGCGGCACTGACAGCGGGTATATAGGTGGCGGCACTGACAGCGGGTATATAGGTGGCGGCACTGACAGCGGGTATATAGGTGGCGGCACTGACAGCGGGTATATAGGTGGCGGCACTGACAGCGGGTATATAGGTGGCGGCACTGACAGCGGGTATATAGGTGGCGGCACTGACAGCGGGTATATAGGTGGCGGCACTGACAGCGGGTATATAGGTGGCGGCACTGACAGCGGGTATATAGGTGGCGGCACTGACAGCGGGTATATAGGTGGCGGCACTGACAGCGGGTATATAGGTGGCGGCACTGACAGTCGGTATATAGGTGATGCTGGCACGGACAGTGGGTATATAGATGGTGGCACTGACAGCAGGTATATAGGTGATAACACTGACAGCGGGTATATAGGTGGTTGTACCTGCAGCGGGTATATAGGTGACGGCACTGACAGCGGGTATATAGGTGGTGGTGGCACTGACAGTGGTTATATAGGTGGTGGTGGCACTGACAGTGGGTATATAGGTGGTGACACTGGCAGCAAGTATATAGGTGGTGGTGGCACTGACAGCGGGTATATAGGTGGTGGTGGCACTGACAGCGGGTATATAGGTGGTGGTGGCACTGACAGTGGGTATATAGGTGGTGACACTGGCAGCAAGTATATAGGTGGTGGTGGCACTGACAGCGGGTAGGTATATAGGTGGTGGTGGCACTGACAGCAGGTATATAGGTGGTGGTGGCACTGACAGCGGATATATAGGTGGTGATGACACTGACAGCGGGTATATAGGTGGTGGCGGTGGGACTGACAGCTGTTATATGCGTGGCAGGAGGTGGCACTGACATCGGGTATAAACTGTAGGTGATGGCATTGACAGCGGGTATATAGATGGTGGCGGTGGGACTGACAGCTGGTATATAGGTGGTGGCAGCACTGACAGCTGGTATATAGGTGGCAGGTGGTGGCACTGACAGCGGGTATACAGAGTGGCGGCTGTGTAGTGTATCCATAGGGCAGTGCTGGAGAGATTCTTCCCCTGATAAGTAGTTGTGCTGAATCCTTTATTGTAACCTTTGTATCTTGCCAGCGATATCCAGGTGTCGTGTGATAATCTCTGCACATTGCCCCTGATGGCACGTTTCTACTGTGTCAGCACTTGGCAGTTCTTGTCCCGTGTAGCCGGTTCGTGATCGGTGTATCCGGCGCGGCGTCACCCTGCGGAAATTGTACATGGACATCCCCCCCAGCAGACCCGCAGGGTGTGCACGTACCAGAAAGCCACATTCTCACCAGGAGGATTTGCTGCTTTTTCCCCTCTGCGTGGCTCCGTTGGGCGCGTAATGTCGTTCTCCTCATTGGGCCTTTTTTTTTAGCTGCAGACTCTGACCTGCGAGAGTTCTCGAACTCCGTAAAATGTCGATTTCTCTTGCGGTAATTATGCAGTTGATGAATGTGGATTTTCCCAATAGACTTGAGCGAGAAGTGGAAAAGCTACAGGTTTAAGAAAAAAAATAAAAGCCTATACCGTTCTGTAGCGGAAACGCTTGTAATCCGCACCTGACTTTATGAGTAAAGTTTTATCAAAGCCAAGTAACAGGAACAGCAGCCGAACCGAAGCCGGTTGAGGCCATGTTCACATTTATGGTATCTGCTGTTTTTTTTTCTGCTAAGTGGATGATATCTCGTGACTGCTGCAGCCAATCGCTGAGCTCAGTTGATCGGCTGCACCGGTCATGTGATGTCGTTACATCTTCCCCTTTTGCAGCCATATTAAAAATACTTACATTTGGTGCAGCAGGGGGGTTGTGTTTCTGATTTTTTTTTTAATTTACAGGAAGCCTTTGCCATAAAACAGAATTGAAACCAGAAATCCCCTTTAATGGATTTTCTTTCATGTTACTTGGCCACCATGTAATGCTACATTTCACCTGCCGGTAGTGATCCCCCCCCCCCATGGGGATCCGCTGATCATAACGGCAACTTTACCGGTCATTCCGCTGATATTCTGATGGAAGATCCGCCGCATTAAAATGCGCTGCGTTTTGCAGACGCAGCAGTGAACGTGCATTAATCGATCTCTGTGACGTGTGTCCGCAGTGTTTGTTGCCCAGCACTGCGGTCGTGAGATCCACCGCATGATATCCATGCATGGTTCCTGACCTCCCTGGGAACCTTGGCAGGACATAACCGCTCATTATCACAGGTTTCTGTGCCCGCTGCCTGTATACACAGCATAGTCTGTAATTATGGGATTACACGTGCAAAGAATCCAAAAGCACTGGCGATCTCACAATAGGGACCACGTCGACGTTACATCATGCGCTCGCCTCGGTTTCCTCTGCTGACACCCTTGTGGCACAACAGGAATTGTGTGCAAAATGTCTCTGCAGAGAGGAAGAGGACTAGAACTCCGATGCCCCCATCGGAAGTCACAGGCCCTAGGAATTGTATGGTAATAAGTTGTATAAGTTATTACTAATAAGGCTTTGGTCGGGTTGTGAAACAGTGAAGGTGAATACACGTATGGAAGGGGTGAGGCAGACTTTCTGGGGTAAGAGACACTACTTTATTACATTTTAAAGACATTGGGTCACCATAAATAAACATAAGCTGGTATGTAGGGTGGGTTTCCTAAATATTGATTTTTTTTTTTTTTAAATTAGTTTTAATATTGGGCAAAACCACGAAGGAACCGTTTCCAGCTGTTACTGCGTCTTGACCTGTATTTTATTATTTTCTTAAATTTTTTTTTACAACCTGCTGAGTTGTAGATTTGCAAAAACTGGAGGCCCAGAAGTGGTAGACCACAATGAGCTCTAAGGTTCCCAAAAGGGCACCCTCGAGGTGGAGGCTATGCTTCCATAAGAAAACTATATGCTCGGGTAGTTTAAAAGATTGTCCACTGATGAATCAGATGGTGATCATCAATGTTCTGTCTGAGCGGACGTCCGTTCTTCTGAAGTCGTGTGATACAATAATGTCACTCCATCTACCTGGGCAAGTTTGCACAGGGTGGGCCATTTATATGGATAGACCTGGGTGGGTCATTTATAGAGCTGGATCCAAAATGGCCGCCATGGTCACCACCCGTCTCGAAAAGTTTCCCCCCTCCCATATACTAATGTGCCACAAACAGGAAGTTGATATCACTGACCGTCCCCATGTTATTTCGGTGTATCCATATAAATGGCCCGCCCTGTAGTTACAGTCTACTTATTTTGTAATTCTGCCAATTTACGTCTGGCGTTATTCTGAGCTGAATTCATAATTCTGCTGGCTTCAGCGTTGGAGCGCTGACATTGTACCTTGACGGCCTAATATCTGTACAGATCAGTCTTGTCAGTTCGGTAATATATTTTCAAAAGTAAAGTGTGGAATTGTGAATGCTCCTTCCTAGAGTAAAAGGTCTAACTCCGGATACATAAGCCCCATGAAGAAGCTAAAGCGAAACGCGTTAGTGGTGAGTGAGACTTTCACTTTTTATGGGGGATGCTATGTGTAGACTCCCTTCCGGTGGTATAGTAATTTTTATTAACCTGTTCCACATAGATTTTGGTGCTAGTTGTATTTTCTCTTGGGTATTTATCATACATTATTATAATTATGTAACAACGGCCGCCGCTAAGCCCCGCCCCCTGTCGCGCCTCCGCCGGTAGCTCCGCCTCCGGGCACATGACGCTGCATGCGTCCCCTATCTTTATCACTGAGGACGCAGGCCGTGCGCAGTATGCGTTTGACGGTGCGCCGAGCACAACCAAATTGCAAAAGGTTGCGTTTGGCAGGACGCAGGTGCCGCCAAAACGCATACTGCGCACGGCCTGCGTCCTGAGTGATAAAGATAGGGAACGCATGCAGCGTCATGTGCCCGGAGGCGGAGCTACCGGCGGAGGCGCGGCAGGGGGCGGGGCTTAGCGGTGGCCGAGCGCAAGCCGACGCTGCGGCCTTTAACGCAAATGTGAAACCGGCCTTAGGGATCTTTTTTGATCTCTTAAAATACATCACTGTTTAGTATATATTATATACAGTATTTTTTAATTCTTTTTTTTAGAAGGCTCATGGGGTATTTTTCTGCTTTGCGGGATTTCACTCCATTTCTTGATGGGTGTTTGTATTTTTGTGTAGACTGCGGTATATCTAGAACAGTGTAATATTGTTCTATTGTGTGCAAACTTCTTAAAGTTGATCATAATAAAAATAGGTAATTTTTTATGACATGGGAACTTGTAGATAAAAGTATTCAGAATTGAGAGTCCTCGAAGGTTGATACCTTTTAATGGCTAACTGAAAAGATGGTAACACATTGCAAGCTTTCGAGACTACTCAGGTCTCTTCATCAGGCAAAGACTAATACAACATCTGAACAATCACATATTTATACACAAAACAGCACAGAAATAACGCAATAGATAAGACAAGTGATGTGAAGCAGAATTGTCATTATGGGAGAGGGATAAACATAAATATTGGACCAGTTCATAGATAAGGAGTCTGGATGTTTTATTGTCCTCTGATTGGGGTCTCCTAATGTGTTGTGATGCCCCCACAAGGTCTTAGGAGCAAATTCCTTAATTGATGTAAAAAGACATAAATCCATGCGACACATTCATTCCAGCATTGAGAGTGTCAAAGGTCGTCAGTGAAATCAGTTTTCGTTTTCTTCCTTTGGATTGTACAGCATGGCGGTGGATTTTTATTTTGCTTTGTGGATAATTACAGTAGCCATTCATGTCTTTTTAAGAAATAAGCTGATTTACAAAAAGTAGAATTCCTAACCCAGTGCTGGAGACTAGGACAAAGGATCCACTATGCGAGAAAGAACAGTTCCCATTGTGTTTTCTTGGAGACGTGAAATCTGAGGACTCAACAATTGTTCATGAGAAGTTCTCCCTGTGAAGGTTTCAGGCTTTTTTGGAGTTGGTTATAGGTACAGGTTACCCCCCAATAACATGGGTGACATTGACCAAACAACCACCTTATTTATTCCATAATGTTTTTATTCTATTATGTAATTTTTTACTTTCGTGATAAACTTTGTTGGAAGCATTTTTTTTAATTTTTTTGTGGTCGGCTGTTATTGGTTCTAAGAAATAGGTAGAAAAAGCTACTGATCACACACACACACAGGGATCACCACATCAAGTACAAATTTTATTGCAGAAAGACAACACCATAGATAAAAACATTAAAAGTCATAAAAATGACACATAGAACACACAGGGCCCATAATAGACATCACTACATTTTTTAGAGAATGGCGGGAGTACCGTGTGGCTACGTCTAAGTGATTGAAGCAATTTTTTTTAATCTTTGAAAGCTCCTCAAGGCTTTTTCAGGCTTGGTTATTAAGGAATTAAATGTTGTCCTATGAATAAAGTACATTTTAATTAATGGATCTTGGAATAATAAGTTCAACATTTGGATGTGTTTAAAAAAGAATGTTCCTGTGCTGATAATCTTATGAATGTGCCCCTATGTACTGTGTAATGGCTGTGTCGGACCATTCAGAGCTGCACAAGCTAATGGTCAGCATATACTACAGCTCCTGGCCAAAGGAGATAGCATGTCACATATGATAAGTGAGTATTCTACTTTGAGGTAACACATTTCCCTGCCTGTTTATCACAGGAGTGAATATCTGCTGCATCAGCATCCTTTTGTGCTCATTATAAATCAAATCCGTGACATATAACCTCAGCAACTGGTGGAGCCTTCTACATCACTGACTTGATTTATGATGAGCTCACAGGACTGGTCATGCGCAGAAGCAATCACTCCTGTGATATAACAGGCAGGGAAATGTGTCACCTCATCAGCTGCAAGTCCCTGTTTTTTTTTTTTGTCTGTATAGTCACTTAGCGCAAGTCGCTTCTGCTATCTCCTTAGGAGCTGTAGTAGTGCTGACCATAAACTAGAGCAGCTCTGCACGGTCAGACACAGCCATTACACAGTAGAGGCACATTTATAAGATTATCTCAACACAGGAACATTTTTTTGTTTAAACCTATGCATTTATGGAAATTATGGTTCCAAGAGCTGTTGATTAAAGAAGAACTCCTCCTATCAAAGTTTTTATCATAATATATTGCAGTCATCATATTATGTTATATAGTACTGTGTACTTACAATTGCTCATTTAGCCTTTCTACGCAGCTAATTCTTCTCTTTTCTCTGCTGTATGTAGAAACAGGAAGTCGTCTTCCCAGCATTCCCTTCTTCAGCACCTGACCCAGCTGCTCCCTCCTCACCCCTACTGGGGACATTTTCAGTGATGACTCATGCAGGGAAAATTGACCTCCTGTTTCTACATAGAGCTTAGAAGGATTCAGATAGTCAGTATTTAATCATGTGATATTATAGATCTAATGGAAAAGAGAAGAATTATCTGGGTAGAAAGGAAAATTGTAAGTACACAGTGCTATATAATGTCACCACTGCAATATACAGTGGGTATATATAAAAAAAAATATATGGGCGCCACACAGCTCTCCCGAGTCAATGGTCCGAAACCAGTAGTGTAAACCGCACGACGAGGAGGTGACGGTCTCCTATTTCTGACCTCATTTCTCAACCAGGGGCGAGACGTTATCAAGGCCTTTTTATCTGAGCCTGTTCAACGTGCTGATGTCGCCTTATGTTGCTAACTAGGTGTGACGGAGGAGACGGCATGGCCTCAGTAAGGCAAAGGTTACAACCGCGTGAGCGTTCATAAAGTTTCTGTACCGCCGTAGTGTGTATAAAGGTGAGATGACAGTCATAGGGTTTGTTTACATCACACTATGGACGGCACTGGCGTATACCGTCTCTGTGGTTGTCCGCCTGATTGTGCAGCGTTCAGCCCACATTTATTAATGGCTGTCCCTTCTAGAAGTATTTTAACTCCCTTGGTTTAAAATAATTAAATCCGCTGTTTACAGGCTTTGATCTCACGATGACAGCATACAGGACCGCTGCAGCCAATCACTTGGATCAGCCGTGATGCAAAGCTAGTCCGCACAATCTCGTATCGCAGATTTGAACCAAGCATAATCCTACTACCTTTACACCGATTTCTAAGATTTAAAGGGGATTTTGTAGGGCAAATGAATGTTCCAGTGACCAAAGGGGAATTGTTATTTATGCCATTACCCCCAATATATTTTTGAAGGGTCACTAAATAGAAATCTGTCATTTAAGAAGCAAGTGTATTCCTTAGGAAGGAACTGGAGATCCGGTAAATCCTTGACTTCTGCCTGTTACCTACAGCTTTATGGATGGAGCCTGATGACTCATTGGTAGCATATGGCAGTGTTGTGTCACCCCGCGCTCCGCATTAATAATTCAGGGCTTTTACCTGCAGCCTGCCAAGATAACAGGTGCAATGCACACAAGACAGTTTACTATGCTTATTTTGAAAGAAACATACTTTATTTGAGGATAAAGAATAAATATTCTGCAATTAGGAAAAGATTACATTGTAACATTATTTCAATATACTTTCAACTTCCTGATCGATAATATCGTCATCCAAATCTGCTATAAACGGTAGCACGGAAATGACGCTAAAACTATTATCTGATACTTTTGGAATTTTTTTTTGTTAAAAACCACTGGAAATTCAAATGGCATGCATGCGATCATGTGACCACCCTCTCGCCCGGGGGGATACTGGGGAATTGTGACGAAGCGCACATTGCACACTGTCGCGATTTGGCCGTCTGCAGTCACATAGTGTCTGTGGATAGATAGTGAAAAGTTTACATACAGCGTTTTTGATCTTGGCGTTTTTTTTGTAATGATCCTTTAAAGATGAAAGTCTCAAAATAGAGAGCGGGACCCAGACCTGACTGTCTCAACGCCTGGCCATCAGGTGCTAGATAGACTATATGCCCAGCCCAAAATGGGGCAGCCAGGCCCCTGATCTGCCACCTTCTAGGCATGTAGCGAGGTGAACTATAAAGAGTTAGGGATCCTCCTGATCCCGTACACCTTGTCACTGGGGAATGATGTTTGCGCTTTTTTTTATTTAAACAGTGTTATGTAAGCACCCGATATCATTTATATGTACTATTTACTTACTGCAGGGTATTTGCTTATTTTGTTATTATACTAGGTTCTGCCTACATGATAGGCGCCTGATCTCTGGAGATCCCAGAGATGATGAGAACAAGGATCCTGTAGCCCCCGCTTAGAGCGACGGCCGCACATATAGTAATGCTCCATTCATGGTTTATGGGACTGATCATGATGGTGCGCTGTACTGTTATCAGTCCCATAGACAATGAACGGTGCGGGGTCGCACATACCCTCCAGCAGACGCTTCTCTCCCATGTGACGGGTGAAGTACATGTTGTACTTATGTGGATCCATTCCATGGAAGTGTGTAAAGCATGAGATTATACGTGAATCATGTAAGGTGCGGCTTCACACTTGGCTCGGTAACGTGGGCTGGCTGTAACCCTTTGTTGTATCTAGTGATTGCCTGGTTTCCTGCCACTTTGCCCTCACCTCTTCACTTATTTTGCACATTTCACTGGGTTGGAAACACCTTGACCACTCCAACCTCGTGGTTTCCATAGTAAGCGGTACATGTCCCCTACACACAGTCTATAGCTCATTCTCTGGACATCGATCCCCGGTCCCGGGAGTGATGACTTACACTTTCCAAAGTAAGCTCCAAAATGTTCAATTCGTCCACAGTAAACCTGTATTTTCCTTGCCACACCTAATAATGAAGGGTTGCGTTTCTTATTCTAGCCTTACTGATAAATCTTAGCGCCTGGGTGCACAGATTTGCTGACTTGAAAGCTCAGATGTGTCTGTTTCTGACTCTGCAAAGACCCTGCTTATTTAGTATAGCCATCTGGTTTCTCGGACCACCACCGATTGTATGGAGCGTGCACCGTGCTGCTCTTATCAGGGTCTGTGGCATTGAATGGAGAAGCAGGACGCATGCTCGACCCCTTCTCCATGGCAGCAGTGCTGTTATACAGTGAGAGGGAGCAGGGGGCTCAGCGCTCCCATTCTAATGGGGTCCGAGGGAGCAGACATTGATCCTGTGGATAGATTATACATTTCCTTTGTGGGAAAAAAGAAAGTCACTTGTGATCAACCTCCTCTTCAGTGTCGGCTCCCTAAGGCAGTATTCACATGGCAGAACTGTTTGCAGAGAAGCAGTACTCCAGTGCCCGGGGCATAACCCTGCGGGGCGCCATCACAGGCTGTGTACATACGGCATGTGATAGAGAATGCTCGGAGCAGAATGCAACAGCAAAAAACTTAAATATAACTTTTTATATAAATTTGGAGGGACAGGAGAGGCCCAGTGCACTTGAATATGAGCCCTATCATGGCTCCATACCAAACTGAGCTGTAATGTGACCATGTGCATGGCAGATAAGGCATCATGCTCAAGACGGCACTGTGAGATGATTCTGGTCAGCACTGCATGAAGTATTCTCTAAAATTATTACTTGTGGGGGAGAATATCTCTGTAAAATGAGAAACTATGTATTAAATGAAGATAAAGGGGATCTGTCACCATGACAAAAGTGGCAGTTTTTGTGCTAATATTATTCCCACTGCTCCCCTAAGTACTTAATTTTTTTTAGCATCTTTTTAACATGTTTTAGCATTATCTGGGGGGTTCATGGCTTAGGAATATCTAGGTGCCGGATGTTCGGGGGGGGCCGTGGCTCTGGATGTTCGGGGGGGGGGCCGTGGCTCTGGATGTTCGGGGGGGGGGGCGTGGCACTGGATGTTTCGGGGGGGGCGTGGCACTGGATGTTTCGGGGGGGGCGTGGCACTGGATGTTTCGGGGGGGGGCCGTGGCACTGGATGTTCGGGGGGGGCCGTGGCACTGGATTATCGGGGAAGACATGTCTCTCTATTATCTAGGGGGAAGTAGCTCTCTATCTGGGAAGAGAGAGAGACGGATTTTGACTGACGTCAAAAAACAGAAATGTGAAACAGGCCTTATCTGGGGGGGGGGGAGGCCGTGGCACTGGATGTTCGGGGGGGGGCCGTGGCACTGGATGTTCGGGGGGGGGCCGTGGCACTGGATGTTTCGGGGGGGCCGTGGCACTGGATGTTTCGGGGGGGCCGTGGCACTGGATTTTCGGGGGGGCCGTGGCACTGGATTATCGGGGAAGACATGTCTCTCTATTATCTAGGGGGAAGTAGCTCTCTATCTGGGAAGAGAGAGACACGGATTTTGACTGACGTCAAAAAACGGAAATGTGAAACAGGCCTTATCTGGGGGGGGGGGGAGGCCGTGGCACTGGATGTTCGGGGGGGGGGGGGCCGTGGCACTGGATGTTCGGGGGGGCCGTGGCACTGGATTATCGGGGAAGACATGTCTCTCTATTATCTAGGGGGAAGTAGCTCTCTTTCTGGGAAGAGAGAGAGACGGATTTTGACTGACGTCAAAAAACGGAAATGTGAAACAGGCCTTATCGGGGGGGGGGGGGGAGGCCGTGGCACTGGATGTTCTGGGGGGGATGTGGCACTGGATTATCTGGGGGGATGTAGCTCTGTTATCTGGGGGGGGACGTGGCACTGGATTATCTGGGGGGACGTGGCACTGGATTATCTGGGGGGACGTGGCTCTGGATTATCTGGGGGGGATGTGGCTCTCTATTATCTGGTGGAGTGCCGTGGCTCTGGATTATCTGGGGGGACGTGGCACTGGATTATCTGGGGGGACGTGGCTCTGGATTATCTGGGGGGGATGTGGCTCTCTATTATCTGGTGGAGTGCCGTGGCTCTGGATTATCTGGGGCAGGTCTTTAGACTTCCCTGCATTTTTACTCTGAGCATTGCCCCTTTAGTAAGAACTATTGATATTAACACCCAAATGTCGTTGAACCTCTTATCAGAGAAAAGGCGCACTCAGGGGAGTAGTGGAAGTCAAATAAGAGTAGAAGCGCCCACTTTACACCACCTGGTGACGGCTCCTTTTAGACAAAGGGCGACATAACATTCATAGTGTTGGCTTGGATGGCTGCGCTAGAGTTGGATGCGGTGGCAGCGTTCCTGTACAATCTTCGTCATGGTAGGTAAACTTTGCTCCATGACGGGTGTGTTCAGAGGAGGCCAAAGGTTCTTTGACATGTCGGTGTGAAACTAGGTGAAAGAATTTGCCCTGGAGGTGATTACCGTGTTTCCTAGAACGCACCAGACACGCCATCTTTCTTAGCTTTTTTTTTTTTCTTGGAGACCTGTTTGTGTCATTTATGCAGTATTTCTCCCACTACTTTAAAGTGAACATAATGGGTCTGAAACAAATTCACATCCTAAGAAAGTGAAGCAAATGTGAACAGGTGCAAGTAGTGACTGCAGTACATACATAGAAATAGAAGCTGTGTTAAAAAAGGAAAACAAAATCTGTGTGAGCATATCCACTCCTCAGTATAGTAATTGCAGATATGGTTGGATTTAAATGGGTTATCCAGAACTATTATATTTTTTTCCTACGGGCCTAAGAATCCACAAGCCAGTAGTTGCTAACTATCTGGTCACAGACCACTTCAGCCAGCGATTCCACCAGGGCTGTGGAGTCGGTGCTCATTTTGGTGGAGTCGGAGTCGGTATAAAATCGACCGATTCCGACTCCTAAAATATAAAATAAATTGGGTACAGTAGTTCAATGCAGAATGTGCTGAATATTTTTTCATAGGAATTTGGGAAAGTTATGAAATGCCCTATAAATGGCTGTTCTATTCCTGATCTAAGGCTACATTCACACACAGCGTTTTTGCTGCGTTTTTTGTGGATACGTTTTTCAGCTGCAAAAGCTGATCAGATTTTTAAAAAAACGCATCACCTGAAAGGTTTTTGAGCTCATAGATAATGTTTTCAATATCAAAAGCAGATTAGAAATCTGCTCTATCCATTTATCCATATCTGTCTCCATATCTTATCTGTACCAAAAAGAATGAAAGCCGGGTAGCACACAGACTAACACTTCTTGCCAGGCAAAGGAGGAGGAAAGAGCGTCTCAAACATCATTAACAAGATATTTTGTAAGTGACAAAGTTACTGTAACAATGACAGCAGATATGTCTAAAAGACAGCTCCTCCAGCTTGTTGTGAAGGACGGTGTACCATTAACATTATTTGCACTACCAGCTTTTACAGCTCTTAATGGAGAAATGGCCCGCAAACTTGGTGTTTCTCTGGAAAGAGAAAGTATTAGAAAATTAGTGATTGAAGAAGCCCTTAAACAAAGGGAAGATCTTAAAAAGACTCTCAAAAGACGCTTCATGTTTCTTAAAATGGATGCCTGCACACGTCACAGAGTGAACTATTTTGCCATCAATGTTCGATATGTTTGTGACAACAAAAATTGTTACCAACACGCTGGCAGTAAAAGATACTAAAGCTCATCACAGCAGCCAGTTTCTCCAGGCCGTAGTGGAAAAAGTTCTGCAAGATTACGAACTCAAAAAAGAACAGGTTCTTGCTGTTGTAATGGACAATGCTTCACACATAAGTACAATTACACTGATGAATGAGAGTAATGAACAACAGCTAGAGGAACATTTAGGATTCAGTATGTTTGAGATGGAAGGCCACAGTGCTGTTCATGTATCTGAGGAACAAACAGATATTACTACAGAAGAACAGCAAAATTATATTGTAGAAATAGATGATCTTGTTGAAGCTGCTTCAAAACACTTTCCTATTCATCACATGCGCTGCGTTGTGCACACGCTGCAGTTGGCAATAAGAGTTGGTCTGCAAGAGGGACATGCTGGAAATCTGATTGGAAAAGTGAGGAAATTGGTTATTGCTGCCAGAACCCCTAAAATTGATTCCATCTTGAAGAGATGTGCTGGAAAAGGGCAATTGTTGATCAACTAAAACCGTTTCTTATAGATATGGCGAACCCTCAGGTAACCCTAAATGAAGGTCAGTGGACACAGGTGGCTGAATTGAAGGAATTGCTTAATCACCCATTTACCGTGACTAAAAAATTACAAGCTGAGGATTTAACTCCTGGCATTTTCACGAGGGAGCGGAAGAACTTGCTATTTTGCTGTTTAATCGCAGATCGCATTTCTGCTTCAATGAAGCGGAGAGAGACACAGCTATTGGAAAATAACATTTTTCTGGCAGCTGTTTATGTGGACCCAAGTCATCGTATACTGCTTGATGATTAACAGCTTACTAAAGGAAAAGAAACTCTGACTGAGGTAGCAGTTAGGATGAGTGGCCTGCAGGAGTACTGCCAGGTGCAAGAGGACTCTGGTCCTGACAGTGCTACTGCTGCCATATCTTCATCCTCATCAGATGAGGAGTTTGACTTTGACAAGTATTTGGATGACATGGAGCAGGCAAAGTGTTGCCGCAAGGAAAAAGATTTCACTCTGTCTCCTATAGCAGGAGATTGACCATATTTCAGCAAAATGTTTCACTTGTTCTCAAAGAAATAGAAAAATTCAACCGTTCATCAAAACTGACTGTGCATGAGGCAATTCCTTTACACCCGGAAATTGTTAGAGATGTTGCCCATGTGGTTACGGCTTTGCCTCCAACCCAAGTTAATGTAGAGAGGTGTTCTCTAGCCTTAAAATTATTAGGTCAGATTTTAGGTCAACTATGAAGGAGGATCTGATGGAGGCAATTCTATTTCTTAGAACAAATTCATAGACTGCACAAATGTTATTTAGTATCTTTTTTTTGAAAACTGTTTTTTGCCACTTATAGTTTATTACATAGTGTTATATATATATATATATATATATATATATATATATATATATATATATATATATATATATGTGTAATCGATATTACATAGTGTATTACATGTTTGCAATTTATTACAGTTTTTTGTGTTCTAAAGTTGTATTCCAATGAATAGATATTATGTTCTATCTAAATATCTTGATTATTGTATCATAAAAATGATTTAATGTCTGATGTTCACATTGTACTAGAATAAATTTTTCACTTAAATATAAGCAATATATGTGGGAGTTGGAGTCGGTGTAAGGGAAATTGAGGAGTCGGAGTCGCAGGTTTGGCTTAACGACTCCACAGCCCTGGATTCTACGTCTTACGATGACGCCACGTCCTCTTCTCCATCACTAGGGTATTTCTGCCAGTGTCATGCTGATTGACACCTGGCTCCACGTTGCCTGACCGCAGGGAGCCGGCTGTCAATCAGCATGACAGCGGCAGTCACGCACTGTCGACAGAGCGGAAGCAGAAGAGTTGCTCTGTTGACTTGAGGTCACATGAAGGAGCATAATTGTCGGATGGACCACTGCAAGACGCCATCGGGCAGAACAGGCAGGCATTTAGCCACTGCCTGCCCGTGAATTCTTGCCCTCACCTTATTTGCTGGGTGACCAACAATGATCCAACCCAGATGGATCATTATAGCAAAAGTGACTTAGGTCATCCATACAAGAAGCGACTGAGTCTGCCGCAAATTGCAGAAGTTTTCACCAGGGCTGTGGAGTCGGTAAGCCAAACCTGCGACTCCGACTCCGACTCCTCAATTTCCCTTACACCGACTCCGACTCCAACTCCGACTCCGACTCCACGACTCCGACTCCGACTCCCACACATATTGCTTATATTTAAGTGAAAAATTTATTGTAGTACAATGTGAATCTCAGACATTTAATCATTTTTATGATCCAATAATCAAGATGTTTAGATAGAACAGAATATATATTGGTGTACTATCCTGTTTTCATTCTTTTTGGTACAGATACGATATGGATAGACAGATATGGATAAATGGATAGATAGAGCAGATTTCTAATCTGCTTTTGCTATTGAAAACATTATCTATGAGCTCAAAAACCTTTCAGGTGATGCAGTTTTTTAAAAAGATGATCAGCTTTTGCAGCTGAAAAACGTATCCTCAAAAAACACAGGAAAAACGCTGTGTGTGAATGTAGCCTTAGATCAGGAATATAACAGCCATTTATAGGACATTTCATAACTTGAACTTGATGGACCTAGGTCTTGTTTCAGTCTGTGCGACTGTGTAACTAACCTTTTGCTCCTTCTTCTGTAGGAAGAGAAGTGGAAGAACACCAGTCCAGAACAATGAGGTAGAGTCTGCTGTCTGACTTGTTGCTGCCCAAGGGGAATAGACTAGTTGTCACCTGTCATTGAGGCCTCTTTCTGCCTGTGCCTGGAGGTGGGGGGCAAAATCATCAGTAGCTGATCAGCACTAGCAACACCAAATAGCTGACCCATGACTCCTCACAGACATGGATGGGGTAAAAAAAAAACAAAAAAAAACTTTTGAGGTATTTAAACCCCCTAGGTGCCGTTTGCAGTAAATGTTTTTTGTGTGGCCCCGGGTACTAAGCACAGGGACCCGTTCATGCCACTGTGAATCACGTGGGCATAACATTTGTACCCAAGTGATCATTATGACTAAAACTGGCCAGGGTTGGCGATCACTTTGGTCCTGACATATGCCCCAGTAAATGAGAAGTTACTGACACTTTTCTCAGAAAACTATATAACAATCTGCTCATCTTTAGTATTCTTCTGCCTGCAGCAATGAACTATGTGACCGCTTTACCTTCATTACTTCTTCCATTGGTTTTGAATGTACAATCTCATGTTTCTACAGAAAGATGGAAAAAAAGAAAAAGCCGTGGTGGACCGGGTCTTCTTTGCCAGGATTGGCCGCATCTTGAGAATATTGGTTCCCAAAACTTTCTGCAAAGAAGTGAGCATTAGATGTTTCATTTTCCATTTGTGTCTTTCACCATTGCTACTTGTTACTGAATTTGTGTGTTTTTTTTTTTTTTTTTTTACAGGGTGGATATCTGACGCTGATCGCAATCATGCTGGTCGCACGCACATACTGTGACATCTGGATGATTCAGAATGGAACTTTTATTGAAAGGTATTACCGAGCCAACGTTACGCTCCATAGTTTCATGGTCTTTTTTTCAGGAGGCTGTTAATGTGGTTGTCTACCTGATGGCCTACCCATGGCATAGGTCATTAATATCAGATCGGTAGTGTGCGACATCCAGCACTGCCACCGATCAGCCCCTCATCTCCCATAAATCATGAATAATTGCGTGGCATGCTTGCGCGGGCAACTCTTGATTTGGACGGGGCTATTCGGAGCCCTGCTCTTGGGATCATTGGGGTCCCAGTGCTCAAATACACAAGTTAACACCTATCCTTTTGAAAGGTTATATCAATAAATGCTGGAAGTAACCTCTTAGGTCACAAATTGTATATATCTATTTTTTTTTTTTTTTAACCTCTTGAAGGAAATCTAACACTTATCTTTTTTAACATTACAGGTACTAATAATTATTGTACTAATTTTTTTTTTTTAAGTTCATGATTTAAAATGGTTATAACCCTGATTTACACAATAGCTCATTTTCTGACGGCGTTTTCTCTCCCGACCTGTAAAATATTTATGTTGCTTTTGTTGCAGCGGAATCATTAGCAGGAACAGAGACGTTTTCAGGAAGTACTTTTTGCAGTATATGGCTGCAATTCCACTGGTAACACTCTGGGAAAATACCCCGTGCTTTGAGAGCATGGCATATGCTTTGTGGACTGCTGCAAAACCGCGCAGCATGCGACGTGTCGAAAGACAGTTGTGTTTTTAAAAGTCGTTGCTTTTCCGATTATTAAATATTAACACGTCTAATAAAATAATTGCATAAAATATAATTTCAAAGCTCAATTGACACAGGTTTTTTTTTTGTATCATTTTAACAGTATGTGTTTTTTTTTTTTTTTGAGCCCGGTGCTTTAGTCTCATGTAGTAAACCCATATTACATAAATGGCTTTGCTTCCTGCAGAAGCTATGGTCGCGATTCAACAAAGCAATTTCACCAGACTTCTAGAGTAAATTGCTTTGAAAGGTTGCAACAATTTTGAACATCTTGTAGTTGTGCAAAAATTGTGCGACTTTTTCCAAGTTCTACCATCTCCTCCAAAATGGTCAGAGATGGGATGAAGTGGAGCCAAAAAGCTCTTGTAAACTTCACTAAGTAATAAAGTATGCCACATGCTATGATCCATATGGGACAATGGATCTTGTAATAATCTTAGCATGGTTAATGCTACGTATCTGTCAATTGTATGACTGTAGAGCTTTTGCTATTGTTTCCTGTGATCTATATGTTAACACTGTGCATGTGATGGTTTCTAGTGCAATCATTGGCCGCAGCACAAAAGATTTTAAGAAATACCTTCTCAACTTTATCGCCGCCATGCCAGCCGTAAGTTTGCTTTTACTTCAGTATTGATTTTATTGCACAAAAATTGATTTGTGAAGTTTGTTTGCATTTTCTGTTATGCCGTATCTTAGAGATATGTCACAACTTTATGATCAACTGGAATCTAATCTCTTGGACACCTTGATATCTTACTTAGCCTTATGTCACACAGAAACCTGCAGCGCAACTCCATTCCTGGTGAGGTGCATCCATTTGAGTAAAGAAGTAAACAGTTCACATCACTTAAATGAGTTTTCAAAGATAAATACCATATATACGCGTGTATAAGCTGAGATTTTCAGCCCATTTTTTGGGGCTGAAAGTCCCCCCTCTCGGCTTATACACGATCATATACTGGGGGGGATCGGCGGGGGAGCGGGGGTGTCAGAGATCATACTCACCCTTCTCTGCAGCCCCCCTGCTTGTTCCATGTTCTCGGCGCCCCCTGTTCTTCCTGCTTCAGCTGTCATGTGGTACCGCTCATTAAACTCATGAATAGGCGCATATACATGAGTTTAATGAGCGGTACCACGTGACCGCTGAAGCAGGAAGAGTAGCGCCGAGAACAAGGAATAAGCAGGGGGGCTGCGCTGCAGAGACAAGCGCCAGGACAGGGGTGAGTATGAACGGGGGGAGGCATATTCACCTGTCCCTGCATGTCGCTCTGCTGTCTTGCGTCCTCTGCAGTGACATTCAGGTCAGAGGGCGCGATTGTGCCCTACCTTGCACAGTCACTGCAGAGCCCGCAACGCTGATGAGCAGGGGGCAGCGATGGAGGTGAGTATACAGTTTTTTTTTTTTTTTTTGGGTAACGGAGGCGGCAGCAGCAGCAACATGATGGGGCCTCACACTGTGCAGCATTATCTGGGGCCACTCACTGTGCAGCATTATCTGGGGCCACACACTGTGCAACATTATCTGGGGCCACACACTGTGCAGCATTATCTGGGGCCACACACTGTGCAGCATTATCTGGGGCCACACACTGTGCAGCATTATCTGGGGCCACACACTGTGCAGCATTATCTGGGGCCACACACTGTGCAGCATTATCTGGGGCCACACACTGTGCAGCATTATCTGGGGCCACACACTGTGCAGCATTATCTGGGGCCACACACTGTGCAGCATTATCTGGGGCCACACACTGTGCAGCATTATCTGGGGCCACACACTGTGCAGCATTATCTGGGGCCACACACTGTGCAGCATTATCTGGGGCCACTCACTGTGCAGCATTATCTGGGGCCACTCACTGTGCAGCATTATCTGGGGCCACTCACTGTGCAGCATTATCTGGGGCCACTCACTGTGCAGCATTATCTGGGGCCACTCACTGTGCAGCATTATCTGGGGCCACACACTGTGCAGCATTATCTGGGGCCACTCACTGTGCAGCATTATCTGGGGCCACACACTGTGCAGCATTATCTGGGGCCACTCACTGTGCAGCATTATCTGGGGCCACTCACTGTGCAGCATTATCTGGGGCCACTCACTGTGCAGCATTATCTGGGGCCACTCACTGTGCAGCATTATCTGGGGCCACACACTGTGCAGCATTATCTGGGGCCACTCACTGTGCAGCATTATCTGGGGCCACACACTGTGCAGCATTATCTGGGGCCACTCACGGGGCAACCCTAGGCTTATACACGAGTCAATAAGTTTTCCCAGTTTTTTTGTGACAAAATAAGGGAGGTCGGCTTATACACGGGTCTGCTTATACACGAGCATATACGGTAAAATAGTTTCCAGAAGGAGGGAATGGCATAAAGTCACTTATTTAATAACCTGATAAATCGCCCTCCGCAGCAGCACCGATGCAATGAAGCCAGTCGTTGTTTAGTGTGACCTCCCTTCTGCACACGTGACTCCAGCAGCCAATCACTGGCCTCCATTATCTCACGCCGCTCATCACTGAGGCTAGTGATTGGCTGCTGTTGTCATGTGGGTAGATGGGAAGTCATCGATAAACAAGACATAGAAGGTGGCTGATTTTAACAGGTGAGCAACTTTTTAGGACCTCAAAGAACCGCTGTGTGGTCCTATGATTCTGGGGGCTCACCCCAGCAATTAGGATGTGATAAAATGTCCATATACCTTTTATAACAGTTCTCCAAGTCACAAGGCATTAAGTTTGTATATGGCTCCTATGAATAATCTAGTATGCAACGTTTGGAAAATCTCGTGCCTGCCTTAAAAAGTTAATTCTGGCTTTGTTCACTTCTATATCAGAATGCGGCAAATATCGTGCACTTTTCCTATTTATGAACGGGGCAGATTGCACATGTGTCAGATGTGACATCACTTGCACCGCTCACCTCCTGACACAGAAGTGAGAAGAGCCGGAAATACCCTTTAACTTGCACAAATATCACTGAAAGTAATTGTGATCAACTCTCATATGCTAAAGGGGTTGTGTATAGGGGAAAAAAACCTAGCTTAATGGGTACCTGATCACTGATACATGTGTGGTTTCAGCCAATTATGTTAGACTCTGAAGCGCTGCTTCATTTTGGAGAAAAATGTACTTTAGATGTTGCTGGAGACCACGCATAGCTGGAGATTTAGTCGAGAAGTCCGCTCCCCAGTGCCATCTCTCCTCCCTCTCCCCGGGAATAACGAGTCTCTTCCCGGCGTGGCGTGGCGCGTCTCTTCCCGGCGTGGCGCGTCTCTTCCCGGCGTGGCGCGTCTCTTCCCGTACACATACGCAAGGAGAGACCTGTATCTGTAGGGGAGCAGGCGGGGAGAAGCTGCCGAGGACCGACCTGTCTGACTAGGCTCCCGTGCAGCTTAGTCTGTCCGGCTTTTAAAGTATGTTTTTGTAAAACATACCTGGCTGAAATCTTACACCCAGGGTCGGACACATGCAGCGCGTGGATCAGGCAGCATATATTCCCTGTCGGGTTCCCTTTAAACTACAATGTACAAGTCAGAATATTGCCTCGCTGGCCCTTTTACACTGAATGTATAGGCTAGCAATGTCGCTAAGAAGGTATAATTTGAATACAGATGCTGTTTTCCTATATATTCCTCCTAAGTAACAGTAAACCGCTCTTCTGTCCTTCTATAGCATCTTCCTGGCTTCTAGTATCTGCACGTGTCTCCTGTGTACGGAGTCGGGACGATGCGGTCTGAAGACTGTCATGAGATGGCATGAATATGATATTAGAAGGACTATGAATCATCCGATGTCTGGGCGAAAAGGGGCAGAATCTAATGCGGATATAAAAGCAAATGCTTGCAAAAGAACAATGTGACTAAAACAGCCGTGCCACTAAAATTGAGCATGTGAAAGATTTACTCACACGTGGCCCATTCGTTGCAAAAATGTCTTTGACTGAAATTCCTTTTCTTTGTGTGAATGGGGGTTGGTCTGTATATGGATCAGGCAGATTCATATCAGTAATTCCAATTCACATGACCGGTTCAGCCATGACATTTCTGCAGCAAATCAGCAAGGTGTGAATTTCCTCAGAAATGTGTCTGGTTGTGATCCGCGGGGTTTGCCGTGTATTGATGCATGTGCTGCTTGTTTGCAGATCTCATTAGTGAATAACTTCTTAAAATACGGTCTGAATGAGCTGAAGCTGTGTTTCCGAGAACGGCTGACCAAGCACCTGTATGATGAATATCTGAAGTAAGTACCAACGTGAATTCATTTCTAGGGGAACGATGAAGTGGAAAGGGCTATATGGAATAACATACACTTATATGTAGATTACCATTTGTTATAAGGGAAGCGGTTTTGGGTCCTGTATGTAAATTGTGCGTTGCCTACATTCTGTAAACGTTTACATTAACTTGATTAATTGCTTACATGGAGACACCGATACATTCAATTATCTGCCCAAATATTACAGCACTACTCCTTTCATAAAACGCACACGATCCAAGCTGACAATTCATCATTTATCCATGTGCCCTGACACCACACACTGAGGAGCCATATAAGCAGAACAGTCTGAATGAGTATAATATTTATCAGAATAATATATATTTTTTGCATTAGATCCTTTACTTATTACAAAATGGGCAACCTGGATAATCGGATAGCAAATGCTGACCAGCTTCTCACACAGGATGTGGAGAGATTCTGTAACAGCGTGGTGGACTTGTACTCCAACCTGAGCAAGGTGAGTCTTAAGCCCCCGTTACACACAGCGAGATCGCTAGCAATATCGCTGAAACGTCACTGGTTTTGTGACGCAGCAGCGATATTGCTAGCGATATCGCTATGTCTGATACTTACCTGCGACCGGCTCCCCCGCTGGTTATCGCTGATCGCGCGAGAAGGTCCTGGACCATTTCTCGTTGGGCGCTTCCTTTGGCGCCGACGAGCGACGCGTGGACGCGGGCGGGAGGACGTCAGGATCACCGCGTCTGACAGGTAAGTAGCGACCCCCGACCGCTGCTATGTCGCTGGTGAGATCTGCCTGTGTGGCAGCTCACTAGCGACCACTTAGCGATGTACCAGCGATCCTGACCGCGTCATATCGCTGTCGGGATCGCTGGTGCATCGCTTAGTGTAACGGTACCCTTAGATGTGCAGGAAAACATGTTCTCTCTAGGTTTTCCTGCTTATTGTAGGGGAGATGGGGGGGATGATCCTGATGATTGACAGTGCAGACGAGCGGCATGATATCATCTCTGCTCCGGACTGTACGCTCTCCAGTGTTGTAAGCACAGAAAACTTTGCCTCTGTAGCCTCGGAGGAATGCAGGGGCACTGATGCTGGTTGTATCCAGCAATCCAGCCAGCTGTCTCTGCTCTTCTCCCCAGGTCACACAGATTTCATTGCAGGCACCTACAAGGGGAAGAGAGCAGGGTGTGTCATTACAAACACTTCTGCATCCATCCCAGGTTTCAGGGAATAATGTTCTGAAATCTGGAATAAATGCAGAGTGGTGTGTGTGATACACTGCAGCTCTCATTTCACAGAACTGACAGTGTTTGGGGATTAGGAGAAGAGCAGAGCTGACAGTCATATGAGATGAGCGCTGCAGCATGTCATATACACTTCTGGATCTATTTTTTTATGTTTGGAAAAGCTGCAGAGAAGTGTTTGTATTGACACACAGCTCTGCTCTTTTCCACCTCTACTTCACTTGTAATTGCGGTAGGTGCCAACAGTGAGATGTGTGTAACCAGGGGAGGAGAGCATTGCTGAAGGTTATTACATGTCTTATTATATCACATAGAGACAGCCTGGTCTGACCTTCTCTGGGGTCCCCACCCCAGTAAGATGCATCCTGCTTATGATTGGTCAAATTCATACAGGGGAAAAAATACACGCCCCCCCCAGAGGCTATCACCCCCTTTGTTGTGAATGAAATTATAGTTTTACTTAACTTTGCATCAACTATGTCATGATGTGGCCAGTTTAACCTGCTCAAACTGGTAAAAGGTCTGGCCTGTCAGATGCAATTCGCTCAGTGGGGCAACTTTGTTGTGATATTATAAAAGTAGGGAAGGCGATGGTATAATCTTAAAAAGCAACTTAAAATGAACAGGCTGATATTCTTAGATATGTGTTGGTATAAACAAAATGTATCCTCTATTGATAGGACTTAAATAATGTGATCATTGTATACATTGTTAGTCAGATTTTAGAGCAACAATTGTTTTAATTTTTGTTTCTTTAAGTCAATAGTGTACTTTGTAATATATCTTATTAGAGAAATCTGCTTCTTTCTCTTCCTGAGCTGGCGGATTGTTCTAAAAATTCTCAAATCATGCATTAAATCTGTCTTTAGTGAATATAGATTTTCTTATTACTGAGATGACAGTTGGTGCTTATAAAATTCTATGGGGGAAGTGTAACTGTCATTTCAGGAGAACTTGCAGCAGAATATCTGTGTCTGCTTTTAGCTTCTCCCCCTTCCCTCTCTGTAGAATCTTATAAGCACCAACTGTCATTTTCTTTTTCCATAATGGTAAAATTCGTGTTCACTGAATACATATTTTACCCCTGAATTTTGCGTGAAAGATCAGGAGGAGCAAGAAGCAGATTTTTCTGATAAGATATATTATAGTTGCTTATTTTCATGTGTACTACTGATTTATGGGACAAACATTAAAATTGCGTTTACTCAGATAATCCTATATTTTGATTTTTTTTTTTTTTTTTAATTGGTTCACGCGTTAATATTAATACATACATTGTTCTGTGTTGCAGCCATTTCTGGATATAGTCTTGTACATCTTCAAGCTAACCAGTGCCATCGGAGCGCAGGTAAGAAAGCGCAGATGTTTCCTGGCGAGCCGCTTCTCACGTGCTCTCTCACTCACATTACTGTTATCTTTCCCAGGGGCCAGCGAGCATGATGGCTTATCTGCTTGTCTCAGGACTTTTCCTTACACGCCTCAGGAGACCTATTGGTAAAATGACTATTACTGAGCAGAGATATGAAGGCGAATACAGATATGTCAACTCACGGCTCATTACCAATAGGTAATGGTGATTTTTGTTGCCAGGAAAAGCTATTTGGGTAGTTAACCCTGTAAAGACTTCCAGTACTCATATTATAAAAGCTAGGGCATTTTATTCATGATTTTTATTATACGAACGAGTGGGGAGAAATATGTAACAAGAACGCGGCAATTATATACCTGTAGTAGTCTTCCTTGTAAAATAAAAACACCCTGTACTCGCCAGTCCAGTGATTTCAATGCCAGGGGCTCTTGTGAAATTTTTATGCCGTGTGACCCCTGTCATCCGTCAGCGGCCGCTGATTGACTGCAGGGCTCACATGGTATAACAATGCCGGGACGTCGCTGGTATGGGAGGGTGAGTATATGGTATTTTCATTTTAAAAGGGGTTGTCCAGGTCGTGGACAAACCCATTAATTAACAATCGATCAGCAAACCTCTAGCTGACCGGTGGTCGTTTTCGGCAGTGTGATCTCGCCCTTCGAGCAGCCTTGGAGGACTTGGCTTCTACATACTTTCCATCAGTGAAAACTTATATTTGACTTTTTTTTTTTTTGCTTTAGTGAAGAAATTGCCTTTTACAATGGAAACAAAAGGGAAAAACTCACCATTCATTCTGCGTTTAACAAGTTGGTAAGAAAACCAGTTTCATATTTCTTTAGTTTACAGTAGATTTAGAGAGAATTTTCAAAATTTCATTTCTGATTTTGTGAAAAGAAAAAATTGCACATTAATGACTTTAGAACGTGTTCAGTGATGATGATAGGTCGAAAAATGGAATTGGATAAAATAAGCGCAGTGGAATCTGGAAGCCTTCATTCATTTGTGTGCGCTTAGTGCAGGCTGGCGGATTGTGAAATGCTTCCTAATCCGATTCCTGTTGCTTTGTATTCCACAGGTGGAGCACTTACATAAATTTATTGTTTTCCGCTTTTCCATGGGTTTTGTAGACAACATTGTCGCCAAATGTAAGTCCTAATCTGCTCTTGGTCTTGTGTTGTACTGAATGGGTAACTCCTAGAAATTTTGCTGCAATTTTAATGACTGCTCACATACCGGTGGATTGAGATTTATTTAATCTTTCACTTATGTGAATGTTTTAAAGGGGTTTTTCTATAATTATTTTTAACCCCATCAGCTTTCTGTAGTTAAACATATTAGATCGTCTATACTTTCCTTTCCCGCCTCCAACGTTGGTTCTTCTCCCGGTGGCTTCAGTGGTGATCTCCGGACTACAGCGCACATGACCGCTGCAGTCTGTCAGTGAGCTCTACAGCTTATGCTATGATTGGCTGCGGAGGCCACTTGCACTGCAGTCAGCAGCCTGTGAACAAGTATTGTGCGCAGCGGCAGAGAGGCAGCTCCGGAGCAGCTGGAAGGCAAGTAACACTGATTTTTATTTTAAATACAGCAAGCCGATGGGGCTAGATGTTTTATAGATGGGAAAGCCCTTTAAAGGGAAATGACTGCTCGATCCAAGCTCAGGCACTCTGTGCACCCTTGTTGTGTCACATACTTGTTTTCTATCTATCCCTTCCCTTATCTGGCTCCCTTTAATAGTCAATGTACACTCCTTGTGTGCACATTGTAGCCGGGATCTGCAAACTGTGGCTCTCTACAACTTCCTACATGCCCTGATTGTCTGAGTCCCTGTGGCAGTCAGGAAATGCTGGGAGTGGTAGTTTCACATCAGCTGGAGTGCAGAAGATTTCTCCACCGCAGCACAGTGTAACGGCTTTTTCTTTTAGCACTAAAATTCATGAAAATAAGTGTCACAATCGCATCCCATTTGCTGATCTCAGTCTATAGACTAATGATTATTGTACATATTTATGTATTGCAGATCTGGCGACAGTTGTCGGTTATCTGGTTGTCAGCCGTCCTTTCCTTGCAATAAATCACCCAAGACATCTGACCAGCAGCCACTCCGAGCTCCTGGAGGTGAGATGAATGTCATTAGTGCATAGAGACTTTTCCATCTGTGTGAATATTCCTCTGACTGATCACTTGTCTTTCTCTCAAAGGATTACTACCAGAGTGGAAGGATGTTACTAAGGATGTCTCAAGCACTCGGAAGGATTGTCCTAGCAGGACGTGAAATGACCAGGCTGGCAGGGTAAGTGTACTGCTATAGTAAAAGCTACGGCTCACAGAACTACTGGAAAACTATTCTTGTTGGTGACATTAGGTGACGGTAGGTGACACACACATATACACCACGGTACATACCAGCATGTCTCCTCATCATTTCCTCTCTGAGCTCCTGCATTTAAAGGACCCTTGGTGATATCATGGTCGCCAAGGGTTATTAAGCGTCTTGACCTCAATAAAAATGAAGGGGGCCCCCTAATAGAGTGAGGACCCTGGGCAGTTGACCAATTTGAACCCCCTCCTCCTTACTCCAATAATCCTGTAAAATCATGCTCAGGCTTAAGCTGAGATGAAGGAGGTGGAATGAGGTAGTTTTGTTTCCGGTGTTCATTGCATGGTATAACTGACCTGATAACCCGACTCTCCAGGTCAGTATGATTGGGATTCTAAACTTGTATTAATTTTCTTTCTTTAATGTTGGGGAAAAAAATCGTATTTTTCTAATTATAAGACCCACTTTTTCCCCCCAAATATGGGAGGCAAAATGGGGTGTGTATTATAATCCGAAGGTAGCTTACCGTGGGAGTCGGTGGCGGAGCGGGGTCACAGAAGGCAGGGTCGCTGCTTCAGGAAGCTGGCGGCGGCAGGAGTGGGGCGATGCTGCGGGCCCTGGGCTGGGGAGCAAGGGGTGTCACGGCGCTGCGAAGCTCCAGGCCTTGGGCTTTATGAAGATGTCGGCACAGAGCGGTGTCTCCTTCCCATTGATTTCCTTTCGGTGGGCTTCAGAAAACTGCCACCGGAGTCAGCGCATTCACATATTGAGAAAATTATTAAAACGCACTGTCTTTTTATTTAAAACTTTATTTTCCTCCCCCAAATTTGGGTTGCTTCTTATAGTCCAGAAAATACTGTTTTTTTTTTTTTTTTTTTTTAGTGTCTTATGGCACTATTTTCTGGAACCCTTAAGGCTGTGTGAGCACAGTGCGTTTTTTATGGGTTTTCGCAGCCTGGAAATGGGCCAAAAACACTGTGGAATCCTTATGCAAGCTAATTCAATGACGATATTGAAGTGTTGTGCACATGATCAGTAAATTTCCTTTGAGTATTTGCAGTGTTTTTTTTTTTTTTTTTTGCAGCATGTCAATTCTTTGTGCGTTTTTGCAGCGTTTTTGCAGCGTTTTTGACCCATTGACATAAAATTAGTCAGTCAAATCCGCATCAAAAGCGCAGCTATAAAAATGTTTGCGGATTTGCTGGGTTTTTGTTTTGCGTTTTTACGTACTTCCTATGGTGTTTCTCACGCTGTCATCTGTGTGACAGCGTAGGAAACACCGGTGCGGTGGTTTTTCTTAGCGGTAACGCTACCTCCATTAAGACCGTTGGGCAGAGGGCTGCGGGGTCATGCTGTCAGATGTCAGCGTGACCCTCAGCAGTGACCTTCAGTTAAAAGCTTAATGCAGGTCAGCAGGCTTGGGCTGATAAGACTACTGCTCCCATCGGGCTATGTGTGGTGTCACTGATAACAGTGACAGCATGAGCCACTGATGGCGACTGTGCTACCAGTTAACGAAAAAAAAAAGTACATTAATTACATACATATGAAAATTTTAAAAAAATTATACTCTCAACACTAAATCCCTGATGCCCTCTTCTCCTGGAAAAAATGTAAAATAATAAACCGACATATACTCACCTGTCTGCTGTGGTCTACTGCGTAGTGTGACCGCTCTACCTGGCCGCCGGCGATACACTACAGGAGCAGTTACCTCCTATCAGTCAGTGTATCACTGAGCTGCCAGAGAGTTCACCGGAGTTCATCAGCTGATCATTTCCGGTGCTCTCGCTTACAGTGATTGACAGCGGTATTTAACAGGTTAACAGCCGCGGCCATAGCACCATTCCACCGGCGGCTGTTAGACACTGGATTTCTGATTAAATCAGACAGTAGTGTCTGAGTAGTGAACAACCCTTTAAAAGAAAATAAAATGGCAATCTTGCATTTTTTTTCACTGCACACTGAGGCTTTTTTTAGACCTTGTCTTCCTGTTGTTTCTGGAAATCACCCGTGTACATTAACTGCAGTGAACAAACCATGACTGTCTCTTTTGTATTGAAGCATGTAATAATAGTATGCAAATGTCATTGTGAAGGTAGCAGGGTCAGCTTGTGACATTACGGATTGTGATTGGTGGATGCTGTGTTATCAGCTGTGCATAGAGGGGTTCTGTCAGTGTAATCCTGCCACTGATGATAAAGAGACTGCTGAAAACGCCTTCTGAAAGGACAAGAAGTTTGAGTTTAAAAAAATCCCCAGTGGCCACTGTGAAAATTGCAAGATTACTATTTTAAAAATGTTTGTGAGCTGATCTATCTCCTTAAATATGACTATACATGCAGCTGTTATTGATGTGTGTGGACACAGTATACAGACTATGGTCCCATAGCTGCGAGGTGTGTGTGAGTAGGAGTGATAAATCTTATTAGATGCAGGGTTCAGTACAGAGCACTGCATAATCAGCTCTTGTCCTGTGAATACATCATTATGTCACTCTTGGATTGTGCAAAACACAAGTTTGATTCGACTTTTGCTGTTAGGTACATGTTTTGGCGCCCCCTGCTGTTCTTCCATTGGTAATGTCACATCCTCTGCAGCACAGTTCCATCATCCGGCTCATCTTGTACATGGGGCGTCCAGAGTTTGGTTCAGATACTAGAACTGTACCCAATCCTGAACCAGAACCTGATCTTTTAAATTTGGGTTCCCTCATTTCTAGTTATGTGATCTGTGATGGATGTGTGTCTATGGACTGCACGGGATAATTCCACTGTTAGAGTCACACTAAAGCTGTGTGATCATCTTAATTGTCTATTGCCAAATTGTATCTCCAAGAGAGTGTACACGGAGAAAGACTACTAGTGATTGACCACTGTCATGAGCAGAAAATATGATTTATTGAACGAAGGGTACATCCTTATATAGATTATCACTTATCATATTGATCATTGGTGAAACCTTCTAATTTCCCCTCCCTCAGGAGGACTTTAATCAATATTCATTAGCTTTTATGATTCTGATTTCTCCTTAGCATTACTTCATTCTTTATTAAAGGGAACCTGTCATCAGGTTTGGCCTATACGAGTTCCGGTCACCACCTTTCAGGGCTCATATACAGCATTCTATAAAGCTGTATATCTGCCCCCAACCAGACCTACAAGAACTGAAAAATAACTTTTATTATACTCGCCTGCGGGGCGGTCCTGTCCGAGGGCTGTCGCTCTTCTTGGTCCGGCGCCTCCCATCTTTTCTTTATCGCCTCATTGGGGGACACAGGTTACCATGGGTGTATGCTGCTGCTGCTGCTAGGAGGCTGACACTATATAAAATAAGAAAACTTAGCTCCTCCCCGGCAGTATACCCCCACCGACAGGCAGGAAGTACCTCAGTTTGTGCTTAGTGTCTGTAGGAGGCGGACCGGGATCTCCCCAGATCTGCAGTTAACTATCCTTTTTTCCTTACAGGTTTTAGTTGTGTTATTAATCTTTTCCATTTGTTTTCCAGATATAGCGTGGAAAACGGGGTGTAATTTCTCACCCTGCCTTCCCATATCAGGTGGCTGAGTGAGCAATGTGGTGTCGCCCACATCGCACCTCTCAGTACCGCAGGCAGGACCTTTTCCCTATCACCATTCGGGTGCTACGGGCTGGTGTCAGGTGGCTGGTCCTAGCCAATTCCCCTCCTCACCCCTCTCCCAGGAGAGGGCTGAGAGGAAGACGGTGGTCACCGGCGGTGGCCTTACCCCTTCTAGCAAGGGGTTGATGCCGTCTTCTGCACTGCTTGGACGCAGTGCGGGTATAGAGGATCTTCCTTCCCAGCAGCCTTTCCCCTATTCATGGGGCCCCTGTGGTCATCCTCTTCGCGATCAAGAAGTGGGCGTCAGGTAAGTGGTCTGACTGCCCCCACCGGCCCCGTGCTCCTTCACATAGTAGCCATCGGCGCCGCTGTTAACCCCTCAATGCCCGCACTCCTTTAAAAAAAAAAAAAAAAAAATTTGCGCCCTTCTCCCAGGCGCGCGCCTCGCCAGGTTCTTTGTTCACCGGCCACAGCCGGGAGCTCAGCAAGGGTCCCCCGCAGCTACTGCCAGTACCTACTGTTATCGGCAGCGTCACGGGCATCAAGGGCAGCAAGCCAGTCTCCGGGCGGTTTGGCACTTTCACTTTAGTTGGCGGGCAGCGTCATCGGCTCACGCCCCCCGCTCTGCGCGCGCTCTTTTCACGCTTCTTTCTAGCCTATCACAGAGCTGCTTTCACTTTGCCGCTAAGCTCCGCCCACTTGTGCACCACGACAGCTAAGCGCCGCCCACTTTTGAGCCACACCCAATAAGCCCCGCCCACTTGTGAGGCAACCAGCTAAGCGCCGCCCACTCGCACGGCCGCTAAGCTCCGCCCACCGTTCAGGTCCTTATGATGGAATCTCGCGTTCCTCTTTGCAAGGAGCTCTGCTGGGGGACACATCTACTCGGCTCTCCTGCGCATAAGACTACAGCATAAGGCTACGGTAGGCTCTGCTTTTCCTGGGGCTCTAATTTGCTCCCCTCGGCAGTACTCACTCCCTTCCCTGCAGTACTTTCAGGAGATACGTTCTGCTATACTGCCGCAGACTCCACATGTGCCCGACCCTGCAAGGGCTCCCTATTCTAGTCCCACCTCTACTCACTACGCCTGCGCGCTCTGTAAAAAGAAGTGGGCATCTGGTCAGTCGTCACCTTTCTGCCCGTCCTGCAGTCTACTATGTCTGCCCCTCAGGAGCACACCGAACCCCGGGATGAGAGCTCCCCCCCGCCCCCAGAGTGGGCTGTTGCAATGTCTGTCGGTCGCGGACCTGACTAAAGTGTCTCAGTCCCTGGTCCAGGTCTTAGAACGATTACCTCAGCTATCTACAGCCACCTGTGCTCCGACCGCCTCTCACGGTGAGTCGTCCGCATCTGACCGCGACCTCCAGAGGGACAGACCGGGTAGGAGTTCCAGGAAGCGGGCCCTGTCTGGCCTTTCTTCCAGCTCACAAGGCCTCTCCGCATCATCCAGGCTGCTCTCCTCGCCTCCGTCCCCTTCTTCAGAGGACGACATTGGGTCAAACATAGACTCCCAATCGGGGTCTGACTCAGATTCAGACCACATGTCCAAAACACAGGACATGGTAGATAGTCTCATATCAACGATTACCCAAACCCTCAAAATAAAGGAGGACAAGACGCCCCTACAAGAATGCTCTGTCCCCTTCAAACGAGCGAAACCTCCCTCCCGAACCTTTCCTAATCACAAGGAGTTCGAGACTACGTTAATCAAACACTGGGAGCATCCTGAAAAGCGGTTCCCTGGACGCAGGCACCTAGACGTGCTATATCCCTTTAATGCGGACTTTCTCAAAAAATGGGCCAAAGCTCCCGAGGTGGACCCACCAGTCTCCCGTCTTTCCTCAATAACGGTTCTATCCCTTCCAGACGGCGCATCACTTAAGGATTCAACGGACAGGCAGATTGAATCGCTGGCCAAATCGATTTTTGAGGCAACTGGCGCCTCTCTCTGTCCCAGTTTCGCCTTCGCATGGGGGTAGTGAAAGCCATTTCAGCCTGGACAAAAATTCTTCGCAAGGGCATTTTAGCGTCAGCTCCTCAGGACGAGCTAGTGGAGTTGGCTGACCAAATTAATCATGCTGGTAAATATCTCTTGGCCGCCTCTCTGGATGCAGCCGGGTGTTCAGCAAGAGCTAACAGCAACATAGTTGCCATACGCCGTATCCTTTGGTTGAAGACATGGAGTGCGGACTCTACCTCTAAGAAATCACTCACTAAGGCCTGTTTCACACTTGCTTTTTTTTGCAGCGCGTTTTTCCCGCAAAAAAACGCATACAAAAGCATACAACTGCTGCGTTTTTTTCAAGCATTTTTATGAGCATGCATGAAAAAAACGCAGCGTTTTTAAGCGTTTGTATGCGTTTTTAGTGCGTTTTTACCGCGTTTGCGTTTTTTTCCAACATTAGGTGGCCACTCACACTAACCCAAACCATGACTTTACTAACCCTGACCCTGACCCTAACCCTTAACCAAACCATACTTAACCCTAACCCTGACCCTAACCCTTAACCAAACCATACTTAACCCTAACCCTGACCCTAACCCTAACCCTAAACCCCCTTAACTAACCCTAACTTTACCCAAACCCCTAAATTCCATTGTCTAAACTAATGGTAAAAAAAAAAACGCATGTGCAAAAAAACGCATACATAAGCATGCCAATGCGTACATATGCTCACCATAGACTTATAATGGGTGTCTTGCTGTAAAAAAACGCATTGCGCGCGCATGCGTTTTTTTGAGGCAAATCGGACGCACAAAAAATGCAACAAGTTGCATTTTGTGCGCCCGAGCGCATACCGCAAAAAAACGCATGCGCGGTAAAACGCGTACAAACGCATGTGTATGCGCACATAAGCGCATCCCATGCAAAGTATAGGAAAAAAAAACGCATGCGCTATTTAGCGCTAAATTACCGCGAAAAAAAACGCAAATGTGAAACCAGCCTTACCTAGCCTTTCAGGGTTCTAGGCTCTTTGGCGCCAGGCTGGATCAGATAATTTCTGATGCCACCGGAGGTAAAAGTACCTCCCTTCCTCAGTCTCGGCCTAGACGTTTTTTTTTCAACTGAAAAGCTCCTCGTCAGTTTAGGTCCTTTCGCCCCTTTCCTTCCTCGGAAAACTCCTCCCAGTAGGACCGGCACTCTACCTCCGGGGAATGGAGAAAACCATTGTATAAACCCGCACCCCACTGGAGACCAAAGAGCTGACCCTCCAAGCCCTCAGGATCCCGCTCCTGGAGATTTTCCTCCAAGTGACGGGTCACCCCCACCTGGAAGTTCTTCCATGGTGGGAGGCAGGCTTTCTACTTTCAAAGACCCGTGGCTGTCTGTTGTCAACGACGCATGGGTCAGGGAAATCATCACATCCGGCTACAAAATCGAATTTTCTTCCCTCCCAAAGAGACGCTTCTTTCTGTCTCATCCTCCCAAACAACCGTCCCTCACCCCAGAGTTCCTCCAGGCCGTCTCTTCCCTCCTATCCACCAGAGTAATTGTTCCCGTTCCTCCAAACGAACGGATTTCGGGGTTCTACTCAAATCTCTTAGTAGTCCCGAAAAAAGACGGCTCGCTTCGTCCAATCTTGGACCTCAAACTACTCAATCGCCACGTGAGGATCCTTCACTTCAAGATGGAGTCCCTTCACTCGGTAATCGCATCAATGGAGCCCGGGGAGTTTCTCTGCTCTGTAGACATACAAGATGCCTACCTCCACATCCCCCCATACTCCTGCCTCCCAGAGTGAGGCAATCCCTAACTTGGTGGACAATGCCTTCGTCAGTCCTGCAAGGGAGGTCCTTTCTTCCTCTTCAGTGGCAAATCATCACCACCGATGCCAGTCTTCTCGGGTGGGGAGCGATTTTCCAGCGGTGGAACGCCCAAGAGTCTCTGCTCCCCATCAACCTGCTGGAAATCAGAGCGATCTTGCTCTCCTCATCTGGCAGCCTCTTCTCGCGGACAAACCAGTCCGAATCCAATCAGACAACGCCACGGCTGTGGCGTACATAAACCACCAGGGCGGTACTCACAGCAAATAAGTAATGGCAGAAGTTGCAAAGATTCTACATTGGGCAGAGCGTTACGTTCCGGCAATCTCCGCTGTTCACATTCCAGGGGTGGAAAATTGAGCAGCTGACATCCTAAGTCGCCAGGGCCTAGCATCAGGCGAATGGTCTCTCCACCCCACGGTCTTCAATCAGATATGCCAAATTTCCCCTCTTTGTAGCCAGGTCCAGGGACCCTCTGGCCGTCGGTTGCGACGCTCTGGTAATCCCGTGGTCTCAGTTCCGACTCCCTTACTTGTTTCCTCCACTGGCCTTGATTCCAAGGGTGGTCAGGAAAATACAATCAGAAGGCATCCCAGTAATTCGGGTAGCCCCAGACTGGCCAAGACGTCCTTGGCATGCAGAGCTGGTGAACATGCTTTTGGACGTCCCCTGGAGACTTCCAGACCGTCCGGATCTTCTCTCATAAGGCCCCCTTTACCACCAGAGTTCTCAGTCTCTGAGTTTAACGGCATGGCTGTTGAGGCCGCGATTCTAGACAATCAGGTTTTTCCAACCAGGTCATTCAGACCATGATTAGAGCTAGAAAACCAGCATCTTCCCGCATTTACCATAGGTACTGGAAGGCCTTTTTCCGTTGGTGCGACGACAACAATGTTTTTCCAATGTCGTTCTCTATTCCATCCATACTTGGTTTCCTTCAATCCGGCCTAGATGCAGGCCTGTCCCTCAGTACTCTCAAAGGCCTGGTTTCAGCTCTGGCAATTCTTTTCCAGAAGGATCTGGCCCCCTTGCATCAAGTCAAGACCTTTATCTAGGGAGTTGACCACGTTGTCCCTGCTCACCATTCTCCCATAGATCTGTGGGATCTTAATCTCGTTCTCGGCGCTCTCCAAAGTGCGCCTTTCGAGCCTATCCAGGACATTTCTCTTTCCCTTCTCTCATGGAAGGTGACTTTTTCCCGTCTCCCATGACGGCACACATGAGAGAGGGGATCCGCCCAGTCAGGACAGGAAGCCTACTGAAGATAAAAGGGCGGTACCTCTACCTCGCTTCAGTTGGGTTTCCTGTCCTGACAGGGACCCGTGTACTGAAGACGTACCTGCCCCTCTCTCGTGCCGGTGTGGAAGAACAGGCAGGGTCCTGGGCGCTGTGCGTCGGGGGAGGGAAGCGCCGTCCGCGGGTCCCCCGGGGGCTCAGCGTCCGAGCAGGCGCAGGAGCAGCACGGCCTGGGGTCCTGGGGCTCTGCCGTGGCTGCCGCGCCGCCCTCTCCCCCTCTGCCGCATCCAGGAGCGTTAGGGAACGGCCACTTCCGGGTCGCGCTCCCCTGACGTCACACGCAGGGCACGCTGGGAGGGGGCGTGCCTGCGTGACGTCGGGAGGCGGCGCCGGTAATCCAAGATGGCGCCCATAGCAAATAACGCCGGCCGGCGAAAGGAGATCCCGGCGGCATGGCGGGGGGGGGGAGGGGCTGTGGGGTAAACGGAGGAGGCGGAGAGTGCAGTGGATCCCCCTTACAAAAGGGGGATGACCACACAAGACGCACTCATGCCCAAGACTTCATGATGGAAGTGGGGCAAGACGAGCAGCGTCAGCAGCAAGACCTCTCGCCAGATGCCAGGCCGAGCCGCCAACATACCAGGAGCAGTCGCTCGAGTGGTGGGAGCGGCAGTCGTAAACGCGACCGGCATGACCCTGAGACGTCCAAGAGGAACGTCACGAGTGCATCTGAGGAGCCTCCGAGATCGGTACCCCTGATTGACAGCGGTGGTGAGTGATCTACGTGAATGTCACCCTTAAGGTAACGGGGTTCCATTTTCTCTGTTTGATCACTAGGGGTCGAGGAAGGCCAGCAGCAAATCCAAAAATAGAGAATGCGCCCTATGTAAACACCCGCTGGCAGATCAGTGGCAGAAAGACCTCTGCGCTGACTGTATAAATAAAACTATACAGGAGGAGACCCTTGATTTGGTGACTAGCCTTAAACAGTTAATTCAACAGGAGGTGAAAAGTTCCCTAAAGGCAGCCCTTAAAAAGAAAGATAAAAGAGATCGTAAAAGAAGCTGCGATTCAGAGGCCTCGCCAAGGCAGAAGGGGCGAGATAGATCCTTGTCCCCCTCCACCTCCTCTTCCTCTACTCAGTCCTCAGAATCCTCCTCGGACAGCGATATAGGCGGCCGTCCATGTTTCCCAACAGAGGATGTGGAAAAACTGGTCAGAGCGATTAGGGCTACAATGGGCCTTAAAGAGGAAAACGCTCCCAAATCATTAGAGGATGTAATGTTTGGAGGACTGGAGGAAAAACGAAAACGTACCTTCCCTGTAAATGATAAAATAAAAGCGCTAATTGACAGGGAATGGAAAAAACCGGAGCGGTCAGGGGGCTTACCTTCCGCATCAAAGAGGAGGTACCCTTTTGAGCAGAAGGATTCAGAAGCCTGGGAAAAAGTCCCAAAAATTGATGGGGCCGTAGCCAGATCCTCAAAAAAGGAATCCCTACCATTAGAGGACTCTGGCGTGTTGAAAGACCCGCTTGACAAAAAAGCAGATGGTTTCCTGAAGCACATCTGGGAAGCTTCAGCAGGTGGATTGAAACCAGCGATAGCTGGTACCTGTACCGCTCGTGCCCTCATGGTCTGGCTGCAACAAATAGAGGACCAGATCAAGGATAGAGTTCCTAGGGACGAAATTCTGGCTAATTTGACACTGGTGCACGGAGCTGGAGCAGCGGCTTTCCTAGCAGATTCCACTGCAGACTCCGCAAGATTGACAGCTAGGGCAGCAAGCCTGTCAAACGCGGTAAGACGAGCCCTGTGGCTTAAAGGGTGTCCTGGAGATTTACCATCAAAGCATAGGTTATGTTCCATTCCATGCGATGGCCAATTCCTCTTCGGGAAAAAACTAGAAGAGATTTTGGAACATGCGGGGGATAGGAAGAAAAGCTTTCCCCGATTTCCGGGAGAACCTAAAAAGCAGCCCTTTCGGAGGAGGAGATTTAACAGGGGTCGTCCCCCGGGAGATAGAAAAAGCTGGGACTTTAAAGAAAGAAGAGGATCGGGCTATATGTTTAAAGGGCCCTCCACTTCCTCCAAAAAATCTCCCCAATGACATTGGGCCGGAGGTAGGGGGAAGGCTTTCTCTCTTCCTTTCCGCCTGGGCAAATATCTCCCCCAGTACATGGGTCCTAAATATAATCAAGGACGGCTTAAAAATAAAATTCATCCGTCCGCCCAGGCATACCTTCATAGTGACACCCAGAAGGAAAGCCCAAGAGCAACAGCTGGCCCTGGAGACGGAAGTCTTGGGACTAGTGAAAAAACAAGTCCTACGGGAAGTCCCAGTGCAAGAAGAAGAAAGGGGGTTCTACTCCCCCCCCCCCCCCCCTCTTCTTAATACAAAAACCAGACGGCTCTTGGAGAACCATTGTCAACCTGAGGAGACTCAATCAGTGGGTAGACAATTGCTCCTTCAAAATGGAGTCAATCAACACGGCCACAAAGATCCTGTTCCAGCATTGCCTCATGGCAGTGATAGACTTAAAAGATGCCTACTATCACATCCCAATTCATCGGGAGTATCAAAAATATTTGAGAGTAGCGCTCTATGTCCAGGGGCAGGTGAAACACTACCAGTACGCAGCCCTTCCATTTGGCCTGTCTACAGCCCCCAGAGTATTCACCAAAGTGATGGCCGAAGTAATGTCTTTTCTTCGATCCCGGGACATAGTGATCGTCCCATACCTAGACGACTTTCTGGTAATAGGGAGGTCGGAGTCCCACTGCACACATCAAGTGAAGGAAGTGATAGCAATTCTAGTAGGACTAGGATGGATAGTAAACATCCCCAAGTCAGGGATAACCCCAGTAAAAGAGCAATCCTTCCTAGGGTTGATATTGGACTCCGAGCAACAACGCTGCCTCCTACCAGAGAGCAAAGTGACCAAGATAAGGGGCCTAGCTCGCACAGCAATACAAAGGCCAAATATGACACTGAGGAACGCAATGTCCCTTTTAGGCTCGTTGACATCATGCATACCCGCAGTAGCATGGGCGCAGTACCACTTAAGGCAACTACAGTGGGAAGTTCTGTCAGCACAGAAACAATTAAAAGGGCATTTAGAAGGCGAACTATGTCTCTCAGTGGCTGTAAGAGATTCCCTGCTCTGGTGGACTGTAGAAAAGAATCTAACAGCCGGGGTCCCGTGGCAAAAACCAGTCGAAGACATCATTACGACAGACGCGAGTGCCACAGGATGGGGATCACACCTGAGATCCCACTCAATACAGGGGACCTGGTCCTCGCTAGAAAGGGATCACTGTTCAAATGTAAAAGAACTATGGGCAGTGGAAAAAGCCGTGAAACATTTCCTTCCCTTACTTCGGGGCCGCCACACCCGGGTCATGACGGACAATCAAGCAGTAGTAGCCTACATCAATCACCAGGGGGGAACGAGATCTCGGGGCCTCATGCAAATATCAGATCTACTCTTCCAGCTAGCATAACAACATCTGTTATCCATCACCTCACTGCACATAAAGGGGGCAGAAAATATACAGGCAGACTTCCTGAGTCGCAGGCACCTAAGACAAGGGGAATGGTCCCTAAACTCCCAAGTCTTCCAACAAATAGTTCAGGCCTGGGGCAAACCAGAAATAGACCTGTTCGCTACCGCACACAAACGGAAGGTCAGGAAGTTCTGCTCACTAAACCCAAGGGAAAACCCCTTCTCAGTAGATGCCCTACAAATACCCTGGAAGTTCATCCTGGCCTATGCATTTCCCCCGATAACAATGATCCCAGTAGTGGTCAGGAAAATCAGGGAGGATCGAGCGAGAATAATTCTTATAGTTTCGTTTTGGCCGAAAAGGCCTTGGTTCTCCCTTCTGAGGCTTATGTCAGTGACAGATCCATGGATACTACCGGAGATTCCAGACCTGCTCTCTCAGGGACCAGTGGTCCACTCTCAGGTGAAGGGCTTCCATCTAGCAGCCTGGAATTTGAGAGGGCGCTACTGAGTCGCCAGGGATTCTCTCCAGGGTTAGTCTCCACCCTGTTGAAAAGTAGGAAACCTATAACATCCCAAATCTACGGTAGAACGTGGAAAAAGTTCCTAGACTTCCTGGGGGAACCCTTGGGGGATGTAGTGCCAGTGGGACCTTTCCTAGAGTTCTTACAGTCGGGGCTACAACTGGGGTTAGCCACTAACACACTCAAAGTTCAAGTCTCAGCTTTGGGGGCCCTATATAACTGCAACTTAGCAGCCAATAGGTGGGTGTCCCGATTCATAAAGTCCTGTGGCAGGTCAAGGCCGGTCATTATCCCAAAGATACCACCCTGGGACCTCAACCTAGTCTTAGAGGCCTTAACCAAAGACCCCTTTGAACCACTACTAGGACTGTCACCAAAGCTACTTACACTTAAAACTGTCTTACTGGTAGCCATAACATCAGCCCGAAGAGTCAGCGACCTTCAAGCTCTGTCTATATGTCCTCCATATACACAGATCTTGGATGACCGAGTGGTTCTAAGACCAGACCCGGCCTATCTCCCCAAGGTAGTCCAAAAGTTTCATAGGACTCAGGAGATCTCCTTGCCATCGTTCTGTAACAATCCTAGAAACCCTGGGGAGCAAAAGTTCCATACATTAGATGTAAGAAGAGCCATATTACAATATATGTCAGTAACTAGTCAGTGGAGGAAAGATCAGTCCCTTTTTGTAGCCTTTCAGGGTAGTAGAAAAGGGCACGGGGTAGCTAAGAGTACCATTGCCAGATGGATCAGGGAGGCCATTATGTTATCCTACTCCGCAAGTGGCGCTCCGGTTCCAGAAGGCATCAAGGCTCACTCCACCAGAGCCGTGGCTACCTCCTGGGCAGAGAAGGCTGAGGTATCAATTGAACAAATTTGTAAAGCTGCTACTTGGTCCTCACCTTCCACCTTTTTTAAGCACTACCGACTTGATCTGTCTTCCTCTACTGATCTAACCTTTGGTAGAAGGGTGCTGCAAGCGGTGGTCCCTCCCTAAGGTGTCTTATTCTACAAAAGTCTCTCATGTGTGCCGTCATGGGAGACGGGAAAACACCAAGGTTACTTACCGGTAGCCGGTTTTTCTGGAGCCCATGACGGCACCTGTATATCCCCCCCCTTTTCACTCCTTTGGTGTGCACTATAGTTTGGGTGCTTTTTTAGTTAGATATAATGTGGTGATAGTTTTACCATGTGTACTAACCCGGGGGGCCTCTCATGCTCTGTAAACCAACTGAAGCGAGGGAGAGGTGCCGCCCTTTTATCTTCAGTAGGGTTCCTGTCCTGACTGGGCGAATCCCCTCTCTCATGTGTGCCGTTATGGGCTCCGGAAAAACTGGCTAGCGGTAAGTAACCTTGGTGTTTCTGATTGCCATTACATCCATTAGGAGAGTTTCTGAGCTGGCGGCTTTATCCTGTCGTTCCCCGTACCTAATCCTTCACCAGGATAAGGTCGTTCTCAGGCCCGTTCCCCCCTCCTTTCCCAAGGTGGTATCTTCCTTCCACATCAATGAGGACATCGTCCTCCCCTCCTTTTGCCCTTCGCCTGTCCACCCGCTGGAAAAGTCGCTCCACAAATTGGATGTAGTGAGAGCCTTGCGTGTCTATCTTACCAGGACCTCTTCCTTTCGTCAATCCGATTCCCTGCTTGTTATCTCTGAAGGTCGCCGGAAAGGGCTCCCGGCATCCAAATCCACAATAGCTCGCTGGATTCGTTCTACTATACTGGAAGCTTACCGCGTTCAGAAAAAACTTCCCCCTCCGGGAGTGAGAGCTCACTCCACCCGAGCTGTAGGGACTTCTTGGGCTGTCCGACACCAGGCTTCGGCTTTACAACTTTGCAAGGCCGCGACCTGGTCATCCTTGCACACTTTTGCAAGGTTCTACAAAGTTCATACCCAGGCCTCGTCTGATGCAGGCTTGGGTAGGAAGGCTCTGCAGGCGGCGGTAGCACACCGACCGAAGTCCTTCCTTCTCGTTCCCTAAGTGCTTTTCCCACCCTTGGGACTGCTTTGGCACGTCCCATGGTAATATGTGTCCCCCAATGAAGCGATAAAGAAAGAGGGATTTTTGGTTCTTACTGTAAAATCTTTCTTGGTGCCTTCATTGGGGGACACAGCACCCGGGTTGGTACATGTTAAGAGTTATTGTTCTTCTCCTACTGCTTTTTCACCCACTGAGGTACTTCCTGCCTGTCGGTGGGTGTATACTGCCAGGGAGGAGCTTAGTTTTCTTATTTTGCATAGTGTCAGCATCCTAGCAGCAGCAGCATACACCCATGGTAATTTGTGTCCCCCAATGAAGGCTCCAAGAAAGAGCTTTTACGGTAAGAACCAAAAATCCCTCTTTTACGATCACCGTCCTCCTTCTTGGTTTGTGTGGATGACTCGTCCCTGCATCATCCACAGTCGGCTCGGCATCTCACTCCTGCGCAGGCTTACTTATTTGTCCTGTTGAGGGCAGAGCAAAGTACTGCACTGCGCAGGTGCTGGGCCTCTCTGACCTCTTCCGGCGCCTGCGCACTGCAATACTCTGCTCTGCCCTCAACAGGACAAATAAGTACGCCTGCGCAGGAGTGAGATGCCGAGCCGACTGTGGATGATGCAGGGACAAGTCATCCACACAAACCAAGGAGGACAGCGATTGTAAGAAGATGGGAGGAGCCAGACCAAGAAGAACGACAGCCCTTGGACAGGACCGCCCTGCAGGTGAGCATAATAACTTTTATTTTTCTTCCCTTCCAGCTTGAGGGCAGATATACAGCTTTATAGAATAGCGTATATCAGCCCTGAAAGGTGGTAGCTGTAACTCGTATAGGCCAAACCTGTTAACAGGTTCCCTTTAATAAATAGTGGACATGCTATTGTATCACAGTCCATATAAGTGTTCTAAATCTACAGACCGGTATGACTTCTAGCACATAGACTCATAATCAGTCTCCTTGATTTATAATGTTCATATAAGTGTCCATTTTGTATATATTCATTCATTTAGGATATCTTCAATCAAATACTTATCCTTAACACCTCTACAGTGTGCGGGCTCAATAGTAAGTCTGTGTATCTGTGCACGCCATCTCACAGGGCATTGACGGGTCCCATAGACTTACTGTTGAGTCCGTACATTGCTGTATGTGGGTGCGCCATACCAGAGCTGTGCACTTATCAGCGGAATCTTGTGCAGTCAATACCCGGACTGAATATAATGCATTACCTAAAAGTGTCTAATGACAGTCACGCTTTATGCTGCGTTTGCTCTGGACGCTCACTACTTTGATAATCTTGCAGTGTAAACAGACAGCTGATCACTCGATCAATGAGCAAAACGCTCATCTGTCAGGTGGAATGAGCTTTTGTGCTGCACAAAAGATCATCGTTCTCAGCCTCGCGTAATCCTGTGTAACCAGGCCTTGCGCTGTGGAGGACATGGCAGCCTACACGCACTGAGCGATCACTGCAGATAGTTCTATGCGCCTCGTTTGGTGCTGTTAGGCTATAGAACGACCGCCAATCAGAAAATATTTACAGATCAGAGGCAGTTTAGTGCCGCCGGTAGGTTCTTGTAAGCGGACATATAGTGTGGCAGATCATTGACTGATGTGCAATAAGTTTGCCACAGAAATGAGTGAGTTAATTTCCACAAATTTTCTTCAGAACATTGCAGGGTTCATGGACCGCCGATAATTCTGAATAGGTAAACCGCTGCTCTGCGGCTTCAGGAACCAACTTGCCGCATGATTGAATTGTAATCCTATTGTGTCGTCTTTTGTAGGTTCACAGCCCGGATTACAGAACTCATGCAAGTGCTGAAAGACCTCAATCAAGGGAAATATGAGCGAACCATGGTTTCTCAACAGGAAAAAGGTGACTATATGAATGTGGTAATGGCTGCACGACCTCACATGCACACACACACATGTATTAATACCAAATCTCCTCTGACATTGCAGAGACAGAATGTCTTCCCAGCGTTCCCCTAATACCTGGAAGTGGAACAGTTATCAACGCTGACAACATCATAAAGTAAGTTTGGGAATTCTCCTCTTATGAATCCGGTTTCATAGATACGATTTTATTAGTGGCGTGGCGTGTTCATAGACCACACTGTAAGCCAAGGGTGGGAAAAGCCGAAATGTCATAATCAGCACAGGAAAAGGCAGAGTGTTATTTTACTGGAAAAATCGGACATGTGGTTTTTTTTTTTTTGTTTTTTTTATTTAGTGGTCTTGTAAAACGGAGCCGTCGCCTCCATTGCAGAATAATTCTTGTTAACATTACATCACTACTATAAACTGTGTAGTGTCGGGCATTTTAATCATTTACATCCTCTCTTGGCACAGCTGGGAATTGCTGGAAGCAAACCTGTATTTCCCATCAGCAGTAGTAGTTAACTGGGTTCTCCAGCGAAATCAAGTTACCTATCCACCGGAGATGTGATAATCAGTGGGGTCCGATCCCAGAGCAGATCAGGCACTTTTATCCCTGTTACAATGAATCCGCGTTGCACATGCATGACCTCCGCTCCATTCGTTCCTTATGGGACTGCTATGTGCTGTGCTTGGCTTTTTTCGGCAGCCCCATACAGAATGAATGGAACGGTGGTCCGACGTCTGACCTAATGCTCCATTTTGTAATGGGACCTGTACCAATTGGCAGATCTAATGGTGGGACCCCCCACTGATAATCTACTTATCAACTGTCATGAGGACAGATCATAAGTAGGGACGAGTGGAGCCGTGGATGTTTGGGTTCATCAGGTTTGACTGAACATTAGTCCAAAGTTCGGTTTGGGTACCAGAACTGTACCCGAACTTGAACCCAAACCCCATTGATGTCAATGTGGCCCTGAAATTTTGGCTGTAAAAGGGTCATAGTGCGTGCTAAGGGGGGCTGCCAAAGGACGCAGAGTACCCCCAACGAGTCTTTGTCAGTCTGTCTATCTAAAACGGACTTCCAATAAAAAGTCGTGTTCGGAGTTCAGCACTGGGCACTAAGTGTCCGGTACAAACCCCAAACTTTACAGTTCGGTTTCGCTCACCTCTAATCATAACTTGCTTAAACCATGTAACCCCTTAGAAGTGAGAGAGAATTTTCAGGGGAGCATAAATCTAGTTAAAAGTACAAGGTGAATTGTCCAGTATCCTGCAGTTATCTATTTGCACACTTTTTTATTTTGCTTTTTTAGGTTTGATCACGTCCCCCTTGCAACACCAAATGGAGATATGCTCATCCGAGACCTTACTTTTGAGGTAAGGTTGAGTTTTTCTTCCCACGACATTGTTACTTGTTCAGTTTATCCATCTTATTAAAACTATTTTATGTTGGTTAACTAAATGATTTTAGGTAAATAAAAAAAAAATACATTTCTGTTAATAAAAGTTACATTTTGATATAGTTTAATTCTATATCTGAGGGTTTGTTGCTTTTCTTCCTGAGGCATTGACACTCGCCGTAGTCATTTAAAGGGGTTGTCTACTACTAGGACAGCCCCTTCTTGATTAAAATGTTTGGCTATATAAAATAATAAAGCTCCTCCCGTGCCAGTGCTGTTCCCGTGGTGTCAGATCTCGCTCTCCCTGGGGCTCCGACACCTGGCCCCGGCTGGCGTCCCTGTCTCTGCCTTCCGGTAATTCAAACGTGAAGAGGAAGTCCAGGCTACAGCTGATCTCTGGCTTCCTCCTCATGCTCAATTTGACAGGAGGCCGATACAGTGTTATGCCAGCTCTAATTGGGCGCTGGAATCACGTGTCACACCATCCACACTGGAGCCCCTGAAGAGCGAGTGCCGACACCGCGGGAACGCTGCTGGCACGGGAGTATAATCTTTATTATTTTATGGGGGCCAAACAATGGGTATGACAAGACGTTTTCCAAGTAGTGGACAACTTCTTTAATTGGTCAGGGAAATTACCGTATTTCTGTAATAGAGCAGATGGCATATGGCGTCTCTGCACACCAAGTACTGCAAATGGTTTTTAATGTTTTAATCTTTCTGGACATTAAATCTGAATATCTGTTTCTGGCGTGTTACCCTTTCATATCCGCGCAATTTCCTTTTCTGCACTTACGATATTTCCTTTCCTTATTCCAAGGGCCGTAACTTTTTTTATTGGTGCCGAAAACCCAGACTTTCCATGATCATGTCACTTAATTGCTTCTGTCCTAGATAGATAATTGCATTTAAAGGGAACCTGTCACCAGCAAAAACGCTATTAATCTGCAGGTTAATAGTGTTACTAACCTGCCCAGCACCTGCACTTAGCTGAATGCTGCCGGGAGAAAATTAACTTTATTATTATTATTTATTGCTATAGCGCCATTTATTCCATGGCGCTTTACATGTAAGGAGGGGTATACATAATACATACAAGTACAATAATGTTAAACAATACAAGTCATAACTAGTCCAGGAGGAGAGAGGACCCTGCCCACGAGGGCTCACAATCTACAAGGGATGGGTGAGAATACAGTAGGCGAGGGTAGAGCTGGTCATGCAGCGGTTTGGTCGATCGGTGGTTACTATAGGTTATAGGCTTGTCAGAAGAGGTGGGTATTCTGTGTGTATAGCAAATTGGTAGAAATTATCTATTAAAACATAGCTTTTAATTAGCCCTTTAAAAACAACAAGTGTTGCAAAACAAAACACAAACAAGTGCGCACAAAGTGCTAGTGTATAGTGCTCTATTATAAACAAACCGTATTGTACTACCTCAATGTCCTATAACAAAAGACAAAAATTGATTGTAAATCACATGCCTATGTGTCCCATTACATCACAGGTATCACAACCATACAGACACAAATAGACGACTTATTGGACCTATAGTCTAGCTGTGAACCACCTACAGCATTAGGTCTCTAATACGGATATATATCTTTCAGACATGCACATTGGACCTTAGATTGTCCACCACGTCTCAGCATATATTCACGTGCGCTATTTATCAAAACGGCATAAATTGCATGTTGCCCATGGGCCACAATGTATCAAAGTAAAACTTCATCCACAGAACATTGTATCATTATGCTCTCATGGCAATCTTAATGGCACAGCCGCTGTACTTATCTTATCTTGCGCTCATTAAGGAGCGAGATGTGAAGGTTCAGCATATTTCTTATTGCCCACACCAGTGGCCTAGTCTCCACAAATGTCACCCAACGCGTTTCATCTGTACTAGAATCATCAGGGGTATCCTGACATCTTATCTTGAGGCGAAGCACGCCCGTTCTGAATTTGTTACTTATAGATCACTGCATACCGCGGCTTAACGCCGCTTCCGGTCGCCAAGAATAGTACTTCCGGTTTGTGCAGAACGCTGCAGACTGCGCCCACTTCCTGGGTACTTTGCAGATTGCTGCGCGTCATATCCGGGATGGACACCGCTGCTGCATATGCCCCACTTCCTGGGTGTTTACAGCGGTGAAAGTCTCCGGAAATTGTCAAATCGCGTCATAAAGATAGAAAATCACAAGACGCCCATGTATCTACGGAGACCTGCTGCATTATCATATTTAATATAATGCTACTATGTGGTCTACCATATACGATACTTGCATAATCAATAGTGCAGCCCTCATCAAAATCCATAATAACAGACATCTGACTGGGATGATTTAGCGAATCCTGCTTTGAGCAGGGGGTTGGACCAGATGGCCCAGGAGGTCCCTTCCAACTCTACGATTCTATGATTCTATGAACATTTATAATGCTTTCAGATGCACATTTTGACTAACAGAGAAAGGCGCTATAAAATACAATTAACGCCAATTAACCCATTAAGTGGACATTTCCAGTGATTACCTAGTACATTCATATATGCACCATATCAGAGTTAAAAAGCAAAAATAGACTAGTTCAGAGTAGGGAAATACGACTATGATGTAAATTTGGTCAATTTAAAGTAAATGGTGGATGAAAGAGAGAGGGCACCACAGACCTCCTTAGTATCAGTAGGAATTATAGAAAGGGTGCTCACTCAATCTGGCCCTACTATTCCCTCTCTGGCTGTTCCCTACCTCACACGGAGGTTGGCACCCTAAAATCCTGCGCAAGTGGCGCCCCCACTCGTCGACGGCTCTCCCTAGATTACCTATCCCTGTTAAAAACTCCCTACAAGAAGGAAGAAAAGGAGAGTATTTCATTGAGTCCCTTCGGGTGTGTAGTTTGTAGGGAAAAGATCCAATAGGTTTCTCTCTGAAGGATCCGTTTGTCCCAGTCACCTCCTCTTTGATTTTTAGGGATCTTCTCTATCCCCATGAAACTGGCAGCCTTTACATCCCCTTTATGAATTTGATTGATGTGGTTAGCTACTGGTGTGTCACGTTTGTTTATGACGTCTCTGTGATGCTCACCTACCCTAACCCTGAGCTCTCTCTTGGTTTTGCCGATGTATTCTAGGCCACATCTACAGGTGATTTTCTATACGACTCCTATTGATCTGCAATTGATGACCTGGCAGATGGAGTACGTTCTCCCTGTAACGTTGCTATGGAAATCCCTGCTTTGTTGAACAGAAGTACAGCATTTACAACTGTCGCATCTATAGCAGCCTTTCGGTTGTGTGTCTAGCCATGTCGAGCTATATGAGACATTCTGGGTAAAATGGCTGCGGACCAACCTGTTCTTTAGAGAACGGCCCTTTCTGTATGTAATTTGTGGGTTTTTGATATCACGCCTGCAAGGTCCTGGTCCATGCATAGTATTGGCCAATGTTGATCAGTGATGCCTCTAAGGTCATTTGCCCCGTTTGAAAATTTGGTGATGAACCTAATGATATTATCCTCAGAGTTCTTTTGATATGGCACAAGTAGTTCTTTTCTCTCTTTTGGCTACAGTTGTCTTGTAGGCCCCCCTAAGGAAATCATCTGGGTACCCCCGTTCATGAAAGCGGGATCTAAGGTCATCCGCCTGTTTTTTTTAAATCCCTCTGATCGGTGCAGTTCCTTTTCATGCGCATATATTGCCCTTTGGGGATGCCTTTTTTTAGGGGGACGGGGTGGCTAGACTCCCATCTTAGAATAGAGTTCGAGGAGGTTGGTTTCCTGTAGGTTTTAGTTACCAATCGACCATTTTCTCCTCTTTCAATGACTATGTCCAGGAAAGGTAACCTGCTGGCATTAACCTCAAAGGTGAAACTAAGGCCGATATCATTTACATTCAGGCCTTTTACAAAGTTTTCAAAGCTATTCTCATCACCCTTCCATATTACAAAGACATCATCGATGTAGCGGAGCCAAAGTACAATCTTGTCCTCCGCCACATCAGCATGCTCACCAAAGATGGTATTTTCCTCCCACCAGCCCAGGAGCAGATTAGCATACGAAGGTGCACAAGGGCTACCCATCGCGGTGCCCCTGAGCTGGTGGAAGTACTTGCCATCAAATAAAAAATAATTCTTTGTGAGACAAAACTCTAAGGCCTTCATAACAAAACTGTTATGTTTCACATATTGAAGACCTCTGGTTTTCAGGTAATAGTCCGCAGCCATCAACCCTTTCTCATGGGGGATGGATGAGTATAAGGCTTCCACATCTATTGAACCCAAAATCATATCGGTGTCCAATTCGATGTTGTCAAATTTCAAAAGAAGGTCGGTGGTGTCCCTCGTATAGGAACTCAATGACGTTACAAATGGTCTTAGAATTTTATCTACATATAATCCCAAATTTTGGGTCAAACTACCTATTCCGGATACAATCGGTCTCCCTTTCAGTGGGGATAGACCTTTATGGACCTTAGGTAAAGAATAGAATGTTGCAACGACCGGGTGGGACGGAATCAAAAAATGTTGTTAGTTTTTATCGATAGTTTTGCCTGAAAAGCCTCATTAACCAGTTTTTTTAGATCATTTAGAAATACATTTGTGGGGTTGTGTTCAAGTCTTTCATACCCCATAGACCTATCCAATAATGAGTAACACAGGGTTTTGTATTGAGCTACGTCCATCACCACTATATTCCCCCCTTTATCCGAGGGTTTAATTATTCTGGTGTTATCTCTCTCAAGATCAAGAAGCCCATCCATTTTCGTCTTAGTTAAATTATGGAATCGTCGTTTTTTAACCTTGTCCATTTCCATTAGATCTTTTGAAACCAGGAGGTCTGTGGTGCCCTATCTCTTTCATCCACCATTTACTTTAAATTGACCAAATTTACATCATCATAGTCGTATTTCCCTACTCTGAACTAGTCTATTTTTGCTTTTTAACTCTGATATGGTGCATATATGAATGTACTAGGTAATCACTGGAAATGTCCACTTAATGGGTTAATTGGCGTTAATTGTATTTTATAGCGCCTTTTTCTGTTAGCCAAAATGTGCATCTGAAAGCATTATAAATGTTATTATGGATTTTGATGAGGGCTGCACTATTGATTATGCAAGTATCGTATATGGTAGACCACATAGTAGCATTATATTAAATATGATAATGCAGCAGGTCTCCGTAGATACATGGGCGTCTTGTGATTTTCTATCTTTATGACGCGATTTGACAATTTCCGGAGACTTTCACCGCTGTAGACACCCAGGAAGTGGGGCATATGCAGCAGCGGTGTCCATCCCGGATATGACGCGCAGCAATCTGCAAAGTACCCAGGAAGTGGGGCAAGTAATGGGCGCAGTCTGCAGCGTTCTGCACAAACCGAAAGTACTATTCTTGGCGACCGGAAGCGGCGTTAAGCCGCGGTATGCCGTGATCTATAAGAAGTAACAAATTCAGAACGGGCGTGCTTCGCCTCAAGATAAGATGGCAGGATACCCCTGATGATTCTAGTACAGATGAAACGCGTTGGGTGACATTTGTGGAGACTAAATCCCCCGTTACACATAGCGATATCGCTAGCAATATCGCTGTAACGTCACCGATTTTGTGACGTAGCAGCGATATTGCTAGCGATATCGCTATGTCTGATAACTACCTCTGACCGGCTCCCCCGCTGATTATCGCTGGTCGCGTGAGAACGTCCTGGACCATTTCTCGTCAGGCGCTTCCTGTGGCGCCGACGAGCGACGCGTGGACGCGGGCGGGCGGATGTCCGGATCGCTGCATCTGACAGGTAAGTAGCGACCCCCGACCGCTGCTATGTCGCTGGTGAGATCTGCCTGTGTGGCAGCTCACTAGTGACCACCTAGCGATGCACCAGCGATCCATATCGTTGTCGGGATCGCTGGTGCATCGATAAGTATAACTGTACCCTAAGCCACTGGTGTGGGCAATAAGAAATATGCTGAACCTTCTCATATCCCTCCTTAATGAGCGCAAGATAAGATAAGTACAGCGGCTGTGCCATTAAGATTGCCATGAGAGCATAATGATACAATGTCCTGTGGATGAAGTTTTACTTTGATACATTGTGGCCCATGGGCAACATGCAATTTATGCCGTTTTGATAAATAGCGCACATGAATATATGCTGAGACGTGGTGGATAATCTAAGGTCCAATGTGCATGTCTGAAAGATATATATCCGTATTAGAGACCTAATGCTGTAGGTGGTTCACAGCTAGACTATAGGTCCAATAAGTCGTCTATTTGTGTCTGTATGGTTGTGATACCTGTGATATAATGGGACACATAGGCATGTGATTTACAATCAATTTTTGTCCTTTGTTATAGGACATTGAGGCAGTACAATACGGTTTGTTTTTAATAGAGCACTATACACTAGCACTTTGTGCACTTGCTTGTGTTTTGTTTTGCAACACTTGTTGTTTTTAAAGGGCTAATTAAAAGCTATGTTTTAATATATAATTTCTACCAATTTGCTATATACCCAATTATATGACATTGGTCAACACACCCTTGCTCTACTGATTTTAACTTTATTCTGCTCTGGTTTCAGTCACGGGGGGGCCGCGCCAGTTAAGTAACCACTCTGAATACAAAGCGGCGGCTGTAACCGTGCCCCCGACCGTGACTGACACTCCCTCTGCATTGGGGCCAGCTGTCAGGTAGGGCCGGTGGCGCGGTTACAGCCGCCGCTTTGTATTCAGAGTGGTGACAGAATTGGCGCCGCCCCTGCAACTGAAACCGGGGAAGAATAAAGTTAATTTCTCCTTCGTCTCATTGGGGGACACAGAGACTGTGGGTGTGTGCTTCTGCCGTCTGGAGGCTGACACTAAGTATACAAAAAAAGAGTTAGCTCCTCCTCCGCCGCATACACCCTCGCCCCCAGACCGGGCGTAACTCAGTTTTTTGCTTAGTGTCTGATGGAGGCACACGCAGTCTGGAGCTCCAGACTAGATTTTTTTTTTTTTTTTTCTTTTCTATGAAGATAAGACAGGGGCGACGGATCCTATAGAGAGGGTCCGATCTCCCCAAATCATCAACGGGCGACCACGTGTGAGTAACCCTCCACGTGTTTCTCTCCCGCACCGAGGGACACATCTGGGACTTTTCCCCAGACAACCATTTTTCTTTTTTATTTTGTAAAGAGGCGGCAACGCATCCTGATAAGAGGATTCGGTTTCCCCATCGACCCCAACGGGCGAGCACGTGTGAGTGATCCTCCACGTTGTTCTCTCCTGCAACGTGGGAATGCTTTAATGCCCCTACCACCCCTAGGTAGTGAGACCAGGGGTGGAGTTGGAGGCGCAGGTGAGCCAAGGGATTGAAGCGGGGGCGGAGAGCGGTGCAGTAGCCTCCCCCTCCCTGCCCAGGGATGGGGTTGAGAAGCACCTCAAGAGAGCCCCCTCGGCGGCCCGGCTCACCTTTGTTAATAGGAAGACCGGGACCGGGTAGTCCGCCTCTCACCCGGCGCTGCCCCCGGCGGGTAACGCCGCACGCGGAGTGCGGCCAGAGCCCCGCGGGCGGCCGCGGCCCCCGCTGTATGGGGAGATCCGTGAGTGCCGTGCGAGGCCCCGCCCGCCGACTTCCGGGGGTAGCCAGAAGCCCCGCCCTCTAACTTCCGGGGGCGGAGAGCGGCGGGCGCACACAGTTACCAGGGAGCTCCCGCCCCCTCCCTCGAACGCCGCACGTGGAGTGCGGCCAGAGCCCCGCGGGCGGCCCCCGCTGTATGGGGAGATCCGTGAGTGCCGCGCGAGGCGCCGCCCGCCGACTTCCGGGGGTAGCGGAAGCCCCGCCCACTAACTTCCGGGGGCGGAGAGCGGCGGGCGCGCACAGTTACCGGGGACCTCAGAGTTTCTCGGACTCCCGCCACGGCGATTCTTCCGTTCCCGGCTTTCCGGAACAGAATCGCAGGCGGAGGGTTTGTTACAGGCCATAATGACGCTACAGCGCAACGGGGTCATTGTCCCAGTGCTGAAAAGCGAAGAGTCACAAGGTTTTTACTCCAACCTGTTTTCGGTCCCCAAAAAAGACGGGACAGTAAGGCCAGTATTAGATCTAAAAATCCTGAGCAAATTCATCAGAGTCAGGCGGTTTCGGATGGAATCCCTCCGTTCGGTCATTGCAGCCATGGATCCAGGGGAGTTCCTGGCCTCGATCGATGTGCAGGATGCATATCTGCACGTTCCGATTTTTCCTCCACACCAGAGGTTCCTGCGTTTTGCGATCGGAGGGCGACATTTTCAATTTGTTGCTCTGCCCTTCGGTCTGGCCACTGCTCCCAGAGTCTTTACGAAGATAATGGCGGTGGTTATGGCCATCCTGCATGCTCGGGGCATAACGGGACGACCTTTTGGTAAAGGGGCCGTCGTTTCAGGCGTGCCAGGAGAATGTCAGTATCACGCTGGATACCCTGGCCCGTCTAGGCTGGTTGATCAATCGGAACAAGTCGTCCTTGGTTCCAGCCCAGAGAATCGTATTCCTAGGCATGGTTTTCAACACCTCCCGGGGGCTGGTGATCCTCCCTCAGGACAAGGCGCGAAAGATCAAACAGGGGGTACGGAACCTTCTACAGCCAGGCTCCAGATCCATCCGGTACAGCATGAGTGTGTTGGGCAGAATGGTGGCGGCGATGGAGGCAATCCCGTTTGCCCAGTTCCATCTCCGTCCGCTTCAGCATGCGCTTTTGTCAGCATGGGACCGAAGGCTGCTATCCCTCAGTCATCGGTGCACTTTGTCTCCGCTGGTCCGACGATCACTCCGATGGTGGACTCGCGACTCGTCTCTGGTCCAGGGGAAACCCTTTCCCCCGGAACAGTGGTTGGTGGTGACGACCGATGCAAGCCTGCAGGGTTGGGGAGCAGTTTTCCAGAGTCACACAGCCCAGGGGCGGTGGTCCATTCAGGAGATAATTCTCCCGATCAACATTCTGGAGATACGGGCAATACGATTGGCCCTGCAACATTTTCAGTGTTTCCTGAGACACCGGCCGGTGCGCATTCAGTCGGACAATGCTACAGCAGTAGCATATGTCAACCATCAAGGGGGCACGCGCAGCCAAGCAGCCATGCGCGAGGTTGGGCTGGTACTGCGTTGGGCCGAAAAGAACCACGTGGTAATTTCAGCGGTGCACATTCCGGGAGTCGAAAACTGGGCGGCAGATTTTCTCAGCCGACAGGGGGTCACGGCGGGGGAATGGTCCCTGCACCCCGAGGTTTTTCAACAGATCTGCCAACGGTGGGGGACACCAGACGTGGACCTTATGGCATCCAGAGAGAACGCCAAAGTACAAAGGTTCGTCGCTCGATCCCTCGACCCGCAGGCGATCGCAGCAGACGCTCTGGTGCTTCCATGGAGCCAGTTTCGTCTCCCGTACTTGTTCCCCCCGCTACCTCTGCTTCCAAGAGTCATCAGAAAGTTAAGGAGAGAGAGGGTTCCAGCAATTCTGCTAGCCCCAGACTGGCCTCGGAGGGCCTGGTATGCAGATCTGGTTCAGCTAGTGGTGGACGTACCCTGGCGTCTACCAGATCGGCCGGACTTGCTGTCCCAGGGGCCGATCTACCATCCGAACTTAGGGGCCCTGTGTTTGACGGCGTGGCCATTGAATCTTGGCTGTTAACACAGGCAGGATTCAGGCGCGAGGTGGTGGCCACGATGGTGAGTGCCCGAAAGCCTTCCTCGGCGAAAGTATATCATCGGACTTGGGAAGTTTTTTTCCGTTGGTGTAGGGATCGCGGAGTGGCTCCTCTGTTTTTTTCAATCCCCAACGTACTGGCTTTTTTGCAGGCAGGGCTGGACGCAGGATTGGCTCCGAGTTCGCTCAGAACGCAAATCTCGGCCCTGTCGGTCCTTTTTCAACGAAAGGTCGCTTCGGTCTGGCAGGTTAAGACGTTTATGCAGGGGGTCGCACATTTAGTACCCCCCTATAAGGCGCCGACGGAATCATGGGACCTGAACTTGGTGCTCAGGGCCCTTCAGGAGCCTCCCTTCGAACCGTTACAAGAAGTCTCCTTACCTTACCTGTCCAGGAAGGTCGTTTTTCTGGTAGCTATTACGTCTATTAGGCGGGTTTCGGAATTGGCGGCTTTATCTTGTAAACCGCCGTTCCTGACTTTTTATAAGGATAAGGTAGTTTTAAGGCCAGCTCCTCCCTTCTTGCCGAAGGTTGTCTCTGCATTCCATATCAACGAAGACATTGTCTTACCCTCGTTTTGCCCGGCACCGGTGCACAGGGTAGAAAAGGCTTTGCACACCCTGGATCTGGTAAGAGCTCTTAGGAGGTATGTGACAAGGACAGCACCTTTCCGCCGGACAGACTCTCTATTCGTGATCCCAGAAGGGCGGCGGAAGGGGCTTGCTGCGTCCAAAGTGACTTTGGCCAGATGGGTTCGCCTGACGATCCAAGACTCTTATGAAATCAGTGGCACGCCGGTTCCGGCAGGGATCAAGGCACACTCGGCTCGAGCAGTGGGTGCCTCATGGGCACTGCGACACCAAGCTTCAGCGGAACAGGTGTGCAAAGCAGCTACCTGGTCCAGTTTGCATACGTTTGTCAAACATTATAACGTACATACCCAGGCATCCTCGGATGCAAGCCTGGGAAGAAAGATTCTCCAGGCAGCAGTTGCGCACCTCTAATCAGGGGCGCAAAATAGCATGGATTGGGTGAGCTAAGATCCCGCCCAGGGACTGCTTTAGAACGTCCCACAGTCTCTGTGTCCCCCAATGAGACGAAGGAGAAACATGGATTTTTGTGAGTACTCACCGTAAAATCCTTTTCTCCGAGACGCTCATTGGGGGACACAGCACCCACCCTACTAGCCAGTTGGTTTTTGCTTATTTTAAGTTATACAAATCCTTATGTAAGGATCAGGGTGGTCCCTTTTCCAGATGTATAATTTCTTGCCTGAATTTAAGGCGCGTTCTCCTACTGCTTATGCACTAAACTGAGTTACGCCCGGTCTGAGGGCGAGGGTGTATGCGGCGGAGGAGGAGCTAACTCTTTTTTTGTATACTTAGTGTCAGCCTCCAGACGGCAGAAGCACACACCCACAGTCTCTGTGTCCCCCAATGAGCGTCTCGGAGAAAAGGATTTTACGGTGAGTACTCACAAAAATCCATGTTTTTCTCCCTGCAGCGTTCAGCTAAGTGTAGGCGCTGAACAGCATAAGAACTCTGGTAACCTGCAGATTAATCGCATTTTTGCCAGTAACAGGTTCCCTTAAAGTGATGAAACTGCAGAGATGATAAATTGCTCTGGTGGCTGCTGTCCAGAAGGGGCTGGTGGCTGTATTGCACAGCTGGCACCCATTTTTGTGTGGAGGGGACTTGGCTCCAGAGCCCACTCCATGTGCCCTTGCCAAACATGGAGTGTAATAGTACATCCTACATCTGCCAAAGGTTAAGATCCTTTACCCATTATTAATGGCCACACTTGCCAACCATCTAAGGTGTTCATTAGCCTCCTGACTCCTTCAACAGAATTTTTCCGGGGAAGGATTAGGGTACCGTTACACCTAGCGATGCACCAGCGATCCCGACTAGCGATATGACGCAGTCAGGATCGCTGGTGCATCGCTAGGTGGTCGCTAGTGAGCTGCCACATAGGCAGATCTCACCAGCGACATCGCTGGTGACTAGGATCGCTACTTACCTGTCAGACGCGGCGATCCTGCGTCCTCCCGCCCGGCTCCACGTGTCGCTCGTCACAGCAGGAAGCGCCGCAGGAACTGCCCGACGAGGAATGGTCCAGCAGCTTCTCGCGCGATCAGCGATAACCAGCGGGGGAGCCGGTCGGAGGTATCACATGGAGCGATATCGCTAGCAATATCGCTATAACGTCACAAAATCGGTGACTTTACAGCGATATTGCTAGCGATATCGCAGTGTGTAACTGGGGCTTTAGGCCTGTTACCTTAGAAAGCCCAATTCCTTTAAGATAAGCTGCCTCCAAAGGGGTTCTGGGTTTTACTCCACTCTCCCTGTTGAAGATGCGTATATACTCGGCTGAGCCCAGTGTGTGTATATGCAGGAGCTTAGAGAGCTGGCATGTATGTCCGCTGTCCTGGCACCTTCTCCATTTCTTCCTTCTCTGCAGGCGTTACTCTGCGGCTCTTTTGCAATTAGTATCATGTTATGTGTTGATTTTCTTAGCTTTTGTTTTGGCAGTTTTAATATCATTATTCGTATTTGGTTACATGAAAAAGGTTGAACTTCACGTATTCCTCTATATAGGTGAAGTCTGGTACCAATGTTCTTGTCTGTGGGCCAAATGGATGCGGGAAGAGTTCCCTGTTTCGTGTATTGGGAGAGGTAAGTGTCCACCTAACTGAGGTTGTAGTTCCTTATGGTTCTGGATGGAATACAAGCTCACACACATACATTTCTCCTATATTCTTAGTTTTAATAATGCTACTATCGGTAAACTTAAAGGGAACTTATCACCTGATTCAAGCCACCCAAACTTCTGGCAGCATGAATCGGGGTGTGGTTGCACGATTGGCCTGGTATATTTTTTTCCGAAATGCCTCCCTCGGATGAACTTTGGACATCCAGAATAAATTAGACCAAAACCAGCCGCTAATTGGCTGCAGGGCTCACATGACATAATGTTACGCGACACTCAGAGCTGGAAGGGTGCTGGTGCAGGAAGCGAGTATGTCTTTTGTTGCCTAGGTAGTGTTTTCAGTTCCCTTTTTTGTTACCGGTCACTGTTTAGGCCCCACTTATCACAGGGATACTTTCTCAAGAATTGCACACCTTTAGGCTGTGTGCACACGCTGCGGATTCTGCTGCGGATTCATCCGCGCGGATTTTGCAAAATCTGCAGATAAATCGGCAGGTCAAAAGACCTGCGGTTTATCTGCGGACTAACCTGCGGTTTTGCCCTGCGGTTTATCATCTCCACAATGGAGCAGATGGTAAAGCGCTGCGGAATCCGCAGAAGAATTGACATGCAATTCTTTCTGCGGATTTGAAACCGCAGCAAAAACCGCACAGAAAATTCCTCAGCATCTGCACAGCGGTTTTTGATTTCCATAGGTTAGAATGCTACTGTACACCGCAGCAAAAACTGCTGCGGATCCACAGGGCCAAATCCGCTGCGGATCCGCAGCGTGTGCACACAGCCTCATATGCATTGATCGGGCTTTAATGTAGTTTTTCTTTGTGTTCTCATTTAAAAATAAGTAATCTTTAGGAATCGGTGAAAAATACAGCATATTATTGCTTGATTTCTTTTTAGTTTTTCAAGTTGTGTTTCTTTTTTCTCTCTTAGTTATGGCCACTTTTCGGTGGATCTCTTACAAAACCTGATCGGGGAAAACTATTTTATGTTCCTCAGGTAAAGCTTTTCTCACATGTATGATTTAATCCATTGTGTGATAATATTAAGGGGAGACGAGTGGTGATTTTTATCTCCATAATTTACATAACAGAGGCCATATATGACTCTGGGGACATTACGGGACCAAGTAATCTATCCAGACACCCAAGAAGATCAGAAACGCAAAGGCATATCTGATAAGGTAAGAAGAATTATTATTGGTGGTTTAGTTTTCTGAGACCTCAATTTTTTTTTCTTTTTTGTTAAGTTACAACCTTAGTTTGATCTAAATTGTTTCTTTGTTTATAACTGAACACAGGTCCTGAAAGAATACCTGGATAATGTCCAGTTAGGACAGATTCTGGACCGTGAGGGCGGCTGGGACAGCGTCCAGGACTGGATGGATGTTCTCAGTGGAGGAGAGAAGCAAAGGATGGCGGTATGTAATAAATAATGGGTCATTGCCATGGTTTTTATTTTAAAGGGCCACCTTAAAGGTGATCATAGATAACATTCAAGTTTGGGATCATCTACTGCATTTCATGGACGCCTCTGATCTTCAGAGGAAATTATGGAGGAGGAAAGACAAAATCATTAGGTTGTCCCTGGAGATGGCCATATTCAGTTTGTATTTCTTGGACTGATCTACAATCAAACATGTCTTATCTGATCACCCGACTAATAGTGATGAGCGAACATGCTCGGATAAGGTGTTATCCGAGCATGCTTGTCTGCTAAGTGTGTTGGGCATGCTCGAAAAATATGTTTTTCAGTCCCCGCACATACTTGTCTCTTGGCTGTTAGCCGCAACACATGCAGGGATTGCCTGGGTGTGTAGGCTGGCTGTTTCATTAGGTATTATTGCACCTGTGCAGTTGCCATTTTACTTGGGTCCAGTGCACCCTGATAGTGCATTTGTATTGAGGCCTGTCTATACAGGTAAGCATCTCTGCCTGTTTTTGGTTTTTTTCATTGCCTGGGTATGTTCCAATGGTCATTAAACACTGCGGGTAGGACGCTACGTACATCCACAGCGTCCAACTTGCAACAGCCAGATGTTACAACATAGTGGATGGGATTTCAAGAACTCCCATGCCCACTATGTGTACACCGACGCCCGTAGCTTACTTGCGGAGGCGGACATGCGGCACGTCTTTCCAGACCGCAGCATGTCAATTTTTCTTGCAGAGACTCGAGTCTCCGCAAGATAAATTGACGTGCTCCCTGTTTGACAGCCGCAAGACATGCAGGCACGGGGACTCAAAACCTATTTTTCAAGCGCGCCAAAGTCACTCAGCACAGAGCATGCTCTGATAACACCTTATCCCAGCATGTTCGCTCATCACTACTAACTAGTAAATAACTGCTCGTCTTGTTGATCAGTGCAGCCAAAGATGTACACAAGATCGTTTTGACCTTGCAATGATATCTAATTTAACATGAAACTAAGTAAAGCTATAAACGCCCGTCCCCTTGAACGCTGATATTCTGATATTCCATTACTGTCACTCCAAATGTCCAAGTCCTGTTTCCATTACTTGTATGAAAAAATAACATGTTAATATCTAAAGCTTTTACTATATTATTCAAATTGTGCTTTCAGATGGCTCGGTTATTTTACCACAAACCTCAGTTTGCCATATTGGATGAGTGCACGAGCGCGGTCAGCGTAGATGTTGAAGGTTACATTTACAGCCACTGTAGGAAGGTGAGTGACCGTAGAGACACAGAGGGATATTCTGATGGGGAACATTCCTCCCTGAACCACAGAATATAGATTAGATCGGCAGAGGCGGGCCATGAGCACTTCATTGTCCACTTAATTGCCTCCACTACCTTATACCTTTACCGCCACTGTGAGCTTGGCACACAAGCTGCTGTTCTTGTTATGGTCGCGTATGGAGGAACTGTATTATAGTTATTATACTAATACCAAACAAAGAGTAACAACCTATAATTAAGATACTAAATAAGAGATACTCATTAGTATTATAATCAGAAGTAACTCTGAATTTACCTCTTGGGGTGCTTTCACATTGCGTTCAGGCATCTATTCAGCGACCCCAGTAGGGCATACGTCGGATCTTCCTGCAAAACAGGATTCTGATGTATGTGCCAACAGGGACCACTGGCTATAATGGCGTCAACAGAGTGAACGTGCGCTATGACATGCATCATTTTCTTCTACATATGAGTACACACTCGAAAACGACGCATGTCAAAGCCCACATTCACACTGCTGACACCAATATAGCCTGTGGCCCATGTTGGCGCATACATCCAAATCCTGTTTTGAGGGGGGGGGAATCGGATGTAAGCCCCAACAGGGCCACTGCATTCAAATATTTAATAAAAAGGAACCTCCATTTTATCCTTTATTTTACTACCATTATAAACAATTTTAGGGTATTATCCTGTAGTTGGGAGATATTCTGCGCATGAATTTCCAGCACGTCATTATTAGTAACTTTTTGTCCACTATGAACCTGCTGTGATTCCGGGTATTAGTAGCAAGGAAGCCATGACGAATCTTCTTACATCAGATAAAGATTTACAAGGTTAGGGTTTGGGGTTATAAGAGCAAATGATCTGTCTCCTGGCTTAAATGGATCAGTTGGAGTTTTGCGGTAATTACTACAATTGTGATTCCCGCTGGGAGGATGTCAGTGGTCACATCAAACACTCACATGGTGACTTACACCCACGTGGCTTCACCGCCCGGTAGCTGTTTTATGTCATCTGGTGCCGGATCAACAATTGTTTTTATCTGGGACATTCAACTTTAAAAAGTGAAGCATCTTTGTGTCGAATTTTCTAGTTTTCAATAAACAAGCCCTATTTCTTCCTAGGTTGGAATCACCCTTTTCACCGTGTCACACAGAAAGTCCCTGTGGAAACACCATGAGGTAAGTGCGAGTAATAATTATTCGCGTCAACGCTATTCATCCGTGATATCTGACCACATAAAACATGGTATGAATCTAGCAGAATGTACAGTCCTCGTCTGGTCCTCCATTCCAGGAAAGCAGGTGAAGTGTTAGGATACCGTCACACTTAGCGATCACGACAACGATATGACCCGGTCAGGATCGCTGGTGAGCTGCCAAACAGGCAGATCTCATCAGCGACATAGCAGCGGTCGGCGGTCGCTACTTACCTGTCGGACGCGGCGATGAAGACGTCCGCCCGCCCGCGTCGCTCGTCGCCACAGCAGAAAGCCCAGCAGGAAGCAGACGACGAGAAACGGCCCAAGGACGTCCTCGCGCGATCAGCGATAACCAGCGGGGGAGCCGGTCGGAGGTAAGTATCACTCATAGCGATATCGCTAGCAATATCGCTGCTGCGTGACAAAACCAGTGACGTTATAGCAATATTGCTAGCGATATCGCTTAGTGTGACGGGCCCTTTAGTCCTTGACCCTCCTCATTATCAGCAGACCCTCAATAAATAATGTGCTATTGGCACTGATTGGCTGGTTTGATTAGTAGGGGTGAACCCCTGGCATGTGGCACCTCTGCATTTGCTTGTATAAGGTAGTGATAATCTCCTGCTGATAAAACATTGATTTTATTGAATCAGCAAAACAAAGCCCAGCAACATCTGGAATCAGGGTTTCTGCCCCTGCATCATGCTGCTCTCAGATTACGTAGCAAAAATCTGCTGATAGATTCCTTTCATGCTGTTTTCCCTTGGTGAAATAGAACGCCAACAGCCACTTTTTCTGGGAAAAACAGCGGTTAGTCAAGAGGACATGAGAAGGTGAATCCACAATGATCGTCCAATCTCTTTGGCAATTGCAATCCACTTTAAAGGGAACCTGTCAGTTTATTCATACTGTCCAGACTACGGGCAGCATAGATCAGACACATGGCTCCGTTATTGCAGCCTTGTATGTGTCACGCTGAAACACTATGTTGCGTCAGAAAAAAACCTACTTTGAGACAGTGGCCTCCTCCCCTGCCATGTTGTCATAGACTGATGGGTCTCTCCATACGTGTGTGTTTAGAGAGAGACCGGTCAGTGTAAGGAGACACGGCGGAGAGCTAGCTCGCCCTAGTCTCATGGATCCTGTCTTCTGTTTCAAGCTGGGCTTTTCTCTAAAATGCAGAGTTGAGTGAAACCTACATGGCTGCAATAAAGGAGCTGGTCTCTGATTCATGCTGCACGTGGTGCCTCTTATGTTCCCTTTAATGCCTGAAAGACTTTAGGGCTCATTCAGACATCTGTTTTTCGCATACAAGTTGTATCCGTGTTTTTCACGGATATAACTTGTACATAGTATATATAGTCTATAATCCTGTTCACTTTACTTTTTTTTTCTTTTTCATTTATCTGCGGTCCGTGCAATATCGTAGTCTGAATGTTGGCTCAAAATCGGCAATGCAATCCTGTTGGTCCGTTAAAAAAATCGGACAAGTATCTGATTGCCGTCCATTTTTCATGGACCCTTAGATGGGAGAAGTTGGAGAAACTTTTTTTATTGTCTCAGCTGAAAATAACCTCAGGTCACTCTGTGGCGGTCACTCTGTGGCGGTCACTCTGTGGCGGTCACTCTGTGGCGGTCACTCTGTGGCGGTCACTCTGTGGCGGTCACTCTGATCAAAACAGTGATGAAACAAGGACTGTTTTTTCTCATATGTGATAAGAACAGACGTCTGAATTAGCCCCCTGCTCTATATTTTGTGTTCTAGTATATTTCAGTGCCTAGTCATGATAAAGTAACGTGTTTGGGTATGTTTTCTCTTCTCTTTGCAGTACTACCTGCACATGGACGGACGAGGCAACTACGATTTCAAGCCAATTACAGATGATACAATTGAGTTTGGATCCTAGAGTTTGTAATTCGGAGCCAACTTTATGGGAAAACAAAACTACGACCTAGTTTACTTTCTCTTAGTGATTTTTTTTTTTCTTTTGCCTAATTTTACACAATTTAAGTCTAATACGTTAATGTAATTAACACTACTGTACGAAGGTACAATGAAGTCCTCCATGAGGTTCAAATCAGTGGAACTGAATAGTCTTTCTAAAAATAAATTACTCAGCCTTTCTCGGCTAGTGACAAATGCGTCTAATTTCCAGGAAGGAGTGAGAAATCTGCCCCCCTTAGCTTGTCATGTTCTGCAGGACTAAGGGGGGGATACGGTGGGCCTGCTCCTGCGCTTCCTCTCTAAGCGTTGACTGCACTGTGGCCTGGGACTGGAAGGGTTTCTTGTGATCGCAGTAAAAAACGTTTAGCGTCTTTTTTTTCTTATTGTTTAAAACTGATCTCAGGTTATATTTTGAGATAATGCAGATAAAAATGGACAACATGCACTTAATTATAGGATTTACTATATTTCTTGTTATTATGATGCCAAAAAAACAGCGGATAGGGATTCCACACTGAGCGGTTATTGCTTTGCCAGGTTGTAACTAGTGATGAGCGAGCGTGCTCGGATAAGGCGTTATCTGAGCATGCTCACATGCCAACAGTGTGTCTTCAGCGTGCTCAAAAAATATGTCCAAGTCCCTGCGGCTTTTCGACAGCTGCAACACACAGGGATTGCTTAACAGAGGATTCGTACATGTGTTGTGGCTTTCAAACTGCTGCGAGACATGCAGCCATGGGGACTCAGACATATTATTCTGGCACGCCAAAGACACTCGACTAGCACCCGAGCATGCTGAGATAACACCTTATCCGAGCACGCTCGCTCATCACCGGTTGTAATGTCTGCTACGCAGGCTTTGCAAGTCCCTGAGAACTCGGCCAGTATACAGGAAAAGTCGGGCAGGCGTAGAATACTTGTATTCCATGGAGTATGTCTACTCTGATGCTTTCTGTCTCCAATTTTATATGTAACAGATTTACACGTCCCACATGCAGATTTCAGTGTATTTTTTCTGATACTTTCCATGTGATTTATTGTAACCTATTAACTTAAGATAGTAGCAAAGTGGCTAAATTCTAAGCTGTCTATCAGGAGAGCACTGAGCAAGGTAATAGACCATTTATTGTACACATGACCAGGAAGGTAAGGGCATTAACTGGATATGTATAAACATTGGAACATGATAATAATGGCATGCACTGAGTAATGCAATAAATGGGATCTGTGTAAATCCTCTTTGCTGTGTCTTCTGAGCTTTTTGTTTAATTAAATTTACATTTTGTACTAGATATACTTCTTTCTCAGGGTGCGTGTTGCGTTCCCGCACCGTTCCGTGGCCTGCTTGGGACTTATGTCCGAATACTCCGGAAAACTGGATTTAGATGAATGCGCTGACGAGTAGAGTATAATGGTGCCGGGAGAGCAAACGTGTAGACTTCATCTGGGTCTCAGTCTCCAGTAGGCACATATGCCCAAAAATGATGCACGGCAGAGCCCATATTCGCTCTAGTCTATGAAACCCATTGGCGCACATATCCGAATCCCATTATGCGGGTGGTTCTGACATAATCACCGACAGGGCCACCAAACGGTTGCCGGAACGCAGTGTGAATGCACGCTTATTATTGAGGTACCGTACAAAGGTTTGGGGAAAAAGTGGGATTCCATTACTCATACTTCAGTATTCACATACAGCAGGGCTCCCAATGCAACGACTAAGATTGCACCTACAGTATGTGCACTTCAAGCTGTTAACACCTTAGATGCCGCAATTAATAGCTGCTGCAGCATCTAAAAAGTCTGACATGAAAAGTGTCCCCATCCATGCTGCCATGCAGTCACACACATGCTTTGCATTGGCAACCTATTAGATCCTGACAGAGGTAAGATCTGATGGCTTTTCAGTATAAGGGCTAAGCTCACACAATAGTTTTCTTTATCGCCTTATTGGGGGACACATTACCATGGGTGTATGCTGCTGCTGCTAGGAGGCTGACACTATGCAAAACAAGAAAAATTAGCTCCTCCCCGGCAGTATACACCCACCGACAGGCACCAAGCACCTCAGTTTGTGCTTAGTGTCTGTAGGAGGCGGACCGGGATCTCCCCAGATCCGCAATTAACTTTTCTTTCCCTTAGGTGTTCTAGTGGAACGTTTTTAATTCTTGCTCTTTTGTTTTGCAGATTCAAGTTGGGAAACAGGGTGTAAGTTTCACCCTGCTTTCCCATATCAGGCGGCTGAGCGAGCAGTGTGGCTGATACCACATCGCAACTCTCAGTACGCTGGCAGGACTTTTTCCATATCACTTCTGGTGCTATGGGATGCGGACAGGTGGCTGGTCCTTGCCAAATTCCCCTCCTCACCCCTTTCTCGGGACAGGGCTGAGAGGAAGACGGCGATCGCAAGATGCTCCTCACCAACAAGAGGTTAATGCCGTCTTCTGCAGGATGCGGGTACAGAGGACAGTCCCCAGCGGCTTACCCTACCCTTGTGTGGCCCCTGTGATCATCCTCTTAAGGGACGTCAGGTAAGTGCCTGTACGATCCCTCCAGCCCCGCGGTATTACCAGACAAGCCATCAGCAATATCATCACAGACTTCTCGGTTTGAATCTCCCGCCCTTCTTCCCTGCCTGTCGGGCGCCGCTCTCGTGAGCCGCGCGCCTCTCCCATCTATATTCAAGAGGGCTCAGTACAGGGTTTTCTCCCCCCTTTCACAGCCAGGGCAGGGGTATTCAAAGGTTTCTGCGAGCACAGTACCTTCTTACCGTGTTTTTTTTTTTTTTTTTTTTTTTTCTCTGTCCTCCTTTCCTCTGAGCGATTCCAGTCACAGGGCTGCGGTGCCGTCTCTTTCACTTTCACTTTCATCTCAGCTCCCGCTCTCAGAGCGCCGCCTCCTCCTTCTGAGCGCGCTTTCCTTCGCGCCTTTCTTAGCCCATCACAGGGCTTCTTTCTCTTGTCACTCCAATCACGGCTCAGCCGCTAAGCTCCGCCCCCCACTCCATTCATCAAGCATTTCCTGATTTTCCTCTCCTGGATTTCTGCGCTGCTTGGGGGACGCAGCGGTTCTGCTGCTCGTCGGAACTAGGTAGGCTCTGCTCTAGGCAGAAATATTGGCTCCTCTCCGCAGTTCTTCCCCAATTCCTGCGGCCATTCAGCGCAGTTTCCTTATGCCCAACTCTACAAGGGATCTCTGTTTCAGGCCCACCGCTACTCATTACGCCTGTGCGTGCTGTCAAAAGAAGTGGGCTTCGGGTCAGTCGTCTCCTTTCCTCCTGCAGTCCTTCAGCTATGTCGGCCTCTCAGGAGCACACAGATTCCCGTGATGAGGGTACTTCCCCTCTCCCAGAATGGGCCGTTGCAATGTCTCAGTCGGTCTCCGATCTGACCAAAGTCTCTCAGTCCCTGGTCCAGGTCCTAGAACGTTTGCCTCAGCTATCTACAGCCACCTCTGCACCGACCGTCTCTCAAGGTGAGTCGTCTGCACCTGACCGCGACCTTCAGAGGGACAGGCCGAGTAGAATTGCTAGGAAGCGTGTTCTGTCGGACTCGTCTTCCAGTTCACTAGGCCCGTCTGCTTCACCCAGGTGTCCGTCTCCTTCAGAGGACGAGCTTAGGTCAGACGACGATCCCCAATCGGGATCTAGTTCATAAGCAGATGACATGTCTAAAACACGGAATATGGTCGATAGTCTCCTTTCGGCTATCTTCCAAAGCCTGGAGATTAAGCAGAACAAGCCCCTTCCTCAGGAATGTTCTGTTCCATTTAAACGATCAAGGCCTCCATCCCAAACTTTTCCAAACCACAAGGAATTCGATACTACTCTAACCAAACATTGGGAGCACCCTGAGCAACGGTTTTCGGGCCGCAGGTATTTAGATGTCCTGTACCCCTTTGATGCAGATTTGCTTTCAAAATGGGCCAAAGCCCCTGAAGTGGACCCTCCCGTTTCCCGCATAGCCTCTAAGACTGTTCTGTCCCTTCCAGACGGGGCATCACTTAAGGATCCAACAGACAGGCAGATAGAATCTCTGGCGAAGTCTATTTTTGAGGCCTCCGGCGCCTCCCTCTGCCCTATTTTCGCCTCCTCCTGGGTGGCTAAAGTCATTTCGGCTTGGGCAAAAACTCTTCGCAGGGGTATCTTAGCGGCAGCTCCCCAGGACGAGCTGGCAGATCTAGCAGATCAAATTAATCATGCGGGTAAATACCTTTTAGCCGCCTCTTTAGAGGCGGCCGGGTGCGTAGCAAGGGCTGACAGCAATATAGTGGCTGTACGCTGAGTTCTTTGGCTAAAGTCATGGAATGTGGACACCACCTCTAAGAAGTCGCTTACCAATCTGCCTTTCCATGGTTCTAGACTCTTTGGGGCCAAGCTGGATCAAATAATTTCCGATGCCACTGGGGGAAAAGCACTTCTCTCCCCCAGTCTCGACCAAAACGCCTTTTTAACAGAAAAGGTTTTCGCCCGTTTAGGCCCTTTCGTCCGTTCTCGTCTACAGAGAGATCTACCCAGCAAGAGCGGCCTTCCGCATCTAGGGAGCGAGAGCAGAAGAAACCATCTTACAAACTTGCTCCCCGCTGGCGATCTAGAGGGCAGTATTCCAGGTCCTCAGGTGCCCGTTCCGGTAGGTTGTCCTCCAAGTGACGGGGCACCCCCACCTGGAAGTTTTTCCAGGGTGGGAGGCAGACTTTCCTTTTTCGTGGACGCTTGGCTGTCGGTTGTCGACAACGCTTGGGTCAGGGAGATCATCGCATCCGGCTACAAGATCGAATTTTCTTCCCTGCCAAACAGACGTTTTTTCCTGTCTCGACCTCCAAGACAACGGTCCCATATTCTAGGGTTCTTTCATGCCGTCTCCTCCCTTCTTTCCGCCGGAGTAATTGTTCCCGTTCCCTCAGACGAACGGTTTTCAGGGTTCTACTCAAATCTCTTCATAGTCCCGAAGAAAGACTGCTCTCTACGGCCAATCCTGGACCTAAAATTGCTCACTCGCCACGTGTAGATTCTTCACTTCAAAATGGAGTCTCTCTGATCGGTGATAGCCTCAATGGAACCCGGAGAATTTCTCTGTTCTGTGGACATACGGGATGCCTATCTTCACATTCCTGTGTGCTTACAGCATCAGAAATATCTCCGGTTTGCGATTCAGGAAAGTCACTACCAGTTCACGGCTCTTCCTTTCGGCCTAGTCTCCGCTCCTCGGGTTTTCACGAAAGTGATGGCGACGGTCTTGGCCATCCTTCGATCCAGAGGGATTCTCATCATCCCTTACCTGGACGATCTCTTAATCAAGGGCTTGTCCCGTCAAGACTGTCTCCTAAGTCTTCAGATAACTCTAGATACTCTCGACCGTCTCGGATGGTTAGTCAACAAGGAAAAGTCCATCCTCAATCCCACTCAACGTCTGACCTTTTTAGGCATGGAATTCGACATGAATCTGGCCCGGGTGTTTCTTCCGAGGGAAAAATTTGCGCGTCTGTCCAAAGGGATTCGAGCCCTGAAACGGCCATCGCCCATTCCCCTTCGGTTCTGCATGAAAGTTCTGGGGAAGATGGTGGCTTCCATGGAAGCAGTGCCCTTTGCGCATTTTCATTTTCGCCCCTTCAGCTGTCCCTCCTTTCAGCCTGGGACAAGACGACGTTGTCCTTAGACCGTCCCATTCTCCTCCCTCTCAAAGTGAGGCAATCCCTGACTTGGTGGACAATGCCTACGTCAGTCCTCCAGGGGAGGTCCTTCCGCTTCAGTGGCAAGTCATCACCACCGATGCCAGCCTGCTAGGTTGGGGAGCGGTTTTCCATCACAGAACGGCCCAAGGCCACTGGAATCCACAGGAAGCGCTTCTTCCTATCAATCTTCTCGAGATCAGAGCAATCTTCCTGGCCCTTCTTCGTTGGCAATCCCTTCTCGTCGGCAAGCCGATCCGCATTCAGTCGGACAACGCCACGGCTGTGGCGTACATAAACCATCAGGGCGGCACGCGCAGCCACCAAGTGATGTCAGAAGTGTCCAGGATACTGCGCTGGGCAGAACGTTACGTTCCAGCTCTCTCCGCCGTTCACATTCCAGGGGTGGAAAACTGGGCAGCCGACTTTGAGTCGGCAAGGCCTGGCGTCGGGCGAATGGTCTCTTCATCCCACAGTCTTCGATCAGATATGCCATCGCTGGGGTTCTCCGGATGTCGATCTCATGGCATCTCGGATGAACCACAAAGTTCCGCGCTTCGTAGCCAGGTCCAGGGATCCTCTAGCTGTCGCTTGGGACGCCCTGGTAATTCCGTGGTCCCAGTTCCAACTCCCTTATCTGTTTCCACCTCTTGCCTTGATCCCAAGAGTGGTCAAGAAAATAAAATCAGAAGGCGTTACAGTGATTCTTGTGGCTCTAGACTGGCCAAGAAGGCCCTGGTATGCGGAACTGGTGAACATGCTCACGGACATTCCCTGGAGGCTTCCAGACCGTCCGTATCTTCTCTCGCAAGGCCCCCTTTACCACGAGAATTCTTGGTCTCTGAATTTAACGGCATGGCTGTTGAGGCCGCAATCCTAAAAGAATCAGGTTTGTCCAACCAGGTGGTTCAAACGATGATCAAGGCCAGGAAACCAGCCTCTTCCCGCATTTACCATAGGCATTGTAAGGCCTTTTTCCGTTGATGCGACGATAAAAAGGTCTTTCCAATATCCTTTTCCATTCTGTCCATACCGGGGTTTCTCCAGTCTGGTTTAGATTCGGGTCTGTCTCTCAGTACCCTTAAAGGCCAGGTTTCCGCTTTGTCTATCCTCTTCCAAAGAGACCTCGCTTCCTTACCGCAGGTTAAGACATTCCTCCAAGGGGTCGCTCATGTGGCTCCTCCTCATTATTCACCGATAGAACCGTGGGATCTCAATCTCGTTCTTAGCGCTCTCCAAAAGGCGCCGTTTGAGCCCATCCAGGACATTCCCTTGTCACGTCTGTCATGGAAGGTAACCTTTTTGATTGCCATTACATCCATCAGAAGAGTCTCTGAGCTAGCGGCCTTGTCATGTCGTTCTCCTTACCTGGTGCTCCATCAGGATAAAGTCGTCTTCAGGCCCGTTCCTTCCTTTCTTCCAAAGGTGGTATCCTCCTTCCACATCAATGAGGATATCGTTCTTCCATCATTTTGTCCTGCTCCTTCTCACCCTCTTGAGAAGTCACTCCACAATCTGGATGTTTTTAGAGCCTTGCGTGTCTACCTCGCTAGGACCGCTTCACTTCGTCAATCCGATTCATTGCTGGTCATCTCTGAAGGTCACCGGAAAGGGCTTCCGGCTTCCATATCCACGATCGCTCGCTGGATTCGTTCTACAATTCTGGAAGCATACCGACTTCAGGAAAAACGGCCCCCTCCGGGAGTGAGAGCTCACTCCACCCGGGCTGTGGCAGCTTCGTGGGCCGGTCGACACCAGGCTTCGGCTCTGCAAATTTGCAGGGCCGCAACCTGGTCGTCCTTGCACACGTTTGCGAGGTTCTACAGGGTTCATACCCAGGCCTCGTCTGATGCAGTTGTTGGTAGGAAGGTTCTGCAGGCGGCGGTGATGCACCGACCGACCTAAGCCCTTCCTGTTCTTTCGTTCCTTCTTGCTGTTCCCACCCTTGGGACTGCTTTGGAACATCCCATGGTAATCTGTGTCCCCCAATAAGGCGATAAAGATGGATTTTTGGTTCTTACCGTAAAATCTCTTTCTTAGAGCCTTCATTGGGGGACACAGCACCCTTCCTGTTTACGTTGTACCGTTTTGGGCCTTTGAGTCCCTTGTTGGGTTGGTACATATGTTTAGAGTTACATGGTTTTTTTCCTACAGATTTTTCACCAACTGTATACTGCCGGGGAGGAGCTAATTTTTCTTGTTTTGCATAGTGTCAGCCTCCTAGCAGCAGCAGCAGCTTACACCCATGGTAATCTGTCCCCCATTGAAGGCTCCAAGAAAAAGATTTTACGGTAAGAACCAAAAATCCATCTTTTTCCCACATCTTGGAAATCAGTCCGATTAGGCTGAGCCCACTTTCACCATCTCCTCTGTAATGTCAGTCCTTGAAATTCGGGCACACCACTCGGATGTCATCAGAGTGCAGTCCGATGTTTTCCACAGACCCATAGATATGAATGGGTAAGTGGTATCCGATTATCAGAGGCAAATCGTACATGCAGCACTTTTTTTTTTTCCTCTGACCGAGTCTTCCGAGGACGTGCATACATGGGAATGGATATCACTAGGCCGGGTTATACGGTTGTCTGCATGAGCCCTAATATTGACATCTTGGGATAATACACTGCGCTATAGAACTAGTTTTATTATTATTAATCCCACATTAAAAAATATGAAAATCCAAGCTTGACTTGCTGTTTTTGCTCATCTTGCCTTGCGCAAAAAAAAGGTAGCTCCACAATGGTGCTAAAATAAAAAAAAAAAACATTGTAAATGTAAAAAGTTATGGCTCTCAGAAGTGCAAAAATTTATTTTAAGAGTTTTTTTTTTTTTTTTTTAATTAAAATCAATCTCTTGGGTGTTGCCTTAATTGTAGCTACCCCCGAATAAAATTAACATATCAATTATACAGCATGAAAAAAAAATCCACATTTGTTTTTTGTTCATTCTTACTGCCCAAAAATGTAATAAAAAGTGATTAAGAATTCATATATGGTCTCGACAAAGGTACAAAAATCAAGCTCCTACAGCTGCCTCCTCAGAAAATAAAACAATCTCAGTATTTAATTGACTCCTCCTCGCAACCCTGGTGCAAGTGTACATCACAGGGTGCGCGTGAATGTAGTGGTTACATAGCCTGCAATTGTCTGCAGCAGCAGCAGCGACCAGAGCTTACCCCGTTCACTGCTGTTTAACCATTTCAGTGACGCATTCGCCGGTGCGCTAGAGAAACTTCTCCAATTGGCCCACCTTATCCGAGCATGCTCGTGTGCTAACCGAGCATTTTCAGCGCGCTCAGATCATACGGTCGAGCATCCACGGCTGCATGTATCAAAGCTTTTCGACAGCCGCAACACATTCGGCGGTTAGGCCTGTTTCACACTTACGTTTTTCTTGTAAGTTGTAATCTGCCAAAAAGGCGGAGAACGGATCCGTAGGCGTCGAAATGCCAACGGGAGCCACCGGACCGTTGGTGCGCCGGGATCCGCCGATCTGGGAAATTTAAAGGGAGCCGCACTTAAAAATAAAAAAAATACTGCTGATGTAGCAGACGAGAGCCGGGATAATGCGGGATGAGGAGAGCCAGGATATTGCAGGGACGAGGAGAGCCGGGATATCGTGGGACGAGGAATCGTAGAGTTGGAAGGGACCTCCTGGGCCATCTGGTCCAACCCCCTGTTCAAAGCAGGATTCGCTAAATCATCCCAGTCAGATGTCTGTCCAGCCTCTGTTTGAAGACTTCCATTGAAGGAGAACTCACCACTTCTCGTGGCAGCCTGTTCCACTCATTGATCACTCTAACTGTCAAAAAGTTTTTTCTAATATCTAATGTGTCTCCTTCCATTCAGTTTCATCCCATTGCTTCTAGTCTTTCCTTGTGCAAATGAGAATAAAGATGATCCTTCTACAATGTGACAACCCTTTAGATATTTGTAGACAGCTATTAAGTCTCCTCTCAGTCTTCTCTTTTGCAAACTAAACATTCCCAAATCCTGCAACCTTTCCTCATAAGACAGGGTTTGCAGACCGGTCACCATTCTGGTCGCTCTTTTCTGAACTTGCTCCAGTTTGTTGATGTCTTTTTTAAAATGTGGTGCCCAAAACGACACAATATTCCAGATGAGGTCTGACCAAAGAGGAGTAGAGGGAAATAATGACTTCACGTGATCTAGACTGTATGATTCTGTTAATTCATCCTAGAATTGCATTTGCCTTTTTTGCTGCTGCATCACACTGATGACTCATATTCAGTCTGTGATCTATTAGTATACACAAGTCTTATTCACATGTGCTGTTGCTTAGCCCTATTCCTCCCATTCTGTATATGCTTTTTTCATTTTTATTGCCCAGATGTAGTACTTTGCATTTTTCCCTGTTAAAAACCATTCTGTTAGTTGCTGCCCACTGCTCCAGTTTATTTATATCTTTTTGAATCCTCTCTCTCTCTTCTCTAGTATTAGCTATCCCTCCTAGCTTTGTGTCATCAGCAAATTTAATCAGTTTACCCTCAATTCCTTCATCTAAATCCTTGATAAAGATGTTGAACAATACAGGGCCCAGGACAAAGCCCTGTGGTACCCCACTTGAGACATTCTTCCAACTGGATGTGCAGCCATTTACGACCACTCTTTGGGTCCGATCACTAAGCCAGTTATGAATCCACCTAACAGTTGCCTTGTCCATTCCATACTTAGTCATTTTTTCAATAAGGATTGTATGGGATACTTTGTCAAATGCTTTGCTGAAGTCAAGATATACTATATCTACAGCATTTCCTTGATCCACCCAATCAGTGATTCCGTCATAGAAGGAAATTAAGTTAGTCTGACATGACTTGTTAGTTACAAACCCATGCTGACTCTGTTTAATCACTTCATTCTTATCCAGGTACTGACATACATGTTGTTTAATAATTTGTTCAAAGATCTTTCCTGATATAGAAGTCAGACTCACCGGCCTATGGTTGCCTGGGTCCACCTTCTTCCCCTTTTTGAAGATAGGAACAACATTTGCTCTTCTCCAGTCTTCTGGGACTTCTCCTGTTCTCCAAGAATTTTCAAAGATTATGGAGAGGGGTTCAAAAATTTCTTCTGCTATCTCCTTCTGTACTCTGGGGTGTAATTCATCTGGACCTGGAGACTTGAATTCATTTAGTTTAGCTAAGTGTTTCCTCACTATCTGTCTATAGATATCCTGGATTCTTCTATTCCCTTAATAGGACAGTGAAGAACAGTTGATGTTACATTTCCTTTCTGAGAGAAAACAGATGCAAAATAGGAATTTAAAAGTTCGGCCTTCTCAACATCCTGTCTTACCATTTCATCATTTTCATCCTGTAAAAATCCTATAGCATCTTTGACATTTCTTTTAATTTTGACATATCTCCAGAATCCTTTATTATTGCTTTTGACATCTCTTGCAAGCCTCAATTCATTTTCAGCTTTAGATAATCTGATTTGTGCCCTGCAGGTTCTGCAGAGAGCATTATATTCTTCTTTAGATATGCCTCCCTCTTTCCATTTTATAAACATTTCTTTGTTCCTTTTTAGCATGTGCTTAAGTTCTGTGTTAATCCATCCTGGCTTCCTTAATTGCTTCCTATTTTTCCCTCTTTTCGGAATTAATTGTGCTTTGAGAATTTCATTTCTCAAGATTTCCCATCCTTCCTGGACATTTTGTCTTTAAGGATATCCAGCCATTGGATCCCTCCAATTCTCTTTCTGAATCCCTTAAAATCTGCCTTTCTGAAATCTAACCTTGACGTCTGAGTCTTCACAGGTCTTCCTCCTCTAGTTATCCAAAATTCTAAAATAGCATGGTCGCTACCTCCTAGGGTCCCAGCCACTTTTACCTCCTTAACCATTTCCTCCCTGTTTATAAGGATTAGATCCAAGGTAGCAGTTCCCCTTGTTTTCTCCCCTACGTTTTGGAAGATAAAGTTGTCAGCAAGAGAGGATAAGAATTTCCTTGACCTGTTAGTTTTGCCTGAGAGAGATTCCCAACAAATGTCTGGATAGTTGAAATCTCCCATGACAACTATGTCATATTTTTTGGAGAACTTGGCCATTTGATGCATAAAGAGTTCATCCATATCTTCAGCTTGCACAGGCGGCCTGTAGTAAATGCCTACAATGGTGTCCTTTCCATTGTTCTGTCCTTGTATTCTTACCTAAACAGTTTCCACAGAACTCCCAGTCTCTGAAGCTTCAATCTCTGTGCAGATATACGCGTTTCTAACATACAATGCGACACCTCCTCCTCGTTTATCAAGTCTGTTCCTTGCAAATAAGTTGTATCCTTCTAGTCTTGTATTCCAATCATGTGTATTGTCCCACCAAGTTTCAGTGATTCCAATGACATCATATTTCTTTTCCTGTGTTAGTAGTTCCAATTCTCCTTGTTTGTTGCCCATGCTTTGTGCATTAGTATAGAAACATTTTAGTTTGTGATTGTTTTCTCTTTCTCCAATATTTTTATTAGATTCTTTTGTCTTTGTTCTTCCTTTCCACTTCTAATAGCAGAGTTCTCAATAGCATTTGTCAGGTGTATGGCTTTTTCTGGTCTTTTGCTTCGCTTCCCACATTGTTCTAGTTTAAAGCTCTCCTTACAAGTGTAGCAAGGCGACTTCCAAATGCATGTTTTCCAGTCTTCGTAAGGTGCACCCCATCTCTAGCAAGTAGTCCATCGTATAGGTAATTCACTCCGTGATCCAGAAATCCAAATCTGGACGAGGAGAGCCGGGATATCGCGGGATGGGGAAGGGAGAGAGAGAGAGAGAGACGTTGCATTGTCCGTCCGGTGATGTTAGCGGACGCCAAAATTTACACACATCCCAGTTTTTCAATATATTGTATAGTAAAATGAATGGTGTCATTTAAAACTACAACTTCCTGCAGGAAAAAAAAGCAAGCCCGACACAAGAAAAAAAAAAATAAAACAGACATTGTTCATGGAAGAAAGGAGAAAAAATGAACACGCTAAAATGAAAACTCAGCCGGTCACGAATGAGAAAAAAAAAAAAAAAGGTTGTGGTTCTTGGATTGAAACAACAAAAATTCATACAAAATAATGCTTCTTTCTAAGGGCGGGTCCTAAAGGGATTAATTTTGTACCAATGAAACAAGCAAAAATCTTTTGTTGAAAGTAAAAAAAAAAAAAGCTGAAAAACAAAGGGCTGGATTAGTTTATGCATTTGCATCCATTTTTTAATCTAATTTTTGGTGTATTTTGACCCTTTTTTTTAAATTTCCAGTTTTTTTTTTTTTATAGTCCATTACATACATTTTATGTGTTTTGTGGGCGTTCGAGTGTAGGCTTTGTGGTTTCCAAATGCCTTTGGCTGACTTGTCAATTGTGAATTTTATTGTAAATTTTATATGGTTAATGAAGAAAAAACTTTAAAGGCGCTTTTGATTTTCCATAAAATGAATGAACCAACTTTATGAAGAATTTGGGGGTAAAGAACGTCAACAAATACGTGACAAAAAAAGGAAAAGAGACTTTAAAAAAAAAAGATCATGTCGTCTTACTTCAAAAGATGCTATTTGCATAATTAAAAAAACAAAAAACGACTGCAAATGATGAATCTGGCCTAAATAAACAATGATATTACTACCGGAATTAGTGGGTCCGAATTTGTTGCATACATTCTTTTACTGCCACTAGATGGCGCACTTATAAGCAATTTTATTTTGACCTCTGGTTCTCTAACCATGGACTGTACCAGATACACAGGCGGAATAAGTGTCTGTGGAAAAGTGTATATAGATATATATTTTTTTCAGAGTAGACTGATAACATCTTTACGACTGAGATGATGTATTATCACTGTTACTTGCACACTAAAACAAGCTTCTTTATTTTCATGGGGGCAAACATTCAGATCGAGAAGGGCTTGTCCTAGTAGTAGACAAACCCTTTAAGCCTGAGCCTTATTCTTTCTGCACTGACTTCAGTAACTGCTGTGGTCACCGGTGGCTTCTTCATGATGCCAAATCTGGTTTGCTCCTTAGCAACATATATACATCACCAGCACATGGAGCTCAAGTAAAATTTACAGGTACATTTCTAGCTATACCGTCGCATCATATGTTCATCAGCTCCAGGTAATTCTTGCACAATGCCTTACATGTAAATTATTACAAGTGCACAGTGCCCACCAGAAACCAGCTGGTGCAACAGGATTTATGGTGGAGACGCTATGTAATGTGCCCAATGCACATGGTCGGCCAACACATCTTTGCCTGGACGATCAGACAACTGAACCACAAACCGCTCTACATGAATGTCTCAGGTGTAGTGTTGAGCAAAAAGATGTCCCCTGCCCTGTCATCCAGTCTGGTCCTTAGTGGCACTCGGAGGAGGGCAGGTTTAATTTTATTTGAACTCCCATGACCGCACCACGAGAGGGGATCCACCCTTCAGGAACAAGAAACATACAGATACAAAAGGGCGGCACTTCTCCCATGCATCAGTTGGTTTCCTGTTCCTGATGGGACTAGGTCCTACAGTTACCTGCAGGAGACACCGGATCGAAGGCCCGGCAGGTCGACTCAGGTAGCAGGGGGGGTCTCCTACCTCGGCCAGTACGGAGCTCCTGGAAGCGCCACGGTGGTCCTAGTTGGACTTCACGACGGTGAGCGAACAGCAGGGAGCGGGGTCTGGAGGATGGCCGTCTCCAGGAAGAAGCCGGTGCCGAGGTATCTCCCTGAATCCCTGCTGCTCCAGCAGTGTGTTGCGGGCTCCATGCTGGGTCCAGTGGTGTCTGAGCGCCCCTGAGGCCTTGGATGTGCGGTTGGCACGTTTCCGGACGTTCCTGTGCAGATCTGATGCGTTCTGCGTCATCGGGGTCGTGGGTGATGTCGGGGGGTGGGCCAGTTAGTACGTCCAGGTTGCCGACGCCGGCTCTAATGCGCATATGCACCTGATGGTGGGCGTTCGTGCTGTTGCCGGGTACCGTAAGACTTGGGGGGGGGGGGGGGGGGGCTGCACTACAGCTACAGATCTCTGTGAGGGCTGGGGCACCTGCGGGGGCATTCTGGGGAGGGGCGTGGCATGACCTGATGACCCAGTTTGAGGGGGATGCTTATATGCCCACGCTTCTTTCCCATTTGTCATAATGGAAGAAGGCGAGCAAGAGCAGCAACATCTGCAGCAGGAAGAGGCTGCAGACTAGCACGCTACGCAGAAGCCTCAGGCTGGACAGAAGTCCCGGGAGGGTACAGGTCGTGGCCAGTTAAGTGACTGTTCCAGCCGCAGGAGCTCTTCCAGACGGGAGTCGGTAACATTGGCTGAGAGATTCCCCCTCATGATCTGATACCTGTTCTCTGCAGTCACTGGTAAGTGATTTTTGTGAATGTTCACTCGGTGATGCAGCCTTCCCCTTATGTTTCAATCTTCTAGGGAAGTAGTGCATGGTTAAGGGAAAGCACAGGGAATGCATCCTCTGTGGATGCCCCCTACCGGACTTGTGCCCAAAAAAAGTTATGTCCCCCCTGTGTCCAACAAATGGTTGCAGAAGAAACTCAACTTTGATGCAAGTTTAAAGGACATCATTAGAACAGAAGTGAGGGAGTCTATAAAGTCCCTGACTCAAGGGGAAAGTTCTAAGTGGAGGGAACATAACATAGTCCTTCAACAATAAAGATGCTATTTCAAAACTGTTTCATGGCGGTTGTAGATTTAAAAGATGCGTATTATCATGTGCCTATCCACGTGGATGTCCAGCATTTCCTGAGAGTGGCAATATCCATAGGGGGCTTAGTTCGTCATTTCCAGTTCAGGGCCCTCCCCTTTTGCATTTCAGTCGCCCCTCGCGTTTTCACGAAGTTAGTTGCCGAGGTCATGACCCACCTTCGGGAGTCATACATCCTGATTGTCCCCTACTTAGACGACTTCTTGATTATAGGTAGTTCTGTTGATCATTGCCTTTCACAAGTAGAAAGGTCTATGTCCACTCTAGAGCACTTAGGTTGGCTGATAAACTCCGAAAAATCCCGTTTTACAACCATTGAAAGTTCAGCAATTCCTGGGTCTCGCAAAGACTGAGTAAACTCCCATTTTTATCCGGCTTCAGGTGTGATTTTCATATTGCCCACACCTTTTACTTGCCACAGGTGAGTTTGAATGAGCACCACATGATCGAGACAAAGTTTTTTCACCCACAATTTTAGAAAGGCGACAACAATTTTGTCCATTTTTGGGGTTTAGTATGAAGTTATGTCCAATTTGTCTTTTTTTTTCTCTTTTGTGTTTTTCCAAAACACACAAAGGAAATAAACGTGCATAACAAAACTTGTGTAACTGCAGTATTTTTCTGGGAGAAATACTTCATTTTCTGGAACAATTTCAAGGGTGCCAACACTTTCATCAATGACTGTGTGATATACACTATATATATATTATTGTGTGTATGTATATATTGTAAGGTTGCACTTATTGTTAGTGTTGGGGAACACTCACTTGGCAGCGGATTCACGGCACACAGGAACACTTTCCACTTAAACAGTCTATGTGGTTTATTATACAGCATAAAACGCAACAGTCTTACATCAGACAGGTCAGTGTTCATATTAGGGCTCCGCTCTCTCAGGCCTGTGGCCACACAGGCTGTGCCATGTCCAGTAAACAGGCTGTATAGCCTCAACACAGTTATTTCCCCCTGTCCGGGGTTACCTCTTAGGAGCTCCTGCTCCAGACGCTGGCTCCATAGTCTGAACCCAGTCTCTTTCTGACCTTGGTCAGTATCACTCACGTTTGTCAGGGAAGCTGCCAAACTGGGATCACCATCCCAGACAACGCCTTGTTCACAAGCCGCCTAACAGTTTCAGATCCTCAGCCGGGGGCGGTAGCTTCCCAATGCAGAGCCGTTACTGACTCTGGAAACACTGCCAGGCCACCAGGTCCAAAGCCTCCATGTGCTCTTCAGGGAGGTAGCACATCTTCCAAAACATAGGTTTTCCAGGACCTTCCACATGAACCAATCAGGTCTATACACTCTCCCCTTGTGACCAGACCTCAGGCACATTATATGGTCCATAACCACACCCACCGGTGAGGTATGGATCACATGGTTATGACCTCACTAAAGGTCCTATTTCACACAGCCACACACATGCAGGCTTTATCCTGGCGTTCAGACACATGCCCCTGGGTGGGTTTGTAGGTGACTGGTCCCACCCATCTCACCAAGTCACCTGGAAGCTTTACCAATACACAGCAACAAACCCTCAGCAGTATTATATGCTGATCAACACACATTCAAGCTTCCACCACAAGGCACCCACCCTTGTGATACATATCAGCCATTCACAACCCTGCCGCTCATCATTTCCCCATCACAATAAAGGAAACACCTGCATGCATGTCCTGGGAAGGCCATACAGTGCCCCCTAGCTGTCACAGGGGTCACTGCATCACAATTATATATATATATATATATTTATATATATATATATATATATCTGTATACATAGAATTACTGTTTTTATTTCTTTATGCATCACAAAGAGTGTAATAAAATGATCAAATTGTCGCATCTAGCATGAAATGGCAGAATTTAAAATGACAGCTTGTCTTACAAAAAAAAATATGCCCCCATGCTGATGGAAAAGTGTGACATTTAGAGCTGTCAGAATATGGTGACACAAAAAAGGATTTTTTTTTACAGACTATTACTTATGCGAGAGCAATAAAAAAAAATAAAAGCAATATAAATTTGGAATGCTGATCCACAGAATAAAGTTACCTTTTTATTTGTGCAGCACAGCGAATATCGTCAAATTTAAAATGCAAAAAAATGCCAGAATTGCAGCTTTGTTTATTTTTGTCCCTTAAAAGTGTAATAAGTGATATATGTCCCAAAATAATGCCACTGACAAAACAACTCATCCTGAAAAAAGCCCTTAAAAACCTGTTGAAAATAATGAAAAAATAAAAAATGTTATGGCTGCTAGAATATCACAATAAAAAAAAAAACAGAGACAAAATTCTGTTGTAAAGGCCAAATGGGTTAATATTCTTTTCTAAAAGCTAAGAGTGAAGAGCAATGACTGGATACTATGGTGATACTTCCTTTTTATGGTCACGTAATAGACGAAGCTGGAGTTGCTGTAATATTTCGTTTTATGCAGATTCTGAAAGTCTTCTCACAGGGAAACATTTTTGCCGGTTACTGGACGGTGACATATTGACTGCATTCCTCACTATGGCCATCTATTTCCAGAGTATTTCACAGATGGATAGGCATTCTGAGCTATGCAAGAGATCGTCAGGACTGGGTCAAAGGCTTTAAAGTTCTAAAAAATAAGACACAAAATTTAATTACAAGCTGCGTAAACTGTTATGATACGGTTTACCCGAACTATGACAGATTGTCCGGGGCATAAGTACTCGGGGTTTATTCATGGTTTATTTTTCGGCCAGTAACTAGGACACGCTTATTAATTGCGAGATCACTTTGTTTTTCTTTTTCTACAGCCGGACTGGAAACATATGATCGAAAGAGAAACTAAACTTTCTTTCTGTTTTGTCCAGCATGGAAAGTTTTGAAACTTTGCAAATCTCTTGATCGCGGAAATTGTCTTCATTCCTATAATAATGAAAAAAAAAAATTCCAAGTGGCTTCCAAACCCTGGCTATTCCCCAATCAACTTGCCTGCCTTTAGCTTCATTTGTATCAAAAAGGACTCATTTGGAGAACAGTAGTGATGAGCAAAGGTGTTATCCAAGCATTTTCGGGTGCTAACAGAGTGTCTTCGGCGTGCAGATTTACAGTCAATCCCTGCAATGTGTTGTGGCTGTCGAACAGCCGGGAGACATGCAGCCGCGGGGACTCAAACATAGTATTCGAGCACGGTGAAGATACTCAGCACCCGAGCATGTTGAGAAAATGGTTAGGATAAAAGCCAAAGTCATATGGAAAGGCTCGTCAAAGGGTCAATATTGAATTTTAGGATTGCTACTTCCAATAAGTGGCGCTAGAGTTCTAGTTCTCTCCCTCTCTGAAGAAGCAATTTGCATGGTAGGAACAGAAAATCTGCATCTCTATGTTTTATTAGTATATACTAGCTGCCCTAAATACGATATTGGGTCTCGTATAATATTTTTTTCCTATAGCTCTAATATATTCGACAGCACTTTACAACTGACGTCTTGAAATGTATCCTGTAACACACCATGTTATATTGTAAAGTGTTTGATAAATCACCAGATTCACCTAATGGTACTGAGATTGCCACATGATTAGTTAGATCATCCTCTTCCTCCCAGATTCCTCTGGTTCCTGGGGGCAATGCGCTCCTGAAGATTGGCAGTTCCAACCAGTGGCATGACTGGGCTCCTGGTCCAAATGTTTCACTCTACAAAGAGGCGAGCAGAGCTAGCTTTGCCTCTGCATCATGGGAGAGGCGCAGGGTGACTGAAGCTGGCTGGATCCAACGATCTGACCAGATTCAGAACAGCACTTGCGGGCTGCAAAGCATAGACCCTGCTAGGAGCGAGCACTCCTTATTTAGGTAATTGACCACTCTGAGACTGCGGGGTGGCTCGTGTTGGTAGCGTAGCCAAAAAACTGTGCCCTATAGCAGGGTTCCCCAACGCCAATCCTCAAGGCCCACCAACAGATCATGTTTTCAGGATTTCCTTAGTATTGCTCGATAATTGTTTCACCTGTGCAATACAAAGGAAATCCTGAAAACTTGATCTGTTGGTGGGCCTTGAGGACTGGAGTTGGGGAACCCTGCACTATAGAATGAAAAATTCCTCCTGTAGGGAATTTTAATAAATTGCAAAGTTGCTTGTTTTTATGCGCACTTTGCAATTTTAACCATTTAAGAACTTGAGGCAACCCCTTTAATTTCTGCCTTCCATACTTTCTGCTTCCCATTTCTCTTGTGAAACTAACTGAAGAACAGCCTGAGGGCGAAACACGTCCTGTCATGTAGCCCTGGATTGCGATGAAGGTTGGAAAGATAAGTAACCTGTAATACTCACAGACACCCAAGAATACGTTTGGAAACGTGAAGTATTACCCAATTAATACGTTTCAACCTTGGGAAAGAAGTTTTATCAGATGGTGACACTATAGGAATTTGCTGGACAAGTGACATATCCCTGGAATCAGGCTCTCACCCTATATTATGCTGCTGACAGACAACGTTTAAGTATTGATTGGTCTGAACACCTTTCTGTTTTTTTCTACTATATGTAACCTTGGATGGCTGAGAAGCTCTACAGAGGGGTCATGTGCTTTGCAGGCTTGTGGACTTTAGTATGAGTAGTAGCATCCTTATAATTTTTGGAGCATCTACAGATTTTACAGATTTATATCGGAAGGCAGCCTCATTTTAAAACCAAAAGGTACTAATGCATGTACAGTGTGGAAAATAAGTATTTGATACACTCCCGATTTTGCAAGTTTTCCCACCTAAAAAGAATGGAGAGGTCTGTGATATTTATTGTAGGTACACTTGACCTGTGAGAGACAGAATACTTATTTTCCCCACTAGCTGATTAATCTACTAATCACTGATCATGCCTTAATGCAGTGTTTCAGCCACAGAGTGGCATATTAAGCCCTGGATAAATATACAGAAGGTGTAACCTTATGTTCTCAGCTTGTCTTTACTGATAGATGAAACAACGCTTGACATCCATGGGAAACATCTAACTCTCATCTCATAGGTAAGGGCAGACTTTGGGAATAAGCAGGATAAGCATCTGCCTTTGGCACTACCAGAGATATGGCTCAAGTCCAAACACCTGTATAACTTGCTGTATATTCTGGGCTGACAACACATGGGTTCTCAAATTAATTCTCATTTAAGGTACTGCATATAGCCCTCTTCTTACTAAACTCTTCCCTCTCCAACATTTCCCAAATGCAGTAGCCAGGGTCATATTTCCATCCATCCACTACAGCGATGCCTCCACCCTGTGCCAGTCATTACTGTAGTTGCCTTTCTGCTATGGAATATAATATTGCAGCATGGTGGTTCAGTGGTTAGCACTGTTGATTTGCAGTGCTGAAGTCCTGTTTTTCAATCCAACCAAGGACAACATTTGCAAAAAGTTTGTGTGTTCTCCCCATGTGTGTGTGGGTTTCCTCCCACACTCCAAAGACATAGTGATAGGGAATCTAGATTGTGAGCCCCCAATGGGGACAGTACCGATAATGTCTGTAAAGCGCTGTGGAATTAATGGCGCTATGTCAGTGAGTAAAATAAATATGGTACATATAAATGTATCACTCTTACCCACAAAGCACTTCAAAGTATGTCACTGCGTCTGTAAACTGGTTACCCCATTTGTGTTCTCCATTCTGCTAATGTTCCTAACATCCTCCATTATCTGAATCTGCCACCCTCCTCTCCAAAACTTTTCTTAAGCTGCATTAGTTCTCCGGAATATTCTACCCCAGGTAAACTGATTAATTCTCAATGTCCGCAGTTTTAGGCATGCCCCCAAACAAATCTTTTTAGGCAGGCCTATCACATCACTAACCTATTCTTTTAAATATATATTCAACTGGCAATTGTATACTGATAACATTATCATAAAGCACAGTAAGTCTAGAAGAACTAAGCAATACATTGTTACTTGGTACTGAAGGTATCAAACATAATTTTCTTAAACTTCTCTGAAATTAGATGAGGATAGTTTTCCAGGACGTCCCCCTGACAGCACCATGGAGGACGTCCTCCTCCTCCTTACAGGGACAGGAAAAGCACACGAGAGGTTAAAATGTTCCGTCCCACCCCATTTCCCTCAGTGTTTTTCCTGTCCCTGCATGGAGGGACATGCGAGAGGAAGCACTGCAGTGCTTACCGGAGGGCCCAGGGGGATTGGGCAGCCAGTCCAATCCTTCCCCCTGTCAAGACGCCCGGGCCCGATACTTCCCGGTGGGGAGTCCCTCTGCCCAAGGCCAGGAGCAGGATGAAGCTCCTGGAGGGAGCTGCTCCTCCCGGTGGGAGGCTCTCGGCTCCAGTCGGTGATCGCCATGGCAGGCGAAGGCCGGTCCCCCGCAGGCAGCTGGCCGGGTGGGCACTGGCATCAGGATGAGAGCGACGTCGGAGGCGCAGGCAGGGCTAGCGTCCAAGCAGGTGGAAGTGGCCGGAGCAATTCCTGGCCTATCGCGGGAGGATGTGCGTCACTTCCGGTGACGTCACGCGCCGGGTTTGAATCTCGGCACGCGCTCCAGGAGCCCAGCGTCTCTCTGGAAGTGCGTACAGCGGGAGAATTGATACTGAACCGGCGAATGGAGGGGTAAGTGCGCCTGGCACAGGTCACCCTCCCCACACCATCCTCCACAGCCCAGCACAAGGGATCTGACTACCCTATCTTTAATCAATAGAATAAGAGAACCCCAGCAGCCCCCCGACAGTGACTACATCCAAGTCGGTCAGATGCCCGGTATGCAGGGTAAAGCTGCCAGACACCTATAGCAAAATCCTCTGTGGACCTTGCACGTCAAGAGTCATAAGAGATGAGCAGTCATCCCTCCTATCCGAGATGAGATCCTTGATACGGGAGGAAGTCCAGGCCTCCAGAGTCAGTCTCGCACAGCGGCAGTCCCCCAGTCCAGGGCCAAGCCGAAAGTGTCCGAGGTGGGAGGCAGAGTCTGTGTCCGAACCAAGCTCTAATGAGGGGTCTGACTTCCGGGACTCGGATCCAGAGGAGGAAGGAGAGATCCCGGTGGACAGATAGGATCAAGGCAGGAAATACCTGTTTAGGCTAGAGGACACGGACGAGTTGGTCCAGGCGGTGAGGAATGCCATGCAGATTGAGGAAGTTCCTAAGCCGCAATCTAGACAGGACCTGATGTTTGGAGGACTCGTGGCTCGGTTGCAGACAGTGTTCCCTGTAAGTGAACACATCAAGACAATGGTCCTCGAGGAGTGGAAGGAGGCGGAACGCTGACTTGTACTATCCCGTGACTTTAAAAGTCGACTGCCATTCGATCCTGAGGAAACATGATCATGGGAGGAAGTTCCGAAGATCGACGTTCCTGTAGCCAAGATCACCAAGAAGACCGCCATCCCGTTCGAGGACTCATCAAGTCTCCGGGACCCGATGGACAGAAAGGCGGACGTTCTATTAAAAAGGACATGGGAGACTTCGGCAGCTCTCATTAGGGCTAACATAGCAGCCACTTCGGTGGCCAGGTCTATGTTTCTGTGGATGAGGCAGTTGGAGGAACACCTTACCAACAAGACCACTGGATCCGAGAACCTAGCATCCCTTCCCCTCATGAAGTCGGCCACGGCGTTCCTGTCGGAGACGCAGGGCAGTTTCTAGGGAATTTTGCCAACAGGGCGAACATTGAAAAAGCGCCCCCCCCCGAACATTAACATGCTGAATACTTTAGATAAACTTAGATAAACGTGTCTTACCTTATGCACCACAGATATTACCACAAAATCCCCTCCCCTCCAATATAACAAACACAAACAGCAGGGTAAGCACCCCAGATATTGCCCCCAAACGCCTGCGCAGTATGAAATCCACATGCAGATTGGACGCAGGCATCCTGATTCAGGTGCGTTTACATTGACAATCATATGTTTTTGCTGACACATATCAGGATGTCTGCAGATTTTTTTTAACACCCAAAATTCGCAACAAGCTGCGTTTTGGGAGAACATGGAAAATCCTGATGCATCCTGATCCTGATGCAAACGCAGGTCCGTGCATCCCTATGTTAAGTATAGAGATGTGATCTGGATCAGGATTGCTACGCATCACAACGCACCATACCACAACGCTAGTGTGAACGCAGCCCCACTCGTACAGCCCCTAATCAGGAGCCCCCATGTTATATGCACGCTCCCAATACATTTTATTATCATTACCACACTGTAACATAGAGCACAAGCCCTTCTAGTGAAGCAGGAAAGATGCTTCCTGGCACCAGGGGGAAGAATTTGGTTTGGCGCCCCCCCCACACCAAGTACATATGCGACTTGCACACTTAGCCATGTACCCACGAGTTGCTCTCCCTAACGCTCTCAATGTTCAGTAAAAAACTGAAAGCAGGAAGAGAAACTCGTTGTCAAGTATGAAAATCGCATATGAGTGAAGTGTCCGTGTGATGACTACTGGAACCTGCAGAGCTGAATCCTGACATTGCATCTTCTGAATTCTCACAACTAATGCACTGCACACATTTAGGATTCTCCCTTGCCGATGTACAGTCATGTCAGCACAAGTATGTGATTTATATACTTCTCGCCACATTCCGACTAGACGTGCCCGGCCTCGCTCCGTTCATTTTCATTGAGTGAGGCCACACATGTCTAGTCAGCATGTGACCGCATGTATGTAAATTACCGGCATGAGAGAATCCTGACAGCGTTCAGTGAGCACTGTGAGAATTCAGAAGTCTGCAGTCACATAGAATGACTGCAGACTCCGTACAAACCTGGACAACCCCTTTAATGTTCCTAACAAATAAAAACATGAGAATTAGTCAGTGTCACAAATAACATTTACATCCAAGTACCTTATAGATGCCGTCTCTGGAGTTGTTCTCCTTTTCTTCTTCTTGTCCAGACTCCATGATGAGTTTTCTCATCCACAGTGGCCTCTGCAGACTTCCATCTTCTCCGGTCTTCTGCAGCAAATCTCCACAAGACGCCCTTAAAGATAGAAGTGTCATTATAATGCTCCTGAATAAAAATGTCTGCAATATACTGTTGCCTCACACTATTCCCCTCCCTCCTCTAACATCCCTCTGTTCACCATACTGTCTCATCATATATTTACCCCCTCACTCTCTATACTGTCTGCTCACACATACCCCTGACTCCCTAGACTGTGTCAACATACATTAACCCGTTCGCTCCTCATACTGTCTGCACCCAACCCCCATACTGTTTCCTCATACATACTCTGTGTCCTCAAATCTCCCCACACACATTAAATCCCCCCATCCCCACTCCAAATCTCCCCACACACATTAAATACCCCCCATCCACACTCCAAATCCCTCACACACATTAAGTAACCCCCATCCACACTCCAAATCCCTCACACACATTAAATAACCCCCCATCCCCACTCCAAATCCCCCACACATTAAATAACTCCCATCCCCACTCCCAAATCCCCCCCACACATTATGTAGCTGACACAGAGAACCGCCGACTCTCAGGCCGGGGGGGGGGGGGCGGCAGAACGCAGCTGCCAGGGAGGACACTGCAGACCGCTGCATTAGGCGGCCCGGACTGCGCCCCCTGCTGGCTGCGCCCGGGGCAACTGCCCCGGCTGCCCCCCCCTAGATACGCCCCTGGGAGAGATCACTGTATGACAGAGCAGCATGCAGATAGTCTATATTATGTCTGCAGTCTGTTCCCATAGTGTTTCATCACTTTCCCATAGCACATCCCTCACTTCTGAGCATCAGTGCCGCAACACGGATCCCTGCACACGGACCCGTGTTGTCCTGGATCCGTGCTCCATAGAGCTCCATTTTAATTACAGACGTGTAGCCGCGGATCCGTGCGTCTCCATGTGCCTGCGTGTTTTTCCGATGACACAAAACTGCAACAACTTGCGCTTTTGTGCATCTGATAAAATATACAGACACACGGATCCGTGGGAAAACGGTGACAACTGGATGCACATGCAAGTCCCATCCATCACCACTGAAAGTCAATGGAGACGAAAATGGATCCGTGTGCAGCCAAAATATGCAAGTGTGAAACCAGCTTAACCTCATAAGGCTATGTGCACATGTTGCGGATTCTGCTGCGGATCTGCAGCGTTTCAGGCTCTGCAGCAGCTTTAGGTGCATTGTACAGTGCTATTGTTTTCAATGGTAAACTGAAAAACGCTGTGCACATGCTGCGGATTTTTCCGCGAGGACTTGCTGCGAGTTCAAATCCACAGCATGTCAATTCTTTGTGCGGAATGCGCTGCGGTTTCACACCTTCTCCATTGGGTGTGAAACCGCAGGGCTAATCCGCAGCTCTTTTTTACCTGCGGATTTTTCCAAATCCGCAGCACCAAAACTTATGTGTGCACATGGCCTAATTATTGGGGCTGGACCTAGATCTCTCCACAGGTTTTTGCCTGATATCACTTTATTATATTGCTTACCCTACCCGCAGCAAGAACTGACGCTTCTCCCTGTAGGTTTCCTGTCCTGTGTGACTGTCCTGAATCCTCCTCACTCACTCAGTGCTGCACTGCTGCTGATGCTGCTGAGCTGACTATTAACTAATAGTAAAGTATACTATAGTATATGTGAGAACATGAGACCAACTTGCTGAGTCACTTGAGTTTAACCCCTCTACAGTCACATGCCATGTACTGTATGCCATGCATGCATGTCTGAAGCTAGGAGGAGTATATCACTTTAAGGCTGTGTGCCCACGTTGCATTTTTGTAAGCGTTTCCGCAGCGTTTGTGCCGGCTCAGACGCTGCAGAAATGCTTACAAGATGCTTCTAATTAATTTGCATGCGTTTTTTCCTTTTTGTGCCAATGCATGCGCTTTTAACCGCTCAGGAATCGCTTAGCGGCTAAAAACGCAGCATGCACATTATTTTCCGCATTGCTGAGCATTTTTAGCCATCCCCAATGTTCCCAAAAATCGCGTGTCAAAAAACGCGTCAAAAACGCGCAAGAAACGTGCGTCTTTTTCCGCGCGTTTTCTGGGAAAGGGGATCCTTTTCCTGAGCGTTTAAAAACACTAGCGTGGGCACATAGCCTTAATATTTCCACTCCAGCACAGACAGCACACATTTCCCCCTCTCTCCTGACAGCTCCTCCCAGATGAGTCACTGCCTGTGCCTAGCGCCAGAAAAAAAAAACAAAAAAAACAGCTCGTTCACAGTGCAGAGCCGGCTCATTTCATTCACAGCAAGGAGCCGGCTCTTTGAATCGGATCCTTCATGAACGTCACATCACTACTAGGCACTAAGCAGGCGCCCCCTGGCTTGGGTGGCGCCCTGGGCGATCGCACTCCCCGTCCCCCCCTAAAAACGGCCCTGTGGATACGTCGGCCGAATCAGTAAGATTTGCAGCCAGAAACAGCTCCCTTTCTAATGCGGCTCGAAAAGCAGTCTGTCTTAAATCTTGGTCAGGAGATAACGCTTCTAAGGCGAAGCTATGCTCCATCCCCTTCTCGGGCCTAAGGGTATTCGGACCAGCCCTAGATAATATCTTAGAGCTAGTGTCCGACAAAAATAAAGGTTTCCCGGAAGAAAAACCTAAGCGGCCCCAGCCCTTTCGGAGAGGCCCCTTCTATAGGAGACAGGCCGACTCTAGGACCCAAGCCAGGTCCAATAGAGGCTCATATAGAAGCCCCCACAGCCAGGTTGGGAGAAGCAAAGGCTTCCTTTTTGCGTCAACCTCCAGGTCTAGGAGGCAATGATGCCATAATTATCGGGGGAAGGCTTCTCTGCTTGACAGTAAATTGGGCCCGAATCACCCACAACCAGTGGGTCCTCAGAACCATAGCGGAGGGCGGACTCTGCCACGTGGTCGGACATACAGGACATGATCAGGTCAGAGGTTATAATACAGGTTCCTCTGACAGAAAGGGGAAAGGGACACTACTCCTCCCTGTTCTCCATTGCAAAACCAGCGAGCCCCGGACTATTATAAATTTAAAACCTCTAAATGCCTGGGTCAAGTACAAGAGGTTGCGGATGGAATCAATTCGGTCCGCAATACAGCTAATAGACAGGGACGCTGTCATGTGCACCCTTTACCTGAAGAGTGCGTACTATCAGGTCCCTATTAGAGTTGAGCGACTTTTGGTTTTTTAGGGTCGCGTTTCGTTTCGTGAAACCCGACTTTTCCAAAAGTCGGGTCGAGCAAGATCGTCCGATTATAGGGAAAAGTCGGGGTCGTCACGAAACACGAAACCCAATGTAAGTCAATGGGGAATAAAAGTCGGCAGTGAGAGGAGGACAGGAAACACACCTACAGTGCCCATTTGAATGCCAAAAGCATCAATTCTTCTTACTTAAGCTTGTCAACCTTAATTAACTTCATAATACAAGTTACGCACTGAAAAATGGGGGTTATTTGGCTAAAGTTGTGGGGGGGGAGGGCTGGCTGCAGGTTTTCATGTGCCCTGGGCGAAAGAGCGCCCCTTTAACACATATCACAACTCATCATGCTCCGATACGGCAGATAAATAGCGGTATAGTACAATGAAAAATACCTCACTTTTTACATCTCATGACGAGGCCCATCTATTTCTCCATACAGAATCATTGGTCCCATATAATGTTTGAAACAGTATATGATGAGCTCGACATAATGCTACAGTATATGTTGGTCCCCATGGATGAAGCTCCACTGTCTTATGGGCCCAAATAATGCTCCAAACATAATGGGCCCCATTTCTAATGCTCTAGTGTATAATGGGCCCTGTAAATGCTGCTCCAGTGTCTGATGTCCACCTTTGGAATGTTCCAGTGTATGGTGGGCCCCATCTATCATTCTCCAGAGTATAGTGCTCCCCAAAAATTGCTGTCCCAACATTGAAAACAATCAAATAAGTCTCCTCGCTAGGGAATCCCTGTACTTGTCTGGACTGGTGCTGTAGCTTGCTTAACAGCTCGCCAGCCGTTCTCACGCCCAGTATGGATTGCACGTGATTGCACAAAGGTTAGAAAGGGTACCGTATCCCTGGATAACATGTATGGATAGCGTACACATTCAAAATATATGTCTCAGGAGGCAGGCTCAGACGGTGTTAGGCCCAGTATGGATTGCACGTGATTGCACAAAGGTTAGAAAGGGTACCGTATCCCTGGATAACATGTATGGATAGCGTACACATTCAAAATATATGTTTATACAGCATGAGGCAGGCTCAGACGGTGTTAGGCCCAGTATGGATTGCACGTGATTGCACAAAGGTTAGAAAGGGTACCGTATCCCTGGATAACATGTATGGATAGCGTACACATTCAAAATATATGTCTCAGGAGGCAGGCTCAGACGGTGTTAGGCCCAGTATGGATTGCACGTGATTGCACAAAGGTTAGAAAGGGTACCGTATCCCTGGATAACATGTATGGATAGCGTACACATTCAAAATATATGTCTCAGGAGGCAGGCTCAGACGGTGTTAGGCCCAGTATGCATTGCACGTGATTGCACAAAGGTTAGAAAGGGTACCGTATCCCTGGATAACATGTATGGATAGCGTACACATTCAAAATATATGTCTCAGGAGGCAGGCTCAGACGGTGTTAGGCCCAGTATGGATTGCACGTGATTGCACAAAGGTTAGAAAGGGTACCGTATCCCTGGATAACATGTATGGATAGCGTACACATTCAAAATATATGTCTCAGGAGGCAGGCTCAGACGGTGTTAGGCCCAGTATGGATTGCACGTGATTGCACAAAGGTTAGAAAGGGTACCGTATCCCTGGATAACATGTATGGATAGCGTACACATTCAAAATATATGTCTCAGGAGGCAGGCTCAGACGGTGTTAGGCCCAGTATGGATTGCACGTGATTGCACAAAGGTTAGAAAGGGTACCGTATCCCTGGATAACATGTATGGATAGCGTACACATTCAAAATATATGTCTATACAGCATGAGGCAGGCTCAGACGGTGTTAGGCCCAGTATGGATTGCACGTGATTGCACAAAGGTTAGAAAGGGTACCGTGTCCCTGGATAACATGTATGGATAGTGTACACATTCAAAATATATGTCTCAGGAGGCAGGCTCAGACGGTGTTAGGCCCAGTATGGATTGCACGTGATTGCACAAAGGTTAGAAAGGGTACCGTATCCCTGGATAACATGTATGGATAGCGTACACATTCAAAATATATGTCTCAGGAGGCAGGCTCAGACGGTGTTAGGCCCAGTATGGATTGCACGTGATTGCACAAAGGTTAGAAAGGGTACCGTATCCCTGGATAACATGTATGGATAGCGTACACATTCAAAATATATGTCTCAGGAGGCAGGCTCAGACGGTGTTAGGCCCAGTATGGATTGCACGTGATTGCACAAAGGTTAGAAAGGGTACCGTATCCCTGGATAACATGTATGGATAGCGTACACATTCAAAATATATGTCTCAGGAGGCAGGCTCAGACGGTGTTAGGCCCAGTATGGATTGCACGTGATTGCACAAAGGTTAGAAGGGGTACCGTATCCCTGGATAACATATATGGATAGCGTACACATTCAAAATATATGTCTATACAGCATGAGGCAGGCTCAGACGGTGTTAGGCCCAGTATGGATTGCACGTGATTGCACAAAGGTTAGAAAGGGTACCGTATCCCTGGATAACATGTATGGATAGCGTACACATTCAAAATATATGTCTCAGGAGGCAGGCTCAGACGGTGTTAGGCCCAGTATGGATTTGACGGCCCAGATTACACAGCGGAGGAGCAGGGAGAGGTAAAGATTGCAAATGCTGGGGCCCTGCCCAAGCAAGGGGGGCCCACTCGTGGGCGTCGGTACTGGCACTGGGCCCCTCATAGTACAGCGGTGTGTCTGACGGCGGGTGTGCACCACCACCGTCAGAGACACTTGATTGCACTATGAGGGACCCTGTGCCAGTGCCCGCGCCCAAGAGTCGGCCTACCCACCTGTCCAGGGCAACGGCACTCGCACGGTGTCGTGCGCTAGGTGTTGACCCCGGCCATGGGGGGGGAGGCAGCACAGTTAGGGAGTTTTAGAAAGTGGCATATGTTGATGTTGGACATTCAGCTGATGCAAAAGGCGAAATAAGTGAAGTACCAGGAAGAGGTGGACCAAAGCAAGCCATTTTTCTGTCACCCTATGTGTCATCAGGGGAAGGTGGGACAAAATCCTTGGAAACTCATGCGTGGTTCATTTTAATGAAGGTTAGATCATCCACATTTTGGGTTGACAGACGGGTCCTTTTTTCTGTCAGGATTGATCCAGCTGCACTGAAGACTCTTTCCGATAGCACACTTGCAGCTGGGCAAGCGAGCTCCTGTAAGGCATATTGGGCCAATTCAGGCCAGGTGTCCAGTTTAGCGGCCCAATAGTCAAAGGGGAATGACCTGTGTGGGAGAACATCGATATGGGAGGAAAAGTAGTTTGTAACCATAGTTGACAACTGCTGTCTCCTGTCACTTTCCATCGATGCAGTATTACCAGTTGTGTGAGCGGTATTTGAAAAATCAGTCCACAACATTGTCATGAAACCCCTGTCTCCAACGCCACTTCTGCTGTGTGCACCACGAACACCTCTGCCAAGCTGCCCCCGGCCCGTACGGCTCGTGTGAGAACCATCACCGCTGCTGTGTGCTGGGAATGCCTCAAGCAACCGATTTACCAGAGTTGCTTGTTTATTAGCCAATATTAGGTCAAGGTTCTCCTGTGGCATGATGTTTTGTAATTTGCCTTTATAGCGTGGATCCAGGATGCTGGCCAACCAGTAGTCGTCATCGTTCATCATTTTGGCAATGCGGGGGTCCCTTTTTAGGATCCGCAAGGCATAATCTGACATGTGGGCCAATGTTCCCGTGTCAATGATGCACTGCGAGTGCTGGGTGGAGGAGCACTTTCTGGCAAATCCACATCCCTCCAGTCACGCACAAACCCTGTACCAGACCTTGCCACGCCAACATTTTCACTTGCCCCACGAGATGCATCCTCCTCCCCTAAGTAATCATCCCCATCATCCTCCTCCTCCTCCTCTTCTTCCTCCACCTCGTCCAGGAGAGGTCCCTGAGCAGACAATGGCTGAATGTCATCAAGGATTCCCTCCTCCTCTTCCTCCTCATCAACATTGGCTGCAGACGCCTGCTCCTTAAGGTGCGTCAAAGTTTGCATGAGCAGACGCATAAGTGGGATGCTCATGCTTAGGATGGCGTCGTCTGCGCTTACCAGCCGTGTGCATTCCTCAAAACACTGAAGGACTTTACAAAGGTCTTTCAGCTTCGACCACTGCACGCCTGTCAACTCCATGTCTGCTCTCAAAGTGCCTGGCCGTGTATCCTCCCACAAATGCATTATGGCCTGCCTCTGCTCGCACAGCCGCTCCACCATGTGCAGGGTGGAGTTCCACCTTGTTGCAATGTCGATAATGAGGCGGTGGTTGGGAAGGTGGAGCAATCGCTGCAGCTTCTGCATACGAACGGAGTGTACAGGCGACCGGCGGATGTGCGCGCACAGTCTTCGCACCTTCTGGAGCAGGGCTGTTAACTCCGGATAATTTTTGAGGAAGCACTGCACCACCAGGTTCAAGGTGTGAGCCAAGCAAGGTATGTGGCTGAGTTTTGAAAGGGCTATGGCTGCCACAAAATTACGGCCGTTATCACTAACTACCTTGCCTGCCTCAAGATGTACACTGCCCAGCCATGACTCAGTTTGTCGCTTCAAGTACTCGGCCAGCACCTCGGCGGTGTGTCTGTCGCCCAAACACATCATCTGCAACACAGCCTGCTGACGCTTTCCACTAGCTGCTCGATAGGGGGACACATCGTGTGCAACAGTGGCAGCTGCAGATGGAGTGCTCGTACGACTGCGCTCTGTGGACGAGCTTTCGCTTCTGGAGGAGGAGGGTCGAACACCTACAGCCAACTGTTTCCTATACCGTGGGCTAGGCAGCACTGTCCCACCACCGCTGTCCCCTGTGGACCCTGCATCCACCACATTAACCCAGTGCGCAGTGATGGACACGTAACGGCCCTGGCCATGCCGACTGGACCATGCATCAGTTGTGAGGTGCACCTTTCCGCTCACTGACTGCTTGAGTGCATGGACAATGCGGTCTTTCACATGATGGTGGAGGGCTGGGATGGCTTTGCGAGAGAAGAAGTGGCGACTGGGTAGGTCATAGCGTGGTACTGCATAGGCCATGAGTTCGCGGAAAGCTGTGCTTTCCACCAACCGAAAGGGCATCATCTCAAACGAGATTAGTTTGGCAATGTGGGCGTTCAAACCCAGTGTACGCGGATGAGAGACTGAGTACTTTCTTGACCTACTCATAGTGTCTGGGAGGGTGAGCTGGACTTGAGAGCTGCATATGGTGGAAGTAGCGGTGGACAGGGCGGACTGAGAGAGGGTTGATGATGGTGATGGAGTTGGTGTTCTTTCTGATGGCCTAGAATCAGTCTTTCGTTGATATAACAGTGGGATTCCCTGACTGCTGTGGTCTTGCAACGACACCTCAACATTTGCTGCTGTGCTAACCGGTGGGCTTACAGTGGGGGAAACAATGTAGCGTTGCTGACTACCTTCGTTGTGATCAGTTGCACATGTGGCACTTGAGGTTTGGTGTTGTGTCCACGCTTGCAAGTGCATGCTGGTTAAATGTCTAAGCATGCAACTGGTATTCAAATTTTTCAGATTTTTCCCTCGGCTAAAGGTCTTTGCGCACTTCTTACAGATAACCTTGGCCTGATCATGAGGATTTTGTTCAAAAAAGTGCCACACTGCACTCTTCCTACTTTGGCAGACATTTTGTGGCCTAGCATGCTGTGATCTTTTGACCCTCTGGACAAGCTGTCCAGCAACTCTTTTGATGTTTGGAACCTGTCTTTGGAGTGCTCCGGGCCTGCCAGATAACAGCTGTTGCGATGTCGATGTCTGCTGTGGATGCTCCTCATCTGAGCTATTGGAAGCAGCACCCTCTTCCCCCAATGGATGCCAATCTGGGTCAACAACTGGGTCATCCATCACCTCCTCTTCTATGTCATGTGCACCTTCCTCTGTGTCACCGTGTATGGTGGTATAGTGTGCGGGAAGGGGCACCTGAGTCTCATCAGGGTCAGAATCTGGCTCTGTACACTGCGAGGACAATGTAGTGCTCTGAGTGAATGTACCAGCAGAATCATCCATCAGCGGCTGTGCATCAGTGCACTCCATGTCAGATTCATCTTGGCCTGGGTAATTCACCATTTCACTTGATAATCCAGGCATGGTATGTGAAAACAGCTCCATGGAGTAATCAATAGTATGGCCTGCGTCATCCTTCAATCTTGGTTGGGGTGAAGGACACAAGGAAAGGTGTGGTTCATGAACATGAGCCTCCAATGACGACTCAGTGCTTTTACTTTTTACAACTGAAGAAGAGGAGGCGATAGAGCTGGAGGCTGAGTCAGCAATGTAAGACAAAACTTTTTCCTGATGCTCTGGCTTTAAAAGCGGTTTGCCAACTCCTAGAAAACTAAGCGTTCGAGGCCTTATGTAGCCAGACGATGACGCAGGGTCAGCACCTCCTGCATTCGGTCCTATTTTGCTCTTGCCACTACCATCAGATCCACCACCAACACCATCATTACCAGCTGCCAACCCCCGCCCAATTCCACGGCCTCTTCCACCAGCCTTCCTCATTTTTGGCAGAAATGTAGACAAAATCCAACAAACTATATAGTAATGTAAAACAAGGTACAAGGTGTCTATAGGAAAGGGGAGATTTAGAATTTCTGCACACACTTGTGGACAGTGGACACTTTTGGATTGTGTGAGGCCCACTGATATCTGAGCGCTATGTGACAGGCTCGATGGCACAGCTGTGACCAAAGTGACGAGAGGATAAGGGAGGTTTTGAATCTCTGCGCACACTTTTGGACACTGGACACTTGTGGATTGTGTGAGGCCCACTGATATCTGAGCGCTATGTGACAGGCTCGATGGCACAGCTGCCTGTGACAAAAGTGACGAGAGGATAATGGAGATTTTGAATCTCTGCGCACACTTTTGGACACTGGACACTTGTGGATTGTGTGAGGCCCACTGATATCTGAGCGCTATGTGACAGGCTCGATGGCACAGCTGCCTGTGACAAAAGTGACGAGAGGATAATGGAGATTTTGAATCTCTGCGCACACTTTTGGACACTGGACACTTGTGGATTGTGTGAGGCCCACTGATATCTGAGCGCTATGTGACAGGCTCGATGGCACAGCTGCCTGTGACAAAAGTGACGAGAGGATAATGGAGATTTTGAATCTCTGCGCACACTTTTGGACACTGGACACTTGTGGATTGTGTGAGGCCCACTGATATCTGAGCGCTATGTGACAGGCTCGATGGCACAGCTGCCTGTGACAAAAGTGACGAGAGGATAATGGAGATTTTGAATCTCTGCGCACACTTTTGGACACTGGACACTTGTGGATTGTGTGAGGCCCACTGATATCTGAGCGCTATGTGACAGGCTCGATGGCACAGCTGCCTGTGACAAAAGTGACGAGAGGATAATGGAGATTTTGAATCTCTGCGCACACTTTTGGACACTGGACACTTGTGGATTGTGTGAGGCCCACTGATATCTGAGCGCTATGTGACAGGCTCGATGGCACAGCTGCCTGTGACAAAAGTGACGAGAGGATAATGGAGATTTTGAATCTCTGCGCACACTTTTGGACACTGGACACTTGTGGATTGTGTGAGGCCCACTGATATCTGAGCACTATGTGACAGGCTCGATGGCACAGCTGCCTGTGACAAAAGTGACGAGAGGATAATGGAGATTTTGAATCTCTGCGCACACTTTTGGACACTGGACACTTGTGGATTGTGTGAGGCCCACTGATATCTGAGCGCTATGTGACAGGCTCGATGGCACAGCTGCCTGTGACAAAAGTGACGAGAGGATAATGGAGATTTTGAATCTCTGCGCACACTTTTGGACACTGGACACTTGTGGATTGTATGAGGCCCACTGATATCTGAGCGCTATGTGACAGGCTCGATGGCACAGCTGCCTGTGACAAAAGTGACTAGAGGATAATGGAGATTTTGAATCTCTGCGCACACTTTTGGACACTGTACACTTGTGGATTGTGTGAGGCCCACTGATATCTGAGCGCTATGTGACAGGCTCGATGGCACAGCTGCCTGTGACAAAAGTGACGAGAGGATAATGGAGATTTTGAATCTCTGCGCACACTTTTGGACACTGGACACTTGTGGATTGTGTGAGGCCCACTGATATCTGAGCGCTATGTGACAGGCTCGATGGCACAGCTGCCTGTGACAAAAGTGACGAGAGGATAATGGAGATTTTGAATCTCTGCGCACACTTTTGGACACTGGACACTTGTGGATTGTGTGAGGCCCAATGATATCTGAGCGCTATGTGACAGGCTCGATGGCACAGCTGCCTGTGACAAAAGTGACAAGAGGATAATGGAGATTTTGAATCTCTGCGCACACTTTTGGACACTGGACACTTGTGGATTGTGTGAGGCCCACTGATATCTGAGCACTATGTGACAGGCTCGATGGCACAGCTGCCTGTGACAAAAGTGACGAGAGGATAATGGAGATTTTGAATCTCTGCGCACACTTTTGGACACTGGACACTTGTGGATTGTGTGAGGCCCACTGATATCTGAGCGCTATGTGACAGGCTCGATGGCACAGCTGCCTGTGACAAAAGTGACGAGAGGATAATGGAGATTTTGAATCTCTGCGCACACTTTTGGACACTGGACACTTGTGGATTGTATGAGGCCCACTGATATCTGAGCGCTATGTGACAGGCTCGATGGCACAGCTGCCTGTGACAAAAGTGACTAGAGGATAATGGAGATTTTGAATCTCTGCGCACACTTTTGGACACTGTACACTTGTGGATTGTGTGAGGCCCACTGATATCTGAGCGCTATGTGACAGGCTCGATGGCACAGCTGCCTGTGACAAAAGTGACGAGAGGATAATGGAGATTTTGAATCTCTGCGCACACTTTTGGACACTGGACACTTGTGGATTGTGTGAGGCCCACTGATATCTGAGCGCTATGTGACAGGCTCGATGGCACAGCTGCCTGTGACAAAAGTGACGAGAGGATAATGGAGATTTTGAATCTCTGCGCACACTTTTGGACACTGGACACTTGTGGATTGTGTGAGGCCCAATGATATCTGAGCGCTATGTGACAGGCTCGATGGCACAGCTGCCTGTGACAAAAGTGACAAGAGGATAATGGAGATTTTGAATCTCTGCGCACACTTTTGGACACTGGACACTTGTGGATTGTGTGAGGCCCACTGATATCTGAGCACTATGTGACAGGCTCGATGGCACAGCTGCCTGTGACAAAAGTGACGAGAGGATAATGGAGATTTTGAATCTCTGCGCACACTTTTGGACACTGGACACTTGTGGATTGTGTGAGGCCCACTGATATCTGAGCGCTATGTGACAGGCTCGATGGCACAGCTGCCTGTGACAAAAGTGACGAGAGGATAATGGAGATTTTGAATCTCTGCGCACACTTTTGGACACTGGACACTTGTGGATTGTGTGAGGCCCACTGATATCTGAGCGCTATGTGACAGGCTCGATGGCACAGCTGCCTGTGACAAAAGTGACGAGAGGATAATGGAGATTTTGAATCTCTGCGCACACTTTTGGACACTGGACACTTGTGGATTGTGTGAGGCCCACTGATATCTGAGCGCTATGTGACAGGCTCGATGGCACAGCTGCCTGTGACAAAAGTGACGAGAGGATAATGGAGATTTTGAATCTCTGCGCACACTTTTGGACACTGGACACTTGTGGATTGTGTGAGGACCACTGATATCTGAGCGCTATGTGACAGGCTCGATGGCACAGCTGCCTGTGACAAAAGTGATGAGAGGATAATGGAGATTTTGAATCTCTGCGCACACTTTTGGACACTGGACACTTGTGGATTGTGTGAGGCCCACTGATATCTGAGCGCTATGTGACAGGCTCGATGGCACAGCTGCCTGTGACAAAAGTGACGAGAGGATAATGGAGATTTTGAATCTCTGCGCACACTTTTGGACACTGGACACTTGTGGATTGTGTGAGGACCACTGATATCTGAGCGCTATGTGACAGGCTCGATGGCACAGCTGCCTGTGACAAAAGTGACGAGAGGATAATGGAGATTTTGAATCTCTGCGCACACTTTTGGACACTGGACACTTGTGGATTGTGTGAGGCCCACTGATATCTGAGCGCTATGTGACAGGCTCGATGGCACAGCTGCCTGTGACAAAAGTGACGAGAGGATAATGGAGATTTTGAATCTCTGCGCACACTTTTGGACACTGGACACTTGTGGATTGTGTGAGGCCCACTGATATCTGAGCACTATGTGACAGGCTCGATGGCACAGCTGCCTGTGACAAAAGTGACGAGAGGATAATGGAGATTTTGAATCTCTGCGCACACTTTTGGACACTGGACACTTGTGGATTGTGTGAGGCCCACTGATATCTGAGCACTATGTGACAGGCTCGATGGCACAGCTGCCTGTGACAAAAGTGACGAGAGGATAATGGAGATTTTGAATCTCTGCGCACACTTTTGGACACTGGACACTTGTGGATTGTGTGAGGCCCACTGATATCTGAGCGCTATGTGACAGGCTCGATGGCACAGCTGCCTGTGACAAAAGTGACGAGAGGATAATGGAGATTTTGAATCTCTGCGCACACTTTTGGACACTGGACACTTGTGGATTGTATGAGGCCCACTGATATCTGAGCGCTATGTGACAGGCTCGATGGCACAGCTGCCTGTGACAAAAGTGACTAGAGGATAATGGAGATTTTGAATCTCTGCGCACACTTTTGGACACTGTACACTTGTGGATTGTGTGAGGCCCACTGATATCTGAGCGCTATGTGACAGGCTCGATGGCACAGCTGCCTGTGACAAAAGTGACGAGAGGATAATGGAGATTTTGAATCTCTGCGCACACTTTTGGACACTGGACACTTGTGGATTGTGTGAGGCCCACTGATATCTGAGCGCTATGTGACAGGCTCGATGGCACAGCTGCCTGTGACAAAAGTGACGAGAGGATAATGGAGATTTTGAATCTCTGCGCACACTTTTGGACACTGGACACTTGTGGATTGTGTGAGGCCCAATGATATCTGAGCGCTATGTGACAGGCTCGATGGCACAGCTGCCTGTGACAAAAGTGACAAGAGGATAATGGAGATTTTGAATCTCTGCGCACACTTTTGGACACTGGACACTTGTGGATTGTGTGAGGCCCACTGATATCTGAGCACTATGTGACAGGCTCGATGGCACAGCTGCCTGTGACAAAAGTGACGAGAGGATAATGGAGATTTTGAATCTCTGCGCACACTTTTGGACACTGGACACTTGTGGATTGTGTGAGGCCCACTGATATCTGAGCGCTATGTGACAGGCTCGATGGCACAGCTGCCTGTGACAAAAGTGACGAGAGGATAATGGAGATTTTGAATCTCTGCGCACACTTTTGGACACTGGACACTTGTGGATTGTATGAGGCCCACTGATATCTGAGCGCTATGTGACAGGCTCGATGGCACAGCTGCCTGTGACAAAAGTGACTAGAGGATAATGGAGATTTTGAATCTCTGCGCACACTTTTGGACACTGTACACTTGTGGATTGTGTGAGGCCCACTGATATCTGAGCGCTATGTGACAGGCTCGATGGCACAGCTGCCTGTGACAAAAGTGACGAGAGGATAATGGAGATTTTGAATCTCTGCGCACACTTTTGGACACTGGACACTTGTGGATTGTGTGAGGCCCACTGATATCTGAGCGCTATGTGACAGGCTCGATGGCACAGCTGCCTGTGACAAAAGTGACGAGAGGATAATGGAGATTTTGAATCTCTGCGCACACTTTTGGACACTGGACACTTGTGGATTGTGTGAGGCCCAATGATATCTGAGCGCTATGTGACAGGCTCGATGGCACAGCTGCCTGTGACAAAAGTGACAAGAGGATAATGGAGATTTTGAATCTCTGCGCACACTTTTGGACACTGGACACTTGTGGATTGTGTGAGGCCCACTGATATCTGAGCACTATGTGACAGGCTCGATGGCACAGCTGCCTGTGACAAAAGTGACGAGAGGATAATGGAGATTTTGAATCTCTGCGCACACTTTTGGACACTGGACACTTGTGGATTGTGTGAGGCCCACTGATATCTGAGCGCTATGTGACAGGCTCGATGGCACAGCTGCCTGTGACAAAAGTGACGAGAGGATAATGGAGATTTTGAATCTCTGCGCACACTTTTGGACACTGGACACTTGTGGATTGTGTGAGGCCCACTGATATCTGAGCGCTATGTGACAGGCTCGATGGCACAGCTGCCTGTGACAAAAGTGACGAGAGGATAATGGAGATTTTGAATCTCTGCGCACACTTTTGGACACTGGACACTTGTGGATTGTGTGAGGCCCACTGATATCTGAGCGCTATGTGACAGGCTCGATGGCACAGCTGCCTGTGACAAAAGTGACGAGAGGATAATGGAGATTTTGAATCTCTGCGCACACTTTTGGACACTGGACACTTGTGGATTGTGTGAGGACCACTGATATCTGAGCGCTATGTGACAGGCTCGATGGCACAGCTGCCTGTGACAAAAGTGATGAGAGGATAATGGAGATTTTGAATCTCTGCGCACACTTTTGGACACTGGACACTTGTGGATTGTGTGAGGCCCACTGATATCTGAGCGCTATGTGACAGGCTCGATGGCACAGCTGCCTGTGACAAAAGTGACGAGAGGATAATGGAGATTTTGAATCTCTGCGCACACTTTTGGACACTGGACACTTGTGGATTGTGTGAGGACCACTGATATCTGAGCGCTATGTGACAGGCTCGATGGCACAGCTGCCTGTGACAAAAGTGACGAGAGGATAATGGAGATTTTGAATCTCTGCGCACACTTTTGGACACTGGACACTTGTGGATTGTGTGAGGCCCACTGATATCTGAGCGCTATGTGACAGGCTCGATGGCACAGCTGCCTGTGACAAAAGTGACGAGAGGATAATGGAGATTTTGAATCTCTGCGCACACTTTTGGACACTGGACACTTGTGGATTGTGTGAGGCCCACTGATATCTGAGCACTATGTGACAGGCTCGATGGCACAGCTGCCTGTGACAAAAGTGACGAGAGGATAATGGAGATTTTGAATCTCTGCGCACACTTTTGGACACTGGACACTTGTGGATTGTGTGAGGCCCACTGATATCTGAGCGCTATGTGACAGGCTCGATGGCACAGCTGCCTGTGACAAAAGTGACGAGAGGATAATGGAGATTTTGAATCTCTGCGCACACTTTTGGACACTGGACACTTGTGGATTGTGTGAGGCCCACTGATATCTGAGCACTATGTGACAGGCTCGATGGCACAGCTGCCTGTGACAAAAGTGACGAGAGGATAATGGAGATTTTGAATCTCTGCGCACACTTTTGGACACTGGACACTTGTGGATTGTGTGAGGCCCACTGATATCTGAGCGCTATGTGACAGGCTCGATGGCACAGCTGCCTGTGACAAAAGTGACGAGAGGATAATGGAGATTTTGAATCTCTGCGCACACTTTTGGACACTGGACACTTGTGGATTGTGTGAGGCCCAATGATATCTGAGCGCTATGTGACAGGCTCGATGGCACAGCTGCCTGTGACAAAAGTGACGAGAGGATAATGGAGATTTTGAATCTCTGCGCACACTTTTGGACACTGGACACTTGTGGATTGTGTGAGGCCCACTGATATCTGAGCACTATGTGACAGGCTCGATGGCACAGCTGCCTGTGACAAAAGTGACGAGAGGATAATGGAGATTTTGAATCTCTGCGCACACTTTTGGACACTGGACACTTGTGGATTGTGTGAGGCCCACTGATATCTGAGCGCTATGTGACAGGCTCGATGGCACAGCTGCCTGTGACAAAAGTGACGAGAGGATAATGGAGATTTTGAATCTCTGCGCACACTTTTGGACACTGGACACTTGTGGATTGTGTGAGGCCCACTGATATCTGAGCGCTATGTGACAGGCTCGATGGCACAGCTGCCTGTGACAAAAGTGACGAGAGGATAATGGAGATTTTGAATCTCTGCGCACACTTTTGGACACTGGACACTTGTGGATTGTGTGAGGCCCACTGATATCTGAGCACTATGTGACAGGCTCGATGGCACAGCTGCCTGTGACAAAAGTGACGAGAGGATAATGGAGATTTTGAATCTCTGCGCACACTTTTGGACACTGGACACTTGTGGATTGTGTGAGGACCACTGATATCTGAGCGCTATGTGACAGGCTCGATGGCACAGCTGCCTGTGACAAAAGTGACGAGAGGATAATGGAGATTTTGAATCTCTGCACACACTTTTGGACACTGGACACTTGTGGATTGTGTGAGGCCCACTGATATCTGAGCGCTATGTGACAGGCTCGATGGCACAGCTGCCTGTGACAAAAGTGACGAGAGGATAATGGAGATTTTGAATCTCTGCGCACACTTTTGGACACTGGACACTTGTGGATTGTGTGAGGCCCACTGATATCTGAGCACTATGTGACAGGCTCGATGGCACAGCTGCCTGTGACAAAAGTGACGAGAGGATAATGGAGATTTTGAATCTCTGCGCACACTTTTGGACACTGGACACTTGTGGATTGTGTGAGGCCCACTGATATCTGAGCGCTATGTGACAGGCTCGATGGCACAGCTGCCTGTGACAAAAGTGACGAGAGGATAATGGAGATTTTGAATCTCTGCGCAAACTTTTGGACACTGGACACTTGTGGATTGTGTGAGGCCCACTGATATCTGAGCGCTATGTGACAGGCTCGATGGCACAGCTGCCTGTGACAAAAGTGACGAGAGGATAATGGAGATTTTGAATCTCTGCGCACACTTTTGGACACTGGACACTTGTGGATTGTGTGATGCCCACTGATATCTGAGCACTATGTGACAGGCTCGATGGCACAGCTGCCTGTGACAAAAGTGACGAGAGGATAATGGAGATTTTGAATCTCTGCGCACACTTTTGGACACTGGACACTTGTGGATTGTATGAGGCCCACTGATATCTGAGCGCTATGTGACAGGCTCGATGGTACAGCTGCCTGTGACAAAAGTGACGAGAGGATAATGGAGATTTTGAATCTCTGCGCACACTTTTGGACACTGGACACTTGTGGATTGTGTGAGGCCCACTGATATCTGAGCGCTATGTGACAGGCTCGATGGCACAGCTGCCTGTGACAAAAGTGACGAGAGGATAATGGAGATTTTGAATCTCTGCGCACACTTTTGGACACTGGACACTTGTGGATTGTGTGAGGCCCACTGATATCTGAGCGCTATGTGACAGGCTCGATGGCACAGCTGCCTGTGACAAAAGTGACGAGAGGATAATGGAGATTTTGAATCTCTGCGCACACTTTTGGACACTGGACACTTGTGGATTGTGTGAGGCCCACTGATATCTGAGCGCTATGTGACAGGCTCGATGGCACAGCTGCCTGTGACAAAAGTGACGAGAGGATAATGGAGATTTTGAATCTCTGCGCACACTTTTGGACACTGGACACTTGTGGATTGTGTGAGGCCCACTGATATCTGAGCGCTATGTGACAGGCTCGATGGCACAGCTGAGTGTGACAAAAGTGACGAGAGGATAATGGAGATTTTGAATCTCTGCGCACACTTTTGGACACTGGACACTTGTGGATTGTGTGAGGACCACTGATATCTGAGCGCTATGTGACAGGCTCGATGGCACAGCTGTGACAAAAGTGACTAGAGGATAAGAGAGATTGGATTGCTTTTAAAAAAGCAGTTTGCGGAGCACTGGGTAAACAGCAATGCCAGCGTGTCAGGAAGCCTTAAAAGGCAGCCCAACAACCAACACCACTGATACACCACTATATAGCCTCCCCTTGCACTGCACACACAGTGACTTGTGTGTTGTGCAGGCCAAATCGCTAGCAGCAGAAGCAGTTTTTTTGTCTTCTTCCCTGCCTAACGCTCTCCCTACAGAATCAGCAGCAACCTCTCCCTATACTAAGATCGGCAGAAGTAAGATGGCGGTCGGCGTGCACGCCCTTTTATACCCCCTGTGACGCCCACCAAAGCAAGCCAATCACTTGCATGTCCTTCTGAAAGATGGTGGTGACCCATGCCTAGGTCATCACGTTGCCCACAGTGTCCGTGGATCCTGATTGGCTGAAAAAGAGCGCAAAACAAACTTTTGAAACGCGACTTTGGCGCGTAAGTCGCCGACCTCGTGGCCGACCTCATCCTAGGGTCGGGTTTCGTTTCATGAAACCCGACTTTGCCAAAAGTCGGCGACTTTTGAATTTTTTCGACCCGTTTCGCTCAACTCTAGTCCCTATCCATCCCTCATCCCAAAGTCTATTAAGATTTGCAGTCAAATTATCAACCCGGACCTGCCACTTCCAGTTCCAATGCCTTCCATTCGGGCTGGCTTCGGCCCCCCGAATCTTCACAAAACTGGTAGTGGAGGTAGTGGCCTTCCTGAGAGGTCTGGGTATCGTGATCATACAGTACCATACTTAGACGATTTCCTCCTGGTGGCAGGATCCGAAGAAGCGCTCATTCGAGACAGGGACCGGGCAACTGCAATAATGGAGTTCCTCAGCTGGGTGATCAACTGGCAGAAGTCAGACCTTATACCAGAGTGCAGGAAGGTCTTCCTCAGAGTTCTCTTAGACTCACAAGACAGGATATCCCTGCTACCAAAGGGCAAGCAGAAGACTATTGAAGACGGAGCCGGGGACCTCTTGAAGCATCGCTCCTCCATAAGAGGGGCAATGGAGGTTCTGGGTTTAATGACAGCTTGCATTCCGTGTGTCAGATGGGCCCAGTTCCATTTGAGACCGTTACAAAGGCAGACCCTCACAGTATGGGACAGGAGTCAGGCTTCACTCGACGGACCCATAAGGCTGCTAGGACTAGTGAAAAAGTCACTATGGTGGTGGACACAGGCCAAGAATCTCCAGGTGGGCGTATTATGGACAACCTCTCCATACGTGGTACTCACCACAGACGCCAGTACGTGGGGATGGGGAGACCACGTAAAAATGAAAATCTTCCAGGGAAGATGGCCGGCAGAAATCGGAAGCAGATTCTTCAACTACAGGGAGCTCTATGCGGTCTGGGAAGCTCTGCGGCAGAACCGGCCGGTCCTGAAGAATCCACATGTCCGGGTATTATCCGACAACATAACAGCGGTGTCATTCCTGAAGCACCAGGGAGGCCCCAGGCACCGACCGCTCCAGGCTCTAGCAGGGAGAATATTCACCTGGGCAGAGAGAGCAGTCCTCTCAGTAACAGCAGTCCACCTAGAGGGCTCCCAGAATGTGGTAGCAGACTACCTAAGCAGACAACAGGTCTGCCCGACAGAGTGGGAACTGAACGAAGAGATTTTTCATCAACTGTGTCAGCGTTGGGGGACCCCCAGTATAGACCTGTTCACAAATTGAAGAAACTCAAAGGTCTCCAGATTTTACTCCTTGAACCCAGTTAAAGGCAAAAAGCACAACAGTTAAATTTTCTCTGATTGGAGTCCTTCACTATCACCATCTGGTCCAGACTGCCATCACGACTTCTTCATTCATCTATGGTTTTTCCTATTTCATTCAGCTCTTGATGCAGAAGTGAGCAAAATTGATGACATTGTGTTTGCAGATGCATATTGGATTGCATGTATGACCTTCAGGATTTCGATGCTTGATACCTGCTAATTGTTCTTGCATCTCTGCAGGTTTGTGCTGAAATAGCAACTGTATGGCACAAAGATAAAGATATAGGTGTCTCACATAAGTTAAGGTTACTGGCTAAATAGTAAAATACAAGAATCAATATGCACGCAAATATACAAAATATTTCAAAGAGAAGGTATAGCCATAAGAATAGAATATCATTAATATATTTAGACCACAAGACTACCACATCAAATTCACTCATATTTTGGACCATCTCTCTCTTCCACAGCTCTAGGGCATGCACGTTGTCCCCATAGCAGTTCCCTGGAACTGGAGGAAAAAAGGTCGTTAAAACAAAAAAAAAATATATAGGTGAGCACAAATTGTAATAATTACTCCTGATAAAACTGCAGGTGACGGTGAAATGCACCTTGAGACAGGGCTTTGAGATATTTCTACAATATATTGTCCTATTATAGGCAATAACTAAGATGGTGATATACCGTTTTTGCATAATATACTACCGATTTGTGAGTATATAGATATAGCTTCTCTATTAAATATTTTGCTTATTTGTGTACATATTGATACTTGTGTGCAAAATTGAGCAAAACATTTATGTTTTTGTTATGAGCTGACACAGCGTCATCAGCAGTGCTCACCTTTCTATACATTTGTAAGGGGTTGTAAAGTATGGCATTTTTCCTTAATCCCTTTAAGTTCATTACACGTGTTTACCTCAGTGTATAAACCGCTATATTTAATGTACATGACTGTGTAAGTTGTTTTGTCTTATTGTGCTGCTATGTATGTTGTATAATATGCATGTTATATTTAGGGAAAGTGAGTACCCTGGGTCGGCCACTAGATGGGGCACAATGTAAAAGGGGAGCATTAACTCAGACAGGCCACTAGATGGGGAATTGTAGTATATAGTATAGAAATGGTTACTATAGGAGGGGTACGATGGGATAAGTTAAGCAAGACTTCCTGATAGTAGTCAGTTGGGGCCAGGGCGCCCATAGCTCAGGAGGGCTGGCTAGCCCTTGGCAACACCATGTCATGCAACATTAGAAATCACAGAACCCAGCATATATTCGTGACCTGGATTGTCACAGGAGGGAGTTACAGCAGCAGTGCTGGCAGTGCATTTAAAGTGGCTCTTCAGTTGCTAGTGAAGGCTAAGCAGTACGGGCACAACACTCAACATGTGGCAGCTTATCTATTGGGCTGATGCCTTCAGAACCAGGGAGAAACGGCTGAGGGAACACCCGACTGGAGTAAGGCAGGGCACTGAAGATGCTGTGGGACCGCTTGGCACGGTCCACCCTGGAAGCGGGCTTAGTGAGAGAGAGAGAAGGAAAGGGGCAGAAGAGGAGTTAATTGCTGTGAACCCTGATGATGATGCTGGAAAGGATATGAATATGCTGTGTCCCAGTAAAGAAGTTCTTGTTAACGTTGAATTGGATTGTGACTCTGTTATTTCTAAAGTGGATCCTGAAGTCCTCCAGAAACATACAGAGGACCCTGATGAAGCTGCGTCAGATGCTGCAGGTATGCTGAGTCATGGGCAGCGTGTTTATGTGATGGGAGGCCATGACTACAGCACTGGCCGTCTCTCACACATTAGTGATCAGAGCCTGAAAAGCTGGATTTTTGAAGCATCACAATAAATATAATGTTGGAGCGCTCAAAACATAAGGCAATACAAATTTAGTATTTACTCACAACCAGAGTCAGCTGTGCTGTTCAGTCTGTTCAGGGATCTCATAAATGGATGTCTCCATTTAAGCCACTGTGTTTCTTTGTCAGCTCCTCCACACCACATCCAGGGGACACAGTCCGTCAGTGTTACTTCTATAGGACAAACATCCAACCAATAGTGTAAAACAGTAAAGATTGATTTATTAGGTCCAATGCATTTTACTCACATAAGATCATTTAAAAGTCCATAAAACGGCACACTTCATATTTCTTGCCCAAAGGGTCACCCTTCCGGCTTTGTCAGGAGTGTCTCAAGATTTTAGGAACATACAACCCCCCTCACCTTTTTAATTTTTTTTTCAATCTTTTACAAACAAGGTGTGGTCCTGCACACTGATTACCCAGTCATGGCTTTCATCTAGACAGATTTCTGTTAGGGTATGTTTCCACGACCGGATTACATCAGGAATTGCTGCGGATTGAACGCTGCGTACAGTCGCAGCGTTTAATCCGCAGCGTCCAGATGTTACAGCATAGCGGAGGGGATTTTATGAAATCCCGTCTCTCCACTATGCGTGCAAAAACGCGGGTGACACACCCACGAAACCGGACATGCGGCGCGTCTTTCTAGAACGCAGCATGTCTGTTTACCTTGCGTAGACGCTCCGTCTACGCAAGGTAAATAGTGCAGTCTATGGACAGGATGCGGTGATTCAATGAACACATGCATTGTCACCGCGCGTAAAAAAGGGGGCAGCAGCGCTTTGGGCGGAGCTTTCCGCTGCGTCAAAAGTGCTGTGTGTCCGGACCGTGGAAACATACCCTTATACTTACCACCTTATCGCTAATATATGTCTTTGCGAGTCGACATTCAATTTATTCATTTTATTTGCAAGACATCTTACATTGGCCAAGATTATATATTTTTTCCAGGTCCTCATTTATTCTTGATTTTCCTAATTAATTAAAAAGTTATTATATTATTATATGATCCACAATCCAGAAACTTCCTACATCAGCATTACTAGTTTAGCTTAGGTGTAGAGCGATAAATCCACCACTCCCTCCTCACCGCATTATTAGATTAATGTAGAAATCGGGACTCTAGGTCACTGATAACATTTGCTCCACTCTTGCCTTGATCTATATATAGTGTAAGTCTTGTGATGATGGATCAGTTCTTAGCCCACTGTATTCATTCTTTCTCAAACAGAAAATTCATGAATGCAGCTGGAGGAAATGTGTTGTGATGTGGTGGGCAGAAAGTTTCCTTCTAATCTGTTTGATAACAAGAGAAGATAAAAGCTCTGCTTGTTTGGGATTCCTGAGATTCCAGCCCTAGAGAAGTGCCATGGGAAGTGATGAAGAGAATGGGTTTTATATATCCCATTTCAGTCTTGATAACTTTTAACCCGCTGCTGTCCAAACGGTAATCTACATTAACGTATGAATAGCTGAGTGGTAATGTGTAACTCCAATTCCCATTGTATGTCAACCAGCCAGTTTCTGTGCTCAGTTTTTCAGTTTCTGTCCTCAGTTTTTCCAGTTTCTGAACTTATCTTTTATTCTCAAAATTCTCAATTCGCTGGTAAAATCTGTATTTAGTAAACAAGAGATTTTCCCATTGCTGAGATCAGAGATGACAGTTGGTGCTCATGAAGTTGTATGGAGATGGGAGGAGCTGGAGTCAGACAGGGACATTCTGCTGCAAGTTCTCCTTAAACAACAAATACAATTCTACGTAGATCTTTGCATGCGCCATCTCTCATCTCCTATCTCAGCAATGGGAAAATCTGAATTTACTGAAGGTAGATTTTACCAGTGAATTGAGAATTTTGAGAATAAATGATTAATTCCGTAGTAGAAAAAAAAGTAGATTTTGCTAATAAGATATACTGTATTTCAAAGCTTGTTATGTTCACATTATAAGAGAAATACTTTTTTTTTCTAGAACCTTATGAATTTATCATTTATTCCCAAAATTCTCAATACATTGGTAAAATCTACCTTTGGTAAATACAGATTTTCCTATAATCTGAACTAATTATCTTTCCACCATCTCGCATATTTTCCCTACCTGATCTATCTATCACAATAAATGAAATCACACCCTCCCCTGTCCTGGAAATCCGCTGCCTCGGAGTAACCCTTGACTCTGCCCTGTCCTTCAAACAGCACATTCAATCTCTCGCCACCTCCTGTCACCTCCAGCTCAAAAATATTTCCAGAATCCGTCCGTGAATGCCCTCATCACCTCCCGCCTCGACTACTGCAACATCCTCCTCTGTGGCCTCCCCACAAACACTCTCACACCTCTCCAGTCCATCCTCAACTCCACTGCCTGACTAATTCATCTCTCTCCTCGCTACACTCTTGCTTCTCCTCTTTGCAAATCCCTTCACTGGCTCCCAATTTCCCAGCGTATCCAGTTTGAACTACTAATACTGACCTACAAAGCCATCTATAACCTTTCTCCTCCGTACATTTCCGAACTAATCTTCCAATATCTTCCCTTACGTAATCTATGGTCCCCCCAAGACCTCCTTCTCTCCTCCACGCTTATTAGCTCCTCACCCAATTGCCTCCAAGATTTCTCCCGAATATCCGCTATCTTCTGGAACTTTGTGCCCCAACACGTCCGGTTATCCACCACATTTGGATCCTTCAGACGGAACCTGAAAACCCATCTCTACAAAAAAGCTTACAACCTACAATGACCACGTTGCCAACTCAACACCATCGGAGCTGCTGCAAACCCTGACCTACTGTCTCCTTCCCCACCATCCTGTAGAATGTAAGCCCAAAAGGGCAGGGTCCTCTTCCCTCTGTACCAATCTGTCATTGTTAGTTTGTTTACTGTAAGTGATATTTGTATTTTGATGTAACCCCTTCTCATGTACAGCACCATGGAATCAATGGTGCTATATAAATAAATAATAATAATAATATAATATTATAGATGACAGTTGGTGCTCATAAAGGTCTATGGAGAAAAATAACTATCAAGGAGAACTTGCAGCAGAATGTCTGTCTGCCTCTAGCTCCTCCCATCTCCGTAGAACTTTATGAGCACCAATTGCTATTTCTTATCTTAGTAATGTGAACATCTGTCTTCACTCAATACAGATTTTACCCATGAATTGAGAATGAATGTTCAGTCCGGGAGGAGAAAAAAGCACATATTTTTCTGATAAGATATATTGCAAAGTTGCTTATTTTCATGCATTCTGTTGATTTGTGAAAACAACAGTTCCTCTTTAAGATACTTATAAAAGTGGAGCTTTACTTTAGGGAGAGGGATATGTGATCTAATCAAAATAAATACTCCAATGTGGACAGCTCAAATCTACTCAAAACAGAAAAAAAAACACTCATTCCAGCCTAATGGCAAAAATTAAAGCGCTCAGGATGAATCAGGAAAATGTCATTATATTCTTCACTTTTATTGCACTTGGCTGCCTTTCTCCCACTAGGATCGCACAAGTGTCTTTCAGCAGTATAAGGCTGTGCAATTACTACTGATATCTCAATAGCGGCAGATAAAATACTAGAAGGATGACGGCTCGTCATGCCATAACAATTAATCATATTATTTTGGAACCGAGAGTAAAACAAACATTTGGTAAAATCTGTATTGGTTTACACTGGGGCAGGTTACCAGCCAGACTTGGTGATGAACCTTTTAATGATGGCATATACTGTAAAGCCAATCGTACAGCGGGTCCTATGGATTCTACACAAGCGCGTAGTAGCAAAACCTCCAGCAGCTGCCAAAAAAAAAAGTTGTGCCTGCATAGCTTTTTGCTAACGGATTGCAGCTGGATCCGTTCTGATAATTACTGGACATGTGAACATAGCCTTATACAGACGCAGTGCTGTACATACAGTGCCTAGAAAAAGTATTCATACCTTGTGATCTTTTCCATATTTTTTCATGTTACACCCACAAACTTAAATGTATTTTATTGGCATTTTATATGTAATATACTAATACTATGTAGCAAGTATTTGTGAAGTGTAAAGGAAATGATATATGGTTTTCTAAATATTTTAAAATGATAAATTTGAAAATTGTGCAGTGCATTTGTATTTGGGGCCCTGAGTCAATACCACAAAGTAAGACCACCTCATGCAATTACTGCTGCATGACTTTTGTGCTATGTCTCTACGAGCTTTGTACATCTAGAGCATGATGTTTTTGCCCATTCTCCTTTGCAAACAATCTCTAGTTCAATGAGATTGGATACAGACGTTGTTGAGCAGGTCTTGCTGTAGTTTCTCAGTGGGCTTTAGGCCTGGACTGTGACTGGATCATTCACACACATGAATATGCTTTGTTCTAAACAATCCATTGTAGCTCTGACAGTATGTTTAGGGTTCCTGTCCTGCTGGAAGATCAATCTATGCCACAGTCTCAAGTATTTTGCAGCCTCTAACTGGTTTTCCTCCACAATTGCCCTGTATTTAGCTCCATCCATATTCCCAACAACCCTGACTAGTTCTCCTGCTGAAGAAAAGCATCCCCACAGCATGTTGCTGCCACCACAATGTTTAACAGTGGGGATGGTGTTTTCAGGGTGATGCGCAGCATTAGTTTTGTGCCACACATAGTGTTTTGCATTTAGCCTCAAAAGTTCTTCTTTGGTCTCATGGGACCAGAACAACCTACTTCCACATTTTTTGCAAACTGCAAATAGGATTTCTTATGACTTTTTTTCAGAAATGGCTTTCTTCTTGTCACTCTTCCTTAAAGGCCAGATTTATGAAGTACACAACAAACAGTTGTCCTGTGGACAGATTCTGCCACCTGAGCTGTGGACCTCAGGACCTCCTCCAAAGTGACCATGTGTCTCTTTTCTGCTTCACTAATTAGTGCTCCCCTTAATTGGGATCTCGGTTTAGGTTGACGCCCATGTTTTGATAGGTTTGCAGTTGTTCCATACATCTTCTTTTTATGGATAATTGCTTGATCAGTGCTCCGTGAGATGTCCAGAGCTTGGGCTATTTCTTTTATAACCTGACCCTGCTTTACTCTTCTCCACAACTTTATCCTTGACCTCTCAGGTGTGTTCCTTGGTTTCAAGTTGCTGTATGATCCTTAATGTTCTCAAACTTTGTGGGTGCAACATTAAGAAATGAGGACAAGTTCACGAGGTAAGAATACTTTTTCAAGGTACTGTATATAGTGATGGCCATGTGTTGAGTAGGTAAAATATAACTTCTAGCAGTTTACACACAGATGTACAAGTTTAAATATAGTACAAAGCATGGGAACATTTTTACATGCAGTCTGGTGGTAATAGAAATGATAGGAATGTACAGGATATCATAGAGATGCAAAATGTACAAACATCTGCTAGTACATGGATGCAAAGTCCTCTAATGAATTCCGCCCACTATGTAGCCTCTATTATACATTGTCAGCTCTCCCGGAGAGTCTGTCCCATTCCTTTGTCGTTTTTTAGTACATGAGGTACATGACAGGACAAGCACCCAGGCAACAAAGGTACAAACTGCATAAACCTGTCCTTGTGAAATTGTTAGGATGGGTGCAACCACCCGTGTCGAAAGATTTCATCAAAAAGCAGTGAACTGTGGCTGTAAGCAAGAAGAAGTGGCAAAAGGGAGATAGCAATAGAAAGGCTTTATAACATGTGAAGGTAGAGAGACTTTAGGGAGTGCATTGATTCCAATGAGGTTGTTTTCATGTCACTTTGCATTGCAAATCGGAATATCCTCCTGCATTCAACTAAAAGGATGAAACCATATACAGACATACAATTTATTGGAATGAAAGAATGAAGACGGCCAAAGAGAACTTCTTAGCTCCTTACTGTGGTTTATAGAGGGAGATCCTGAGAGCCAGACCACCCCCTTATGATGTCATACAGTATACCACAGATGCACAGAAGATGTTCTGATGGGAACAGAGTTTCCTAATACTCTCAGCTTTCAATGTCATAGTTTAGGCTCTGTTCACATCTACATTGGAGCCACTATTGCCGTATTTGGAGGAAGACTGATGAGTACAACCCCAAGAAAACTGTTCCAACTATGAAGCACGGTGGGAAAAACATCATACTTTTGGGGTGCTTTTCTGCAAAGGGAACAAGTCGACTGCACTGTATTGAAGGGAGGATGGATGGGGTCATGTATAGCGAGATTTTAACCAACAACCTTCTGCCCTCAGTAAGAGCATTGAAGATGGGTCGTGGCTGGGTCTTCCACCATGACAATGACCCGAAAAAAAAAACAGTAAGAGCAACCAAGGAGTGGCTCCATAAGAAGCATTTCAAGGACCTGGAGTGGCCTAGCCAGTCTGCAGACCTGAACCCAATAGCAAATCTTTGGAAAACCTGGAAAATCTTGGGAAAATCTGTATGAAGGAGTGGGCCAAAATCACTGCTGCAGTGTGTGCAAACTTGGACAAAGACTACAGGAAACAGCTCTGTACCAAATATTAAGTTCTAGTTTTCTATTGTATCAAATACTTGTTTCCTGCAATAAAATGCCAGTTGACTATGTAAAAATCATGCAATGTGATTTTCTGGATTTTTTTTTTTAAGATTCTGTCTCTCACAGATGAAGTGTACCTACAATAAAAATTAGAGACCTCTCCATTCTTTGTAGGTGGGAAAACTCATTTTCCCCACTATATATATGCTGTATATATCAGGATTGAGGACTTGAATTTTAGTACCTATGTGGAGGGGACTCCTGTTCTCACTATCCATTAGAATATGGGACTCAGCCAACGTGAGCTGGACTCCCTCTCTCAGAGTTCCCATAGTATCTAGATAAGCTGCCTCTATGTGATACATGCACATTTTTCTCTACACCCTCTTTATCTACAAGATTAACCCACCGATGATCACACGGGCCCAGAAGTCTGAGGTTTCTTCCTGTATAGGACTTATTGGGAAAAAATAGTGTGTTATTTTGGATTTCATTACTTTGTTGCCCAGGTCTTGCACGCTTTGGTGAATGTGCACGATTATGGAGGAGTTGCGAGAAGCAGCTGTTGGCTTTCTCACCATTGTATATGGTCACTTTGTGTATAGGCCATCCTCTCACCATTTATGTGTTTTCTTTGTGGGAGGTGTAGTCTTTACATTCAATGTAGATAAGATAAAAGTAATAAAATATTGGCTAAAATAAAGTCTATCAATATGTAAATGGGTCAATAGTGTTCAAAGGTGAAGTTCCACATCATGTAGCTAATTTAACCATTACAGGGTCTGCCCACTAATTAGATATTTATGACATATCCTTATGATAGGCCATTAATATAAGATCGGCCAGCGGTACAAATCCAGACACTCCCACCCATCAGCTGCTTGCTTTGGAGCAAGAACAGCATAGCGCCATAAACTGTGCAGTGGCCATTCATGGGTACTGCAGGTACCTGAAAATGACCACTATATGGTGTATAATAATAATCTTTATATAGTAATAATATAATATATAATATTATATTCAACAGCACTTAACAGTTTGCACACATTAGCATTGATGTCCCCAATGGGCCTCACAGTCTAAATTCCCTATCAGTATGGCTTTGGGAGGAAACAGGAGAACCCAGAGGAATCCCTCGCAAACAGAGGGAGAACATACAGACTCATTTAAGATGTTGTTCTTGGTGGGATTTGAACCCAGGACCCCAGCGCTGCAAGGCTGCAGAGCTAACCACCAAGCCAATGTGCTGCTTGTGTATGGAGACACTCTGTATCAGCAATGTACACTTTGTACATCCAACCACAACCAGAGCTGCAAATCGCTGATTGGTGGGGGTGCTGGGTGTTCAATCCCAAACAAATCTTATTTTGATGAAGTCTGCTAAAAGATAGATCATCAATATATTAATCCCCTTTAATTCCCAAATGGCAGCTAAGCTTACACATGCATATTCCTTGCAACATACGTAATGTGATTATATATAATAAACAGGTCCAATTTCGCTCATCTGCTGCGCACCAGGAGCTTCAGGTGAAAATTATTTAGAACACTTTTTACTCTTTATAGTACATAGAAGAATCTGTCACAATTAGGAGGTCATTAGCAAGTTTGCTGCTATTTCTGCTATTTATTTAGCAGCAGCTAAGTCCATCCCATAGTTTCATAGTTTTTAAAGTTGAAGGTAGATAAGTCCATCAAGTTCAACCTATAGCCTAACTTGATCCCGAAGAACGCAAAAACCCCACTAGACAGATGCTAAATGTCCCATATTAGAGGACAAATTCCTTCCTACAGATGGCAATCAGACTAGTTCCCTGGATCAATGCCCCATCACATAATCTGGTACCTGAATAATCTGTGATATTTTTCACAAAAGATATCCAGGCCGCCTTGTCCTTTTAGTTAATCGACTATTACAACTTCATGTGGAAGAGACTTGTCAAATCCAATTGCTCTTACAGTAAAGAATTCTTAATCTCACTGCTCGTACAGGAAAAAAATCTCTCCAGATAGGGGTCTACTGATTGCTGTGATTTCAACTTCTAAAATCCCTAGAGAACAGGTATTGCCAGGAAAAGCTGCTTGGGTCCATACCTGCTATTATATGTGTTCAATTGTAGTAGTGTTCCGAGCTGTGGACCCCATTTAGGGCACATATGGGCTCTTATATAATGGTGGAGATGTCCTTTTGTCCAAAGCCAGGATGGCAGTGTGACGTTGAGTCAGCGCATGTGCATACCTCACTACGGCACCATTTTATTGAAGACACTGTATGCGAATTCACAGACAGTGTCTTCAACAAAATGGCGCTGTATATCGTGGGATGTGCATGCGCTGACTCCAGTACCATTTTATAGAAGAATTCTACTGCAACGTCAACATAGCAGTGTGCATGCTGTGACCATCACCATTATCCCAATGGGCGGTGCGTGCACCCTGCTGCGTTGACATTGTAGTACATTACTTCAATAAAAGTCATAAAAGTCAGTGTGGAGTCAGTGCGCTCGCATACCACTCTATTCGGAGACTTTTTTTTTCCTTTAAGACAATGTCTGCGAATTTGCACATACAGTGTCTTCAATAAAATTGTGCCGGAGTCAGCGCGTGCGCATACCGCAGGGTTCCCCAACTCCAGTCCTCAAGGCCCACCAACAGATCATGTTTTCAGGATTTCCTTTGTATTGCACAGGTGAAGCAATTATCACCTGAGCAATACAAAAGAAATCCTGAAAACATGATCTGTTGGTGGGCCTTGAGGACAGGAGTTGGGGAACCCTGGCATACCGCAATCTGCAGTGCCATTTTATTGGAGATACTGTATAAGGTACTAATAAAAATGCTGACCACCTGGGTGTAAAACTGATTCAATAGCTAGTAGGATATATAGAAAGGGATAGCCTATTGGAGACTCCCCCTACAATGGGCAATTGTGTTTTTATGTAGGAGCAGGACTATCAGTAGTGGAGTTTCCATATTAATTTATTATAGCTGAAGGGTTGTTCAGTAAAGAAACTGATTTTTAAGTGTCCTATTAGGTTATGTGCAAACATCTTTTTCAGGTTGATTTCACCTGGAAAAGTGTTGAAAACAATGACAAAACCGCCAACGAAGCAGCTACTGGAAAAAGAGTTCCAGCTTTTTTCTGAACTCGCTTCCCCTAAGGCTACTTTCACACATCCGTTTTTTTAAATCCGGCATGATGCGGCGAAATTTGTGAAAACCGGATCCGGAATTGGATCCGGTTTTTTCACATAGAATGTAATGATCGCCGCATCATGCCGGATGGACATGCGGCGCCTCCGGGTTTTGCCGGATACGGCAAACATGCGCCGTCCGGCATCTGCAAAAAACGTTGGCTGCAACGTTTTTTTGCAGCGCCGGACCGGCTTTTTCAACTGCGCATGCCCGGGCACTATGTTTTAACCCCACAAGTGCCCGGCGCACATCTCTCTCTCTCTCCCCCTCCCCTTCTCTCTCTCCCTCTCTCTCTCTCTCTCCATACGCTCCATACCTTTCTTTGGCTGGCTCTGTAGTCCCCCTCTGTCTCTCTGGCTGCTCTCTCGTCCCCCGCTGTCTCTCTGGCTGCTCTCTCGTCCCCCGCTCTCTCGTCCCCCGCTGTCTCTCTGGCTGCTCTCTCGTCCCCCGCTGTTTCTTTGGCTGCTCTCTCGTCCCCCGCTGTCTCTCTGGCTGCTCTCTCGCCTCCCGATCTCTCTCCGGCTGGCTCTCTCAACCCCCGGTGCTGCGGCTCCTTTAAATGTCCTCCAAGCCGCATCAGGGGCCGCATGTACATCCGGTGTCATCGCTGCAGGCCGGATCCGGCGGCATGGCTATTCGCCGCAGGCCGCCGGACCCCTGACACCGGATGTGTGAAAGAGGCCTAAGAAAACCTTGTTGGGTCTTATAGACGTCGTGGGCACGTATCCTGGGTGTATGAACTGTACATACAGAATTTTTTGAGCAGAAACTGAGAAAATTCTCTAAATCCTCCTCAAAAATCTTGAAGGTTCTATACAGTTTGTGCTCCATAAACTCAGCAAAAAGACTCAGTGTGCACACAGTCTAAGGCGTGTGCAGAAACTCTCTAAAAATTATAACAAAAACTCAGTGATATGTTCGCCATTAGTCTCTTTGCTGATCTTTTGGAGTGAACATTCCAAGTTTTAGAGGCGAATTTGGAGAACTTCAGCTACAAAAAGAAAAAAAAAAAAAGTGAAAATACTCTTAGAATAAAAATACGGTACTTGCCAATGGTCCCAGATTTCTCAATAGAAAAGAGGGCAGACCCCCAAAGAGGGTATTTTTGGACAGACTTGGGGTATTACTGACAGGATCTGGGAGCATTTCCATGGTGGGAATTAGGGTACTGTTACACTAAGCGACGCACCAGCGATCCCGACAACGATACGACCTGGTAAGGATCGCTGGTGCGTCGCTGCATGGTCGCTAGTAAGCTGCTAAACAGGCAGATCTACTCAACGACGCAGCAGCGATGCGGCGATCCATATAACGACCTCGGCGGTCACACAGCAGCTATTCTGATGACTCACGCCTGCGTCCCTGAGTTCTGCGTCACCGAGGTCGCTCTTGTGTGTCAAACACAGCGATGCATGCTGGCCAGTGGGACGCCAACGATCAAAAAATGGCCCAGGACATTCGAGCACGATCAGCGATATCCAGTGGGGGGGGCCGGTCGCCGCTATGTGTCACACATAGCGAGGTCGCTGTTGCGTCACAAAATTGGTGATGTTTCAGCGATCTCGCTAACGATCTCGATATGTGAGACGGGGCCTTTAAACATTTTCAATAACGTTTGCAATTATGGAGTTAAAGAAGGCTGTGATCCATTTGGGAACCTGATCCCCTGACCACAGGAAAGAGAAGTTACAAAGAACATCTATCTGCATGACCAAACCAAAATTACAAATTCAGTCCATTGATTTGAGTGGGCGTTGTGTAATGCTTAACTTTCCCCTGGGGGGGGGGCGCTGCAGGGAAAAACTTCTTGCCGGAGATTACCACTAATTGCCTGAGGAGAGGGAAACGTTAGAATCTGCTCATTGTCAGATTACAACAAGTAGAGAAAACAAAGGAATTGTATTACGCCAAAAAAAGAAAAAACTAAGCGCAATTCAATAGACGCAGCATCAATCATTAAAGACTCCTTTATATTTCCCCATTCACCTTTATTTTGAAAATAAATCCTATAAAAATAAGTTACTTCCTTTTACAAATAGAAATATAATCCATCATATCATAATAACCATATCCATAAAAAAAATCATATATTATATAAATAGTACCCACGATTGTCAATGTAGAAAAGTAATCACCAAACACAATATCCTATGTACTTCCCTTTATAAAAATACAATATTGTCCTGATAAGTGCTTTGTGTCTGGCGTAGACACGCTTAAACATCTCCCACGCAGGAGGAGGGCCTGCAGTGATTTTCAGGTAGTGTTTTTTAGATCAATGTGGCAGGAGCAGTGTAGTTTTACAGTAGTATTAATCTTAAGGTATCTTTAGTGTTTCACAAGTAAAGAAGCAGCTTCATAATATCCATGAGTGGGTTTCACCACGAGTACCTAATGGGTAAAGGGGCTCATTCAGACGCCAGCGATTTCTCTGGTATGGGAAGAAAAATGGTCCAATTTTCATTGGAGTTCGGTCAGTTTTTCTTGTATCGGGAGGGTGGAATTTTCGCAAGCTTCTAGCAGTCAGTAAAAATTGGACACCACATGGATGGAATCTTATATGGATTATTTTGCTTAGTGACTTGGATCAAGAAAAAAAAAAACGATATGATTTGGTGCGCATCAATCGGGATGAATTTCAATATTGTCAAACTATAAAAGAAAAAACAAAACACAACTTGGTTTGAGTTTTTATGTGACGCTGTATGAAAGGAAAGGAACACTTAAAATTTGTGCCAAGCCCAGAGCAGGGTCTGAGGGGGGGGAGTGCATGTTACCAGCATACTTTCTGGTGGTCTTTTGGTTACTTTCAATAGCACTAATGGTTAAAATTGCAAAGTTCTTGTAAAAAAAACCCAAAGATTGCATAGGAGAGTGCACAGTCTGGTCTAATGGCCATTCTGCTAGTCCAAACTTAATTTTTAGTAGTGCTTCAACACCACCGGCAGGCAGAAAGCCAGGAGGACACGTGACCGCAACACTTTACGTCTGTGCCATGAACCATCCTTTTATGCCTATAGCAGGCACTTTAAGTTTCTATGTATTTCCTAGAATGTTCCTTCAAGTTAAAATGATTAGTCTCAACGTCACTGGAAAATGGGAATTAGGTCCTGCTGATCCACCAGAGTGATGTCAAATCTTGATTAATAAAGCTGCCGATCCAGAAAGTAGAATCGCTGCCGATGGGCTGACTAGTAGACTAGACTCCTATTGCTACACATACATTTTGGACCGCTAGAGCTTGATAATAGGCAAACTATAGTGTACTTGTAAAAAAAAAAGGTCATCCACAATGGTTGAATATATTCTGATAGGCTGACATGGGAAAAAAAATAAAGCAGACATTTCCCGTAGGATTTGTAATCCTGAAGAAGAGTATCGCCAATCATCACCGGTAGCTCATTATATTGCCACCTCCATAGACTTCTATGGTCAGCGTACCACTGCATATACGATATTAGGAAGTATCACAATATACTGAATATTTTTGTACCTAGTAGTGCTTTCAAAGTAACATATTATTTATTTTTCCATTATTATCCTTGGAAATTCCTGATTCAGCACCAATTCCAGTAGCGCTGACAATGCCCAATGGCCTCAACTGACGACACACGGCATCCATCATCATGTAGTGTTACATCTATAGGAATGTGTCCTGAACTTGTACCCTGTCAAATGTTGACGTAATCAAGAAATATAACAAATAGATAAGTTTCACAGAAACCAGTAAAGTCCTGTGCTGCGCGGAGAGCGGCAGGTAGTGTGCACTGGAAGAGTCCATGAGAGCAGTAGTCCATCCGCTTTTGACGGGGTTACAGCAACCCTCGTCTATACATTATTCAGCGGCGTTGTCTCCTTGGTTTTCGGTGTTCGCCCTTTTCCGCATTTGCAGAGGACCACTGACAGTACTATTATTAACACGATAAGAGCCACCGCTATTCCTACAGCAACTAATATAGTATAGTCCAAATCTGGAAAGACAAAAGCGAGACAAAGAAGGGTTAGATGAAATAAAAACACTAAATTATTAACTATATATTGGCATGCAATAAATATATATGTATCTCATGTACCATCAAGATACATATGGGGGTTATTCCCTTTTTCACCAAAGCTCCACCTCCTATTAGCAAAATATTCCATATTTTTCAGCTGTTAAAATAGTTCTAGAGGATTTATTATATTCACGGGAGGCAGAAACGTCGTATCTTGTGCAATAGCAATACCTGAATGTATTATGTAGCTACCACATGTCAGGACACATGTGATGCCCGGCCCATTGAAGAGGTTTTTCCATCTCAAACACCTTGTAAATTTGCCAACTTTGGGATCCCCACCTACTGAAAAAAATGGGGGTGCACTGATGCCCATTTGGCCAGATGAATCCAAATGCAGACTTAATGGAGAGATGGCTGTGCATGAGTGGCAATTTTCATTAATATCTATGGGTGTGTCCACACTTTTTTTTTCCGGGAGGTTTTGGAGCAGAAATTCTCCTAATCCTCCTCAAAAAGTCAAAACATTGGAGATTCTGGAGAAAAAAAATTTGCATATACCCTAACATAAAAAACTAAACAACTCCTAAAGACTTGGATGGAAATTGCAAAGCACATGTAGCGTCATCCTGCCATCGACTGTGCCTGGATGTGGCTAGGCTACCATGGCTGGTAGAATGGGGACATGATGCCCCCCCCCCCCCCATCTTCTAGATAGGCCGGCTCCTAGCGGTGGCATCACCACCTACAAGGTATTAATGGCACATCCTGGGGATAGGTCATGAATGTCTGAAATGGTAAAATCCAGTTTTGGGCCCATAGTTGTTGCTTCAGCTTAATATACACCGCCCCCGGACAACTCCACTAATTAGTAAGATAGGAAGCCACAACACATTACAAGTAATGTGTTGGTAAACGAGGGGGGCAGAAAAATAGAAGAACTCGTAGGAACAGAGAGTGGTCTATATGGAAGCACATGTGACTTATTGACCTAATTGCGTGGGAATGGACTGCAAAGAATTAATAAAAGTGTTATGCAATAGGACCCAACTCCCACATGTCTACAGAGGTCATACGAGAGGAGTCAACTTACAATGAGGCACAAAACTCCAGTGGAGGGGAAAAACCCACTGGCAGCTGGAAAGCAAAAGCAAATTCAGAGTCGATGACATTTACATTGGCTTAGACATTAAAAGTAGAAATGCTTCTCCAAGGATCCATAAAAATAGTAGGGTTTAAAACTTTTCAGGAATTACAATGTATATTTTTTACACTTTCAGGGTTATTGAACACTTTGAGAGTTAGTAGCTAGCCACAGGATCAGTGATAACTTTGATTACTGGGGTTTCGACTGCTGGGACTCCCATTAATCCCAAGAAAGGGCTCCTGAAAAGGACCATCGAAATGAAGCAGCGCCTGGAGCATGAGAGAAAATGCTCTGATTATCATCTACGGGACTGAAGTAGAAAGCAGAATGCATGGCGCTTGTGTGACTCCATATGCAGGCATGAGATGGTCGGTTATGGCCGTCTAGACTAGAACATATCCCATGAGGTTTCTCTGCTTCTAAAGGAAAGTGATGCCATTCCCAAAAATGAAGATAAACTATATACGGCTATAAAAAAAATAAAATGGGGCTTTAAAGATTCTTTAACTTTTTTTTTGTTCAAACAAATCCTTGACTAAATCATTTTTTACAGGTGGAGCTTAAAACTGAGTCAATAGCAGAACATAATAGATACTGTACAGGAGGTGACACAGAAAAATGCAATAAATGCTGCTCCATCTGCAAGTCTAGGAAAAGGTTCCCAACATGATCCTCATACCGTAGTACACAGGTGCCTTGCTTTCTATGGCACATTCCATTACGGATCACTGTCACGGTCATGGGACTGGATTTTTTTTTTCCAATAGCTAAATGGAAGCATAATAAGCTAGCCATAGGCAACAGCTATTGTAGCCTCAGAAAAAAGAAAAAAAAAAACCTTTCTAGTTTTACAGCCAGTTTATTATTCCAACACATTCTTTGACTTTGAGCCGAATGTTTTGATAGCAAAAGATTAAAACCCCCAAAACAAACAGAACAAAACTCTTTACTTTGGACACATACCTCCACCATTTGATGGCGTGCACACTTCCTCCGAGTTTTGGCTCACACGGTTCGTTATGCGAGATGGAACTGATGCCTGGACATAGAAGCAATAACCGTCACCTTTCTCTGTATTTATGACAATGTCATTGGTGGAGGAGGATTGTGACTTCTGCGAGAAAAAAAATTATATACACATATAAATTGCAGACAATCGCCAACATTGTAAGTTAGTCATCTTTTACCAAATTATTGTACGGTGCCTTATATAAAGCAAGCACTTGCCAGAATGCAGCTCAAAGCATGCTCTATGCAGGCAATACAAAAAAAAAGTGTGAGGAATGGTGGGATATTTCAACCCTGAAACCATTAAAATTGTAAATTATGCACGTCTATTATACATGCGGTAACATCGGATCAGTATGAGACTTCATATTAAAGAAGCACTCCTCCCATCAAAGTTTTTATCTTCGTAATACATTGCAATAATCCTATTATATAGCCCTGTGCACTTACAATTGCTCATTTTGCCTTTCTACCTAGCTATTTCTCCTCTTTTTTTCAGCTTTATGTAGAAACAGGAAGTCTCTTTTTCCTTACATAAGCCATCCCTCCTCTTTAACTCCTGACTTTTTTTGCTCCCTCCTTCCCGGCAAGGGAATTTACAGTGATGTAGAATTGTACTTCTAATGATGACTCATGCAGGGAAAACGAGACTTCCTGTTTCTACATAGATCTTAGAAGGATTCATGGCCCATACTCAAATTAAAGCATCTTGAGTACCTTTTACGATTACTAGGTCCCCGTGAAGTCATGACATTGTCATGTCAGGGACCTAGTAAGAGCAAGATGGACCCAGGGTTCAGGCATTTAGGTGATGGCCAAGGAAGGTCTGGCTGTCCTGAAGTATAAAGAATGCTTGACCAAGGTATGTAGCATGAATTTTTTTTCTTCTCTTCGGAAATGATGATATGATAATGATCACGATATAGGAGCCTCTTCTTACCTTTCCTGTGCTGGAAGCCTTCCTGTAGTATAGTGTATAGGCAAAGTCATTTTGAAACATATCCCGCACTGTGATCACATTGTTATTAGCATTTCTGTAGGGTGTCGGGGTATCTCTGACAACTACAGTGAGACGGCTGTGGTCTTTATCAAATGTGTAGTTTTGGATCATCGGTTTTCCGATTATGGCTACAATGAAAAAGAAACAAGATCATGTAACTAATGGTAACCAAGGAATATTATAGAAGTATTACAGGAATATTTGCCCTGCCCCCTAAATACTAAAAACAAAAAAAAACGTGTTTTGATAGTTCAACTCTATGCCAAAGATATGGATCTGCTGATACTGATGGAAGACAACTTAGGGGGTTGCCTACATTTTTAGGGTATGTTTGGATCCAAATATTGGGAAGTCATTGTGGTTGACGAGAAAACCAACTCTCCGACATGTCATCTGATGAGGCCAGAAGCTAAACCACTTGCTATAAAGCGGATCCTTACAATTAAATTCAGGTTAAAAAATTGGAAAAACCCTTTGAACACCCAGTTATGCATGACATCCAACAGAAAGTTGGTTCACATTTTCCATACACAAGGACTAAAACAGAAAACCCCCCACAAAAACTTAACAGAAAAATAAGGTAAACAGTGATCCTTCAATAATTTTATGAGAACAGTGCAATTTTAGTAATAAGGTTTCATCCTCGTTTTCATTGCAGATTTATTGACTCCCCCCACGTTGTCTTTATTATTAGAATAGAATGAACACATACTTTGCAGATAAGGTGTGAAAGTTGGTCCTTCCGCATAAGGAAACTCCTCAGCATGAACTTCGATTGATGACGATGGTCTGATTTCTGAAACAATCCGAACTTCATAGGTGCTGTTAATATCCTTCATAAGATCTGAAACATCGCACGTGGTGGCCGTGGTGTATGGACACTTCTTCGTCCAGTCTTGCGAAAGTGGACTAGAAAGACAAAAACCAGACGTTAGTCGACATTTCTTTATCTCTGCATATAGGATGGCTGCCAGATTCCCATGGGCAACCTGAAACTTAGATAAAAACATAAAGCGAAAAGACCGCTTCAGAGATAGCCTAAAAAATGCCAAACTAATGGGTATGACACCACGAACAATCAATGGTCCCTCTGAAGTGGTGAAAAAGTAATTTGCGCATAATGAATATATATGGTTGGTTGTCCGTTCTCATTCAACCCAGTAGCAGCGAAGAGGACAAACAATTCTCTTTTCTCACGGAAAGATCAGTCTGACAAACACCGAACTAATCTGGAATCTCACAAACCCAGAAGTAGAGGACAGGTCAAAAATATCCAATTACGGGACCACCAGTGAGTAGTCGGGTGGTAGCGGCATATTTCATGTTAGAATTCTACTTGTAGACGTTCTCCATCGTCAGCAAGTACATTTTCTACAATTTATTACCATCCTATAATGCAGATTGTCTAATGTATAAAGTTTTGAGCAGAAGTTTTAGGCAGGCGTGGCGAAAGAAAAAAAATGCAATGTAAGAATATTTTAGTTTTTATATCAAAGAGAAAATCTAGTGAGTGCTTTTGTTCATTCACTTTGCATTGTTAAAAACACAATTTTAACTATTTTTAAAGTATTTTTTGCCAAACTCCTGCCTTAAACCCATGCACAGCCCTGTGTGTTGTCTTTCCTACACCTAATCTGTAGCTTAGGAACCAGTTCTACTGATCCTTTGAGTCATAATTCCGCAGTAAAGGTGGAATTCATGTTATCGTATTACCTTGCAGCTCTTATCATTCCTTCTAAAGTAAAATTTCACGAGTACTTGTAACATAACATGCAGGGACAAGCTCGCGCCAGGACTACCCGTACATTATGCCAATACCTCCACTATCAGCAATTCTGCCTCTGCACAGTAATCTAGAACAAATGTTCCACACCTCAAAAAAAAAGCAATGATCCTGACAAAGCAACCAACATCTAGCTATTCCAGGAAATCATTGACAGACAAGTATTGTCAGATAATTCCAATAGCAAAGTTATGCAATAGAAGCCGTGATTAATAAATAATTTGTGGTGCCTCCAGGATGCCACATTGTGAGTTGTCAGTGTGGCGTCCATAGTTATAACCAATTCCTACTCACAGCGGGTGCCACCTAGCTTTACCAAAAAACATTAGAACTTGTTAAATCTATACTTTTCCAACTTGATAGTCTGGATCACCATCTATGAAACGTAGAGGCAACGTTGCTCCTTGTGGAGAGTGACATGTCAAGCCTGACATGCCAAGTACCCCAAAAGAGTGCCTGAAGATTGAGATTTTGACTTTTATCCCAAGTTATGTGACAAAGTCGATATCGACTTTTAGGATCAGCAACTTTCTATTGTTGGATCTAGAGTTGCGGTCCTCTTCCTCTCTGGAGGGACAATGTGCTCATCATTTCATAGATATGCAGAGAGACGTTTATCACTCACCTTCTCAGCAAAACACTGTACGTATAGTTTGTAGGTTTTGGATTCCAGTCTAAAATGGTTTTCAAGTTGATGGATGACCAACTGATGCCTGTCGCCGTGGGAAAGTTCTCACCTACAAAAGATGAATGACATTTTAAGGATTAACAAGCTCCTGTTTCAAAGATACTTAGTGTTTAATTCTACATCTCAAAAGGAAGTAAGCGAGTTACTAAATAAACACAAGCACGGTTTTACTATGGTCAATGCTGAAGAATATTAATTATCCTTATGTATCACGATTGCGTCAATGGCCCTAGATCTCTACGTGACCCAATATAGTCAGAAACATCTCCGGTCTCCTTAGAGGTTTGCGCCGTTGCTCTGCCACTTAGGGGGATGTGCATACAATGTCTTTTTTTAGGTTGAACCCACCTGAAAAAGCCATAAAAAAAGCCAAAGAGAACGAACATATGCACAGCAATATCAAAATATCTTGCGGTGCATACGTGCCATGTTTTATGACTTCTTTTAAGTGCTTCGGGCTACGAAAGCCGTGAAGTGGCTAAAAGAAGTGACCGGTCACTCCTTCTTGTGGCGTTTGCTTGGAAACCACTGCCATGTTATATATGGAATTAAGGGGAAAAAAAAATTCACAAAACACCATTCGGGGGAAAAAAAAAAAGTCTTCAGTGACCATAAACTTCATAAACTCCCAAGAGTGAGAAAAGAAAGTTTATCAGGCCATTCCGCAAACATATGAACAAAATAAGCCTAAAAGTAGATTCTGGTGCTTGGCATCAAGTATAATTCTTCATCATGTATTATGTCATGGCACAAACACTGATGGACACAGACGAAAGAGTGCAAAGTACAATATATGGGCAATTTGTAGTCCAATTTCACCTGCGTTGGGGCTCTGTGCGGCCATACGGGTGGCAGCAATGATATCCACCCCTGGGCACAAAATGTTGTGAACTAATGCAAAGTTTAAATATTTCTATTTGTGGCCGTAGTAAGGTTTAAAGGTTAATCTGAATTAGGTCGGGGTCAGACTTGTGAGTACAATGAGAAAAACTCGCATCAATACCTGGCACTGCCACCGCACACTCCAGTCCTGAGTGCCAGCGGCAGCGCCGGGTATTGATGCGAATTTCTCGCATTGTACTTGCAAGTGTGACCCCGGCCTTAATAATGAATCGGATTTCACATTTTGCTGCATGTACACAAATACTGGTGACCAACAAGGAAAGCCGGCAATAGATATCAGCCGGTATGAGCTCCGGCTGCACAATATCCTGTACTGCTTTCCAAGTGCTGATGGAGGCATGAGGACGGAGGCATAAAGATGGAGGCAGGGTATTTCTAATTGAAGGATATTGTTGGAAACATGCTGATGAGTTACTTCCAAATCAAACTCAAGTTTCTAGTTGTCGCTACTTTACAGTAGTTCACAAAATATGCAAAAGACAACACAGATCTCAACATATTGATTATCGCCATGAAAATACACAGTAAATACAGATATTTATATAGCAAAGGTCGGAAAACTTGTCTCTGGGATCACATTAGCAAAGCAAAACAAAATCAGAACTTCTGATGCTGAGCGAGGCCTCGTTCAGGTGACCATTTTTGTCTTATTACATGTGCAAAAAAAAAAAAAGGTACCGATTTCCGTTAGTGTGCTGGGTCACATTATCATTGTCGTACATCAGTTTTTTCTACCTGTGTCTAAAATGCAAAAAAAAAATACAGATTCCAAGCTTCTTCTACCGATTAGCTACTCGAAAATGTAGAGCACTCAGATGACAAAATGGGTTCTATGAGTTTTTGGGTTTTTTTTGCAGACACTGCAAAACAAATATGGATACGTGAACAGCTTTAAAGCCTATAACGCTACATTCCCACGAGGAGTTTTTGATGTTGTAGATTTTCGAAAAAACGACAGTAACTTATTTTATGTAATAGGTGGAGAAAATCTACATCAAAAATTCACCATAGGAACAGAGGCCAATGGGTGCATGTTTTATCCATGAAAAACACAGATAACACAAGTATGTGAAACATTGCTCAACTAACGAGGCCACCGAATGTGGAAAACTCTTAAACTTGTCAGATATTGCAAGTCCACATTCTATACGGCCATAGGGCGTGACAAGGCTACATTAACAATGAAATTTAAAGGAGGATAGCAGATAAGAAAATTTCGTCCGAATCACTAAAATTCACAATAAATCCCAATGAAAAAAAAAAAAAATATATATATATATATGAGACTTGATACTGTACAATATAAACAAGAGAGAAAGATAAGCACAGCAGCAACCAGGAAAATGTAGCAAAAAAAAAAAGGAATGCCTTCGTCACTACATATAGATTTATACATGATCAAGTCAAATTCTAGAAATACTTAAAGACACAACATTAGGTATCTCACCATATTAAAGGGGACCACATTATTCTAGTTCACCCCCAGCACACCTATTATATAGAGACCACCTAACTAAAGCAGACCATGTCCCATGCCAAACAATGAGCAGTGATGATAATACATAAATAGTAAGAAAGTATACTAAAATATTTTGAGATTAAATTAAGTTACTTTCCCATTTATTGTCCTGGTTGCTGCACACACGTATTTATCCAATTAATCCCAATGATACATGATGAGGTTGTGTTCTTGAGGGGGAACGTGTCCCCCCCATACAACAAAAGTCTTCCTGTTTGATAATCTCCCCAATGAATGTTGCCCCCAGCCTCATCCCAAACTGTACAAAACAATATTGTGCCCGCTGCGACGCAACAGATGTGTTAGTATCACGTGAAATGTCTCTAGACCATATATGATATGTGAAGATATTATTTTTGCATTCATTGTGCAAGTCCTTGGGATAAGTGATCCTAACAACAGGCCTCATTTCACAATTTTCTCCATGGATGTAGCTTCCGCTTGTAAATTTAAAACATACGGAGTTAATTAGGGGTCACAATAAAACTATGTTCTCCTCAGAGAGCGGTTCTGACTTCAAAAGATCCCTGGAAATGGTTTTATCCCTTGAGAATATGTTTAACATTGTAGAAAGCCAACTAAATGACCGTGTCCAATCACAGACGTTGTGGCCTCCGCTTGTGTACTGTATATTGTGCCATATGTTCACCCTGTGACGTGAAGATTATAGAGTTGTACACCTAATACCCAGGGCTACAGAATGTGAGAACACAGAGTACCGATACCATGGTATGTAAAATATGCCAGAATGGGGAAAAAGGGTGGGAAATGGAGAGAAAGCCTAGATCTCCTGCAGCCATGTCCTTACTCAAATAAGCCTAGATCTCCTGCAGCCATGTCCTCACGTAAACCTGGATCTCCTGCAGCCATGTCTTTACTCATGTAAGCCTAGATCTCCTGCAGCCATGTCCTTACTTACGTAAGCCTAGATCTCCTGCAGCCATGTCCTCACGTAAACCTGGATCTCCTGCAGCCATGTCCTTACTCATGTAAGCCTAGATCTCCTGCAGCCATGTCCTTACTCAAATAAGCCTAGATCTCCTGCAGCCATGTCCTCACGTAAACCTGGATCTCCTGCAGCCATGTCTTTACTCATGTAAGCCTAGATCTCCTGCAGCCATGTCCTCAAGTAAACCTGGATCTCCTGCAGCCATGTCCTTACTCATGTAAGCATAGATCTCCTGCAGCTATATCCTTACTCACGTAAGCCTAGATCTCCTGCAGCTATATCCTTACTCACGTAAGCCTAGATCTCCTGCAGCCATGTCCTTACTCACTTAAACCTGGATCTCCTGCTGCCATATCCTTACTCACGTAAGCCTAGATCTCCTGCAGCCATGTCCTCACGTAAACCTGGATCTCCTGCAGCCATGTCCTTACTCACGTAAGCCTAGATCTCCTGCAGCCATGTCCTTACTCACGTAAGCCTAGATCTCCTGCAGCCATGTCCTCACGTAAACCTGGATCTCCTGCAGCCATGTCCTTACTCATGTAAGCCTAGATCTCCTGCAGCCATGTCCTTACTTACGTAAGCCTAGCTCTCCTGCAGTCATGTCCTCACATAAACCTGGATCTCCTGCAGCCATGTCCTTACTCATGTAAGCCTAGATCTCCTGCAACCATGTCCTTACTCACGCAAGCCTAGATCTCCTGCAACCATGTCCTTACTCACGTAAACCTAGATCTCCTGCAGCCATGTCCTTACTCACAGGATGAAGTTTTTTAGGATTATTTCTATGCAATGTGGAGCTCTACCTTGATAGGTGCATACAGGGACAAGGAGGCGCTATATGATAATTACCCCTCAAGAGTCATCTGGTTGGTGCCAATGAGGAGAAGACACATGCAATTCCATGCCATTCCTTGCTTGACTGATGTCCCATAGGCTGGGAAGGGGGTGGTGTTGGGGGTGTACAAAGTTCCAACCCAGCACTCTCCTTTCTTTAGATGACATTAGAGCCATCTGGAAATTATGTATCCCATGTGGAGTGTCAGGTAAGCCAAACTCTTGCAATCACGAGTTTAGACCATTCAAAACAATTTCTATTAAAGGGAACATGTCACTGTGAAAATGCCGCCCATTCTGCAGGCACCATGTCATAGAGCAGGAGGAGAGGAGCAGATTGATATATAGTTTTGCAAGAAAATATCCAGTACAACCCATGATTTCATCATTTATTCCTCTGCTGGTTCTGGGATTTCTGGTCCAGTGGGCGGTCCTATCAGTGACTGACAGCTTTCTATATAGAAGTGTGCATACAGAGGGTGCTGTCAGTCACTGATAGAACCGCCCACTGGACCGGAAATCCCAGAAATAGCAGAGGAATAAATGATGGGAACCCAGGTTATACTGAATATTTTCTCACAAAATGATATATCAATCTGCTCAGCTCTCTCTGCTCGGTAACATGCTGCCTGCAGATCGCAATGCATTTTCTTGGTGACAGGTTCCCTTAAATTTCTATGGGAAACTGAGGTTTTTAAGAATTTTTTTTTCTGCACAAGTTTTGAGAAAAAGAAAGACAAAAAAAAGTGCACATTGCTTCTTAGAAGCGGAGCCTGATGGTATCTGCTCCAACTAGGCACTGTCAAATCAAAAGACTGAAAAAAAAAAACCCTTTTCCAAAACAATTTTAGAAAACATTTTTTTTTTAATGCGGACTCATTTAAAAGTCAACGTTGAAGAGAGGTTTTATCTATGTGGATTTTGAAGTCAGTCTGGTTCCAAACATACATGTAAAAAAACCCTCCCCTCAGGTAAAGGAAACCTCTCCGTAAGGGAGCGTTCCGTCAAGAATGTCGGGCTTGAAAAACTTGTCCAAGAGCGTTCCGTGCGAACGTAAACGTTCTCTTATGTTGCGGCCCACTGTTCTAGGACATGTGAGAGTGACGGAGGCGATCAGTATATATCATACAGGTAACAGAAGTCTAGGAGTTCCCAGGATCTGGGGTCCTGAACTTGACCTTCAGCGTCCTGTCCTTACTGGTCAAGAGACTCTCAGAACATTAGAGCGTCCATAAATATTGACATCAGTATAAGAAGAGTTTACACTCCGAATAACACTAGGGTTACTGACACTCATCACTTTATAGGACAGGCTGGGGGTCTCACCTTGTGCTGAGGTCCTCTGCCAGCAGAAGACAGCCACAAGCAGCAGACTCAGTAGACAGCGCATGGTGTGATATAATCCGGGGGATGAGATGAGGGCAGTAGTCCTGGGGCGCCGGTAATCCGGGGAGAAGAGATGATACTTGTCAGTCCTCCCGGACTCTGCTGCTGTGTGAGGGGAGCTCTGTGTGGGACTTGTCCTGCCCGCAGCTCCCTTTATACTCACCTGACTGGGAGGAGAGTCCTGCCTGACTCACTGCACAGCTCTTCCTGTCATTACCGCCCGGTGCCGCCAGAGGCCGCTCTCTGCGCTAATTAGAACTACAAATTACAGAAGTTGCGGAGTCGCCTGTAGTCAAAAGTCCTGTATAATCAGAAGACAGACAGTGGGACTGGTGAGAATCACACGTCTGGGGGCTGCATTCCTTATCAGGACTCATAGCAGTCTGTCTATTATCTATCTATCTGTCTGTCTCATCTTGTATCTATCTATCATCTATCTATCTATCTATCTATCTGTCTGTCTCATCTTGTATCTATCTATCTATCTATCTACCTATCTATTATCTATCTATCATCTATCTATCTGTCTGTCTCATCTTGTATCTATCTATCTATCTATCTATCATCTATCTATCTATCTGTCTATCTGTCTATCTATCTATCTATCTGTCTATCTATCTATCTATCTATCTATCATCTATCTGTCTATCTATCTGTCTATCTATCTATCTATCTATCTATCATCTATCATCTATCTATCTGTCTATCTATCTATCATCTATCTGTCTATCTGTCTATCTATCTACCTATCTATTATCTATCTATCATCTATCTATCTGTCTGTCTCATCTTGTATCTATCTATCATCTATCTATCTATCTATCTATCATCTATCTATCTATCTATCTGTCTATCTATCTACCTATCTATTATCTATCTATCATCTATCTATCTATCTATCTATCTATCTGTCTCATCTTGTATCTATCTATCATCTATCTATCTATCTATCTATCTATCTATCATCTATCTATCATCTATCTATCTATCTATCTATCTATCTATCTATCATCTATCTATCATCTATCTATCTATCTATCTATCTATTATCTATCTATCTATCTATCATCTATCATCTATCTATCTATTATCTATCTATCTATCTATTATCTATCTATCATCTATCTATCTATCTATCATCTATCTATCTGTCTATCTATCTATCATCTATCTGTCTATCTGTCTATCTATCTACCTATCTATTATCTATCTATCATCTATCTATCTATCTATCATCTATCTATCTGTCTATCTATCTATCATCTATCTGTCTATCTGTCTATCTATCTACCTATCTATTATCTATCTATCATCTATCTATCTGTCTGTCTCATCTTGTATCTATCTATCATCTATCTATCTATCTATCTATCTATCATCTATCTATCTATCTATCTGTCTATCTATCTACCTATCTATTATCTATCTATCATCTATCTATCTATCTATCTATCTATCTGTCTCATCTTGTATCTATCTATCATCTATCTATCTATCTATCTATCTATCTATCTATCATCTATCTATCATCTATCTATCTATCTATCTATCTATCTATCATCTATCTATCATCTATCTATCTATCTATCTATCTATCTATCTATCTATCTATCTATCTATTATCTATCTATCTATCTATCTATCATCTATCATCTATCTATCTATCATCTATCTATCTATCTATTATCTATCTATCATCTATCTATCTATCTATCATCTATCTATCATCTATCTATCTATCTATCTATTATCTATCTATCATCTATCTATCTATCTATCTATCTATCTATTATCTATCTATCATCTATCTATCTATCATCTATCTATCTATCATCTATCTATCTATCTATCTATCATCTATCTATCTATCTATCTATCATCTATCTATCTATCTATCTATCATCTATCTATCTATTATCTATCTATCTATCTATCTATTATCTATCTATCATCTATCTATCTATCTATCTATTATCTATCTATCATCTATCTATCTATCATCTATCTATCTATCATCTATCTATCTATCTATCTATCTATCTATCATCTATCTATCTGTCTATCTATTATCTATCTATCTATCTATCTATCTGTCTGTCTATCCATCTATCTATCTGTCTGTCTATGTACCTATCATCCATCTGTCTATCTATCTATGTATACAAAAAGAAAGAGAGGAGTACAAAAACCCGCTTAATATATCAAGAAGGATTTTATTCAATAAACATCACACAATAATTACAAATTACAATAACAAATTTATATATACGGCATATATATGTATATATATATATATATATGTGTGAAAGTCCTTCACTTATATATATATATATATATTTTATTTATTTATTATTGTGTGATGTTTATTGAATAAAATCCTTCTTGATATTTTAAACGGGATTTGGTACTCCTCTCTTTCTTTGTGTATACATATTCATGTTTTGGAGTATACCTGTTTTTTTCTAATATTTTATGGTATTAGACCTATTTTTGCTCTATTTTTCTTGTTTCTATTATCTATCTATCTATCTATCATCTATAATGTATCTATAGTATCTATCACAGAATAACAATAAAAGCCATACAACAAAACAGACAAGTTACTATAGGTGAATCAAGCAGGGAAAATTAGCCAAAGTCAAAGTGTCAGCTCTATTGAGAAGTATGACATACAGGAACAAAATGAAAATGAATGAAAGATAGATACCCCTAAAGCCTGCAAAAAAAATTGTAGAAAAAAATAGTGAAGTGCCTAAGTCCATGGTTTTCCCAACAACACCCTGTGTGTGTTTCGCCAGTAGCTTTGTCTGTGGTGATGAAACAGTTGCCTAAACGCATCAACAACTTATCAAACGTATTTATTTTCCAAAAGCATGACGGGTACAGTATATGTGAAGGTTCCTGACAAAACTGGTCTGACATGGAGATCTTTTGCAAACTGCCTTCCCTACCAATGCATGCAGGTACTTGGTGTCCCAATATTGGATAGCAATGGAGGAGAACCTGAGATGCACCCAGAGACATATTTTTCCTCCTATGGATTCAATGTGGAACTGAACAAAGTTAAATGGGATCTGCTAACTCTCATGAGTTGTTTATTTTTTACTTTTATTCCCCATTCAGACTTTTTGGGGGATGATTCTCCAATAAAGAGTCTCCACTTGTTCACATTGTACTCAGTGTTAAATATTTCCATCTGCCCAGGAACATTACTGCAATACACTACAGCACAGTCTTGAGAAAAGTATGGAAGGAAGTCCTTTTCTCTGATTCTGTACCGTGAAAAACAGATGCCAGGAGCTAGCAGGTTCTTTTCCTAGAGCCTAAAAAAATTATGCAGAATGTTTAGGAAGGTCCAAGTCCGACTAAATAAATTAATTTGAGCTGTGGTTCATTTGGACAAGCGTGAAAGTCTTCATCAAAATCCTGCTCTTCGTGTTCTGAATCTTCTGAATCAGGTGTATCTTCAAGTTTCTCAGGAGTTGAAGGGACAGGTATTGCTGGACCATGAGGCACAGGGCGATATATAATTTTCTTATTTTAAGGTTAAATCCCGCAACGTTGTATGTACAAAATTAGCAGTCATCACTTTGATTTCTCGGTTCCCTCCAGATCATAGGCACACCAAAATGAAAGCTCTCCTTCCCTTCAGACCACTGTTGTAGTTCTTCTGCATAAACAGAACACACTACATGTGAAGCCCACGACTTGTCCTGATCACCTAGTTTTACACCATTACACCATAGAATCATAGAATCATAGAATCGTAGAGTTGGAAGGGACCTCCTGGGCCATCTGGTCCAACCCCCTGCTCAAAGCAGGATTCGCTAAATCATCCCAGACAGATGTCTGTCCAGCCTCTGTTTGAAGACTTCTATTGCAGGAGAACTCACCACTTCTCGTGGCAGCCTGTTCCACTCATTGATCACTCTAACTGTCAAAAAGTTTTTTCTAATATCTAATCTATGTCTCCTCCCATTCAGTTTCATCCCATTGCTTCTAATCTTTCCTTGTGCAAATGAGAATAAAGTTGATCCTTCTACAATGTGACAGCCCTTGAGATATTTGTAGACAGCTATTAAGTCTCCTCTCAGTCTTCTCTTTTGCAAGCTAAACATTCCCAAATCCTGCAACCTTTCCTCATAAGACAGGGTTTGCAGACCGGTCACCATTCTGGTCGCTCTTTTCTGAACTTGCTCCAGTTTGTTGATGTCTTTTTTAAAATGTGGCGCCCAAAACTGGACACAGTATTCCAGATGAGGTCTGACCAAAGAGGAGTAGAGGGAAATAATGACTTCACGTGATCTAGACTGTATGCTTCTGTTAATACATCCTAGAATTGCATTTGCCTTTTTTTGCTGCTGAATCACACTGTTGACTCATATTCAGTCTGTGATCTATTAGTATACCCAAGTCTTTTTCACATGTGCTGTTGCTTAGCCCTATTCCTCCCATTCTGTATATGGTTTTTTCATTTTTAGTGCCCAGATGTAGTACTTTGCATTTTTCCCTGTTAAAAACCATTCTGTTAGTTGCTGCTCACTGCTCCAATTTATTTATATCTTTTTGAATCCTGTCTCTCTTGTCTAGTATTAGCTATCCCTCCTAGCTTTGTGTCATCAGCAAATTTAATCAGTTTACCCTCAATTCCTTCATCTAAATCGTTGATAAAGATGTTGAACAATACAGGGCCCAGGACAAAGCCCTGTGGTACTCTACTTGAGACATTCTTCCAACTGGATGTGCAGCCATTTACGACCACTCTTTGGGTCTGATCACTAAGCCAGTTATGAATCCACCTAACAGTTGCCTTGTCCATTCCATACTTAGTCATTTTTTCAAAAAGGATTGTGTGAGATACTTTGTCAAATGCTTTGCTGAAGTCAAGATATACAATATCTAGAGCATTTCCCTGATCCACCCAATCAGGGATTCTGTCATAGAAGGAAATTAAGTAAGTTAGGCTGACATGACTTATTAGTTACAAACCCATGCTGACTCTGTTTAATCACTTCATTCTTATCCAGGTACTTACATACATGTTGTTTAATAATTTGTTCAAAGATCTTTCCTGGTATAGAAGTCAGACTCACCGGCCTATAGTTGCCTGGGTCCACCTTCTTCCCCTTTTTGAAGATAGGAACAACATTTGCTCTTTTCCAGTCTTCTGGGACTTCTCCTGTTCTCCTAGAATTTTCAAAGATTATGGAGAGGGGTTCAAAAATGTCTTCTGCTACCTCCTTCAGTACTTTGGGGTGTAATTAAATCTGGACCTGGAGACTTGAATTCATTTAGTTTAGCTAAGTGTTTCCTCGCTATCTTTCTGTCTATAGATATCCTGGATTCTTCTATTCCCTTAATAGGACAGTGAAGAACAGTTGATGTTACATTTCCTTTCTGAGAGAAAACAGATGCAAAATAGGAATTTAAAAGTTCGGCCTTCTCAGCATCTTGTCTTACCATTTCATCATTTTCATCCTGTAAAAATGCTATAGCATCTTTGACTTTTCTTTTACTTTTGACATATCCCCAAAATCCTTTATTATTGCTTTTGACGTCTCTTGCAAGCCTAAATTCTTTGTCAGCTTTAGTAATCTGATTCGTGCCCTGCAGGTTCTGCAGACAGCATTATATTCTTCTTTAGATATGCCTCCCTCTTTCCATTTTATAAACTTTTCTTTCTTCCTTTTTAGCATGTGCTTAAGTTCTGTGTTCATCCATCCTGGTTTCCTTAAATGCTTCCTATTCTTCCCTCTTTTCGGAATTGTTAACAATTGTGCTTTGAGAATTTCATTTTTCAAGATTTCCCATTCTTCCTGGATATTTTTGTCTTTAAGGATATCCAGCCATTGGATCCCTCCAATTCTCTTTCTGAATCCCTTAAAATCTGCCTTTCTGAAATCTAACCTTGACGTCTGAGTCTTCACAGGTCTTCCTCCTCTAGTTATCCAAAATTCTAAAATAGCATGGTCGCTACCTCCTAGGGTCCCAGCCACTTATACCTCCTCAACCATTTCCTCCCTGTTTATAAGGATTAGATCCAAGGTAGCAGTTCCCCTTGTTTTCTCCCCTACCTTTTGGAAGATAAAGTTGTCAGCAAGAGAGGATAAGAATTTCCTTGACCTGTTAGTTTTGCCTGAGAGAGATTCCCAACAAATGTCTGGGTAGTTGAAATCTCCCATGACAACTATGTCATATTTTTTGGAGAACTTGGCCATTTGATGCATAAAGAGTTCATCCATATCTTCAGCTTGCACAGGTGGCCTGTAGTAAATGCCTACAATGGTGTCCTTTCCATTGTTCTGTCCTTGTATTCTTACCCAAACAGTTTCCACAGAACTCCCAGTCTCTGAAGCTTCAATCTCTGTGCAGATATACGCGTTTCTAACATACAATGCGACACCCCTTCCTTTTTTATCAAGTCTGTTTCTTGCAAATAAGTTGTATCCTTCTAGTCTTGTATTCCAATCATGTGTATTGTCCCACCAAGTTTCAGTGATTCAAATGACATATTTCTTTTCCTGTGTTAGTAGTTCCAATTCTCCTTGTTTGTTGCCCATGCTTTGTGCATTAGTATAGAAACATTTTAGTTTGTGATTGGTTTCTCTTTCTCCAATATTTTTATTATTTAGATTCTTTTGTCTTTGTTCTTCCTTTCCACTTCTAATAGCAGAGTTCTCAATAGCATTTGTCAGGTGTATGGCTTTTTCTGGTCTTTTGCTTCCCTTCCCACATTGTTCTAGTTTAAAGCTCTCCTTACAAGTGTAGCAAGGCGACTTCCAAATACATGTTTTCCAGTCTTCGTAAGGTGCACCCCATCTCTAGCAAGTAGTACATCGTAAAGGTAATTCACTCCGTGATCCAGAAATCCAAAACCTTGCTGACGGCACCATCGACGTAGCCAGTTGTTCAGTTACGTATTATGCACTTTTCTAGCGAAGTCCGTAATGTTCCTTCATTGTTTCTTCACTGCAAAACAACCGCAAGTATAGCAAAAGTTGTCGGGTGAATTACGACACCCCTTGTAGCCATTTTGATCACAAAGTTAGAAACAGAAGCTTAATCCACCTCAACGACTAAGTACTGAAAGGAATCTTGGCAAGCACATCACCACACTGCTATGAACTCTGTCTAAGGCCGGGGTCAGACTTGCGAGAGCAATGCGAGAAACTCGTGCGAGTCTCTTGCATCAATGCCTTGATCAAGGTCAATTATACGCTTCTTCTCCTGACATCACGCCAGCCTTTCTAGAAAACACCGGCGATTGTCTAAACGCTGTGTCTAATATCATGTCCTCACTATATCTGAAACTGAACCTGTCAAAGACTGAACTCCTGGTGTTTCCTCCCGCTACTAATGTACCTATACCCGACATTGCTCTCTCTGTGTGTGGTTCCACTATTACTCCCCAGCAACATGCCCGCTGTCTTGGGGTCATACTTGATTCCGAGCTTTCCTTTGCCCCCCACATTCGATCACTGGCTCGCTCTTGTCATCTGCACCTCAAAAACATTTCTAGAATTCGACCTTTTCTTACTTTTGACTCTGCAAAAACTCTTACTGTTTCTCTTATTCATTCTCGTCTCGACTATTGTAACTCTCTTCTAATCGGTCTCCCTCGTACCAAACTCTCCCCTCTCCAATCTGTCTTGAATGCTGCAGCCAGGATCATATTCCTCAGCAATCATTACACCGATGCCTCTACCTTGTGCCAGTCATTACACTGGCTACCCATCCACTCCAGAATTCAGTATAAACTTATTACCCTGACCCACAAAGCCCTCCATGGCTCAGCACCAACCTACATCTCCTCCCTTGTTTCAGTATACCACCCTACCCGCGCCCTCTGTTCTGCTGATGACCTGAGGTTGGTATCCTCAATAGTCAGAACCTCCCACTCCCGTCTCCAAGACTATACACGTGCCGCGCCAATTCTTTGGAATGCACTTCCCAGGTCAATACGATTAGTCCCCAATCCCCACAATTTTAAGCGTGTCCTGAAAACACATTTATTCAGACTGGCCTATCGCCTCAACACATTAACCTAATCTATCCCTGTGTGGCACAGCCAAAAGTTTTACCATAACCAGATTTCCCGCATCATGTTCCCACATGCTTTATGCATCCATTAGCCCTCTGTGTCTGTACTGTCACACACTTAACATTATGGCTGGTCCAAACAATCAGGGCAATTGTTACCACCCACCTTTCGTGTCTACCTCTTTCCTCATAGACAGTAAGCTTGCGAGCAGGGCCCTCTTTCCTCTTGGTATTTGTTATAATCTACTGTATGTGATTATTGTTATGCTGTAATGTCTATAGTCAGTACAATTCCCCTCTGAAATGTAAAGTGCTGCGGAATATGTCGGCGCTATAAAAATAAAATTTATTATTATTATTAATGCCTGGCACTACTGCCGGCACTCGGGACCGGACTGTGAGGCTGCATAGAAATACATGCAGCCGCACTCTCCGATCCCGAGTGCCGGCGGCAGTGCCGGGTATTGACATGTGAGACTCTCGTGAGTTTCTCGCATTGTACTTACAAGTCTGACCTCGGCCTAAATAAAAATCTGCCTTTGCTTCCCATAGCAAACAATCACAGTGCAGTTTTCAGTTCTTATACTGCTGAGGTAAAATGAAAGATGTGCTATTATTGGTGCTATGGACACCACCACATTCTTTAAGTTGGGTTAAGAAAATCTTCTTTGCCCAGAGCAGACAATCGCAGCACAGAGTCCCATTAATTTCTAACCAATGTAATTACATCAATATCATCCATCAAAGGTCAGGCAAAGGGGTCAAAGTATGGTGCAAGAAAAAACCTATGGATTCAGTGTTTGTGAAAAAACTATACGTAGCCTGCCAGTCGGTGATTCCATGGCTCTTTGTTCCTGGTGACCTTGTAAAGCCCTTTTGGATTCTTCAGGGGAGTTGTATTGCACGTGTTACTCCATGCAGAGTATAGGGTTATAAAGCTGCCATTCCTCCTGTGGAATGTGCACCTCTCAGAATGGATGTATGGATCTTTTTGTTGGGGGATCTACATTATTTGCCCTTCTACACTCACAACTTGCTACTTATTTACATTCAGTGAGTAAACCTCCATTTTGATAGGACGTGGGTTTAGATTTTCTCCCTTTTGTCCTTTATTCTGTGCGCTAGACGATGGATCCAGAGGAACCAAGATCCCTTAAAAAAATAAACATTGAAATAATGCATCACCAGAAAATAAACCCATTACCATTTCATATATAATATATACAAAGTAAGGCTAGTTTCACACTAGCGTTTTGGAGCGCAGCGACGGCCTGCGCACGGCCGCCGCTAAGCCCCGCCCCTGCCCCGCCTCCACCAGTATCTCCGCCTCCGGGCGCATGACGTTGCATGCGTCATGCGTCCCCTATCTTCATCACAGAGGGCGCAGGCCGTGCGCAGTCTGCGCACAGTCTGCGTTTGGCGGCGCATGCGTCCTTTTGACGGTGCGCCGAGCAGCGCCAAATGCAACCTGTTGAGATACTGGTGGAGGCGGGGCAGGGGCGGGGCTTAGCGGCGGCCGTGCGCAGGCCGTCGCTGCTCTCCAAAACGCTAGTGTGAAACTAGCCTAAACCATAAAAAATATAACGTAAAGGCAAACGCCCCAATCACTGTCACATACAATAATATAAGACATGCAGGAGTATCTGATATCATCCACTACACACATATATATTTTATTACTCTATATCTGGTATAATCCTGCTCTATACAAGTTTTAATATGTTTCCACTGTCCATGCGTGAGATTCATTGGGAAACCCTACAACTAATGAAGAGCATATACTGGACAGAGATAGAAATGTTTGGTCAGACTTTATGACCTTGATGCTAATGGTTGTGTGGTGGTCATGATGTGACCTACGTTAATAGATGCTGGTTAGAGAACTTGGTGGTGATGACTCTAGGATGAGCGATTCTTATTGGAGCGATATCACATTATTTCTAAGCTTTGCTTTGACTCTTTTCCAGTTTCATCTTACAGAATTATATGAACATGAACTAGTCTGAATTGCTTGCATAATCCTGTATATTCTTTATTCATTATTTAGCTTCTTTACTGACTCAAGTTTACCACCTTCATGTCTGATCATGAAAAAGAATGTGGAAAGTTCATCGAGCTGCCTAATTTACAATACAGATTTATCAATGGTAACAACACCCATTGAATGCCTCCAGCAACTTTTTCCTTGTAACTGAGCCTGAACATAGTTAGTATATATTCGGTATGATGACTTCTATAAAATATATAAAGTAAAGGTGGGGCTGGCAATTTATGGCCTGGAGGAGAAAAAGAATGAACATGATTATATGGGTAATGGGGCCAAAGCTTAAAGGTGGCCAAATAAGCCACAAACATGCAAAACCTGTACCAAGGTCCCCAAATATTATGTGCAATTTATAATCTTGCTGTCCAGGGGACATGGTTCTTGTGACCCCACCTTTATCTATACAGATATAATACTTTTATTTCAATATCATCTTTCTTGTGGTCATTGCACACAGGGGACATATAAATAGGCTAAATTACTTGTTTGTGAATCACCCATTTGAAAAAGTCCATAATGGCAAATGAATGGCCCCCAAATGAACTCTATACCTGGTTAACTTTTTTGGAGTTCTTAGGTCCACAACAGACATAGTTAGGGGTTCAGCTCAGGGGGGACGAAACATCTGAGTGTGTCCCTAACCTGATTACAACTATGGTGGCGTAAAGGGGTTAAGTAAGATGTTCAAAGTTGTATTTATTGTCTTTTGCTAAATGGTACTGCTACATGTTAACATGTATTACCACACGTATGAAAATGGTACTGCTACTCCAATCGGGGTATTATCATTCTTTGTATTCATGTTGTATTGTTATGGTTGCTTTTATTTGCACATAGTTGTGATAATGTTTACTGCATTGCAAGATGTGTTATTTATAGAATTGGGAAAGCGTAGTGCTCCCTTTGCACACTAGAGGGGGTCACTCTAGTATATAGAGCTATTAGTAGGATAGGGTTAAATGTAGGAGGGGCTGCTGGGAGTTAAGTTTAGGAGAGAAGGAAGATAATTCAGACAGGGCCAGGGTGCCCGAAGTGTCCACATGGGCTATAGGCCCAGGACAGCTCGGCAGCCACACAACGTTAAGCAGCGACAGCCCACGTTATCCATGGCCACTGGACATCAATACAGTGGTCCAGTACAGTAAAGAGATGTGGTGACTCATAGCCTGAGCGGACGCCTTTAGGGCGGGAGTCGGGTGTAGTGAGGAACAGAAGGATGCTGAAGTTTCACAGGGAATGTTACGGATGGGTCGGATGCTTTTCCAGAGGCAACCAAACCGGGTGGCGGATGATTTCAAGTCTGGGGCGAAAAAGTAAGAAGGAATTGTCATCATGGCAAGATTAGGCCAAGAAGGAACTGGGAAGCAGTCTAAGACGGTCCAGTCCGGACATGTGCCATATAGAAATGTCAGCAAAGTAGGGAGAGCTGAGGAAGCAAGTGAAGTGGAATGCATATCCCATGATGTGCCAACTGTGGATATCCCGTGTCTACTTATAAGTAAAGAAAACATTCAAGTTACTCTGGACTGTGTCTCAATTACTAGGCGTTGCCTTGGAGAAGGGCCAACACCACTTGGGAAGTGCCCAGGGGGACCCGAACCTGGAGACGCAGGTACGCTGAAGAGTGAAACGCAATTCTCTCTGAGGGAAGGCCGGGACACTGATGCTCTAGTGTCTCTGGCCACGACTATAGTCCTGGCCGACCCTTACAGTGGTGCTCCCTAATTGTAGGTATATGTCAACCTCACCAGATGACTGCGCTGTTACTGAAAATAAATCTCTATATAAAGACCAACACTAAAATTACCGCCAGGGTTTCCATGACCCAGACAATTCCTTTCAAAATAAAATTTATAAATCTTTCTGACATGCAAAACTGAGATGAGCCCTTAAGTTGTCATGTTCCCCATATAGTGACCATATAGTGGTAGATATCAGTCCTGCAGAACATGTAATAAATTACAGTACAGTTACAGATAGTGACTTACAGATGACGTTCTTTCTGGTGGAGTCATTTACTTTCCCCGTCTTTTCCATCTCACCCAGACAGACAGAATAATTTTCTCCAGCCACAACTCATCTTCAGAGAGTACTACAAAGATTCCTTTGACTTCTCACATTTCCAGCACCGTTCACATCTATCCCCAACCTGCACAAACTCCTCATCCTGCTGATACCCCAATGCTGAGCCACTACTGCCATATGTGTCCCTATTACTGCACCTGCTGTGTGATGTAAATACCATGTTCCTCTTACTGTCCTTCGTATTAATGCCACCACTGTGACCCTTACATAGTAAAATGCTTCCTTTGTGTCCTCTAAATGGTAAAATTGTCCCCTAGAAAATATTAATGCCCTGTGTAAAGGCCCTAGAAAATAGTCCACAATTTGCCCCTGGAAAGTGATAATGCCCCGTGTGCACCCCAGACTGTCATAATACTCTGAGTGCCACTATAGCAATAGTGCTTCTTAAGTGTCCACTTAACTTTTGATAATGTCTCCTGAGTGCCCCCATGTACAGCTCCTTTATACACAATATTATGCCCCTATACCTCCCCTATACACAATAAAATGGCCCCACAGCTCCTCTATATACAGTGTGATGGTTCTACAGCTCCCCTATACACAGTATGATGTGCCCACAGCTCTCCTTTGCACCACAGAGTAATGCCACCACAGCTCCCCTATGCACAATATAATGCCCCCACCGCTCCCCTATTTACAGCATGATGGGCCCACAGCTCCTCTATAAGTAGTCGGTTGTCACCACAGCCCCCCAAAAACACAGTATAATGGTCCACACACTGTATGATGGCTCACACACTGCATATTAGCCCCCAGAGTAGGCTTTACACTGTTTAATGGTCCCCAGAGTAGCCCCCCACAGTATAATGGTCCCATCTGTAGCCCTCACACTTTGAGGGCCCCACAGTAGCCCAGAAACTGTATAGGGTCCCTTGCATTAGCTCCCATATTGTATAATGGACTCTGTATTAGCTCCCAAACTGTATAAGGGCCCCCAGAATTATCTACCACACTGTATAAGGGCCACAACATAAGCTCACATGCTGTATAATGGCCCCTGCATTAGCTGCCTCATTGTATAAGGGCCCCTGGATTAGCTCCCACGTTGTTTAATGCTCCAGCATTAGCTTCCATGCTATATAAGTGCCCCCAGCATTATCTCACACTGTACAAAGTCCCCGGCAATAGCTTCCATGCCATATAAGGGCCACCAAATTAGCTTCCATGCTGTGTAAGATTGCTCAGCATTAGTCTCTCACGCTGTATAAGGGACCCGAATATTAGCTCCCATACTGTATAAGAGCCCCCTGCTTTAGCTCCCACAATGTATAAGGGCCCTGGCATTAGCTCCCACACTGTATAATAGCCCTGGCATTAGCTCCCCCGCTGTATAATACCCCCGTATTAGCTTCCATGCTTGGTAATGGCACCAACATTAGCTCCCACGTTGTACAATGGCCCCAGAATCAGCTCCCATGCTGTATAAGGGCCACTGGATTAGCTGCCATGAGAGGTGTTTAGTTATCTTTCAATGAGTCTTCAAACAGAGGCTGGACAGACATCTGTCTGAGATGGTTTAGTGTCTCCTGCATTGAGCAGGGGATTGGACACGATGATCCTTGAGGTCCCTTCCAACTCCAACATTCTATGATTATATGATTTTATGTATAAGAGCCCCAAGCATTAGCTCCCATGCTGTATAAGGGCCCCGGCAATATCTCCAATGCTGTATAACGTTTCCCTGGATTAGCTCCCATGGTGCGCCGATGCACTACCTGTAGACCACAGGCTTAAAGACCTGCGGTCTTCAGAACAGAGAGCGGTAGCATAGGGAGATTGTTTTTCACTGCTGTATTGCAGAGATTAACTATATCATCGCGATGCACACGCCGATATAATTAACAGTAGCTGTAGCTCCAAGTGGGTGCCTTCGAGCATGGGGCTCGGTGTGACTGCACCCTCCGCCCCCCTGTAGCTTTGCAACTGGTCCATAATTTTGTCAGAGTGTGAAATTCTCTGCTACTAGCATTGTTAAAGCTGAGATCCCGCGCTACCACTATAGTACCAATCAGGCCTCAGTAGTTGCTCTCTTGCTTTACAATATGCTATAGAACCATCCTGCACAACATGTGGCCACCAAAGGATGTTGTGCAGCTCACACAGCTATCCAGGATACATTGGCAGAAACGCGAATACATTTGAACAGTGGGGTGCCAAGACTGGGGCAGAGGAACACCTGTGAACCCCTGCCCCAATATGCAGCAATGTGATGAGGTGATGTATTCATGTAACTATCCCTTTAAAGGGAATCTGTCACCCCTTTTTTTAGATACCATATAATGATATCATTCAATTGTGTGTCACATAAGGATTCTCTTAGTACTTCTGCTTCCCCCTGACCCCGCACCTTTCATGCATAAATACCTTTTTTATATCGGTTCAGATGTATGTAAACTGCCACGGTCCGGTCCAATGGGCGGGGCTTATTCAACTGCTCCCCCCTCCCTGTCTTGCTCTATGCATTCCTTCTTGTGTAGACAAGACAGGGAGGGGGGAGCAGGTGAATAAGCCCCGCCCAGCGGACCGGACAGCGGCAGTTTACATACATCTGAGCCGATATAAAAAAGGTATCTATGCATGAAAGATGCGGGGTCAGGGGGAAGCAAAAGTACTAAGAGAATCCTTATGTGACACACAATTGAATTATATCATTATATGATATCTCAAAAAAGGGGTGACAGATTCCCTTTAAACAAAAATGTGGCCCTTGGGATTGGTTCAGTATGGCAATGTGGCCCTTGTTCCAAAAATTGTTGTGCACCCCTGCAATAGAAAATTTTGTACTTTCAAAGGAGGCTAAGTGTGAGATCAGAAGTTAGCTCGACAATAATGATCTACCGTACTTTTTGAGATTAAATAACTCTACTGTGACCCACATTGTCCGTATATTCTGTCAATGGAATTTCACCTCAATTCAATCTTTATTTCATTAAAGATAAGGTATAAACAGCAATATTTAGGCTACACAATGGCCTTTGTCCTGCCAAAAAAATCAGCAGTTACCATTGAACTGTGCATTAGTCAAAGACATAGTGTTAAGCCCACCCATAAAAATTAGATGGCTTGCCATTCTCTATGCGAAAGCTGACAGACATTTCTGTCAGCAGGTTAAAGGGAATCTGTCACTGGATTTGGAGGCCTATGTAAATGGCCTGGGTCAGGTCCGATGGGCGGTGTTTCTTCTTTTTTCTCCACCCCATTCGTGGCCTCTGTCAGCGATCTTTTCTGGTATTAGAATAGTTCTCCATAGTTCGCGTGTGCGCAAAGCAATCTTGCTTTGTGCACGCGCAGTATGCTTTGCCCAACTGAGGGCAAAGCCGATAATCTTTACTGTGCATGCGCCAGTACACTATGTCCCGGAACACAGCGAAATACTTCCGGGACAAAGTGCACGCGCAAACTATGGAGAAGAACTACTCTAATACCAGAGAAGATCGCGGACGGGGGCCACGGATTGGGTGGAGAAAAAATAAGAAACACCGCCCATCGGACCGGACCCAGGCCATTTACATAGGCCTCCGACATCCGGTGACAGATTCCCTTTAATCTCCCGGAGAACAAGCAGGCAGATGGCAGTTCCAAATTGGACATACCTGATCGATATCAGCCCCATAAACATAAGACTGTCAACCAAACCCAATGATATCAGGCAACATAAGTATAATGTGTAGGTGGAGTCTGCACACAATGTCCATGAACTTACTTTATTACCTTAACCGCAGTCCAATGTTTCTATGTTGTTTCTATTGAGATTGTCAAAGTCTACTATTTATATGGAACATGCTACATTGAACATGTAGTTTGGTCTGTCATTGCATGTTATAGGCAGAATTTGTAGATTTATTTATAGTATGACTGGTTGTGAAGATTGAAATTTCCTTTAAGAAATATATTGTAAATTTTCTCTTTTGTTTTTAGTTAAGGCTTTCATTAAAATTATGTATTTTTTAAATATATGTTTTTATATATATATTTTTTTGCAGTCAATATTTCAGCTTTGCTTTGTAGACTGGGTCACAATTAACAGAGTCATCTCAGTATAATTAATGCATTGGTGATTTTATGACAGCTCTGTTTTACTGCTGGAGCCTTAGATAAGAAAAGATAGCAACACTAAATATTTGACACATATACAAAGACTTATCCATTTTTCCTCGTCTCTAGCAGAGGTGGCTGTACTCCAAAACTTTATGGCGACAGTGATGATTTAATGTATCTGCATTGTTAATGCAATGTCATCCCATGGAAATGCTCACTGTGTCTGCAGCTGGAGATTTTATTAAGTATCACATTTCAACAGCTTCCAATCTTTTTTAAAGATTTATCTGTGTGATAAGTGGTGAACTCGTCATCATCTGAACAGCTTGACTATAAGGGTATGTGCACACTTTGCGGTTTCCGCTGCGTTTCCGCAGCGTTTTTGGCTCTGCAGAAACGCAGCAGATTGTGTACCTTGATTTCCTATGGAAATAAAAAAAAAGCTGTGCACATGCTGCGTTTTTTTCTGCGCGGTTTTGCTGCGGTTTTCAAAACGCAGCATGTCAATTGTTTGGTGCAGAAACGCTGCAGTTTTACACCTCATCCATTATGAGGTGTAAAACCGCAGATAAATCGCAGGTCTTTGTCCTGCGGATTTACCTGCGGTTTTCTCTCCAAATTCCGCAGAGACAAAAAACTATATGTGCACATACCCTAAAAGGTAAGAGATATTGTCTACAGAAAGAACCTAGTAAAATAGCCATTAAATAATAATATTATCATAGCACTAAACTAACAATATCTTCTGTTGCTAAACTTTAATATAAATATCATAATATTATATATTGCCTAATAGAAGTGGCATTTCCAATAAATTCATAAATCATACAAAAGAAACAAAGCGGAAACTATATGCCATAAAAACAATAGAATTTTATTATGAATCAATTAAAAAGCATTGAAGTGTAATGCAATATTTTTCGGGGCAATAAATGCAAAAAGACAAAGGACTATAAATCAGGTACAATCAATTTCATGAGCAAATATATGCATATGTGGTGCTTTCTTTATCTATTAAACAAGCTTCCCGAAGGGATAGTTCCTAAAAATGTGCAGATAACAAGAATTATATCAAAAATTCTTTACATGCAAAGTCCGCAAAAAGCCATAATCAAAAAGTGGCAACAATATATATATATATATATATATATATATATACTATTCAAAATATGCGCTGTACAAAGATAAGCGAAGTGCGCCAAAAAAATAAGTTAGTATTTAAATTGCCTACATGAATAATGGCATACAGCAGTAGAGCAAATCCTCAATCCCTAATAAATGCAAATACTTAATCCTGAGCATAATGCAGCAAGCAAATAGGCTAAGAGGAGAGGCATAACGCAGTCATAAAAGCCAAAAAGCTGCTTACAAACAGTATAAAGTAAACCAAGGAGAAAGAAGGGAGAGGAAAAGGTTAAGAGCTGCTGCTAGGCAGATACTGTACCTGGATGGCCGAAGCACCCCTTAATATATATATTGGTGCCACTTTTTGATTTATTGCCCCGAAAAATATTGCATTGCACTTCAATGCTTTTTAATTGATTCAAAATATATATCTATTGTTTTTATGGCATATAGTTTCTGCTTTGTTTCTTTTCTATGATTTATAAACTTTAACCCCTTAATCCCATGTGACGTACTATCCCGTCCATGTGCCCTGGGACTTAATTCCCAGGGACGGGATAGTACGTCACAGCGATCAGCGGCGCCCACGTGGTGAGCGCCGCTGATCGCGGCCGGGTGTCAGCTGATTATCACAGCTGACACCCGGCACAATGTGTCAGGGGTGGTCATGGACCGTCCCGACACGTTAACCCCTTGCACACCGCAATCAAACACGATCGCGGTGTACCGGGGGTTAACAGGAAGCATCAGCAAGGAGGGGGCTCCCTCCGTGCTTCCCTGAACCCCCCACCGCAGCACAATGTGCAGCGCTGCTGCGGGGGTCTCTTTCCCTAAAGGTCCCCGGATTCAAGATGGCGACGGGGACCTTCGGGGGCCTGCAGGGAGCTTACTTCCTCATACCTGCAAAGCGCAGGCATGAGGAAGTCTGCGTCTATGCCTGTGACAGATCGCTGATCTGTCACAGTGATCTGTGATGTGACAGATCAGCGATCTGTCACAGGACAGTGATGTCCCCCCTGGGACAACCTAATGAAGTTAAAAAAAAAAAAAATTGTAAAAATAATTTTAAAAAAATCGCTAAATAAATTAGAAAAAAAAATATTCCCCAATAAATTCATTTTTTGGAAAGAAAAAAACAATAGAAGTACACATATTTGGTATCGCCGCGTCCGTAACGACCTGCCCTATAAAACTGGCCCATTAGTTAACCCCTTTAGAGAGCCCCTTAAAAAATAAAAATAAAAAACGAAGCAAAAAATAATGATTTATTATCATACCGCCGAACAAAAAGTGCAATAACGCGCGATCAAAAAGACGCATATAAATATCCATAGTATCGCTGAAAACGTCATCTTGTCCCGCAAAAAACGAGCTGCCACACAGCATCATCAGCAAAAAAATAAAAAAGTTATAGCTCACAGAATAAAGCGATGCAAAAATAATTATTTTTTATATAAAATAGTTTTCATTGCATAAAAGCGCCAAAACATAAAAAAAGACATGAATGAGGTATCGCTGTAACCGTACTGACCCAGAAAATAAAACCGCCTTATCAATTTTACCACACGTGGAACGGTGTAAACGCACCCCCCAAAAGAAATTCATGAAACGCTGGTTTTTGTTCATTCTGCTTCCCAAAAATCAGAATAAAAAGTGATCAAAAAGTGTCACGTGCCCGAAAATTGTACCAATAAAAACGTCAACTCGTCCCGCAAAAAATAAGACCTCACATGACTCAGTGGGTCAAAAGACGGAAAAATTATAGCTCTCAATATGTGGTGATGCAAAAACTATTTTTTACAATAAAAAGCGTCTTTTAGCCTATGACAGCTGCCAAACATAAAAACCGCCATAAATAGTAAATCAAACCCCCGTTATCACCCCCTTAGTTAGGGAAAAATAATAAAATTAAAAAAAAATGTATTTATTTCCATTTTCCCATTAGGGTTAGGGCTAGGGTTAGGGCTAGGGCTAGGGTTAGGGCTGAAATTAGGGTTAGGAGTGTGTTGGGGTTAGGGTTGGAGTTAGAATTGGGGGTTTCCACTGTTTGGGCACATCAGGTGCTCTCCAAATGCAACATGGCGTCGGATCTCAATTCCAGCCAATTCTGCGTTGAAAAAGTCAAAGGGTGCTCCTTCCCTTCCAAGCTCTGCCATGCGCCTAAAAAGTGTTTTACCCCCACATATAGGGTATCAGCCTACTCAGGACAAATTGCAAATCAACTTTTGGGGTCCAATTTCTCCTGTTACCCTTAGGAAAATAAAAAATTGGGGGCAAAAATATCATTTTTGTGGAAAAAAAATGATTTTTTTTATTTTCACTCCCGGGCGCTATAAACTTCTGTGAATCACTTGGGGGTTCAAAGTGCTCACCACACATCTAGATAAGTTCCGTGGGGGGTCTAGTTTCCAAAATAGGGTCACTTGTGGGGAGTTTCAATAGTTTAGGTACATCAGGGGCTCTCCAAATGCACATGACACCCGCAGACCATTCCATCAAAGTCTGCATTCCAAAACGTCACTACTTCCCTTCCGAGCCCTGACGTGTGCCCATACAGTAGTTTTCTCCCACATATGAGGTATCAGCATACTCAGGACAAATTGGACAACAACTTTTGGGGTCCAATTTCTCCTGTTACCCTTGGGAAAATAAAAAAATTGGGAACTAATTGATCATGTTTGTGGAAAAAATACGATTTTTTTATTTTCATGCCCGGGCATTATAAACTTCTGTGAAGCCCTTGAGGGTTCAAAGTGCTCACCACACAAAACACATCTAGATAAGTTCCTTAGGGGGTCTAGTTTTCAAAATGGGGTCACTTGTTGGGGGTTTCCACTGTTTAGGTACATCAGGGGCTCTCCAAAAGCAACATGACACCCGCAGACCATTCCATCAAAGTCTGCATTCCAAAATGTCACTACTTCCCTTCCGAGCCCCGACGTGTGCCCATACAGTAGTTTTCTCCCACATATGAGGTATCAGCGTACTCAGGACAAATTGGACAACAACTTTTGGGTCCAATTTCTCCTGGTACCCTTGGGAAAATAAAAAAATTGGGGACTAAAAGATCATGTTTGTGGAAAAAGTAAGATTTTTTTATTTTCATGCCCAGGCATTATAAACTTCTGTGAAGCACTGGGGGGTTCGAAGTTCTCAACACACATCTAGATAAGTTCCTTGGGGGGTCTAGTTTCCAAAATGGTGTCATTTGTGGGGGGTTAACACTGTTTTGGTACATCAGGGGCTTTCCAAACGCGACATGGTGTCCGATCTCAATTCCAGCCAAAAAGTCAAATGGCACTCCTTCCCTTCCGAGCTCTGCCATGAGCCCAAATAGTGGTTTACCCCCACATGTGGGGTATCAGCGTACTCAGGACAAATTGCACAATTACTTTTAGGGTCCTGTTACCCTTGGAAAAATAAGAATTGAGGGTGAAAAGATCATTTTTGTGGAAAAAATATGATTTTTTAATTGTACCGCTGTACGTTATAAACTTCTGTGAAGCCCTTGTGCGTTCGAAGTTCTCACCACATATCTAGATAAGTTCCTTGGGGAGTCTATTTTCCAAAATGGGGTCACTTGAGGGGGGTTTCCACTGTTTAGGTACATCAGGGGCTCTCCAAACGCGACATGGCGTCCGATCTGAATTCCAGCCAATTTTGCATTGAAAAAGTCAAACGGCGCTCCTTCCCTTCTGAGCTCTGCCATGCGCCGAAACAGTGGTTCCCCCCCACATATCAGGTATCAGCGTACTCAGAACAAATTACACAATAACTTTTGCAGTCTAATTTCTCCTGTTACCCTTGGTAAAATAAAAAAATTGAACCTGAAGTATTTTTTTTGTGAAAAAAAGTTAAATGTTCATTTTTTTAAATATTAAAAAAATTCCTGTGACGCACTTAGAGGGTTAATAAACTTCTTGAATGTGGTTTTGAGCACCTTAAGGGGTGCAGTTTTTAGAATCGTGTCACTTTTGGGTATTTTCTATCATATAGACCCCGCAAAGTGGCTTCAAATGTGATGTGGTCTGTAAAAATAAAATGGTGTTGCAAAAATGAGAAATCGCTAGTCAATTTTTAACTCTTATAACTTCCTAACAAAAAAAAAATTTGGTTCCAAAATTGTGCTGATGTAAAGTAAACATGTGGGAAATGTTACTTATCAAGTTTTTTGTGTGCTGTATCTCTGTGATTTAAGGGCATAAAAATTCAAAGTTGGAAAATTGCAAAATTTTCAAAATTTTTGCCAAATTTCCGTTTTTTTCACAAATAAACACAAGTTATTTGAAAGAAATTTTACCACTAACATGAAGTACAATATGTCACGAGAAAACAATGTCAGAATTACCGGGATCCATGGAAGCGTTTCAGAGTTATTACCTCATAAAGGGACAGTGGTCAGAATTGTAAAAATTGGCCCCGTCATGAACGTGCAAACCACCCTTGGGGATTAAGGGGTTAATATACCGTACTTAGACAAATTGTTGGTTCCTTTTTAAAACTGTGTTTGCATAATTGGTGCGATGATCCTAAACCTATCAAAAACACGTAGATTAAAAATATCAATCAGTAATCTCTTAATATTTTTTTTAAATGAAACAGTTTTACTTATGTATTTTTCCTAATAACAACGTTGGTTTAACCCCTTCATGACCGGACTATTTTCAATTTTTTGTTTTCGGTTTTGATTTTTTCTCCTCTTCTTCCAAGAGTCATAACTTTTTTATTTCCCCATCCACATAACTGTACGAGTTGTACTTTTGAACTACACCAATTAGTTCATCATGTGATGCACTGGAAAGTAGGAAAAAATTCCAAATACATTGAAACTGGCAAAAAAGTGCAATTTCACAATTATTTTCTAGGTTTTTTTTAAACGTATTCAATATTCAGTAAAATTGTCCTGGCAATATACGTTAATTCTCTAGGTCAGTATGAGATATCAAATATGTATTAGTTTTGCTTCCTGATGTTGTGGAAAAAATTAGGAAATTTGTAAAAAAAAGAAAAAAAAAACATTTTGCTTGTGTCATAATTTTCCGAAACATTTTAAACTTTTGGGGCATGGGTCTGTGTGAGGACTTATTTTTGCGGCCTGAGCTGACATTTTCAACTAATACCATTTCGGGGTATATACAATGTTTTCATCACCTCTTATTTCATTTTTTTGAAATATTACAGAGGTCAGGGAAACGTAATTCTAGTGTTTCGATCTCTTTCTACACCGTTTACTGATTGGAATTATTTATTTTATATTTTGATAGATAGGACTTTTATGAACGCCACATTACCAAAAATATATATTTGTTATATTGCTTTATTTTTAATGGGGTTGCTTTTTTACTGTAGTATTTTGGGGATTTCAAGTCCTTTTTTAGTGAACTACCTTTAATTTTAGTGTTGCGGCTCATAAGATAATGAGGACCCTTGGTGGGTTGCGAGTTTGCCTATTTTAGTCAAAATATCAACCAATATGTCCTGTATTTTTTCCAATTTTTGCAGGTTGCATCCAAGCTCTATAGGGTTGGTGGGGGAAATTGGGGTGTCTATCTATGAGAACTGCACTTATATAGTGCTGGGCAGCCCGCCTGATCTAATGTATTAAGATTAGCCAGTAATTGTAACAATCATTTAAAAAGAAATTAACAAATTGTAATTACTTTTATAGGTAAATATAAGAATAAAGTCCTTGTCCCGTGCTTTTAACTCTTGCATACCCCTGTAAAACAGTTATTTTGTGCGTGTATAGAAGATGAGATCGCTCTACAGTGTGCAAAATGATGATTTTGTGACACAGCCGACATCTGCCTGTAAAAGTAACTCCGATTGCTGCTGTTTGACAAATCTTGCTGTCAATTGTCCATAGTAGCATTTAAATGGTGCAATCTCGTTGTCATGAAGTGACTGTCCTAGCATGACACGACGCAAAGATTGGTCGGTCATTAAACGGCAAAACACACAAAGGAACACCAGAGACACAATAACAGCGCTAGGCCCTGTCGATAGGGAACGGGGGAATGGATACCTCCTGCACTCACCTAAGGATGTGCCCTGATCTCCCTTTCGACCCTATATGGGTTTTTTCACCCCATTGCCGACCAGGATACCTAAACCCTCACTTGCCCTGCTCCTATCCCTAAGTAGGGAATTGGCAAGTGAGAACACTGGTCCCACCGCTGCACTAAGACAACACAAGGTGTGATGAAGGAGCGGCTGCCATCTTAGATGTGGGGCCACATATGTGAGCTTGGCATCCATTTTGGTCTAAGTTCAGAAATTACAGGCAGCTAAAGGCTTCTATACCCCCAGGCGCTGTGTACTTAGTGAATACAAGCAGGATTTAGTGTTCCAATGCTAAATAGCCAGGGCATTGGTGTGATAATGAGGATAGGCCCAAAACAGAGCTTCAAAGCCCAGGTACGGAGCCGTGCCAGCAGGGGGCCAGATAAAGCCTGAGGGCTTCAATTAGAATGTGCCTGCTAGCAGACGCAGAAATATGCATCCTTTGTGTGTCCCAGACACTGTGGCTCCATCCTATGAACACGAATTATGAACTCATCTTTCGAGTTATGGACACATGAAAATATCCGAGTGACCCTGAGGGAATCGTGCATCTGGCAGTTTGACTCCCTAGTCGATGAGAGCACTGATTCCTGAGATATAGAGATTGGCCCTCTACAGTGACCCAATAGGGCCATGTTTGCACTCCACATGACCGGCAAAGCAAACCGCATTCACTGGTACCTCTCATGTTCTGATTCGATCATGCTGTAGAAAGTTATCCCCTTTCTTAGATATTGGAAATAAGTTCTGCAAAGAGCTAAAGGGTGGAGATTATTATCCCACCCTCTGACACAGGGGGAGGAACCCAGCGTGTTTAAGGGCTGGCAGCCCCTGGCATTCAGTCTTTCACAAAGAAGATCCAGACGATGATGATCTAAGAAGGACCTGGGGACAGACCTGCCGAGGGGAGCAGTGGCCCATGCTTTGGGGGTCTGTCCAGCAACTAAGATTATTGTACCTGTGGACTGCAGAGCTCCCCGGCAACCGCATGCACCCTACAATACAATCTGGTAAATTGACCTCCAGCTTAATATCTCTAATCCTTGTACCCTATTGTTATATCTTTTCTCTGACTGCAAATTTACTGTATATTTCTGTAATTATCTAGTGCGCCCTTAAGGCAATTAAACTATAAACTTAATCTTGGGCTGATGCTTTTACTCTGATCACGAATCTTAGAACCCCCAGCGGGTAAAAGGACCTCCTCCCCGGCGACCATTTGCTCTAGGTACAGTTCCCTTACTGACCTGAGAGACAAAGGGGGGTGCCGGAGAGCTGTGCCTGTGTAGTTACGTCACGGTGGTGACGTGGGAGGAACGGGTCCGCGTGTGTGTTCCTCCACACAAGGTAAGGCAAGACAGACACCAAAAGGGAATGGGAAACAAAATACAACACTTAGCTTTCTCTGGTGCAATGAATACATCGCACAGCAGAGTAAGGTTATGTGCACACGCTGCGGATTGGTCTGCAGATTTTTTATCTGCGGAACAGCAGGTAAAACCGCAGGTAAAATGACCTGCGGTTTTCCCTGCGGATTGGCCTGCGGTTTTCCCTGCGGTTTATCACCTCTACAATGGAGGAGATGGTAAACCGCAGCAGAATCCGCAGAAAAGAATTGACATGTCATTTCTTTCTGCGGATTCAAAACCGCAGCTTTTCCGCAGTTAAAAATCTGCAGCATGTGCACAGAAAATTGTAAATCCCATAGATTTACATGCTACTGTACACTGTCTGCAGAACTGCTGCAGTTCTGCTGCGGCCAAAACCGCAGCGGAACCTCAGCAAAAGCCGCAGTGTGTACACATTGCCTTAGGCACCAGATCACAGCATTCAGCTGAAGCACCACTGCACCAGAAAGCTCCTGTTTCCTGCTCGGATGGTCTCCAAAAAGACCAGTATAACGAACAGCTGATGCATCAGGTGACCTTTTAAGGATGGTGGGAGTGGTCACCACCCACATCCGCAGAATTAGCAGCAATGCAAGTACACCAACAGGCCAGCGGGGGGAAAAACTGACATTAACCCCCGATGGCCTGAAAGGAAAAAAGTTTTAATCTGCCACAGATCCAAAAATGGATCATGACACTTGCCAGTGCATCATGGACTAGCTGTGATCAGCCCTACCGTGACTCAATCCTAGGGTTTTGATGGCTTGCTATGGTAACCGGCAGCAAGCTGAAGGCATCCATCTCTCCCATGCTGGTCTTCCCATGAAGCCCAGTCCATAGTTTTTCTTTTTAAGAAGATGTCAACTTAACTATATACTACAATACTGCAGCATGGTAATAAATACTGTAAGTGACCAAATGATTGCAGGTGCAAGTCCCCTAAGGGGACTAAAAAATAAAATAATGCAAAAAAAGTTTAAAAAATATTGAATAAAATATTTTGATAATAAAAATATTAGATAAAAATATAAAAGTTTATATAACTACCCCTTTCCCAGTTTTTAAAATAAAGTAAAAAATAAAAGTTTGCTATTGTGTCTGTAAACATTTGATCTATGTAAAAGTATTTAAATCATACATTTAAAATATACATTAAAAGAAAAAAAAAAATCGAAAGAGCAGATTTACAGTTTTTCTGGTGCAGCACTTCCCCCAAAAATGCAATAAAAAGCAATCAAAATGTTATGTGTACCCCAAATGGTATCAATAAAAACATCAACTCTATGCCCAATAAACAAGTCCTTATGGACAGTTTCATCAGTGGACAAACAAAAACCATACAGGTCTCGATATATGGAGGCTAAAAAAAAGTTTTTTTGGGTACAAAGTTCTATCATTTTTTAAACCATTAAAATAATAAAAAATATTAAGTTTGATATAACTGTAATGATGTCATTCTCTCATTTTTACTGCACAGTGGGCGACTTAAAAACAGAACCTGAAACACAATAAAATTGTTTTTTTCTCACTATCACACCATTTGTATTTTGTTTTAAATTAATAGTATTACTCAAAAAAATAACTTGTTCTGCAAAAAAAAAACAAGTCCTCATAAAGCTATCAGCTATGTCCACTGAAAAATAAAAAAGTTATGGAAAAAGGGGGAGGGAAGAACAAACGTGCAAAAAAAACCTTAAAATTAAAATGAAACCATCTAATTCATGTTTATACTGGAGTTATTGTTTTAGTGTGTCAGTATTAGAACCTCTGAAGGAGGAAGAGATCTCGGAGGAGGAAAGTGTTTTCGGGAGGTAACAGTTGACTAATCATGCTTTAATAAACTGTGGGATATTAGAGTTGTAGGACATTTTCCGACACTTATCACCCACCAAGTTAATTGCTCCTTCCCCTTAGAAGTGAAGAATAATAATAATAATAATCAGGGGGCGTTCTGCGGGGTGGTTTGTGGTCTAGTTTATTAACACAAGGCTGGGAATTCCTCAGTGTGGGAACCTGGAGATGATGGAAAACCACAACAAATGAGGAGTGTGGTCAGGTAGCTGTGATGTATCTATGCTGACATAAAGCAGGTTTGCTGGCAATTTTCCATCCTCCGGGCAAAGCTAATGAAAACAGTTGTCAGACAAGTCCACTCAGTCCAGCTGCTGATAAGGAGGGGTACCAGCCGGTGATGGCTTTGCCATGATCTATAGGAATGCTTTCTAGACCGGAATGTACTTATATAGCGGTATATATAACACTTCTGCTCCTTTCCATGAGTACTTGTGCTGCAGCCTGCAAAATATATAATTGATCTATCTACAGATCCAGAAATATGTGTGGCGTCCAAAAAAATGATTGGAGGCCATGAGCAATATTTATAACCTCTTAGGAAATAATAATGTTCCACTTACAGTACATCTAGTGTGAATATAGAAATGGAAATCTCTTGGAATACAGGTGGGAAATTCTCACATTCAAGGATTAACTCCTACTTGTGACTAAATAAACTTTGTTCGTGCAGAAATAATTCCAGAATTGATGAAATAAATGAATAATAAAGTGAATAGTGCAACTTAACCTAAGAAAAACCTAGTACAGTTTTTTAGGCTGTGTTCACAGAATGTTGAAGAGTTGAAAAAACAACAAGTCGTTTCAAGAAACGCTTGTCTTTTGGAGAGTTTTACGCAAAGTCTCTTTTCCTTAAGTATTTCCGGAAGAGTTTTGGAAAAGTTTTTTCTGAACTTTCTTTTCTTTTCTTTTTTGCAGCTATTCTATTTGACAGTGCTTACGGGAGATTGAATTGGATCCATCAACATCTGCTTCAAACAGGTGACATGTATTTTTTTTGTCCCACCAGACAGTTTTCCAAACTTCTTCAATAAAAAAAAGCATAGAAATCTCATATGAACAACTAAGTGAATAAAAATTTATAAGAAGAGTGTACCAAACGATTTTGAAGCAGAATCTAAAAAATCTCTTCAGAAACCTGTGAACAAAGTCTAATCCAGAATATTTTATGAACATTCCTATTGCATATTGTGGTGAAAGGCATCTGCTGAAGCATGTTGCCATACAGACATGCGGTCTAAGGGGGAACGTTTCTCCTTATGGATAGTACCAAGCTACTGTAAGGAGACAAATAGGCCATGCAATGCTCCTCTAGGAATTTTAATATCCAAATAAAGTTCAAGTCATCTTCTTCTCTGAAGAGGATATTTGCATATTTAAATTCCCAGAGGAGCATTGCATGGCCCGTAAGTCTTACTACGATTTGGCTCTCTCACAATGAGAAATTTTAACCATAAATCTCATGTCAGAGTCCTCTTATCCAGCCAAATCAGAATTCCTAAATATGGCAAGGCTTGCTGAAAGGTCAATATTGACTTTTAGGATTGTTCCCCCAAAAGTCGCCACTAGAATTGAAAGGGGTGGTCCAAAATGAACATTTTAATAATATAATATTATTAATCTATTTTAATAATATAATAGTTTTTCTAACATTGTTTAATTAAAATGTCCTTATCCGCACCACTCATCTAACTTCTTTAGTCTTCATTTTTTACCTGTTTCCATTTTGTTGACACTTTGAGAATCACCAGTCATGTTGGGATGCTAAAATGATACCTCACCAGGGGTCAGAGACTGCAGTCACTGTCACAGCCTCTGTCTCCAGCATGAAACTAAGCATCCTTGATGTCTATTTCAAGGGCTGGGTTAGTCCTTGGTTGTCAGTTCCAACCTATGCTCAGTATGAGCTCCCTTCATTTAACGCAATATTATTCTCAGTGCACAGTGACAGTTTGCTCCATAGCTACCTCTAATTAGGAGTGATGAGTTGGCAACAGAGCGCACTGTCAGTTTGCATTGTAAGAAAGACATCAGCCCTACCCCTGAAAAAGGCATCACTTTTGGGGGTGAGGCTGGTCTCTTCTCATTGTCTTCTTTCTCTCTATACAATGCGTACTGATAGTGCTCTTTATTGCCACCTTGTCACTTCTAAGTAGAGCCGCAGAGGGAGTGCACTGTCACTGTGCACTGAGAAAAATTGGTGCAAAGGAGAATAGTTAGTAATAGCACCCAATCAGGTTTCTTTATACCTGACAACTGGAATGCAAGTGTCAAAGACACATAATAATGCATTCTTGTAATGAATTTAGAGTTTGGAATACTTTTCCATTTCCTTTCTCATTTTTTTTTCGCCTAGAAGAAAGAATGTTAATAAAAATCTGCATTGCCCACTACAAAGTCACCCTGGTGTCAAAGTACCTGACTGTTTTGGGCAATGAATGTTGTTTTTTTCTTAAACATTAATGCAATGTAAGTCTGAATATAAATCATAATGTATCTATTTGTATGGGAAGTTGCTTTTAGTAAATGTGAGCAGAATATCTGATATTAGTGTTGTAATTCCTATAATGACATTTTAGCATCCACATGGTCTAAGATCATTTTATTATTCAGAGACTTAGGCTCATGTATCATAGTCGGTATGTTGTTTTAATATTGAAGCCATAAAGTTTATAAATCCCCTGAGGCCTTTAAATCCATTCTGCATATTTATATTACAGCATACAAAGTCACATAGTTCATTATACATAACAACCATTAACCAGCGCTCATTAATATGGAATTTAAATCCCAGACTGCATGCAACAAACACTGAGCAAAGTTAAAAGGTTAATTCCTTGCTGGAGAAATCCCAAAATGTGTTCCTATTTGAAGCTGTGGACCATTCATTAAAAAAATGATCTCTGCATTTTGACTTTATTTGTTTGCGTATGAATGCAACCAAATATCGTGCCACGGAATGATAGACGCAAATCAAAAAAATCAGCAGAAAAGGGGCAGGAATGCATCCAAAATTCTAGGCATTAGGCAGCAGCGAAAATGCAGCTATTATGCACCAGTTTAGATAATCAGCTAACGTACCATAATCAAAGGCACCAAAACATCACATTCAACAATCTGAAGTTTATGAAAAAGCATGATACTTATCAGCTGTCAGGCAAGCTCATTCCTGATGGATCGCCCGCCAGGGCAGCGGGGTACTCGGAGTCGGGCCCGTTGAGTTAAATGGGAGATGTCACTGTAGCTGTGACCCGGTCCATGGCCCTGGGCGTCCCTTGTAAAAAGGGTGATATTGAATGATGGAATAAAGTTTATTAATGAATGTTTCGTGACGCCACCTGTGGTATTCGGCAATGAAGATGTTAAGCCAACGCTGCAGACAGATCCTCTGGGACAGATGGTGTGGTGCAGCAATGATGGTGTAGCCCTCCACAGGAAGGGCTGTAGTCCCAGGGCAGTGTAGATGAAGAGATAGGGGAGAGACGTGGATGGTGCAGGGCTAGGCACAAGGATGTAGCAGTGCTGGGTGTGTTGATGCAGGAATAAGTGGAGGACACCAGGGCATGTAGTTCCAAAGCTTTACTTACAGTCTGTTGCAGGTACAAGTGCTCGTCTCAGTGCCGTGTCCTCCGGGTCAGGGGCTCAGCCAACCTCCAGACAAGATGAAGCACTCCTTTCCAACACTCCGCCAACATATGTGCCTTTTCTGAACATCTCCCTTTTGCGCCTATAGTGAAGTACTCTCAGTACTGAGTTACACTGGAGTTCCTCCTGTCAGATATTCCTATGAACTCTACTTGTATGGTAGACAGCTGTAGCCTGCTTCGGGGACTCTTTATTACTAAGTCCCGGCTCACTCTTGTTGCTGTTGTGCCCCCAAGTCTTGTGTGGGAATAAAATGGTGACAACTTCTATTCCTCCGGTGTCTGCTGCAGGACCATTAGTATCCATACAACCTCGGGGACCGGACCCCGGCCTTGCGCTGTGAACTTGGGAAGGGTTCTCCTCTAACCCTAATCCTTAGTCCTCTTCTCCTCACGTTCCGTACTGATCCTTCTTTCTTATGGAGAGAGTCAGACTTTCTATCAATGTTCCTTTCCTGTGCCAGCGGACCCAGGTCACTGAGGTTGGCTGCAGCACTTCCTTCATCCATCCCACTCAGGGGATCTTCACTCTTCCTCTGACTCTGTCAGACTGACTAAATCCTATACTCTTCCCGCTCTTTTGATGCTAACTAAACTCCACCCGCCTCCCAGCACGCTTTGTGTTCCAAGCAGGGAGCCACCAAAGGTGCTTTGCTACACTACTGTGTTGTGTGGGATGCAGGTGTTGGAGTGTGGTCAGGTGTCTCCACCCTACCTGGATGGTGGGGTACCACACCTCAGGAGGAGGTGCAGTACCTCTGTGGCGACTGAACCCTCAGGGGCGCCACATAGACGCGTGTCCCCTTTTGGATCTCAGGGCTTATCAGGGGACCCAAAAAAAAGGTAGCAATGTCCCACATAGATGGGCGCACACAGCACTGTCTTCGGCCATCTAATATTAGACAACCTGCATGCAAAAATCAGTGAAATGTTTTATTAGATAGTCATGTTGAGCAACACAGCGTTAAAGCTATTAAAAGGCAATAAAAGGGGGATGTTTTTTGCACAAGACCTGATCTTAAAACAACATATAGAGAGATGACAGCAGACTCGCTAGAAGCCAAAATAAGGCTAGACGCAATAATATCAATGTAAGAGTAAATGTATTTTTACCCTTATATTTATATTACTGGGTATTGTGGCTTAGGCTTGCTCATACTGGAATATGTTCTCTCAGGCAAGACTTGGGATGATTAATTAAGCTAAAGGCTCTACTCAAACTCTGTCAGAGTTTGATCCGATTGTCATCTTAGTTTGATCTGATCCTCTCACATGCAAGAATCGTTGCACAGGTGTGGAGATGATGGAGAACTTAATTTCTCCATCTTCTCCATTGTGTCTGTGAGCGTACATCGGCTGACATGATAAAACATCCAAATGCAGTCCGATGTGTCACACGCACCCACAGACTGGTATGGGTGCATGTGATCCGCACACTGAAGCCACTCGCAGCATGCTGCAATTGTTTTATCATGCTGGGTCAACATGAGAAAATAATCTAATAACTGCTCTGCCCCATAGTATAATAAAACATCAGATAGCACTCAGCCGTGTTATACGCTGATGTGAGAGACGCCTTACAGGGAGTCAGAAATGGCCGGAGTGAGCCTCCCAACCCCCTAGAGGAGGCGTGGGCGGAGGCCAACATGACGGGGGGTTGGAAGTTAGTGAGGGAAGGTGAAGGGTTAAAGGGGAGGGGGAGCTAGGGGGTATTTAATGCAGGGTCTGGGGGGTGCCCGCCCTCTGTTCCTGTTGTCCCAGCTCCTGAGCAGTCCCACAAAACTTACCGGGATGTCGGGAGTGGACCAGGCCCTGGACAGACTGCGGGCGGCAGCGGCAGGGCAGCTTCCTGGCTGGCTGGAGGCGCAGGTGGCCGGCCTGCTTCACCGAGCGCCGGGGCAGGCCGAGGTGAGAGAACGGAGGCCCCGGCGGGCGCGGCCTCCAGAGCGGCTGTCCCCTGACACCGCTCCCCGGGCTTCGCATTGCCGCCGGAGCCCCTCCCGGGACCCTCCAGGCCACGCGACGCAGCCTTCCCCGTCCGGGGGTGCGCGGCCTGGGAGGAATCCTGTCACGCGGCGAGGCCCTGCGGCGGCGTCCGGACCTTCGCCCCGTGGCCGGAAGGGGGCGGGGTGGCGCGCGCCCGACTTCCGGCGGCACCAGGTCCTTCGGGGGGCCGCGGCGGTGGTGGACGAGCCGCGCGGCCTGCCTCGGCGGGCGTTTCGGCCACGGGTGGAGTAGCGGCCTGCCGGGCGGCAGGGCCAAGCCGGGTCGCGTCCCCCGGCCGTGGGGGGAGCTGGCTGGAACGGGGGGGGCGCTGCTGCGGTGCCCCTGCAGCGGTGCTCGCCTCTGACCCCCCGAGATTGTGCCACAGCCCCATGGCTGCAGCGGGACCGGAGGGAAGCCCAGCGGAGTCTGTGCCGGCTGCCAGAAGATTGGAGCGGAGGACGCTGTCGGGCTCCCAGTTGCCGTGGGGGGCCCTGAGCAAATTGACTCTCGGCGGGGGGAGGCAGGAGCCTTCTTTTGTGGGGGTGTCGCGGCCCAGTTCCGTCGGGGGGTTCAGGCCTCCCACCCCGGCTCAGTCTGCAGGGGTGTTCGGGCCGCAGCAACGAGGCGGTGAGTTCGCCGCCGGGAGGCGCGAGGTCCACGAGGCGTCATCGTCTGGGGATCCAGGATTTCCGGCTGGAGGGCACACAGCCCCCTCACAGCCCGGTGAGTATGCGTCTATGTCCCCTGTTTGTCACCCGCTTTTGTCTTCGTCTGTGGTGGTAGGGGGCCCCTTAGCAGAGTCCGGGGGTGGTGGGGTTGAGGCTGGTTTTAGCAGTTCAGGGTCGGTTGGGGGAGTATGTGATGTGTTGGCGGATGTGCGTAGCTTGCTTTTACGTTTGGAGCAGGGTTTTGTGGGGTCGTCGCCGGTTGCAGCGTGGGTTGGGCCACAGGGTGGCGGGTTGGCGGGTCAGGGCGCGGCTGCGTCGGGCCCTTGTGTTAGCACGCCGGTTTCGGTGTTGGTGCAAACCGAGAAGGAAAAGGAGTGTCGTGTGCATCTGGATGATCGGGCGCATGGCGAGGTGTATGTGTGTTTTGAGGGTTCGTTGGGGGCCCATTTAAAAAAGGAGGTGAAAGAGCGGATTTGGAAGGATGAATATGTTGAAATATTTTCGCTATTGCCTCTTGAGAAGTTTAATTTGGACAAAAGTAAGAAAGAGGATAGCAAAAAGGAAGAGGAGGAAAAGCGGAGGTGGCGCTTTGCTATTTTGGCGAGTGTTATCGGGGAACAGGCCCCTGATAATTGCTCCGCATTATTTTGTTATTTGGATGCTATTGGGGAGGCTTATAGAGTATATGGCGGGCAGGCGTGGCTGCGGTATGACGAGCAGTTTCGTCAGAGGAAAGCTGTGCGTCCGGCTATCCGCTGGGACCAAAAAGACATTGGCTTGTGGATGCGGGTGATAGCGCAAAATAAGTCTGGGAGTTCCTTTCTTGGGGGGGCTGGAAGCACCAGCCAGAATAGCGGCACTGCCAGCTCTATGGGTGGCGGGGGTCAAGGGCAGTCGGGAACGCACAAGGTGGGGGTGTGCTGGCAGTTTAATGACGGCCAGTGTAAGTTTGGGGCCAACTGTAAATTTAAACACCTCTGCTCCAACTGCAACGGTACTTCACATGGGGCATCAAAGTGTTTTAAGAAAGGGAAGTCCAAATCCGGGGGGGGTAATTCGCAAGGGGGAGACTCCAGTGAATCTGGAAAGGATGGTCCCCTATCTAAATAGATACCCTGATAGGGTAAGAGCGGGGCTGTTGTATTCTGGTTTTCAGGAGGGTTTTCGGATTCCGGATCCTCCGTTTGAAATCCCGTTTGTTTTAAAAAATTTGCGCTCTGCTCTGGAGCATCCGTCAGTTGTTTCGGAGAAGATCCAAAAAGAAGTTTCATTGGGGCGCATGGCGGGCCCTTTCGTGTCTCCTCCTTTTCCGAATTTGGTCGTTTCCCCGTTGGGGGTGGTTCCGAAGAAGGAGCCCAATAAGTTTTCGGCTCATTCAGCATTTGTCTTACCCACGGGGGAGGTCGGTTAACGACGGTATCGATCCGGAGATTTGTTCAGTGGTATACTCTTCATTTGATGAAGCGGCAGGTTGGGTCCGGAAATGTGGTCGTGGGGCCTTTATGGCTAAGACTGATGTTGAGTCCGCTTTTCGTTTGCTTCCGGTTCACCCAGACAGCGTGAGGTTATTGGGCTGTTTCTGGGAAGACAGGTTTTTTGTAGATAGGTGTTTACCTATGGGTTGTTCCTTGTCTTGTACGTATTTTGAGGCTTTTAGTTCTTTTCTTGAGTGGGTCGTGTGCGATGTCTCTGGTTGTGATTCGATAGTTCATTATTTGGACGATTTCTTGTGTATTGGCCCGGCGGGTTCTTCGCGTTGTCTCAGGATTTTGAAGGCGATTGAGTGGGTGGCGGATCGGTTCGGGGTTCCGTTGGCACCCGGGAAAACTGAGGGCCCCGGTACGTGTTTGCGTTTTCTGGGGATCGTCATCGATACGGTCGAATGGGAATTCCGGTTGCCGGAAGACAAGCTTGATGATTTGAGGGCTGAGGTTGTTCGCGCACGTCGGTTGCGAAAAATATCGTTGAGGGACCTTCAGTCGCTGTTGGGAAAGCTTAACTTCGCTTGTCGGGTAATGCCGATGGGTCGAGTTTTTTCACGTAGGCTGGCTAGCGCTACTTCGGGGGTTCGGGCTCCCCATCATTTTGTGAGATTGTCGGCGGAGCTCAGGGCCGACTTGGAGGTTTGGGAGTCCTTTTTGGAGAAGTACAATGGTCGTTCGTTGGTAATGGCTGATGTGGTCTGCAACGATGCTTTGGATTTGTTTACGGATGCGGCAGGCGGATTCGGTTTTGGTGCTTATTTTGGAGGGCAATGGTGCGCCGCTCAGTGGCCTGCCGCTTGGGTTTCGGCTGGGTTGGTGCGTAACATCACGTTGTTGGAGATCTTTCCGATTCTGGTGGCAGTTCATTTGTGAGTTCAGGAGTTTCGGAATCGGCGCGTTCGTTTCAATTGCGACAACATGGGGGTGGTGAGCGCGATTAATGGTCTTACTGCATCATCCCCTCCAGTGTTCAGGGTTTTGCAGAAGTTGGTGCTAGCATGTTTGTCTTTGAATGCGCATGTGACGGCGACACATGTGCCTGGAGTGACGAATGAGATAGCTGACTCTCTCTCTCGCTTACAGTGGGATCGTTTTCGTTCCTTGGCCCCGGAGGCAGAGTTCGAGGGTCTGATTTGTCTGGAGGAATTGTGGAGGGTGGCTTACGAGCCGCAGAGTCACTGATCGTATCGTCTTTGGCACCAAAAACCTGGGAGGCCTATCGGAATGTGTGGTGTGCGTGGGAAGAGGTCATTACGGCTGGCTCCACCAGTGGGGCCAGGCTTGAGCAAGAGGGTCTGTTGTTGTCATGGTTGGGGCAGGGCGCAAACGAAGGTTGGTCTCGGGCAAAGGTGACACGTTTGTTGGCCGGATTGTCTTTCGGTTTTCCGTGTGCGGGCACAGGGATTTGACAAAAATGTTTTTGGTTAGACAGGCGGCGAAAGGTTTTCGCTGCTTTCGCGGGGGGGGGTGATTTAAGGTGGCCAGTGTCGTTTAATATGCTTGAGCAATTGGGTTTGGTTCTGGGATCGGTATGCGCGGATGGTTATGAGGTTGCGTTGTTTCGGCTGGCTTTTTCCTTTGCATTTTTTGGGGCACTGCGGATCGGGGAACTGGTGTCTCACAATAAAGAGTCTGTGGGCGGGTTGTTAGCCAGGGATGTGACGTTGACCGCTCAGGGCGTCGAATTCTGGCTACGGAGGTCGAAAACGGACCAGGCTGGGAAAGGCCGTCGAGTTGTGTTGGGGGTTATCTCTGGTTCCGGAATGTGCCGGGCTCAGTGTTTGCGTAGATTTTGGGATCTTCGTCCTAGTCTGGGCGGATCTTTGTTGTGTCACGCAGATGGGGGAAGTCTGTCTCGATATCAGTTTGGTGCGGTGTTTAAGAAGTCAATTCGGTGTTTGGGTTTGGATGATTCTAGGTTTGCTTCGCATTCTTTTCGGATTGGTGCGGCGACTGAGGCAGCTGAGCGTGGTTTGGGTCCCTCTTTCATACAGCGTATAGGAGGGTGGAGGTCTAATCGTTATCGGAGTTATGTTCGGCCTTCCGGCGTGCAGGAGGTGTGTCCGGGTGGTGTGGTCCATGGGGTTGATTAAATATTGCAAGTATTGGAGCGTTTTCTTGGGATATGTTTCTGTGAGTGTCGTTTTGTGTTTCAGGTACGGAACCGCTGCTGGTTTGGATATTTGGTCACTCCTTTGTTTACTGGGGAGCGGTGAGAGCCGATGTCAGGGCCGACGGCAGGCAGTTGGGAATTTCCAGATCGGCGGCGGTGGTGCGGTGGATTGGTTTTCGGGGCCTGGTGTGGCGTCGGGTGTTGCCGGAAATTCACGAGTGTGTTCGTTTGGACCGGGCACCAGATGTTCTCGTTATTCATGCTGGGGGTAATGATCTGGCTGTTTGTCCCTTCCGGGAGTTGATCAAGGACATTAAGCAAGATTGCTTGCGGTTGTGGGTGACTTATCGGGAAGTCACGATTGTGTGGTCAGAGATCGTGCCACGCAGGCGTTGGCGGTCCATGAGATCGTTGGAGAAGGTCAACCGGGCCAGGATCAAGGTTAACAGAGCGGTGACCGCTTTTATAGTTAAAAATGGGGGAGTTGCCGTGCGACATTTTGATTTGGAGAAGGGTGAGGGCGATAACTGGTTGGCGGACGGGATTCACTTGAATGCAGTGGGTTCCGATATTTGGGCCCTCGCCCTTCAGGAGGGTATAGAGAAGGCTGTCGCTTGGCGGGTTGTGGGGGTCTCGGGTCATTGAGGTGTTCAAAGGCCCCTCGTTGTGGCGGTTTTGGGGGAGGGGGAGTCCTTGAAGTCGGTGGAAATTGGTTTGGGAGACTCTCTGGGTAGGGTCTCCTTCTTTTAAAGGTATGCTGGTCGTGATCTGGTGAAAGGTGGATGGGGAGTTTTCCGTCGGAAGAGGGCGGATCCCCAAGGAGTTTGTGGACAACATCTATTGTTGTGCTGGTGCTCCCGAGCCTGTGGGGTAACGGCTGGGAGCAAATGGTCGGGGGTTGTCCACGATATTTGTACTATTTCACCACGATCTTGTGGCTTCAAGGACTTCTCCTTCCAGGGTTAAATTCATTGTATTGTTTATGATACAGTGTTTATTGTTTGTTTATTGTTATAATAGAAGGCTGCTGTGGCCACAAAATTCCAAAAGAAATACCGGTGTCTGTGTATTAGTTGGCGCCGAGTTGGGGGTGGTCATTTTATGGTCACGGTGGGGGGTTTTGGGGTAAGTCAAGACGCTTTATATCCCCTTACGAGGTAAATACTTGACAATACCAACGTCAAGAAATGGCCGGAGTGAGCCTCCCAACCCCCTAGAGGAGGCGTGGGCGGAGGCCAACATGACGGGGGGTTGGAAGTTAGTGAGGGAAGGTGAAGGGTTAAAGGGGAGGGGGAGCTAGGGGGTATTTAATGCAGGGTCTGGTGGGTGCCCGCCCTCTGTTCCTGTTGTCCCAGCTCCTGAGCAATCCCACCCTCCCTCCCTTTTTCTCTTGGATTGGTAGTACGTGATTCTATTTTGGGTCATGGCGGTTTTGGGGGAGGGGGAGTCCTTGAAGTCGGTGGAAATTGGTTTGGGAGACTCTCTGGGTAGGGTCTCCTTAGTTTAAAGGTATGCTGGTCGTGATCTGGTGAAAGGTGGATGGGGAGTTTTCCGTCGGAAGAGGGCGGATCCCCAAGGAGTTTGTGGACAACATCTATTGGTGTTCTGGTGCTCCTGAGCCTGTGGGGTAACGGCTGGGAGCAAATGGTCGGGGGTTGTCCACGATATTTGTACTATTTCACCACGATCTTGTGGATTCAAGGACTTCTCCTTCCAGGGTTAAATTCATTGTATTGTTTATGATACAGTGTTTATTGTTTGCTTATTGTTATAATAAAAGGCTGCTGTGGCCATAAAATTCCAAAAGAAATACCGGTGTCTGTGTATTAGTTGGCGCCGAGTTGGGGGTGGTCATTTTATGGTCACGGTGGGGGGTTTTGGGGTAAGTCAAGACGCTTGATATCCCCTTACGAGGTAAATACTTGACAATACCAATGTCATGCAGTAAGCTCTGTATAGTCTGTGTTGGAGATCAGGTCTTATGCAAAAGAAATAACACACAACCCCCCTTTTAATAATTTTAGCACTGTGTTTTTCACCATGACTATCTAATAAAATATTTCACTGATTTTTGCATGCAGGTTTCATTAATTTTGGGTTACTAGTGCCTCCATACAGCATCTCCCCCTCTTTCAGATTTATCGCTTTTGGGTATACAACACAGAACCCTAGTATGTTGACGGTGCAGGGTCCGCTGTCTTTTTCTAGTTTTTGGAAAGAAACTTTAACATAAAGAGAAAACCAATCTGTATAAAGAAATCTGTATGACTATACTGCACATTGGCTAGTAAACACATAGACTGCACCCCACAGCACCTCTAATATTAGATTTTACAGAAAGCTGGGCTGCATTTATAGCTAGTGTTGTCCTAAGCACCGAGATTTGCTCTTTTACTGGGACTCATCTGCGCATTTTGGGAAAGTATAGTATTAATTAAAGGGGGTTTTCCACTACTGGGACAACCTCTTCTCAATATGTTTTCACCATCTATAATAATAAATGCGCTAAGCAGCTTCCGGGTTGTAACAACTTCCGTCACCGCACACCTCTTGCCATGTTAACCCTCAACACACCACTCCTCCTCAACACACACACCTCCTCAACACAGACTCCTCTCACCTTTCACCATCTCCACTCACGTCCCGGCCCTCTTTCACTCCACATGCGACCCTTTCTCTCACTCCGTCTCTCATACTCACGCCGTCATCACCGCTGCTCCACGATCCCCGACAACTTCTTCCGCCGGCGCCATCCTGGATCCAGACGTTGTCCACGCCGGCGACATGTTCTTGCGGCGAAATCCCGCGATACTCAAGATGGCGTCGCCGCAAGAACATGTCGCCGGCGTGGACGACGTCGGGATCCCGACATCGTCCTCGCGAGATTTTGCAGACGCCATTTTGGATCCCGACATCGTCCACGCCGGCGACATGTTCTTGCGGCGACGCCATCTTGAGTATCGTGAAATCCCGGGATACTCAAGATGGCGTCGCCGCAAGAACATGTCACCGGCGTGGACGACGTCGGGATCCAAAATGGCGTCGGCGAAATCTCGCCGACACCATTTTGGATCCCAACATCGTCCTCACGAGATTTCGCCGACGCCATCTTGGATCCCGACATCGTCCACGCCGGCGACATGTTCTTGCGACGACGCCATCTTGAGTATCGCAGGATTTCACGATACTCAAGATGGCGTCGCCGCAAGAACATGTCGCCGGCGTGGACAACGTCTGGATCCAGGATGGCGCCGGCGGAAGAAGATGTCGGGGATCGTGGAGCAGCGGCAATGACGGCGTGAGTATGAGAGACGGAGTGAGAGAAAGGGTCGTATGTGGAGTGAAAGAGGGGGGGACGTGAGTGGAGACGGTGAAAGGTGAGAGGAGTGTGTGTTGAGGAGGTGTGTGTGTTGAGGGTTAACATGGCAAGAGGTGTGTCACTATCCTCCCGATGCGATAGCATCGGGCCTTAATCCAGTATAAAATAATAACACCTATACTTGCCTTCGGTGGCAATGACTTCCTGTGATGTCGGCACCTCTTCTCCCAGGGGTCGTGTAACATTTTTATGTCACGGGAGCCCTGCTGCCAATCAGTGACCTCTTCCCTCTCACTTACTTTGGACGTAACTGACACCCGGAGGATGTCGAAGATCAGCTACAACTTTCACTTCTTCCGGGTGTCAGTTTATATGTGCATATATATTTATTAAAGAGGTTCCCATTGTAACAAAAAACACACACACACAAAACAAGCAACAGGAAAAGGTTAAAAAAATAAAACCCCAATACTTATCTGACTAAACATTGCTGTTCTGCTCTTCTAGCACTGCTATTCTAGCAGATATGTCACATACATCCATATGACCACTGCAGCCAGTCATACATACAAGCATCAGTCCTGAGGCCATTGATTGGCTTCATTGAACATGTGGTTGCACGGAAGAACAGTAGAGGTAGAAATCAGGGCTAAGAGCAGGAGGGCTTAGGGCATGTTCTTTTTTCCCTTACATGACACTGTCTGGCTTATGATTGGTCAATGTCATGCAGAGGAGAAAGATCATGCCCCCATGGAAGAATTTGTGGTAACTCCCAGTTGGGCTTATGTTAAATTATAATCTAAACTGTACAAGCTAACATCTCCGCAAATGTTTAATTCAGCTCTGCAGCCACTATTTTATGATGTGGCCAGTTTAATATGCTCAAACTAGTAAAATACCTCTTTAAGTAGACATTTGTGTATATGTTATGTTTTGGTCTCAAGAGCATTCATATGGTCATATTGTTGGTGAAATGTATTCCTATTGTTCGTAGTGATATTATCCATTTCAGATGCTCCTTCATATTAAATCCCATTTCATTGTAAAACAGAAAAATCATTATCATCTGTTTACATTGTTTTGCTCTAAATACCGGATTTTAAACATTTCTTGGTTATATCTCTTTGTTGTGACACTTTGTAGCAATCAATATGGCTACAATTAAGGATCCTTCATGCGAGCATTTGTCTTTCACTTTTACCAGATTCTCAGAAATACCTGCACACAGATACAAGAAATTGACATATTTGTAATATAAAAATATCATGTTTTCAATTGGTGGGCAAATTTAAAGTAATTCTGATTGATAGCACACAGCTTATATTAGCGTAACAATTTCCGATCACCAATTTTTCTTCCTGGGATATTTATCTACCTGTCATATTAACACTGTAGGGAAAATATTAAAGATGTTAATGTTGTTGCTTGTGTAGACTGGAAAAAATGCAAAATGTTTCCTGCATTGCACAAGACTCCTGTTCCTAAATTTTCACTCTGAATGTCCCTTGTTGGGGATCCTGTTACCGTACACATTATAGAATGGAAATTTTTCTTTCTTTCTCTGCAGATGACAAGGGAACATTCTTTGAGCATTCTTCTAAGTGTAACATAATCTCCCCTGTGAGTGAAGTCAGACTATGGTATTTACAATGCCAAGAGCGAGTCAAAAATTTGGACTTGCCAAAGTTACCAGTCAACTTTGCTCTCTCAAAGCCACCAGTTTCCCAAGCAAGGAGCGCACCCTTCTCCAGGAACTATGCTTAAAAGCCTGCAAATGCTGCTCTAAAGCTTTTACCATTCCGAAGGCGTAAAGTTGCCTCTACTAGCAGCATGAGAGAGCATTCAGGACCAAAAGGATGACTATGCTGCTGGTATCCACTATCAATCATCAGGAGCACACTGACGCCGTTTTCTGGAAGCTGAGAGGCAGAGGAGCGATGGGCTCCTGAAGACAGAAGAAAAGAACACTCCTTTAATTACTGGCACACAAAAAAAGTCACATAAGCTGCACCAACAGACACTTTGTGATCCAAAAATGGCAGACTGTTACGCTGATTGTGGGTCCAAGATTCTTTCATGAAAATGTGAGCACAGCCACGTATGTGGACATCGTCTATGCACCGTCAACCGAGTATTGTTTCCTTCAAGAAAGAGAGTTCTGTTTTTTTTTGGTAACCCAATCCATAAATTGAAGCAGTTTTCCAAAAGTTCTAAGATCAGTTAAAAACACAGAAACGTATCCTCAGTCATGCAATCCGCATTTGTTAATTAATAGAACTCTTCACCTTTGAGGCGTTGTCTCGGAAGAGACATTGATGGCACATTGCTTGCATATTCGAGGAATATGCTACCAATGTTTCTTGAGACAATTCCTTTAAAATATGCAGTAAATTGTCCTCCCATTGGATTGAATTTACCGATGGAATAGTAAAGTATTCTAACCAAATTTTAGAATTAGCACAAAAAACAGTTATTGACCCAGTAAAAAAATGTTGCCTTATTTTTGTTGAATACTGGATCCATCTTGATCCATAAATTAAGATGAGAAGTAAAAAGAAAAAGAATCTTGTAAATGATCTCATTCTAGAATTTGTTGTTCCAGGAATCAGTGTCATATTTGTAGGCATCGGGTGCTGCGACAGCCTTTGGTCACACATCTTGTAATGGAAATGAGTCAGGGAACTTTTAATATTTGATAACACTGATGCATCTTGTTTATTTAGTGGGAAGGATTCGCCTTCATCATCCGCCTCACATTTACTTATTTGTTAAAAGATTTCAATAAGTCAATAAAGATATAATCTAGCAGTTTACAATCTGTATGCTTCAGTTCTTGTTTCCACCAACTTTTTAGTGCTTTAAAGTTTTCATGCTTTTCATGGAGATGGTGCCACTAGTCTAAGGCCTCTTTCACACATCAGGTTTTCGGCGTCAGGCGCGATCCGGCGCTTTTGACTAAAACCGGATCCGTCGAAATGCAATGCCGGATCCGGTTTCCCCCCCATTGACTTGCATTAGAGCCGGATCGAGCCGGATGGCCATACGTTTCATCCGATTTTCGCCGGATCCGGCAATGTGACGCGATCCGGCGTCTGGAAAAAACGGAGACTGTAACGTTTTTTGTCTCCGTCGAAAAAGCCGGACACGCCGGATACGGCGTGTCCGGCTTTTTCATACAATGAAAGCCTATGAGCGCCGCAATGCGCCGGATCCGGTTTCTTTGGTCTGAGCATGCTCAGTAGCTCTGCCCACAGGACATATATAAAAGCAAGACAATGGGACCCTCAGCCACACCCAACATGCCACCCAAGCCAAGAACCAGGAGCAGGAGAAGGCAGCAGACATCTGCAGCAGCAGCACCATCAGCACCACCCCAAATGGAGCAGCATGCTGAACAACGGGAGGGGAGTCCAGCAGCAGATGAGAGACGGTAATTATCAAATCCCCCATTCCTCCAAACTAGGGCTATGGAATATCAAGATATTCATTGGCCCTTTGTTTCTCTTTATTCAACAGCCGCCCAATAGATGCAGCAGCAGCAGCAGCAATGGCAGCAGCAGAAACACCACCCACAGCCATGGAGTCTGGCCATGAGGAAGACAGCACATCTTCTGGGAGCCCTCCCTCGCATCGTCAGCGTTTGACGGTAAGTTTTTATTTCCAAAATCCATCATCTCTGTAATATATGTGTATTCATTGCCTTTTATTTCAAAACAGGAATCACAAGATGAAGAGGAGCTCCCAGAAGAAGAAGGAAGGGGTGGACAGACACTTGGAGTGGGCTCACAATTGGTAAGTTTTTTGCATCAAACGCAGAAACACAACATCACACTACACACAACACATAGAAAACAATGTTCTGCAGACCACACACAGCAAACAAATGCCTACATCCAAAGACATAACATTTTTTGTTTTCTTCTCTAGTCTTCCCAATCTGGTGCTCGGCCAAGAGGTCCTCGCAGTGCCTCCCAGGGTCGTCAGCGACAGCAACGCGGCGGTCACCAGCGTGTAAGTATAAATATTTTTGCTTTGTTTTTTTTGCACTTTTTATTTCATTTCTTTTGTGGAGGCTAATTATGTTATTTTTGTCTTTTTCTTTAACAGCCTTCACAGCGTGCTCCCGACTCTGACGGTGAGGATGGAGGGATTGATGTGGACCGCCTCATCGATCTCGTCAGAGAAAGGGAGCCGCTCTGGAATATGGCTGACCGCCGCCACGCTGACCTGATCGTTACCCGACGACTCTGGGAGGAAATCTGTTCGCTCCTTGTGGACCGCTGGGAGGACCTCGAAGCTCGGGCCCAGATTAAAGAGCGTAAGTATATACAGTACCGGTTGCTTGATTTAAACCAGTGTTTCCCGAACTCCAGTCCTCATGGTCCCCACGGATCATGTGTTCAGGATTTCTATTTACTTTGGAAATCCTGAAAACATGACCCCTGGGGACCATGAGGACTGGAGTTTGGGAAACACTGATGTTGTATACTAACCACTTTGTCCTTTCTCGTTTCAGGGGAGAGAATTGTGAAGCGGTGGCGGTCTGTGAGGGATCGTTTCAAGATGGAGTTCAATAAAGAGATGCGGGCCCCGAGTGGATCTGGAGGACGCAGGAGCAAGTACAAGTACGCACAAGCCCTGTCGTTCCTCCGGGATACAATGGTCACCAGAAGGTAAATATTACACACCACATGTGACAAAAAAATGTTTAGATGTAACTTTTTTTTTTCAGCCAGGGCCATACCATGTCACTATTTTAATTGTTTTTTTTTCTTTTTATTCCACAGCACGGTGAGCAGCACTCGGGAGCCTGCACGATTGGACCCTTCTGAGGCGATCCCTGAGGAGACCGGCACCGAGGGACACTTCGACCGCCCCGGTACATCTGCACCTTCCCAGCCTTCCCACACATTCGACCCATCTGTCCCATCCACCAGCACAGGAGCATCGTGGCCGCCTACATTACATGAAGCTGCTGGTGAGGAGATCGCTTTCCCTTTACCCCACCCTTCTGCCCCTGCCACCTCTAGTACACCTGCGGGTACTGGGCGGCAGCGGCAGAGGGGTCAGGAAAAGACTTTTGCGCCAGAGTTCTTGCATCTGAATGCATCTTTCCAGAACTGTCTAAAAGTCTTGTCAGAGCAAATCTCCGCAGGCTTTCAGCAGATCAACTCCAGCATTCTGGAGGTGAAGACACTTCTGCAAACCATGCATTCAGAAGCAAGATCTTCGCCAAACCACACCTTTTTCAGGTCTGTTGTGGAGCGCATGGAAACGCTCTCTCCTGCCCAGCAGATGCATGTAATGCATTCATGCCACGCTGCTCTCCAGCAAGTTACCTCCCAACCTCCTCCTCCCACCACAGTAGTTCCTCCACCTGCACCCCCTCCAGCCACTTTCCATCCTCCCCCTCCTATTACATCTACACCCCCTCCAGCCACTTTCCATCCTCCCCCTCCTATTACATCTACACCCCCTCCAGCCACTTTCCATCCTCCCCCTCCTATTACATACCATCCACCTCCCCAGCACCATCCACCTCCCCAGCACCATCCACCTCCCCAGCACCAGCAACCTCCCCAGCACCAGCAACCTCCCCAGCACCAGCAACCTCCCCAGTACCAGCAACCTCCCCAGTACCAGCAACCTCCCCAGTACCAGCAACCTCCCCAGTACCAGCAACCTCCCCAGTACCTGCAAACTCCCCAGTACCAGCAACCTCCCCAGTACCAGACATCTCCCCACTTCCAGCAACCTGCCCCGTACCAGACATCTCCCCACTTCCAGCAACCTGCCCCGTACCAGACATCTCCCCACTTCCAGCAACCTGCCCCGTACCAGACATCTCCCCACTTCCAGCAACCTGGCCCGTACCAAACTCCTTCATCATACAACTTGCCATCAACATCATCTGCTCCTACAGTCCCTGCCCAACCCTCCACTCCACCACCCACCACCTCTTCTGCTTCCCACATGTCCACCCATTCTGTAGTTTTTTCCACACCTTCACCTCTAACTGTTCCTTCCCCACCACGATCCCAGTCCTCTCTCCACACTCCCAGTGTCGAAGTGTCCCGCAGCCCCTCCAGCAGTATTTCCACCACACACTACACAGATTTATAATGTGTGTATTTAAATAAAAATGACCAGTTTTATGGTTTCAAAGCTTTATTAAACAAGTTTATTAAAATTTTAAAAAAGTTTACTAAAAAAAACATTTTTCAATAAAAGTTAAATTATTTTACACTGGTTGTCTGTCATTTCTTTCTGCGGCGAAAAAGGTTAAATACAGGGTATTTAAAAGGTGAAATGGTATTCAAAACTAGGTATATAACTGGGTAAATTTTAGCTTTTTGCCACAGTTGTGTTCCTGGTTGTGTTTGAAGCAAAGTATTTCACCTAAAAAGTTGTGTTTATTGTTGGTGATTTCCTAACAATGTACACAACTTTTGTTAAAAGGTGAAATACTTTGCATAAAACACAACCAGGTACACACCTGTGGCCTAAAGCTAAAAATAGAGACCATGACAAGATAGCCAACTTTGGTTGGCAAAGGTATATACTGTTGGTACAGAAGGTACACAAGTTTGGTTAAGGGCACAAATCTTTCACACTCTGTCATCCTGCCAGTGTACTCTGCCTTGAGGTGACATAAAGTATAGTGCAAAATTGTCCCTCATTACTGAAACCGTCACAGAACTTCTAGTGGTAATGTCATGGTAATCTTGCAAGGTGGTTTCTTCAGAGGTGTCCTCAATGGAAATGGGTTCCTTGCAGATAACAAAATTGTGGAGTACCACGCACGCTTTGATCACCTCGTCCACAGTTTCTGTCTTGAGGTTGATCGCAGTCAATAGGACCCGCCATTTGGCTGTCAGAATACCAAAGGTACATTCAACCATTCTTCTTGCTCTTGTGAGGCGGTAATTAAAAATGCGTTTTGGTCTTGTCAATCCTCTGCTAGAGTACGGTTTCAAAAGGTGTTCTGACAGCTGGAAGCCTTCATCCCCTACACAGACAAATGGCATAGGTGGACCAGATGTTTGCGGCAGCGGTCTAGGTGGTGGGAACTGGAAGGTGTTTCCATACAGTTTACGCCCCATGGCAGACAGTTTGAAAACTTGAGAGTCATTGGAGCGGCCATAGGCCCCAATATCAACCGCAATAAATTTGTATTCCGCGTCAGCGATGGCCATGAGGACAATTGAAAAATATTTCTTGTAATTGAAATATTCCGATCCCGATCCAGCTGGCTTTACAATGCGGATATGTTTCCCGTCCACAGCGCCCAAGCAGTTGGGAAACTGACATATCTGTTGAAACTTGTCAGCAATTTCAATCCACCTCTCTGTTGTGGGCTCTGGTAAAAACTCTTCAGCTAAGGAGTCCCACAGTGCACGGCATGTGTACTTCACAATTCCAGATATGGTGGAAATCCCGAGTCTGTACTGGAAATGCAGTGACGAAAGGGATTCTCCAGTTGCAAGAAATCTGTGGGGAATTAAAAAACAATAAATTAGTTTTAAATCACAGCATTACATACCAAAACTGAGCTATAACACTTGGAGATACAAACTACCACCAACAAGATTGCAGTGAAAGTGTGCTCTGATGCGATCACATCCAATAAATGTGGCTTACCTTAAAGTCACCATCAGACGCTCTGCGGGTGAAACAGAGAAGCGGCAATAGGTGTCCGCTTTTCTTATGAGGTGTGCAATGCGCTCCACCAAGTAATCAAAATTCTCCATTTTCATCCTAACATATCCAAAAAATGTATCCGGGTTTCGTCGAAGGTCCATGCAGAGTGTAGAATAGACCCCACGCGTCATTCTCTTGGCTGTGATGGGGTGGATCCACAAACGTCGTCTACGATGCCTGATGCGCTGCTGTCTCGCTCTCTCCTTCTCCAGAACAATCACCCTCAAACGATTCGCCTCCGCTATAAAATCCGCCAAATTCTTCAAAATATTTCCAATGACAACATCCATCTTCGCCAGTAACTTGCTCTTCTCTCCAACCTGCACTTTCTCCTCTACAACCTGTCAAAGAAAGGCTGTAGGAACATGCTATATATAGTTTTCCAGTAGCCAATCCCGTTCGGAAGGCCACAAGGGTCAATTTTAAAAACCGGATCCGGCGTAATCCGTCGAAAAACGGATAGAAAAACGGATGAACCGGATGAGACGGATCCGGTTTTGTCTGTCAAGAAAAAGACGGATCCGGCAGAAAACCGGATCCGTCACATCCGGTTTTACAAAACATTTGCCGGATCCGGCGTTCCGGCACGACGCCGGATCGCGCCTGACGCCGAAAACCTGATGTGTGAAAGTAGCCTAACCCTATTCTGTCCAGAGATCCCACATCAAATACAATTAGTGTCGTCTACCTGGTGGTCTACACACGGAATAAATAATTTCAGAATCCTAGTGGTCCAAAGTAGTGAAGAGGGCAGTGCCAATACCTCTGGTGGTCTGGAAGTTTATTGTAAAGCGTGATAAATGCTAATTATTTGGATATATTAATACAATTTTGTGCAATTTACAAAGTCTTTGAGAATATTTATCTGGTTCCAGACTATCGTATATAAGGCTAGTTACAGACTAGCGTTTCTGGGCGCAGCGCAGGGTCGCCGCTAAGCCCCACCCCTGGCCACGCCCCCTCCGGTCAGTTCCTCCTCTGATCGCATGAGGCTGCATGCGATCAGCGTATCCTATATTTAGCGTTGGATACGCTGATCATGCGCTGACCATGCGCTGGTCTGATTTTGCTGGCACTGCGCCCAACGCACAAAAGCTCACTGGGTTGCATTTTTGTGCGCTGGGTGCAGTGCCAAACGGGCGCAGCGCCAGCAAAATCAGACCAGCGCATGATCAGCGTATCCAACGCTAAATATAGGATACGCTGATCGCATACAGCCTCATGCGATCAGAGGAGGAACTGACCGGAGGGGGCATGGCCGGGCGCGGCTTAGCGGCGGCCCTGCGCTGCGCCCGGAAATGCTAGTCTAAAACTAGCCTGAAAAAAAGAGAAAAAAGTCTTTATTTCGCAAGCAGCGTCATTGTGGAGTTTAGTCTTCGGTCATATGTTCTATTAACAAAAAATTGGGCCATAATACTGTGTAACTAGATGCCAAAACTTCTGTGATCTGTCCGGTTGAAGCACGCTGTGGTCCATGTGAGTTTTCCCAGATGTCTTCCTTGCCATTGGATATTACCGGACATGGCTTTACTTCTTTTCTTAAGTGGAGAAATGACCCTCAACTTAACTTTAGGTCCCAACATTTCTAAATAAAGAGAAATTATACCAAGGCCACTAATTTTTCATATAAAAGACCTGTAATTTATCATAAATATGTTTTTTCTAATTTTCTCCTGAATCTGGTGTTATTTTTCTTTTGTTTCTGTGCCTTTCTGTTCCTGAGATATGGCCCTCTCTTCCCTGTATGTAGTCTTTATAGCCAACGTAAGTGTTGTTTTTAACTCTTCTGCATGGGAGTCTTCTCAAGGACCATGCCTATTTGGCTTAAAAAAACATTCATATATAGGAAAGAAGGAGATACATCTCAGTAATGGAGAAGCAAAGGGACAAGAGAATAATGACACAAGATTCAGGAGAACAGCGACACTTACACCAGGTTAAAAAAACAACATATTTATGGCAAGCAATATCTTTTCTTTAATAGTTGCATCAGTACAAGTCTGGAGGAGACCTACCCCAATGTAACATTGAGTTTGTGGGAATGTAGCCCACCTTTGCAGCAGAGAAGTGAGCCCACAATTCATCAGATATTTGATGTCCCCTATGGATTATTCACAGAGGTGTATCTAGGTTTTCTGGCACCCGAGGCAAGAATTCAGTTTGGCGCCCCCCCTTCCCAAGCACATATGTGATTTACACACTTAGAACTGCTTGCCCTAATTCAATGTTCAGTGAAAAACTGAGAGAAGCAGGAAGAGAAGCTCGTTGTCACATGACCGTAAGTATTAACATTGCATATATGTGAAGCAGCCATATGATGACTGCTGGAACTAGGAAGAAAAGCTGAATCCTGACACTGAGGATATTACACGCTGTTAGGATTGGCTACAGGGCTTCACTTTATAATTAAAGGGCTCGTTTAGACTTGTGATGAAATTCTGCAGTCACTCTGTATTGTAGTGCAGCGGTGTCCACACTGTGCAGTGATGAGGCAGTGACCCAGCAAAGTTCAAAGCAAAGTCTCTTTAACCCCTTTCTGACATCAGACGTACTATCCCGTCCATGGGACCCGGGCCCCTATGCCCATGGACGGGATAGTACGTCTAGCGCGATCAGCGGCGCCCACGTGGTGAGCGCCGCTGATCGCGGCCGGGTGTCAGCTGATTATCACAGCTGACACCCGGCACAATGTGTCAGGGGCAGTCATGGACCGCCCCGACACGTTAACCCCTTCCACACCGCGATCAAACATGATCGCGGTGTACCGGGGGTTAAAGGGAAGCATCGGCAGGGAGGGGGCTCCCTCCGCGCTTCCCTGAGCCCCCCACAGCAGCGCAATGTGCAGCGCTGCTGCGGGGGGCTCTTTCCCTGCAGGCCCCCGAATCCAAGATGGCGACGGGGGCCTGCAGGGAGCTGACTTCCTCAGTGCCTGCAAAGCGCAGGCATGAGGAAGTCTGCAGCAGTGCCTGTGACAGATCACTGATCTGTCACAGTGATCTGTGATGTGACAGATCAGCGATCTGTCACAGGACAGTGATGTCCCACCAGGGACTATGTAATAAAGTAAAAAAAAAAAAAAAGTGTTAAAATAATTTTAAAAAAATCGCCAAATAAATTAGAAAAAAAAAATATATTCCCCCAATAAATTCATTTTTTGGAAATAATAATAAAAAAAAACAATAAAAGTACACATATTAGGTATCGCCGCGTCCGTAACGACCTGCCCTATAAAACTGTCCCATTAGTTAACCCCTTTAGCGAACCCCTTAAAAAATAAAAATAAAAAATGAAGTAAAAAATAATGATTTATTATCATACCGCCATACAAAAAGTGCAATAACGCGCGATCAAAAAGACGCATATAAATATCCATGGTACCACTGGAAACATCATCTTGTCCCGCAAAAAACGAGCTGCCATGTAGCATCATCAGCAAAAAAATGAAAAAGTTATAGCTTGCAGAATAAAGCGATGCAAAAATAATTATTTTTTATAAAAAATAGTTTTCATTGCATAAAACCGACAAAACATAAAAAAAGACCTAAATGAGGTATCGCTGTAACCATACTGACCCGAAGAATAAAACTGCTTTATCAATTTTACCGACGCGGAACGGTGTAAACCCACCCCCCCAAAAGAAATTCATGAAACCCTGGTTTTTGTTCATTCTGCGTCCCAAAAATCAGAATAAAAAGCGATCAAAAAAGTCACGTGCCCGAAAATGGTACCAATGAAAACGTCAACTCGTCCCGCCAAAAATAAGACCTCACATGGCTCGGTGGGTCAAAATACGGAAAAATTATAGCTCTCAATATGTGGTGATGCAAAAACTATTTTTACAATAAAAAGCGTCTTTTAGTGTATGACAGCTGCCAAAAATAAAAACCGCCATAAATAGTAAATCAACCCCCCCATTATCACCCCCTTAGTTAGGGAAAAATAATAAAATTAAAAGAAAATGTATTTATTTCCATTTTCCCATTAGGGTTAGGGTTAGGGCTAGGTTTAGGGCCAGGGCTAGGGCTAGGGTTAGGGCTAGGGTTAGGTCCAGGGCTAGGGTTAGGGCTAGGGTTAGGGTTAGGGCTGGGGTTAGGGCTATGGTTAGGGCTAGGGTTAGGGCTGGGGTTAGGGCTGATATTAGGGTTAGGGGTGTGTTGGGGTTAGGGTTGGAGCTAGAATTGGGGGTTTCCACTGTTTGGGCACATCAGGTGCTCTCCAAATGCAACATGGCATCTGATCTCAATTCCAGCCAATTCTGCGTTGAAAAAGTCAAATGGTGCTCCTTCTCTTCCAAGCTCTGCCATGCGCCCAAACAGTGTTTTACCCCCACATGTAGGGTATCAGCCTACTCAGGACAAATTGCAAAACAACTTTTGGCATCCAATTTCTTCTGTTACCCTTAGGAAAATAAAAAATTGGGGGCAAAAATATCATTTTTGTGGAAAAAAATGATTTTTTTATTCTCACGCCCGGGCGTTATAAACTTCTGTGAAGCACTTGGGGGTTCAAAGTGCTCACCACACATCTAGATAAGTTCTATGGGGGGGTCTAGTGTCCAAAATGGGGACACTTGTGGGGAGTTTCAATAGTTTAGGTACATCAGGGGCTCTCCAAACGCACATGATACCCGCAGCCCATTCCATCAAAGCCTGCATTCCAAAACGTCACTACTTCCCTTCCGAGCCCTGACGTGTGCCCATACAATAGATTTCTCCCACATATGGGGTATCAGTGTACTCAGAACAAATTGGACAAGAACTTTTGGGGTTCAATTTCTCCTGTTACCCTTGGGAAAATAAAAAAAATTGGGGACTAATTGATCATGTTTGTGGAAAAAATACGATTTTTTTTATTTTCATGCCCGGGCATTATAAACTTCTGTGAAGCCCTTGGGGGTTCAAAGTGCTCACCACACATCTAGATAAGTTCCTTAGGGGGTCTAGTTTCCAAAATGGGGTCATTTGTGGGGGTTTCCACTGTTTAGGTACATTAGGGGCTCTCCAAAGGCAACATGACACCCGCAGACCATTCCATCAAAGTCTGCTGTCAGTATCTAGTCCTAGAATCTGTTTTTTCTTGCCCTTAGACTTGCCCTTAGTTAACATGGATCTTGATGTTTCACAAGTCGGCCATCTTGCTTCCTGCCAAAGCTGTATATAAAGCCAGCACCTGTTCTGTTTCATTGCTTGAGTATTATGTTTTGGACTTTGTGCCTCTGCAGTCCCAAGCCTGGACTTACTATCCCTGTTGGTCCTCTCTTAACGGCGGAGTCCTCCGTCAACCTGCACGTCTGGATCCCTGCCTGCTGATCGAGTGATTGCTGAACACCTGACTTCAGAAACCTCTGCCTGACTACACCTGCGGTGAAGTAAGAACTCCAGCCAGCTAGTGTGTTCCTCTGCTCTGCAAGAGTCTGTGTCTTGTGACCGCATTGCTCAGTGACTTTGAATGCTGTGTCGCAGAGTATCAACTCTGCTATAACCATTTATCAGATTGACTGAACATTTATCTGGACTTATATGCTATCAGATTACTAATACAATATTGCTTGCGCAACCCATTGTGTCTGCAGTCTCTTTGACCTAGCCACTGGTGTCCAGTTGTCTCCACTAGTATCGTGACAGGATACTCAAGCCTTAAAAAAATGGATGCCGCTGGGTCAGAGACTTTAGAAGTGCGTGTTAAGAAGCTAAATAATATCACTGCCACTGTACACGCTGAAGTGCAGACATGGAAGAGCAGAATAGAAGGCCTAGAGGGGCAGACTAAATATCATATACAAGTGCTCAGTCAGACCCTTCAGGAATTGCGTGGCCGAGTTGCGGCTCTGGAGGCACAATCTCAGGCTTCTGTTCCTACCATCCCCAAACTACCGCCATTTAGGTTTGGTGGCGACCGAGACAAGTACCGTGGGTTTCTGAACCAGTGTCGTTTATACTTTGCTGCACATGTCACACAGTTTCCTACAGACCGATCCAAAGTATTGACTATCATCATGTTGCTGACAAATAAGGCCCTTGCCTGGGCAAACCCTCTGATAGAATCACAGGATGCATGTCTGAATGACTTCAATATGTTTATCGCCGCCATGGGTTTGACGATCCGAACCGTGGCCTTACAGCTGAGACGGCCCTGCTGAATTTGCGTCAAGGTAAACGCCCAGTGACTGAGTATGCTATGGATTTTAGAAGGTGGGCTCAGGACACCACCTGGAATAGTGCAGCGAAGTACTCAATATTTAAGAAGGGGTTGTCCAGTTCTATCAAGGACGAGCTTGCACGTGCGGAGGCTCCCACTGCTCTAGGTGATTTCATCAATCACTGTATTCGCCTAGACGGTCGCATCTCCGAACGAAAACTAGAAAGGTGGTCTGAGATGAACCGCAGCAATAAATCGCTTCTTCCTTTCCTTCCTAAGGAGAGTCCGGACCCAAGTCCCCAGGAGTCCACACCTGAGCCGATGCAGGTAAATTCCCTACGAAGTCGAGTAAGTGACAAACGGAAGGAATTTCGCTTCAAGGAGAATTTATGTTTTTACTGTGGGAAGTCAGGACATTTTATTATCAACTGCCCCAATCGTTCTCGCAGAACAACCGCAGCCGTGGTAGAACGCGACTTCTCCGAATCATACTCCATGACTTCCGAATCAGGGCCACCCGAAATTGTAGCAACCGCTCCTGATTATGACTTTTCAGATATGAACTCTGTTACATCCGAAACGATACTACCCATTAATGCTGTTATTCTATCTTCTGCAGTTTCATACCCTTGCAATAAGAAAAAAGATTCACATTGTTACCTTCCTATCAAGCTCTGGATTGACTCCCGTTGGGTGAACAGTTCCGCCATGATAGACTCTGGGGCTAGCGGTAACTTCATGGACACTTCTTTTGCTAAGGAATATGGAATCCGATCACAAAGAAGAGTGTCTTCAATTCTGATGGAGACTGTGGATGGGTCCCCTTTGACTTCGGGGCCCGTAGACCAGCAGACTGAACCACTGAAGGTCCTCATGGGAGATGATCACTAGGATAAATTGCCCTTCCTTCTGATTTCCTCTCCACATTTCCCTATTATCTTGGGTTTACCCTGGCTGCAGGCTCAAAATCCCATCATTGACTGGGAGACTAAGAGATTGCGCTTCCCAGCTAAAGAGGTAACTTCTGAGAAATCGACTGATCCATCTCCGGCCAACCCATCATCGGACCTAGAGTTACCGGCAGTTTATAAAGAATTTTCTGATGTGTGCGATAAAAAGAATGCAGATAAATTACCACCACACAGCTCTTATGACTGCCCAATCGAGCTTCTGCCTGCTGCTACCATTCCTTTTGGTAATATTTATCCATTGTCCGGTCCTGAGCTCAAGACTCTCAAAGAATATATCGACGAGAACCTGTCTAAGGGGTTTATACGCCCCTCATCCTCTCCAGCCGGTGCACCCATCTTTTTCGTTAAAAAGAAGGATGGATCCCTCAGATCCTGTGTTGATTACCGGGAAATTAACAAGGTAACCATCAAGAACCGCTACCCTCTGCCATTAATTCCGGAGCTTCTCGAGAGAGTTCGTCAGGCCAAGGTCTTTTCAAAATTGGACCTACGAAGGGCATACAATCTAGTCCTTATAAGACCTGGAGACGAATGGAAAACAGCATCTAGGTCTCGATATGGACACTTTGAGTATTTGGTCATGCCATTTGGACTTTGCAATGCCCCAGCAACGTTTCAACATCTTGTAAATGATATTTTCAGAGACATTCTTGATATTTTTGTCGTAATCTATTTGGATGACATTCTGATTTTTTTCTAGCTCCATGGAGGAACATCAGCAACATGTCAAGACTGTCTTGCAGCGGTTGAGGGAACACCAGCTGTACATCAAGCTGGGGAAATGCGAATTTCATAAGTCGGAGATCCAATTCTTAGGTTATGTAATTTCTCCACAGGGTCTGAGTATGGATAACAGCAAGATCAAGGCGATTCAGGAGTGGCCAATCCCCAAGAACGTCAAAGAGGTCCAACGTTTCATCGGGTTTGCTAACTTCTACAGACGTTTCATCAAGAACTTCTCTGACATCGTCTCGCCCATCACCCGGTTGACACAGAAGAAGACAGCATTTATTTGGTCCCTTCATGCCCAAGAAGCATTCTCTTGGCTCAAGACCGAGGTCACGTCAGCACCAGTACTGATCCACCCTGACCCGGAACTCGCCTTCATTATTGAAGTGGATGCCTCAAACTGTGCCACCGGGGCTATACTATCCCAAAGAACAGGTGAGAAGAATTTACTTCATCCTTGTGCTTTTCTTTCAAAGCGACTGTCTCCTGCCGAAAAGAACTACGATGTAGGAAATAAAGAATTACTGGCTATCATCGCCGCCTTCAAGGAGTGGAGACATCTTTTGCAAGGAGCCTCACAGCCGATCGTGGTCCTCACGGATCACCGCAACCTTGAGTTCATCAGGTCAGCAAGATGCCTGACCCCACGGCAGGCCCGCTGGAGTCTTTTCCTTAATCAATTCAATTTTACAATCTCTTATAGACCAGGTTCTCGCAATGGAAAAGCAGATGCTCTATCCCGGATGTTCTCCACTGACGCTGTTCCAGATGCTCCACCTAAGACCATACTTTCTGATTGCAATTTTGTAGGAGTCATTCAGAATCAAGATTTGCTGCAGGTCATCAAAGAAGCTTACAACTCTGATCTTTTCCTGTCTCAGCCATCTGATGAGGTAAGCCTTCTTTTTAGGAATGGAGTTTGGACCCGGGAACGGCGCCTCTACAATCCTGAAGCCGTGAGGTTAAGAGTGTTGAGATTGGTTCATGATTCCAAGGTTGCAGGGCACAGAGGAATTCAGAAGACTCAAGAATTCTTATCTCGCTTCTTCTGGTGGCCAGGTTTTCGGAAGGATGTCGAGAAGTACGTTTCATCTTGTGAGGTATGTGCCAAATTCAAGGTTCCACGTGCCTCCCCTACTGGTCTGTTACAGCCTTTGCCAGTGCCGTCTCGCCCGTGGGGATCCATTTCTATGGACTTTATTGTAGAACTGCCCCTTTCTGAGGGAAAGAGTACGATTTTGGTGGTGGTCGATCGCCTGACCAAGGCGGCCCATTTCATCCCTTGTTCCGGTTTACCCTCTGCGAAGGACACTGCTGACCTAATTATCCAGAACATCTTTCGCCTGCACGGGGTTCCGGATGAAGTTGTTTCTGACCGTGGAGTTCAATTTACTTCAAAGTTTTGGTGAAGCTTTTGTTCAGCATTAGGCATAGAAGTTAACTTATCTTCTGCTTTCCACCCACAGTCCAACGGGCAGACAGAACGTACCAACCAAACACTAGAGCAATACCTTCGCTGCTACGTTTGCCATTTGCAAGATGATTGGGTAAGGCTACTCCCCTTGGCCAAATTCTCTTATAACAACTCCCAGAGTGCCTCCACCAAACAGTCTCCATTCTACGCTAACCTGGGATATCACCCTAGCATTCTTCCCAGATTACCGGTAGATACATCTTTACCAGCAGTTGCCGACAGGATCTCTTCACTTCAACAGAACCTTGAACTTCTGAAAGAGACTTTGGGTTCTGCACAAGAGAGGTACAAGAATGCAGCTGACAGATTTCGCAAACCAACACCAACATTTAAGGTAGGAGATTTAGTCTGGTTATCTACAAAAAATTTAAAGATGAAGATCCCTTCCCCTAAGTTGGGACAGAAGTACATCGGTCCTTATAGGATCAGTGGCCTGGTAGGTGCTGTTGCATGTCGCTTAAAACTCCCAAGAACACTGAAGATACATCCTGTCTTTCATACTTCTCTACTAAAGACTGTAGTACCAAATCTTTTTCCAGGACGTTCATCTCCTCCTCCTGATCCCGTTCTTGTGGATGGTCAAGAGCAGTTCATCGTTGAGAGGATTCTGGATTCAAGAATCTACAGAAATCGACTGCAGTATTTGATTAAATGGCAAGGCTATTCCTCAGAGGAGAATTCCTGGGAACCCGTGGATAATATTAACGCCTCCCGACTGATTGAGCAGTTCCATCAAAGGTACCCTGGCAAGCCTGGTTTAGGGTCGTCCGGAGGCCGTCCTTGAGGTGGGAGTAATGTCAGTATCTAATCCTAGAATCTGTTTTTTCTTGCCCTTAGTTAACATGGATCTTGATGTTTCACAAGTCGGCCATCTTGCTTCCTGCCAAAGCTGTATATAAAGCCAGCACCTGTTCTGTTTCATTGCTTGAGTATTATGTTTTGGACTTTGTGCCTCTGCAGTCCCAAGCCTGGACTTACTATCCCTGTTGGTCCTCTCTTAACGGCGGAGTCCTCCGTCAACCTGCACGTCTGGATCCCTGCCTGCTGATCGAGTGATTGCTGAACACCTGACTTCAGAAACCTCTGCCTGACTACACCTGCGGTGAAGTAAGAACTCCAGCCAGCTAGTGTGTTCCTCCGCTCTGCAAGAGTCTGTGTCTTGTGCCCGCATTGCTCAGTGACTTTGAATGCTGTGTCGCAGAGTATCAACTCTGCTATAACCATTTATCAGATTGACTGAACATTTATCTGGACTTATATGCTATCAGATTACTAATACAATATTGCTTGCGCAACCCATTGTGTCTGCAGTCTCTTTGACCTAGCCACTGGTGTCCAGTTGTCTCCACTAGTATCGTGACATCTGCATTCCAAAACGTCACTACTTCCCTTCCGAGCCCCGACGTGTGCCCATACAGTAGTTTTCTCCCACATATGGGGTATCAGGGTACTCAGGACAAATTGGACAACAACATTTGGGGTTCAATTTCTCCTGGTACCCTTGGGAAAATAGAAAAAATTGGTGACTAAAAGATCATGTTTGTGGAAAAAATACGAATTTTTTATTTTCATGCCCGGGCGTTATAAACTTCTGTGAAGTACTGGGGGGTTCAAAGTGCTCACCACACATCTAGATAAGTTCCGTGGGGGTCTAGTTTCCAAAATGGTGTCATTTGTGGGGGGTTTCCACTGTTTTGGTACATCAGGGGATTTCCAATCGCGACATGGTGTCCGATCTCAATTCCAGCCAAAAACGTCAAATGGCGCTGCTTCCCTTCCGAGCTCTGCCATGCGCCCAAATAGTGGTTTACCCCCACATGTTGGGTATCAGCGTTCTCAGGACAAATTGCACAATAACTTTTAGGGTCCTGTTACCCTTGGGAAAATAAAAATTGGGGGTGAAAAGATCCTTTTTTTTGGAAAAAATATGATTTTTTAATTGTACCGCTGTACGCTATAAACTTCTGTGAAGCCCTTGTGGGTTCAAAGTTCTCACCACATATCGAGATAAGTTCCTTGGGGGGTCTAGTTTTCAAAATGGGGTCACTTGTGGAGGGTTTCCACTGTTTAGGTACATCAGGGGCTCTCCAAACGTGACATGGCATCCGATCTGAATTCCAGCCAATTTTGCTTTGAAAAAGTCAAACGGTGCTCCTTCCCTTCTGAGCTCTGACATGCGCCGAAACAGTGGTTCCCCCCCACATATCAGGTATAAGCGTACTCAGGACAAATTGCACAATAACTTTTGCAGTCCAATTTCTCCTGTTACCCTTGGTTAAAAAAAAATTGAACCTGAATTATTTTTTTTGTGAAAAAAAGTTAGATGTTCATTTTTTTTTTAAATATTCAAAAAATTCCTGTGATGCACCTAAAGGGTTAATAAACTTCTTGAATGTGGTTTTGAGCACCTTAAGGGGTGAAGTTTTTAGAATGGTGTCACTTTTGGGTATTTTCTATCATATAGACCCCTCAAAGTGGCTTCAAATGTGATGTGGTCCGTAAAAATAAAATGGTGTTGCAAAAATGAGAAATCTCTGGTCAATTTTTAACCCTTATAACTTCCTAACAAAAAAAAAATTTTGGTTCCAAAATTGTGCTGATGTAAAGTAAACATGTGGGAATGTTACTTATCAAGTTTTTTGTGTGCCGTTTCTCTGTGATTTAAGGGCATAAAAATTCAAAGTTGGAAAATTGCAAAATTTTCAAAATTTTCGCCAAATTTCCGCTTTTTTCACAAATAAACGCAAGTTATTTGAATGAAATTTTACCAATATCATGAATTACAATATGTCACGAGAAAACAGTGTCAGAATCACTGGGATCCATGGAAGCGTTCCAGAGTTATGACCTCATAAAGAGACAGTGGTTAGAATTGTAAAAATTGGCCCGGTCATGAACGTGCAAGCCACCCTTGGGGGTGAAGGGGTTAATGTTCAGCATACTCACAAAACAGAAAGTAAATATAATCTTGCAGATCACAGGCGGGAAACAAGACATTCCAACTCCAGATTGCAGCCAGGAACAAGACAGTCCACCTCAGAGACAGATTGCCATGGGCAACTGCACCACCATGTAAGCTGAGGGGTGCAGGGTCTTTTGGCTCCCCTTGGTCCTGTGTTGCCTCACACAGGTAGAGCTCTGCAGAGCCTTCTGCTCTGCACGCTTGCAAGACCAAACTGACACACCCAACTCTCTGTTTCAGGGGTTTTTACAAGGACTGTGTCCGTAGGCCACATGGAAAGCTTGACCGGGAAAGAAACGGACTGCTCCACTACCATCCTGTAGTTCGCTTAAAAAATAAAAGCCCATGGCAGGTTTACTTTAATCTGCCTTGGACAAATAGCTTGCCCAAGACCAACACTTACTTGTACTTTGCATTGCAATCACAGCTATGACTGTGACTGCATTGCACTCCCATGGCCTCAACACGCCTCTGTGCGCATTCTGGGGGGGAAACATAGCAACCCTCGCATATGTCACCAGTAGTGTTGAGCGATACCATCCGATACTGAGAAATATCGGATCGGATCGGACCGATACCCAAAAAGTATCGGGTATCGCCAATTCCGATACCGGAAGTCCCATGCAACTCTATGGGACAGAAATATCGGAAGTAAAAAAAACCCTTTCTTTCCTTGCACATCCTGTTCGGGAGGGGGGAAAAGTGTGGGCGGTGCGTGGGCGGACACTGTGCGTGTCTGTGTGTGCGAGCGGGGTCTGTACGGGCCTCTCGGGGGGCCTATGCGGGCCTCTCCAGGGTCTGTGCCGGCCTGCTGGGGCCTGTACGGGCCTCTCGGGGGCCTATGCGGGCCTCTCGGGGGTCTGTGCGAGCCTGCCGGGGCCTGTACGGGCCTCTCGGGGGTCTATGCGAGCCTGCCGGGGCCCTGTGCGGGCCTGCCGGGGCCTGTACGGGGCTCTCGGGGGTCTATGCGGGCCTGCCGGGGCCTGTACGGGCCTCTCGGGGATCTATTCGGGCCTGCCGGGGCCCTGTGCAGGCCTGCCGGGGGCCTGTGCTGGCTGTCGGGGGCCTGTACGGGCCTCTCGGGGGTCTATGCGGGCCTGCCGGGGCCTGTACGGGCCTCTCGGGGGTCTATGCGGGCCTGCCGGGGGTTTTGTGTGTGTGCAGGCATCGTCCGATGGGACTACAAGTCCCACTGGGCGATGCCTGCTACAATGACAGTGATTGACACATTAGCCAATGATGGGACAGTAGTAGTCCCATCATCCGGCTAATGTGTTGAATGTAAAAAAAAAAAAAAAAAATACATACTACATACATACTATATACATACTTCATACATACTACATTCATACAACATACATACATACTTCATATATACTACATTCATACAACATACATACATACTACATGCATACTACATACATACTACATGCATACTACATACATACTGCATTCATACAACATACATACATACTGCATACATACAACATGCTACATACATACAACATACATACAAACTACATACAGTTGTGGCCAAAAGTATTGATACCCCTGCAATTCTGTCAGATAATACTCAGTTTCTTCCTGAAAATGATATGATTGCAAACACAAATTCTTTGGTATTATTATCTTCATTTAATTTGTCTTAAATGAAAAAACACAAAAAGAATTGTCCTAAAGCCAAATTGGATATAATTCCACACCAAACATAAAAAAGAGGGTGGACAAAAGTATTGGCACTGTTCGAAAAATCATGTGATGCTTCTCTAATTTGTGTAATTAACAGCACCTGTAACTTGCCTGTGGCACCTAACAGGTGTTGGCAATAACTAAATCACACTTGCAGCCAGTTGACATGGATTAAAGTTGACTCAATCTCTGTCATGTGTCCTTGTGTGTACCACATTGAGCATGGAGAAAAGAAAGAAGACCAAAGAACTGTCTGAGGACTTGAGAAACCAAATTGTGAGGAAGCATGAGGAATCTCAAGGCTACAAGTCCATCTCCAAAGACCTGAATTTTCCTGTGTCTACCGTGCACAGTGTCATCAAGAAGTTTAAAGCCCATGGTACTGTGGCTAACCTCCCTAGATGTGAATGGTAAAGAAAAATTGACAAGAGATTTCAACGCAAGATTGTGCGGGTGTTGGATAAAGAACCTCGACTAACATCCAAACAAGTTCAAGCTGCCCTGCAGTCCGAGGGTACAACAGTATCAACCCGTACTATCCGTTGGCGTCTGAATGAAAAGGGACTGTATGGTAGGAGACCCAGGAAGACCCCTCTTCTTACCCTGAGACATAAAAAAGCCAGGCCGGAGTTTCCCAAAACTTACCTGAAAAAGCCTAAAACGTTTTGGAAGAATGTTCTCTGGTCAAATTGTCAGAGACACCGCACTGCACTTGCTCATAGAGCCAGTGTGCGTGTCCTGAGTACAGAAGCAGTGCTAAAAGATACCTGTGGAGCAGGGCAGCAGAGGTGACCATGCGTGCTTCAGGCTAATAGTGTCAGGGTCCAGCCAGCGCTGGAAGGTAAAGAGGCATAGGACTTGCGGACACTGAAGCTGAATAATCTGCACGGGACCTATGGTCATGTGACTGCAAGGGGGCGGGGCTTAGCGTCCTGTATTCAGATAGGACAGGACACCATACAACAACTCAGAGTCAGGCAAAACCGAGGTCACAGCAGTACGGGCAAACGAGGTACAGGAGCGACAAACAGACGGGTAGTCAGACAAAGCCAAAGGTCGTACAGAAGAGGGCAACGTGGTACCAAGGGGACAAGCAGAGAGAAGTCGGGTCACAAGCAGAGAGTCATACACGAGAGGTAGCGCAGTACAAGAGGGTCAGGCAGAACTCGTAACAGGGACAGAACCAGATCACAACCGAACAAGCAAGCAAGATATCAGGCACAAGGCACACGTATACAAGAGGTCACTTAACTCAGCCGAGGGCAGGAGTATAACTGACACCGGACCCAGGTCCAGTGAGCACTAAATAGCCTCCTGCTGCCAGAGAGAGGCAGCACAATTAACCCATAGTCTAACCAGGACGGGTCAAAGCGAAATCCCGTCCTGGATCATGACAGTACCCTCCTCTCAATGGGGGGCCACCGGACCCCCAGGTCTCTCAGGGTACTTGGCGTGAAAGGCTCGGATCAACCGATCCGCATAAACTGATCGAGCAGGAACCCACGAGCGTTCCTCAGGACCGTAGCCCTTCCAATGTATCAGATACTGAAGGGCGCGACGGACCAACCTGGAGTCGACAATTCGTTCCACCTCGTACTCAGCCTGCCCATCTACCATAACCGGTGTCGGGGAAGATGATGATCCCTCCCCACTGGACCTCACAGGTTTCAAAAGGGCCTTATGGAAAACATTAGGGATCCTTAGAGATGGCGGAAGACTCAACCGAAAAGCCACCGGGTTAACTGCTTCGGTAATTTCATAGGGACCTATAAACTTGGGTCCAAGCTTCGCAGAGGGGACCTTGAGCCTTATATTTTTGGTGGATAACCATACCTTATCTCCGACCTGAAACACTGGACCCACGGATCGTTTTTTGTCCGCAAAAAAATTTAAATTTGTCCTGGGCCTTCGTAATGTTATTCTGGACCTCCCGCCATACCTCCCCCAACCGCTGGATCGTCTCGTCCTCCCCAGGACACCCAGAATTCAAGCGGGAAAATTCTCCAAAATGAGGATGAAACCCATAATTGCAAAAAAAAGGAGATGTACCCGTAGACTGGTTAGTGCGGTTGTTAAAAGCAAACTCAGCCAATGGTAACACAGAACACCAATCATCCTGTCGGGCTGAGGTCAAACAACGCAGAATTTGCTCCAGAGACTGATTGGTCCGCTCAGTCTGCCCATTAGTTTCTGGATGGTAGGCGGATGAAAAGGACAGACCAATACCCAACCTCCTACAAAAAGCTCTCCAAAATCTGGACACAAATTGCACTCCCCTATCAGACACCACATTCAGGGGTACCCCATGCAACCGCACCACATGCTCCACAAACAATCTGGACAATGTTTCCGCATTAGGTAGAGCTGCCAAAGGTACATAATGTGCCTGCTTACTAAACCTGTCCACTACGACCCAGACCACGGTATTACCCTTGGAAGGGGGAAGGTTGGTGATGAAATCCATGGACAGATGAGTCCATGGTCTCTCAGGAATTGGCAGTGGTACCAATTCCCCGGCCGGCCGGTTATGGGGAGTTTTCACACGGGCACAAACCTCACACGCAGACACATACTCCCCAACATCAGAGGCTAAAGAAGACCACCAGAATATTCTAGCAATGGCCTTCCGGGTCGCTGAGATCCCTGGATGTCCACCCAGAACTGAGTCATGGAACTCCTGGAGGACCTTGAGACGAAGCTGAGCTGGCACAAAAAGTTTATCCACCGGCTTAGCTGGAGGTGCAAGAGCCTGGGCTTCTCGAATCTTCCGTTCCAACACATTAGAAATCTCTGCCACCACCACCCCAGGCTGAAGAATGGAGGATGGAGGTTCCGGGGGGGGGACACCGGATCAAAACTGCGTGACAACGCATCCGCTCTGATATTCTTGGATCCTGGTCGAAAAGTGATCGAGAAGTTGAATCGGGAAAAAAAAGTGACCATCTAGCCTGTCTGGGAGTCAACCTTTTAGCTGACTCAATGTAAGCTAGGTTTTTGTGGTCCGTGATTACCGTTATAGGATGAACAGCCCCCTCCAAAAAATGCCTCCATTCTGCAAAAGCCAATTTTACGGCCAGAAGTTCCCGATTCCCCACATCATAGTTTCTCTCTGCAGGGGAGAACTTCTTTGAGAAAAAGGCGCAAGGTCTTAAATTGGTCAAAGTGGCGGGTCCCTGGGACAATACCGCCCCCACCCCCACCTCTGAGGCATCTACCTCAACAATAAATGGTTCAGAGGGGTCCGGTTGGATAAGAACCGGGGCCGACATGAAACATTTTTTCAAAAACTGAAATGCCGCTACCACTGCGGTTGACCAATTCTTGATATCGGCCCCCTTTTGAGTCATGTCTGTGAGGGGTTTAACCACCTGTGAGAATCCCCTTATAAATTTCCGATAATAATTAGCGAACCCTAGGAAACGTTGCAGACCCTTCAAATCACACGGTTGAACCCACTCGAGAATGGCCTGCACCTTTTTAGGATCCATGCGATACCCTTCAGCAGACACGATGAACCACAGAAAGGACAGTTCCTGAACAAAAAATAAACATTTTTCAAGTTTAGCAAACAGACAGTTCTCCCTGAGCCTTTGGAGAACTGCCCGAACATGACCAATGTGAGTCTGTTTATCAGGCGAGTAGATTAAAATGTCATCCAAATACACCAGCATAAAACGTCCAATCAAATCGGAGAACACGATTTATGAAATTTTGGAAGACCGCTGGAGCGTTGGTCAGGCCGAAGGGCATGACCAAATTTTCAAACAACCCTTCAGTAGTGAGAAAAGCGGTCTTCTATTCATCTCCATCCCGGACTCGGATAAGGTTATACGCTCCCCGTAGATCTAATTTCGAAAACCACTTAGCTCCGGACAACTGATTGTATAAATCAGGAATAAGTGGAAGGGGATAAGTATTCCTCACAGTTATTTTATTTAACTCACGAAAATCGAGGCATGGGCGCAAACCACCATCTTTTTTTTTTTTACAAAAAAGAACCCTGCCGCCACAGGAGAAACAGAAGGACGAATATGTCCCTTACGGAGGCTCTCGGAAATATATTCCTTCATCGCAGCCCGTTCCGGACCCGAGAGGTTATACAGGCGGGCTTTGGGCAATTTAGCACCAGGAACCAGGTCAATGGCACAATCAAATGGGCGGTGTGGTGGTAAAACCTCAGCCTCTTTTTCGGAGAAAATGTCAGTATAATCTATCAGGCACTCCGGAATGCCTTCTAGACCCACGGACGACACAGACACAGAAACAAGACATTTCTCAGAGCAATAGGGACCCCATTTAACAATATCCCGAGATTCCCAATTAATCACAGGATTATGCAGCTGTAACCAGGGGAACCCCAACACCAGTCCTGCAGGCAGGTTGTTCATTACAAAACATGAAATACGTTCCTGGTGTAAGGAACTCACTTTAAGGAAAAACTCTTCAGTACTAAACACAATGTCATTCTTAACCAGTGGTGTTTTGTCAATAGCAACAAGGTGAATCGGAGTCTCCAACCTAACTGTCCCTAACTTACACATGGCCACCAAGTCAGAGTCAATAAAGTTCAATGATGAACCGCAATCCACGAAGGCAGAAGTGGATGTGGAGACACCCCACAACAAAGTTCCACTTGAAATGACATTTTAGAAAATGCCGAAAAGGGTACCTGAGAGCCTGGGTGACCTCCACGATAATCACCCGGGCTCAGTCGCTTGTTGGTTAGTGGCCGGGAGGGGCAATCCTTTTTCCCATGTCCAGACTCGCCACTGTGAACACAGCATTTTCTCACGTGCCGTTGTCTCCTTTCTTCCTCCTTAAGGTTGATGGTTCCCATCTCCGTGATTTTCAATGAAGAACTGGCTCCCCTTCCTTGGGAGAATAATGATGTCTCGGTTTGTATCACTCCCCTTGCCCGTAACCTGCGATCCATTCGGACGGCCTGTGTCATAGCTTCCTCCAGTGCATCAGGTGGGGGGTGGAGAGCCAAGGCGTCTTTCAGATGCTCAGACAGGCCTCTACGGAACAACCCCCGGAGAGCGGCGTTGTTCCAGCAGACCTCAGCAGCCCAGCGTCTGAACTCTGAGCAAAACCACTCGGCTGAGTGTTTCCCCTGGCAAACATTCATCAGCCTGTCCTCAGCCATACGCACCCGATCAGGCTCATCATAAATATGCCCCAGGGCCTCAAAAAATGCATCCACAGTCATACGCTCAGGGGCCGTGGTAGGAAGGGAGAAAAACCAAGCTTGGGGGGCTCCCCTTAACAGAGACATAATGACCCCCACTCTCTGACTTTCATCCCCAGAAGAGTGTGGTCTTAAGGAAAAAAAATGCTTACAGCCCTCCTTGAAAACTCTGAAGTCATTTTTATCTCCAGAAAAGGTATCTGGTAACTTCACTGGAGACTCAGGGGAAATTAATGTAACATCCCGAGCCCCCCATGAAAGAACTCCCTGCACAGTGTCAGCGATCAGCTGCTGAGACTGAGCCAGGACTCTTTGTTCTCCAAAGAGTTTCTGAGACATCTGCGTCAGATGCTTAACCTGCTCAGAAAGAGTGTGCACAGGATCCATCACACACACAGGTGAATGGGAGCAGAGAAAAAAAATGGTATGGGTCAGTTATAATGTCAGAGACACCGCACTGCACTAGCTCATAGAGCCAGTGCACGTGTCCTGAGTACAGAAGCAGTGCTAAGAGTTACTTGGGGAGCAGGGCAGCAAAGGTGACCATGCGTGCTTCAGACTAATAGTGTCAAGGTCCAGTCAGCGCTGGAAGGTAAAGAGGCACGGGACCTGCGGACACTGAAACTGAATAATCTGCACGGGACCTATGGTCATGTGACTGCAAGGGGGCGTGGCTTAGCGTCCTGTATTCAGATAGGACAGGACACCATACAACAACTCAGAGTCAGGCAAAACCGAGGTCACAGCAGTACGGGCAAACGAGGTACAGGAGGGACAAACAGACGGGTAGTCAGACAAAGCCAAAGGTCGTACACAAGAGGGCGACGTGGTACCAAGGGAGCAAGCAGAGAGAAGTCGGGTCACAAGCAGAGAGTCATACACGAGAGGTAGCGCAGTACAAGAGGGTCAGGCAGAACTCGTAACAGGGACAGAACCAGATCACAACCGAACAAGCAAGCAAGATATCAGGCACAAGGCACACGTATACAAGAGGTCACTTAACTCAGCCGAGGGCAGGAGTATAACTGACACCGGACCCAGGTCCAGTGAGCACTAAATAGCCTCCTGCTGCCAGAAAGTGACAAGTGATGGTGAGTATGTAATCTATGTTATATGTACTGTATGTCTATATGTATGTATTGTATGAATGTATTGTATGTAGTATGTATGTAGTATGTATGTTGTATGAATGTAGTATATATGAAGTATGTATATAGTATGTATGTTGTATGAATGTAGTATGTATGTAGTATGTATGTAGGATGTATGTTTTTTTTTTTTGCATTCAACACATTAGCCGGATGATGGGACTACTACTGTCCCATCATTGGCTAATGTGTCAATCACTGTCATTGTAGCAGGCATCGCCCGATGGGACTTGTAGTCCCATTGGACGATGCCTGCACACACACAAGACCCCCGGCAGGCCCGCATAGACCCCCGAGAGGCCCGTACAGACCCGCACAGGGCCCCGGCAGGCCCGCATAGACCCCTGAGAGGCCCGTACAGGCCCCCGATAGCCGGCACAGACCCCCGGCAGGCCCATACAGACCCCGGTAGGCCCGTACAGGCCCCGGCAGGCCCGCACAGACCCCGGCAGGCCCGTACAGGCCCCGGCAGGCCCGCACAGGGCCCTGGCAGGCCCACATAGACCCCCGAGAGGCCCGTACAGGCCCCCGACAGCCGGGACAGGCCCACACAGGGCCCCGGCAGGCCCGCATAGACCCCCAAGAGGCCCGTACAGGCCCCCGGCAGGCTCGTACAGGCCCCGGCAGGCCCGCACAGGGCCCCAGCAGGCCCGCATAGACCCCCGAGAGGCTCGTACAGGCCCCCGGCAGGCCCGTACAGACCCCGCATCATGATGCGCACAGACCGCGCATCATGATGACATCATTTCAGCAGCCAATCACAGCCACAACAGTGGCTCATTGAATTATGGGGACTTCCGATTCTGTATCCGATATTGAAAAAATATCGGTACTCGGTATTGGAATTCCGATACAGCGAATATCGGCCGATACCCGATATTTGCAGTATTGGAATGCTCAATACTAGTCACCGGTCACTGCCTCACATAATGCACTGCACATTTTTAGGATTCTCCCTTGCACAAGTATGTGATTTGTATACTTCTGGACACCTTCCAACTAGACGTGTCGGGTCTTCCTCAATTCATTTTCATTGAGTGAGGCCATGCATGTCTAATCGGCATGTGACCGCATGTATGCAAATTGCCGACATGAGAGAATCCTGACAGCTTGCAGTGAGCACTGTGAGAATTCAGAAGTCTTCAGTCACATAGAATGACAGCAGACTCATCACAAACCTGGACAACCCCTTTAATGCTCCTAACATAAATAAAAACATGACATTTAGTCAATATCACAAAAAAAAACATTTACGAGCCAAACGATTCGGAAGGGATTTGTTTTCTTAATTCCTTAAAATTACCCAAATTGTGTGAAGCAGATAGATTCATTGACTGGATTAATAAAGAAAGAAGAGGTAGTTAAAACGATAACAAATTTAAAAAATAACAAAGCTCCTGGTCCAGATAGACTCCCAGGGGAATTCTATAAATTGTTAAATGAAGAAATAACAACAACCCTGGTTGAAGTCTTTAATTTTACATTATAAAACAAGATCCTTCTAGGCTCGGGAAACATGGCTTATATTAAAGTTCTCCATAAACAAGGGAAAGATGAGAAGGACCCAGGGTCGTGTAGACCCATCTCATTAATAAATCAGGACATAAAAATCTTATCGAAAATATTGGCAGACTGATTCGCTGATATCAGTAGCGTAGCTACCGGGGGGGCAGAGGGGGCGGTCGCCCCGGGCCCCGCACTCTGAGGGGGCCCACCTGGATTTACACTTAACTGTATCTGCAGCAAAGAGGGAGAATCGATCATCTCCCTGCTCTGCCCCTATGTTCTCTTCTCTGCCACAGGACCTGTGATGAGGTCACAGGAGGGGAGGAGTCGAGGTCACATGATCAGGGGTCTCACTGACTGTATGCACTATGCAGGACTCTGCTGTGCTGGTTGTCATGGCGCCCTGGGATTGGAGCAGTAGCATAGCTCTAATCTCTTCTGGGTGCACAGGACCTGTGATGAGGTCACAGGAGGGGAGGAGTCAGGGGTCACATGATCAGGGGCCTCTCAGTGTATGCAGGACTCTGCTGTGCTGGTTCTCATGGTGCTGGATGAAGGGAAGTTTCTGTGTGGGGTCAGGAGGGGTTTACAGGGTGCATGTAGCAGAGCTGAGTGTGTATGAGGTGTACGGAGCAGAGCTGTGTGTGTATGAGGTGTACGGAGCAGAGCCACGTGTGTACGAGGTGCATGGAGCGGAGCCGCATGTTTAGGAGGTGTACGAAGCAGAGCCATGTGTATTAGAGATGTACGGAGCGGAGTCGCGTGTGTACGAGGTGTACGGAGGGGAGCCGCGTGTGTACGAGGTGTACGGAGGGGAGCCGCGTGTGTACGAGGTGTACGGAGCGGAGCCGTATGTGTACGAGGTGTACGGAGCGGAGCCGCATGTGTACGAGGTGTACGGAGCAGAACCGCGTGTGTACGAGGTGTACGGAGCAGAACCGTGTGTGTACGAGGTGTACGGAGTGGAGCCGTATGTGTGCGAGGTGTACGGAGCAGAGCCGCGTGTGTGCGAGGTGTATGGAGCAGAGCCGCATGTATACAAGGTTTACGGAGTGAAGCCATGTGTCTACTGAGTGGAGCCGTGTGTATGCGAGGTGTATGGAGCAGAGCCGTGTGTGTACGAGGCATAGAAAGCGGAACCGTGTGTGTATGAGGTGTGTGGGGCTATGCGGGTACAAGGTGTATGGTGGGGAGCATTCATACCTCCCAACCTTCTCGATTTTTCTGTCGGGAGCTTACTTTTCCCGTGGACACAGGAGTACACGGCAGAGCCCCGAGGAGCACTTTAAAATTTGAACGTGACGTTCCACTGAAAGTGACGTGCTGGAAGCTGACCGGAAATGAGGTAATTTCAGGAGGAGATTGTGATGGAACCATTGAGGCACCTCAGGGAATGCTTCAGATTCATCACTGTCTCCTCCGACAGCGGGATCGCCTTGGACTCGGGGATGTCGGCCATGTGAGCTGATCATGATATGTCCTGCACTGGGAGGCTCAGGTGGGCACTACAATGGGAGCCGGGCTGCTATAGTATCTTTATAGAATCTTTCTTTCTCTCTCTCTGTTCTTTCTCTTTCTGTTTCTTTCTCTCTCTCTGTTCTTTCTTTCTTTCTTTCTTTCTTTCTCTCTCTGTTCTTTCTTTCTTTCCCCTCTTCCTTTCTCTCTCTCTGTTCTTTCTTTCCCTTCTTTCTTTCTCTCTAATCTTTCTTTCTTTCTCTCTAATATTTCTTTTTCTCTCTCTGTTCTTTCTTTCTCTCTCTCTGTTCTTTCTTTCTCTCTGTTCTTTCTTTCTCTCTCTGTTCTTTCTTTCCTCTCTTTCTCTCTCTGTTCTTTCTTTCCCTTCTTTCTTTCTCTCTAATCTTTCTCTCTCTGTTATTTCTTTCTCTCTCTGTTCTTCCTTTCTCTTTCTGTTCTTTCTTTCTTTCTCTCTCTCTCTGTTCTTTCCTCTTTCTCTCTCTGTTCTTTCTCTCTCTTTCTGTTCTTTCTTTCTCTATAATGTAGCCCCCTTCATATGGTATAATACAGCGCCCCCCAAAAATATAATGTAGCCCCTTCAGAATATAATGCAGTCTCCCTCATAGAGTATCATGCTGCCCCCCTCATGGGGTATCATGCTGCCCTCCTTTATATGGGGTATCATGCTGCCCCCCTAATACGGGGTATCATGCTGTCCCCTCATGCGGGGTATCATACTACCCCCCTCATACGTGGTATCATGCTGCCCCCCATCATATGGGGTATCATACTGCCCCCCATCATACGGGGTGTATCATGCTGCCCCCTCTTACGGGTATTATGCTGCCCCCCCATACGGGGTATCATAATCACGCAACCAGGATTCACTATATAAATTAAAAAAACTATACTTGCCTCTCCTCCTAGCTCCCACGCTGATTTTGGCGGCGGCTCTGCTCTGATGTCAGGAGCTGCGCATCAGTCAGACCAGTACACAGAGGGGACGCGATGAAGTGGTGTCATCGCGCACCCGCTGTGTGTCAGAGGAAGAGGGTAATGATGGGAGAGGGAGCATCATGTGATGCTCTCTCTTCCATTATTGTGGCGCGCACTGGGGGGCCGCGCTGACACCACAATGATGGAATATATATATTTTTTTGGCAACAGCGCGGTCATCTGCTGAGGTTATCTGGTTAGGGGCCCACTCACAAGTTTCGCCCCCCCCAAACCAAAATCCTAGCTACGCCTCTGGCTGATATGCTACCAGATCTGATCGGCACACATCAAGTAGGATTCATAAAAAAAAGAGCAGCGGTATTTAATATCAGAACAGTATTAGTGGTCCAAGATGGGCTCAGACGAGATGGGAGGGGGTCGGAAAATCCAGCTCTTTTGGCATTAGATGCTGAGAAAGCATTTGATAACATACAATGGGAATGGTTATATAATGTTTTGGATAAATTTGGAATAACTGGTACTTTCAGAAATTATCTTACGGCGTTATATACTGCACCGCAGGCAAAAAATTTACACTCCAAGGTATCTGTCTGAAGCATTCCAACTACAAAAGGGAACAAGGCAGGGGTGCCCACTCTCACCGTTGTTGTTGTTGTTTAATCTTGCTGTAGAACCGCTTGCCCGATTCATAATTAATTCTAAATATTTTGAAGGTATAAAATTGGGTGAAGCAGAAGTTAAATTAACTTGTTTCCAGATGGAGACTTAGGCAACAAAATGTTGATTGGATGGACAAAAATAAGAAAGGTGATGACTAATGAGCAATGGAGGGAGATACACTTTAAATTGATACACCAAGTGATATACGCTTTTAATTTTCCCTACAAAAACGCACCTGCTCACTTTCTTACTAGTTGCCCAAAAATGTAATTTACACAAGGCCAATTTGCTGCATGGCATCTGGGACTGCCCTTTTATCCAAAGGGTTTGGGACGAAGCTATTAAGTACATACAAAAAATTTGGAAGGTTAAATTACCCAGAACTGTACAGGCAGGTGTCTTCCATTTTCTCAGTTTGGAAAATGAAATGAGTAATAAGGTGTATGATGCTCCTGATATTATACATATTGTGTTACTGGTTGTACAAAAATGTATCTTGAGACACTGGCTGGAAAAGCAAATGCCTAATTTTTTGGTAATGACAGACACTTTAAAGTCTTTATTGTTGATGGACAAAATAGATACAGACTATCAAAAGGAAAGAAGTACTGGAAAATATTGTAAAAAATGGAGAACTTTTATTGAATCCAGTTATACACTGGCAGAAATCAATCAATTGATGGTAGCATTTAAAGGTACAACATGGCATAATCTTGAGGACCTAGAAGGTACTTTGGGGATTTTGGAGACATAATATCTTCTTCAGACGCCATGGTGAATTTTCTCATCCACAGCTCGTCTGGTCTTCAGCAGCACATCCCCACCTGATGCCCTTAAAGATAAAAGTGTCTTGATAATGCTCCTGAATAAAAATATCTGAGCTATGCTGTGACCCTGATTAAATAATTGCCCCTCACTATATTCCCTGCACAAAATATTACCCCCACCCTATCCCTCTTATGGTACATGTCCTTCACACTGCCTTCTCCTTTCCATACTGTACTCCCTCTTCACACTGCCCACTCACACTGCGTCCCTCCTATAGGGCTCAGTCTGTATACTGTGCCCCCTCACCACATTCATACATTTACCCTCTCACTTTCCATACTGACTCCTCGCATATCCCTCCAACTCCCCATACTGTTTCCGCATACATTTTTCCCTAGCTCCTCATACTGTGTCTGCACCCATCTCCCCATCTCATACCTTCCGCTTCATATTGTGTTTTTAAATTTCATGAAATCTCCCTCAGCTCTGTTACACTAAATACACGCATCACAGTAAATATCCCTCACCCACAGTAAATACTCAAATACTCACCACACACAGTAAATACCCCAACACACAGTAAATACCCCCACACAGTAAACACTCCCCCACACGCAGAAAATACCCCCCATGCAATAAATACCCCCAAGCAGTAAATACCCCACCATCTTTGGTGTCTTCAGCTCCCGTTACTAACAAGGAGCACTTACCACCAATGCTCTTTGTGTCGGTGAGTGACATCACATGACCTGATCACACTGCTGACGTCACTTTTAACTGGCGGTCAGAGCTTCAATTGCATTACAATTGATCACTGGGATCCGGCATGCTGCAGTTTCTCTGTGTCATCTGTCAGCTTGCCAGCCAGCTCAGAGAATGGCCAACTCCCAGTCCGAATGCAGTTGCCAGAGGAGACAGTTCAGACCGCCGCATTAGGTGTCTCCACTGCGCCGCCTGCCGGGTATGCCCAGGACACATGCCCTGGCTGCCCCCCCAGATACCCCTCTGATTATTCATCAATGTGGGTGGTCAGAATACTTCTTTAGACTGAATGTACAGTATAATAGTCATTTGAGAGTATTGTAGAGAATGTAGATCAATGATGTCTATAAGTGATGACCGGAAGGGATTACAGTGTAAACACAAAGTGATTTAGACCAGTGTTCCCCAACTCCAGTCCTCAAGAGCCACCATCACATCATGTTTTCAGGATTTCTTTAGTATTGCCCAGGTAATAGTTCCATCCCCTGTGCAATATAAGGAAATCATGAAAACATGATCTGCTGGTAGCTCCTGATGACTAGAGTAGGAGAACACAGCCCTAAAGCTGGAGTCACACATAGCAACTTACCAGCGATCCCGACAACGATATCAACGTGTCAGGATTGCTGGTAAGTCGCTATGTGATCGCTGGTGAGCTATCAAACAGACAGCTTCACCAGCGATCAGCACAGCGATGCCGAGTGCCCGGCATCGCTGTGTTCGTTAGCGCTGATGCCATATCCCTGTAAAAAAATAGAATCAAAATAAAAAATATTGTTATTCTCACCTTCCGACGTCCCGCGCAGCCTTCCCGCCTCTCTCCACGCTCCGGTCCCAGTAATCCTTTGCGAGAATGACCGTGAGAATGTCGCGGTCTCGCAGCAGCGCGACCTCTCGCGGTCATTCGTGCAAAGGATCACTGGGACCGGGAGCGTGGAGAGAGGCGGGAAGGCTGCGTGGGACGTCGTAAGGTGAGAATAACGATATTTTTTATTTTTTAATAATTTTTTACAGCTGATCGCTGGTCTCCCGCCTGTCACACGCAGCGATGCGTGCTGGCCAGCGGGAGACCAGTGACGAAAAATATGTCCAGAGGTTTCTTGCAGCGATCAGCGATACCGGCAGGGGGGCCGCTCGCTGATCGCTGTCACACACAGCGATCTCGCTGGTGAGATCGCTGTTACGTCACAAAACTTGTGACTCAGCAGCGATCTCGCTAGCGAGATAGAATCATAGAATCATAGATTGCTATGTGTGACTCCCACTTAAGACCATAACTACTGTCAAGACCAAGCAGGGAGCACCAGTATCCTGGCATGGCTCAGCCTTTTACAAACTACAACTATTTCAAACACAATTATCCCTGAAGACAGTTTATTACCATATGAAACGCATGCTTACTATTCAGTTTCAATAGCCTAATGTATTATAAATGGAAAATTGCACATAGCCCAAGTGAATCTAGTGCTGAATGTCAGACACTGCTGCCATGTGCTGTTTCATTATTCATGCTTTATATGGATTGTACACGCATCTTTTCGGCATCAATCATTTATACCTGTGAATAGATTACAAATGGCAGAAAATCAATATCCCCCTTCAGTAGATGCATTTCTAGACTCTCTGCTCCTTGAGGAAGAAACACAACTGCTCCCATCCTTCCAAGATTGGTGATGGGAAGAAGAGATTGGTGTAAGTGGCACAGATCATGCGACGGCTTGTATACTCCATGGCACCAGATTAATATTGCAGTCCCCATATTGATAATTTCATAGCAGCTCCCATACTATGAACCTCGCAATTCAGCAGAATACTCTCATAATTATGTACACTTGCTCCTTCCTCCACTGTCAGCAACCAACAAGTTCTAGATGAGCAGTCAATTCCTTCTAGTGTGCTACTAGTATTCCCGGGGAAGAATAGTGTTGGAAGTTTGATTCACTTATCGCTCTTGCTGAAACAGGCCCCATATCTAGAAGATTTCCATTTACCTGCAGTAAAGAAAAGTGCTCAGCAAACATCATGGATTTGCACTTCTGTAATGACAATCATGATGTTTTGCAAGAAATGGGTCTGACTAATAAACTGCTGAGATGCCTAGATAAAATTAGGTGAAAAGGAAAGAAAGTTTCAATAAAAACACATAGTAGTCTCCTCATCTCGACATGCTTAGCATGTCTTTCTCCGCAAGAAGAAATGATACTTCTTGGATATCGGTCAGACGCCTCTCTCACAGCCAAACCAGATCTCACACTTTGCACTGACGAGGGGCAGTACCCAGAAACACAGTGCCTGCAAATTGAGATTCTGTCTTGGCTTTTATCCTAAGGCCGGGGTCACACTAGCGAGGAATACGGGAGAGTGAGAGGCGCTAAAAGCACGCATTACACACGGACAAATGATTCTCTATGGGGTCCCTCGCACCTGCCGTATATTTCTCATCCGTATTCTACGTTCCGTGCTAATCGCAGCATGCTGCGATTGTCAGCGTACTACGGCCATAGTACGCCAATGCAAGTCTATGGGTGCGCAAAAAATACGGATTACACACCGACCACACATGTGACTTGCGAGAAATACGCACCCGGTGTCTTTTAGCAAAGCCGGCAATTCAGTGCGCTATACAGTAAACTCACACTGACAGGTTTAATAAAGAAACGAAAGAATAGATATAGACACATAGAAAATTGCATATATATAATAAATATATATACAGTCATATGTAAAAGTTTGGGCACCCCTATTAATGTTAACCTTTTTTCTTTATAACAATTTTGGTTTTTGCAACAGCTATTTCAGTTTCATATATCTAATAACTGATGGACTCAGTTATATTTCTGGATTCAAATGAGGTTTATTGTACTAACAGAAAATGTGCAATCTGCATTTAAACAAAATTTGACCGGTGCAAAAGTATGGGCACCTCAACATAAAAGTGACATTAATATTTTGTAGATCCTCCTTTTGCAAAAATAACAGCCTCTAGTCGCTTCCTGTAGCTATTAATGGGTTCCTGGATCCTGGATGAAGGTATTTGTGTCCATTCCTGTTTACAAAACAATTCCAGTTCAGTTAAGTTTGATGGTCGCCGAGCATGGACAGCCCGCTTCAAATCATCCCACAGATGTTCAATGATATTCAGGTCTGGGGACTGGGATGGCCATTCCAGAACATTGTAATTGTTCCTCTGCTTGAATGCCTGAGTAGATTTGGAGCGGTGTTTTGGATCATTGTCTTGCTGAAATATCCATCCCCTGCGTAACTTCAACTTCGTCACTGATTCTTGCACATTATTGTCAAGAACCTGCTGATACTGAGTTGAATCCATGCGACTCTCAACTTTAACAAGATTCCCGGTGCCAGCATTGGCCACACAGCCCCAAAGCATGATGGAACCTCCACCAAATTTTACTGTGGGTAGCAAGTGTTTTTCTTGGAATGCTGTGTTTTTAAGCCTCCATGCATAACGTCTTTTTGTATGGCCAAACAACTCAATCTTTGTTTCATCAGTCCACAGGACCTTCTTCCAAAATGTAACTGGCTTGTCCAAATGTGCTTTTGCATACCTCAGGTGACTCTGTTTGTGGCGTGCTTGCAGAAACGGCTTCTTTCGCATCACTCTCCCATACAGCTTCTCCTTGTGCAAAGTGCGCTGTATTGTTGACCGATGCACAGTGACACCATCTGCAGCAAGATGATGCTGCCGGTCTTTGGAGGTGGTCTGTGGATTGTCCTTGACTGTTCTCACCATTCTTCTTCTCTGCCTTTCTGATATTTTTCTTGGCCTGCCACTTCTGGGCTTAACAAGAACTGTACCTGTGTTCTTCCATTTCCTTACTATGTTCCTCACAGTGGAAACTGACAGGTTAAATCTCTGAGACAACTTTTTGTATCCTTCCCCTGAAAAGCTATGTTGAATAATCTTTGTTTTCAGATCATTTGAGAGTTGTTTTGAGGAGCCCATGATGCCACTCTTCATAGGAGAATCAAACAGGAGAACTACTTGCAAGTGGCCACCTTAAATACCTTTTCTCATGATTTGATACACCTGGCTATGAAGTTCAAAGCTCAATGAGGTTACAAAACCAATTTAGTGCTTCAGAAAGTCAGTAAAAAGTAGTTAGGAGTGTTCAAATCAAGAAAATGATAAGGGTGCCCATACTTTTGCACCGGTCAAATTTTGTTTAAATGCAGATTGCACATTTTCTGTTAGTACAATAAACCTCATTTGAATCCAGAAATATAACTGAGTCCATCAGTTATTAGATATATGAAACTGAAATAGCTGTTGCAACAACCAAAATTGTTTTAAAGAAAAATGGTTAACATTAATAGGGGTGCCCAAACTTTTACATATGACTGTATGTTCAAATCTCTTTTTGGGAGGGTTCGGACGTAAGCCGCAACTTGAACCACTGAACGGGTGCCTGAATGCAAAGTGGAAGCACCCTAAGGGCTCATGCAAACGTCTGTGAAGCTCGGCCGGAGCATGGACCACAATCCTTAGCCTGACCACGGGCCTCTTGACCTGAGCTTATTAAGGTTAACATTAATAGGGGTGCCCAAACTTTTACATATGACTGTATATATGCATTCTGTGTGTCTATATCTATTATTTCGTTTCTGTTATAAACCCTGTCATAGGGCTCCATTATATGACCATTTTGCAAGCCTGCGAGAAAATCTCGCCATACGGATTGCATACGGATGCTGACATGCGCAAAATACGCGACCACACCTTGATTACGGATGACATACGGAGCACTGTTTAGGGGTCTGTCATCCGTATTACGCATGTAAAATACTGACCGTATTTTGCGTCGGTTAGTGTGACTCCGGCCTAAGTCATGTAACAAGGCTCGCTAAAGGGTCGACATTGACTTTTAGGATTGCTACTTCCAATAGGTGGCACTAGACTTCTAGTCCTCTTCCTCTCTGAAGAGACAATTTGCATAATTAGAATAAAAACACATAAACCTTTTACTGTGTGTATGCTGATTTTTGATAAGTTGTCCAGAAAATAAAAAAGACTGGGTAAACATATATAAGATATTTTTGAGGCTCACAAAAATGATAAGTTTCCTAGAGGAACGTTTTTGGAGTTGTTTATATTTTCCTAAAAACGGTGGTTTTGAAGAGTTTTTGAAGCATTTTTAGAAGAGATTTTATCCCTGCACTCTTAATTAGGAGGGGATCTTTGAAAACCTCTTTAACGCTTCCTTCACACGTCTGTATAAAATTGGTACTGGTGAAGATGGTACAGCATCATCAATGGTTTGGATCAGTGCGCCATCAGTATTTTTTTGGTATGGCTAAAGAAAAAGAAGCTTCAAAGCTTCTCCTATTATTTGCAAAGTTCAGACACGTACAGCAGACGGATGCCATCCGTGTGCTATATGTGCTTTACACAGGCACGTAGACTTGTATTGGCCCTTGTCAAACATGCTGCCGGTAAAAAATGGACACGTTATTATGGGTAGGTGTGATATCTGTGAAAAAAACGGATGCCACACGTACTGAAAACACAGACGTGTGAAGGGGGCCTAAACCTTATCTCATGGGCACACGGATGTAAAGTTTATGAATACTATAGGCCCTTATGTCATTACATGACATAATTTGAAGGAATAACTAGATTTTGCCAGACACTCCTAATACCATGAATACAGTGCATAGTCATGCAAAACAAACACGGAAGGTTTACATAAAAAGTTTTATAAACACTCCTAATACATTTATGGCATAATTCAAACTCATATTATCGCAAGAGGAATAAATACCTTATAAAATAAAAAAAATCAATATTTTATTTCTTTTTTTTTTTGTTTAAAAAACATGAATAATGTAATTCAAACACTCCTGTTGCGAAACCACAATAAGTGAAGTGAGGATCTTTGTACTTGGACTATTTACCTAACTCTTAGCCTGCCGTCTGGGAGCCTATGTGTCTATAAATCTTCAACTGAATGTTCAACAAAGGTGTGTTCGCTAGTATAGTACAGCGCGTCACCTACAAATGAAGCCTGAATCCAAAGCTACAAGAGAAAAAGACTTTTAAAATTGTACAAAGTCACTGAAAATTTTTTTTCAAGCCGCATCATAGACGTATAAGGCGAAGTTCATATGTCCAGTAAGTAGAGATGAGCAACTTTACCTTTTTTAGGGTCGAGTCGGGTTTCATGAAACCCAACTTTCTCAAAAGTCGAGTCGAACGAAATCGGCCGACTATCGTGAAAAGTTGAAGGTCCAACTGAAACATGAAACCCAATGCAAGTCAATGGGGAAGCAAAGTCGGCAGGGAGTGGAGGACAGTAAACACACCTACATGCCGGACCGCTTTTTTAAAGACCGCAAAATCTCTCTCTCTCTCCCCGTACGCTGCACTTGTCATCCCGTTGCCCACAGTGTACGTCCTTGCTCAGTGGCTGAAAAAAGTCTCGTGCAAGCATTCTGGGAAATCCGACTTTGGCGCTCGGGGCGGCGACCACATGGCCGACCTCACGCTATGGTCGGGTTTCGCTCGGCGAAATCCGACTTTAGAGAAAGTCGGCAACTTTTGAATTTGACCGACCTGTTTCGCTCAACTCTACCAGTAAGTAATCACCTGTTGAAACAGATTCAGTAAGTAAAACAAGCCATTAGTGATGAGTGAGTATGCTCGTTAATCGGGTTTTCCCGAGCACGCTCGGGTGATCGCCGAGTATTTGGAAGTGCTCGAAGATTTAGTTTCTGTCTCTGCAGCTGCATGATTTGAGGCTACTTGACAGCCTGAATACATGTGGGAATTCTCTAACAAACAGGCAACCCTCACATGTATTCAGGCTGTCAAGTAGCCTCAAATCATGCAGCTGCAGAGACAGAAACTAAATGTCCGAGCACTTCCAAATACTCGGAGACCACCCGAGCATGCTCGCTCATCATTACAAGCCATCAAACTTCTGTTTCAAAGAGAAGAAAACAGATGGCTTTTTAATAGATCCATTTTCCATAGACTTTGATGTAAAAAAAAAAATTAAAACAAGTTGAAGTTTGATTTATTAGTTGGACAAATAAGTTATATCTGCTCAACTTTTTCATCTTGCTGTGATAATAACTGATTAATGGTGGATATGTTTCAAACAAATGATTGCTGGGTATGTGAACTCAATCGTAGGGCTCATGCAGACATCTATGATACTTGGTCCGAGCATGGACCACAATGTATGGACTGGTAATGGCCTCATAGGCATTTATGAGGCTGCTAAGCTCAGGTCAAGAGACCCGTGGTCAGGCTAAGGATTGTGTTCCATGCTCCGGCCGAGCTTCACAGACGTTTGCATGAGCCCTTAGGGTGCTTCCACTTTGCATTCAGGCACCCGTTCAGTGGTTCAAGTTTCGGCTTACGTCCGAACCCTCCCAAAAAGAGATTTGAACATACAGTCATATGTAAAAGTTTGGGCACCCCTATTAATGTTAACCATTTTTCTTTATAACAATTTTGGTTGTTGCAACAGCTATTTCAGTTTCATATATCTAATAACTGATGGACTCAGTTATATTTCTGGATTCAAATGAGGTTTATTGTACTAACAGAAAATGTGCAATCTGCATTTAAACAAAATTTGACCGGTGCAAAAGTATGGGCACCCTTATCATTTTCTTGATTTGAACACTCCTAACTACTTTTTACTGACTTCCTGAAGCACTAAATTGGTTTTGTAACCTCATTGAGCTTTGAACTTCATAGCCAGGTGTATCAAATCATGAGAAAAGGTATTTAAAGTGGCCACTTGCAAGTAGTTCTCCTATTTGATTCTCCTATCAAGAGTGGCATCATGGGCTCCTCAAAACAACTCTCAAATGATCTGAAAACAAAGATTATTCAGCATAGCTTTTCAGGGGAAGGATACAAAAAGTTGTCTCAGAGATTTAACCTGTCAGTTTCCACTGTGAGGAACATAGTAAGGAAATGGAAGAACACAGGTACAGTTCTTGTTAAGCCCAGAAGTGGCAGGCCAAGAAAAATATCAGAAAGGCAGAGAAGAAGAATGGTGAGAACAGTCAAGGACAATCCACAGACCACCTCCAAAGACCTGCAGCATCATCTTGCTGCAGATGGTGTCACTGTGCATCGGTCAACAATACAGCGCATGCATAACGCCTTTTTGTATGACCAAACAACTCAATCTTTGTTTCATCAGTCCACAGGACCTTCTTCCAAAATGTAACTGGCTTGTTCTAATGTGCTTTTGCATACCTCAGGCGACTCTGTTTGTGGCGTGCCTGCAGAAACGGCTTCTTTCGCATCACTCTCCCATACAGCTTCTCCTTGTGCAAAGTGCGCTGTATTGTTGACCGATGCACAGTGACACCATCTGCAGCAAGATGATGCTGCAGGTCTTTGGAGGTGGTCTGTGGATTGTCCTTGACTGTTCTCACCATTCTTCTTCTCTGCCTTTCTGATATTTTTCTTGGCCTGCCACTTCTGGGCTTAACAAGAACTGTACCTGTGTTCTTCCATTTCCTTACTATGTTCCTCACAGTGGAAACTGACAGGTTAAATCTCTGAGACAACTTTTTGTATCCTTCCCCTGAAAAGCTATGTTGAATAATCTTTGTTTTCAGATCATTTGAGAGTTGTTTTGAGGAGCCCATGATGCCACTCTTCATAGGAGAATCAAACAGGAGAACTACTTGCAAGTGGCCACCTTAAATACCTTTTCTCATGATTTGATACACCTGGCTATGAAGTTCAAAGCTCAATGAGGTTACAAAACCAATTTAGTGCTTCAGGAAGTCAGTAAAAAGTAGTTAGGAGTGTTCAAATCAAGAAAATGATAAGGGTGCCCATACTTTTGCACCGGTCAAATTTTGTTTAAATGCAGATTGCACATTTTCTGTTAGTACAATAAACCTCATTTGAATCCAGAAATATAACTGAGTCCATCAGTTATTAGATATATGAAACTGAAATACCTGTTGCAAAAACCAAAATTGCTATTAAGAAAAAAGGTTAACATTAATAGGGGTGCCCAAACTTTTACATATGACTGTATATGCACCAACGTGGCCATAGACAATAATTGTGCCGACGCCAACAGATTGAACGTACGCTGAGCCGTGCATCAATTTCAGGCATATACACCTATTGGAGGTAGACATTCACACGTAGTAGACTGCATCTGGGTGTCCATCTCCAGTAGGCGTATACGAGCGTAACTGACGCACGGCAGAGCGCATGTTCGCCCTGTCGGCACCATTATAGTCTATGGCACCATCGGGGCATAGGTCCAAATCACGTTTTGGGGGGGTTCAGACATAAGCCCCGACGGGACCACCGAACGGGTGTCTTAACGCAATGAGAAAGCACTTCCACTTACAACCAATATTACATTTCTCCTGTGACTTTAGAAACCCACTGAGATCACCTGTTATAATCTGAGATTCATGAAGTCAGTCTTGCAGAGATGAGTTGGTTCATAGACAGGTTCTCCATCTAATACTTTGCAGATCCTGAAGCTGAATGACTGATGGACCCATGGGATATTGACTTTTTAAAAGTCATCTGTAATCAAGAGAGGTTCCAATCCATAATTTTCCAGTAAGGCTGGTTTAACACATCTGACATTAAAGTGGTATTCTCATAGTCAAGAACCTATCCCAATATGTAGCAGGTGTAATGATATTGATCCAATTAGAAATGTAGTATAGTTCTTCTGATTAGCTATGTCTCTTAACCTATATGCAGGGCATTGCAGTTCGGTATCCATGGTTATGACCACTAACAACTGTCACTACAAAAGTGGTCATAACCATGGATGCCTAAGCGACTGCAATGGCCTGCACATGGGGTAAGCAACATCATAATTTATCAGTATAACTATATCAAATTTTTAATTGGAGGTATTTATTAGTATTATTATAACACATACTACATATTCGGATAGGATCTTCGAGATGGTAGTAACCCTTTAATGGTCCAGGTCCGGCTGCCTATGGGTATTCTGGTTTGAACTCATGAAACTCATAATCATTTATGAGGCTATTAAATTTTGGTCTAAAGACTGGCGTCTGGTTCTGAAGTAACATTTCTTACACAGACTTTGAATGTTGAGGTATGAAACTGGCAGTGTGAGATAGACACACACATGCTGCTGCTTTCCAGTAAGTGTTATGTTTTCCCCTAGAGCTGGTTTCACAGCTACACTGCTCAGAACTGCTCTATAATGTTCTTTATGCTGCTGCTTCTGAGCAGAGAGAGGAGAGTAGGAGTTCTTCATGTCTTCATGTCTGAGTGTGCTGTGTATGGGAGGCATCATAGCAGCTACTCTCCACTCACTAGCTCAGAGACAGCTGAAAATTAGAAGTAGAACCTGAAGATGAGAAAACTGTTGACAAATGCAGGACACGCGTCATATAATGGCCAGAAATAGTGTTATTTCTCATTTATAGACATGACAGTTTTTTTCTGAAAAATCACCTGAAACAACAGGTAGACTTTACCGTAATTAGTGCAGAAAGAGGGTAGGTGGTGGCATGGCACAATTATTTATATAATAAACCAGAGCGTACATCGAATATCTACACTGTACCTGCAGGCCATGATGTGCAGGAGATGTGGATGATCCGATTGTGTCAGTGGGCTCCTCAAGGGAGGATATTTAAACAAGAAAGAAAAATGGACATCCTCATTGTGCACCTAGAGGAATCCTGCTGGGTCTTACATTCAGGTAACAACATTTCCATACTTAGAGTAAGAATGCAATATGGCTTTCTAACTTTACACAGCATTCTTCTCTCAGCTGCAGAAAGTGATGCAAGAGTTATAAAGAAACTTTGCACTGATCATTGTCACGGAACTCTACATTTTTCAAGTGTTATTCACTACCCCACCCACCGAACAGGAGAATGAGAACAAATACCAGGAGCAGGGAGCACGCGTCGTCCGAGAAGTAGAAGCCAAGCCTACTTCCGTGCCACATCTTCGTCCCTATAAGGAAAGATTCCAATGTAATTAAACACTTTTTGTCATTGGTGAAGGCTTGTTCTTAAGGCAGAAACCAATGACACAATTCTTATACCCTTCAAACAAGAAGATTACAGAACAAGTTGTGACGATGTATCACCATTGTTGGCGTCATCTGTTTGCCTTCAAGTAATAAAATTTGATATGAACCAATATTTTGTTTCCAAATGGTATCAATTATGTCAGCTCTTTATAGTGTTCATATTAACCCTCTATTACTTCAGGTGTATCAAGGGCGAATAAAGCGTTTTTTGGCAGATGAGACATGTTCATTATCAACCAAGACGTTCCATAAATGGCTGTCTAGCAGTTACACTTAGGTCAGCATTGAGTGCCCGTCTACAAGTATACTACTCATCAAATATAGCATTAATAAACATAATGATGAAGCAAACACTATAATGCACACAGTGATGTCACAGAACTTGGATAAGAAGCACAGTGAGATCATAGTTCCTTGCTAACCAACTGTTCCGCCCGCCGGCGCTCACCTGGGGTCCTCCTCCTGCCGGCGCCCCCCCTCTCCGCTCTCGCGCCATCCCCTGTCTGGCTTTGCAGGGGTTCGGCACGCCGGAGGTCCGCGCATGCACGCTCGCCCTTCCTCGGCCTCTGTGCATCCTGGGGGCACGTGACCCGGTGGCTCCGCCCCCATCATGGCGGCGCCCACCGGGTATTTCAGCTGGGCGTCTGGACAGGTAAGACGCCTGTTTGTCTTAGCCCGTGGCGCCCGCTATCCTTGCGCAGCGTCACCCTTGGCCATCAGGTCCCCGCGCACCCTCTGTGCTGCGCTCTCCTGTATCTCTGCCTTTGTCCCCGTCTGTAGCCTGCTCCCGGGTCTCCCTGTCTCTGCCTACCGTCCTCCTTGGTTCCTCTGCTTCCTTCTCCTGTGTTCCCCATGCCGGTCCCTCTCCTGTACCTCTGCCCTATTGTTGCCTGCCTCCTGTATTTTATGCTCCTTCCCCTGTCTTGTTCCTTGCTCATTTCCCAGGCCCAGCCTTTCCAAAACCCCCTTTCCCTCATCTTCCTTTCAGCTTCTGGTCCCGGTTCCGTCCTGACCCTTCGGGCTTCCACAGCCTGCCTCCTGTTACTTTGGATCTACTCTACCCCTCGTATTCCTTCCCACACTCTGATCTGCTCTCCTGTATTTACCCTGGGTCGTCCCTTTGGTTCCGGCTGTCGTGGTTCCATCTCCCTTGGGCCTGCCCCTAACACTCCCTGTATAGGGGGTGGTCATCAACTGGTCCGCTCGCCCTCGGGGGCTCTGGAGCCACGACCCAGAGGGTCCACTCTCGGGTTTTTACCTAGAAACCCTAACAGAACAAACAGGCCATGGACCCCGCCGGAGCCGCTGCGGTTCAAAAGGAGCTGCTCTTTTTACGGGAGAACCAAACCCGTATCATGGCGCTCATGAAGTCCATGGATTCCCGTCTCTCTGCGCTACAGGCCTCCGACCCGGGGAACGCTTCCCAATTGGCTGGACTGCAACAAGAGCTGGCACAGCAGAGAGATTCCCAGGCCCATATTCTTAGTTACATGGCCTCTATAGACGACCGCTTACACTCCCTGCAGGCGGCCGCCGTGTCTCCCGTCTCAGCTTTGGCTCCTCACCCACCGCCCCGCCTAGCTAGGCCACCTCGTTACAACGGGGACCCCAAGCTGTGTCGGGGTTTCCTGAACCAGTGCCGTCTCTACTTCGAACTCCTGCCCCAGCAGTATCCCTCTGAGCGGGCCAAGGTGGCTTTTATTGTCTCCCACCTCGAGGGAGACGCTTTGGCATGGATTAACCCTCTCTGGGAGCAGGATGACCCTGTGGTCTCCCAGTTAAGTACCTTTTTTGAGACGTTTCGTCGAGTATTCGACGAACCGGGCCGTCTGGCCTCTACCACAGAATCCTTGTTCAACCTCCACCAGGGGCCCCAAACCGTGGGTCAATATGCCATCCGGTTTCGGACCCTATCCTCGGATTTGGGGTGGAACAACGAGGCATTGGTAGGGGCCTTCTGGCGAGGTCTCGCGGGTCGTATTAAGGACAAGCTGGCTGGTCGTGATACACCCACCACCTTAGAGGAACTGATTTCACTGGCCACACGTATCGATCTACGATTCCAGGAACGTGCTCGTGAGAGGAGGCTCCCGCGTTCTTCCCCAGCCGTCCGTGGACCACCCTGCCCTCGGTCCGGGATATCCGCTTCAGCTTCTATGCCAGAACCCATGCAGGTAGACTGGCTTAAACTATCGGGACAACGCCGAGAGGAGAGGCGTACCAATGGTCTCTGTTTCTATTGTGGCAGCGACTCCCATCTGGTCCGTGCCTGCCCGGAGCGTCCAGAAAACTCCTCCGCCTAGGTCAGGTAAGAGAGGCCTCCCTAGGTGTATGTGATACCTCTCCACCCCTCACTCTGTCCGTTTTGTTGCACGTTGGTGGTAAACGTTTTACTTTGGTGGCCTATGTAGATTCCGGCGCAGCAGGAAATTTTATTAGGCTTAAGGAGGTTCTTAAATTCTCGGTTCTGGTTAAGACCCTAGAAACTCCACGGATCCTCGCTTCCGTGGACGGTAAACCTCTTCAAGAGGCAGTTACCCTAATCACCCAGGAGGTAGAACTCCAGGTAGGGGCCTTGCACAAAGAGAAGATCGCCTTTTATGTCCTGGCGGGCATCTCGCACCCTATTCTTCTTGGTCTTCCCTGGTTACGGGCCCACGAGCTTACCTTAGACTGGCATAAGGGCCATATCCTGCGCTGGGGAGAGTCCTGTGGGGCGGGGTGTCTGCTGTCGGTGCGTCCCGTGGGTGGTTCCCGTTCCCTTCCCCTGGTCCCCCGGGTTGCCCATCGCTTACAGCTCTTTTTCGGACGTCTTTAGCAAGGAGGAGGCCGAGAACCTCCCGCCGCACCGACCCTACGATTGCCCCATCGACCTCGTCCCTGGAGCTATCCCTCCGAGGGGTAGGATTTATCCGCTCTCGCCGGCAGTGACGCAAGCCATGTCTGAGTACGTTCAGGAGAACTTGGCCAGGGGTTTCATACGGAAGTCTTCCTCTCCTGCGGGCGCAGGCTTTTTCTTTGTCAAGAAGAAGGACGGGTCGCTCCGCCCGTGTATCGACTACAGAGGTTTAAACAGCATCACGATAAAGAACAAGTACCCGTTGCCCCTCATCCCCGAACTCTTTGATCGCCTTAGAGGAGCCCAGATATTTACCAAACTTGATCTCCGAGGAGCCTATAACTTGGTCCGAATTCGCGCTGGGGATGAGTGGAAGACCGCGTTCAATACGCGTGACGGTCACTACGAGTACCTTGTTATGCCTTTTGGCCTCTGCAATGCACCTGCAGTATTCCAGGAACTCGTCAACGATATTTTACGAGACCTCCTCTATTCCTGTGTCATGGTTTACCTTGACGACATCCTTGTCTTCTCCCCGGATCTCTCTACCCATCGGCGGGACGTTCGGCAAGTGTTGCTACGTCTTAGGGAGAACCACCTGTTTGCCAAGTTGGAGAAATGCGTCTTCGAGCAACCGTCCCTGCCGTTTCTAGGATACATCATTTCGAGGTCTGGTCTGAAGATGGATCCTGAGAAAGTGTCCGCTGTCCTGAACTGGCCTCGTCCCCTTGGACTCAAAGCCATCCAACGCTTCCTCGGCTTTGCTAATTATTATAGGCAATTTATTCCTCACTTCTCCACCTTAACCAAGCCTATCTCTGCCCTCGTACGCAAAGGGGCAAAACCCCACCTATGGCCTCCTGAGGCAGAGGACGCCTTTCAAGCTTTGAAGAAGGAATTCTCTACAGCGCCTGTTCTCCACCATCCGGATGCCGATAGACCCTTTATTCTTGAGGTCGACGCATCATCTGTTGGAGCTGGAGAAGTTCTCCTGCAAAAAACCTCCACTGGTCGGACTGTCACATGTGGATTTTTCTCTAAAGCCTTTTCCCCACCCGAGCGCAATTATTCCATTGGGGACAAGGAACTACTTGCGATAAAACTGGCTTTAGAGGAATGGCGTTACCTTCTCGAAGGAGCTGTCCATCCCTTCACCATATTCACCGACCACAAGAATCTGGCTTACGTCCAGTCTGCTCAAAGGCTCAACCCCCGACAAGCCAGATGGTCCTTATTCTTTGGACGCTTTGATTTCGAGCTCCACTTACGGCCGGGTAATAAAAATACCAAAGCAGATGCGCTATCGAGGTCATTCCTCCCTACGGATGAAGAGGAGGGTCCTGCTCACATCATCGATCCAGCGAAGGTCGTCACTTTAGCTCCTCTAAGTTTGGTTAATCCACCACCAGGCAAGACCTTGGTATTGGACCATGACAAAGTAAGGATTCTGCGTTGGGGGCACTCCTCTAAAGTCGCCGGGCATGCTGGAGCCAAAAGGACTCTGTCCCTCATCTCCCACCACTATTGGTGGCCATCGCTCCGCCAGGACGTCTTGGAGTTCACCGCTTCGTGTCCCTCCTGCGCCCAAAATAAAGTTCCAAGACAGTTACCCTCTGGTCTCTTACATCCGTTGCCTATACCTTCGGTCCCTTGGAGCCATATCGCCATGGATTTTATCACGGATCTACCTCCATCCTCCGGCTGCACTGTCATTTTGGTGGTGGTGGACCGTTTTTCCAAGATGGCCCATTTTATCCCTCTGCCTGGCCTGTCTTCGGCACCCGAGTTGGCGAAGATCTTCTTGCAACATATTTTCCGACTTCATGGTTTTCCCCAGCACATCGTGTCTGACCGTGGTGTTCAATTCACCTCCCGTTTCTGGAGAGCTCTGCGGCTCAATGAAGGTAGCCCTGGATTTCTCTTCTGCCTACCACCCGCAGTCCAACGGCCAAGTGGAGCGAATCAACCAGGTGTTAACCTCTTATCTTCGGCATTTTTCTAATGCACACCAGACAACTGGGTCTCGCTGCTTCCTTGGGCTGAATTCGCCCACAACAATCACCCCAACGAATCCTCTTCTAAGTCCCCCTTTTTTGTGGTTTTTGGACAGCACCCGGGCATTCCCCTTCCCGTTTCCCCCGCCTCAGGCGTGCCGGCGGCAGACTCCTTGTCCTCAGAATTCTCTAAAATTTGGGAGGAGACAAAAGGGGCCCTTGAGAGAGCTAGCGATCGGATGAAGAGGTACGCCGACAAGAAACGCCTTGACGCTCCCCCTTATCAGGCGGGCGATAAGGTCTGGCTATCCTCGTGTTTCGTTCGCCTTAAGATCCCCTCTTATAAATTGGGTCCACGTTATATTGGGCCTTTTGAGATTTTGAGTCGCATCAACGATGTGGCCTATAAACTAAAGCTACCTGCCTCTCTGCGAATTCCCAATTCCTTCCACGTCTCGCTCCTCAAACCCACAGTATTTAATCGCTTTCACCCAGCCTCCTCCCGCGCCCCTCAACCTAGCACCGCAGAAGACATCTTTGATGTCAAGGACATCTTGGCAAAGAAGACCGTCAGGCGTAGGACCTTTTTTCTTATTGATTGGAAAGGGTTCGGTCCTGAGGAGAGGTCATGGGAACCCCGAGAAAACATCAATGCCCCTCATATCATGAGAAAATTCTTGTCCCGCCTTAAGAGGGAGGGGAGTAAGAGAGGGGGTACTGTTGCGCCCGCCGGCGCTTACCTGGGGTCCTCCTCCTGCCGGCGCCCCCCCTCTCCGCTCTCGCGCCATCCCCTGTCTGGCTTTGCAGGGGTTCGGCGCGTCGGAGGTCCGCGCATGCGCGCTCGCCCTTCCTCGGCCTCTGTGCATCCTGGGGGCATGTGACCCGGTGGCTCCGCCCCCATCATGGCAGCGCCCACTGGGTATTTCAGCTGGGCGTCTGGACAGGTAAGACGCCTGTTTGTCTTAGCCCGTGGCGCCCGCTATCCTTGCGCAGCGTCACCCTTGGCCATCAGGTCCCCGCGCACCCTCTGTGCTGCGCTCTCCTGTATCTCTGCCTTTGTCCCCGTCTGTAGCCTGCTCCCGGGTCTCCCTGTCTCTGCCTACCATCCTCCTTGGTTCCTCTGCTTCCTTCTCCTGTGTTCCCCGTGCCGGTCCCTCTCCTGTACCTCTGCCCTATTGTTGCCTGCCTCCTGTATTTTACTCTCCTTCCCCTGTCTCGTTCCTTGTCTCATTTCCCAGGCCCAGCCTTTCCAAAACCCCCTTTCCCTCATCTTCCTTTCAGCTTCTGGTCCCGGTTCCATCCTGACCCTTCGGGCTTCCACAGCATGCCTCCTGTTACTTTGGATCTAATCTACCCCTCGTATTCCTTCCCACACTCTGATCTGCTCTCCTGTATTTACCCTGGGTCGTCCCTTTGGTTCCGGCTGTCGTGGTTCCATCTCCCTTGGGCCTGCCCCTAACACTCCCTGTATAGGGGGTGGTCATCACCTGGTCCGCTCGCCCTCGGGGGCTCTGGAGCCACGACCCAGAGGGTCCACTCTCGGGTTTTTACCTAGAAACCCTAACACCAACCCTGTGATGTCATATGAAAGGGTTTTTACGCATAGTATAAAAATACTGCTCACAATGATGTCACAAAATAGTAAGAATAGTATACACATTATTATAACATCAGCCAAATTCATGTATGGGGACCCCCTGACACCCACATGACAAATGATGTCAGGCACAGTAAGAATCTGATTTTGGATTGCCAATCCTTTTGTTCTTGGTGAGATAAGTCACTGCCAGAGATGTCTGCCACCGAGAACACAGCCAAGCGCTCCTGTGTATGGAGGAGTTGGGAGAGATACCTGCAACATAAATGATGGACCGAGCCATTGTGTGGCCAACAGCTATTTTGTATAGGGCTCTTTAAGCCCACTATACACAGTAGATGAATGATAGCTGAATGATGGTTTGGAAGATAATTTGGCCAGCAGCCACCTTGGTTGTCTCTCCCATACACAGGAGCGCTCGTTCAGTCAAGAGCTCCAGTGTGCTCTAGAAAGCCATCGCCAGACATCTCTGGTGGCATCTAAATACCAGGGGAACAAAAGGATCTGCAGTCCAAAATTGGACATGCCAGATCCTTAAAGAGAACCTGTTATCAGGATTTTATACCCCTGTGAGGTTCTGAGCCATGTTTCTGTTCTGCTTGACTTTTCCCTTAGTTTTGCCCTTATCAAAGATGGAGTGAGTAGCTTCACAAGGGGCCATCTTGTTCCTGCTTGACTTTTCCTGTTTCCTGCCTGCTGTGCACTAAAGGGACTCTGCACATTATACCTGTGCTTGTGTATCTGGATCTTCACCTGCTGCCAAGCTTGGAGAACTTGCATTGTGCCTGCTTCTTCTAAACGTCGGGATTCCCCGCTTGTTACCTGCCGTCCTGCCTGACCGCCTCTCCTGTCCGGATCTGCTCTGCTTCTGTCATCTCTGCGGCCTGCTCTCCGCTTGGAGCCCGGTCCAGTCTCAGGACCTTAGGACTGTGTGCGCCTGGACCTCAGACTCTCGCCAGTTGGTTCGTACAGACTTTACCTGTTGCCAGAACTTATATCTACGTACCGTGCAATACTGAAGCCTGTTTACTGTAATACCCTGAACTACATCTGCATAGTACTGAGACCTGTTGCTACAATACAATACTGAACCTTTGAACATATACTGTGTTTGTCTTCTCTGACCCATGCCACCGAGTTCCATAGAACCTATAGTACTAATTTGACAACCCCTGACTAATGGCTCACATGTGTAATAAATGCAGGAACACGAGATGCTGCCACGGACCAGAGGCAGATCAAGAGCTAAGGTTTTTATTAATCAATAAATGCACTCCACGCAGGAGTGAGGTATTGCAGAGGGATAGTAGGAATGGCGCAGAACTGGGAAGGAGGAAAGATGGGTAGGGAAGAACGATAGTTCAATATGAAAAGAGGTGGCACATATCAAACTGATAAAACTGTTGTCTTCGAGTACACAGAGTTTCAGGGCTCCAACGGTGGCACCGACAACAGTGGCATATGAAGTCTTGATGCAGTCTCTGAGAAGTGGGTAGATTTCCCGTACCTAATGGTGTCTGGCACGGTACTGAGTCCAACGTGTGATACCACCGGAACGAGTTCTCGCTCAGTGGTGTGTGCAAGTCCCTGTTCAATAGGTCCTGGCCTAGCCGGGAGTCCCTCGCGGCGTTCTATCAATGGCACAGTCTGTGACATCGACCCTGAGTCACCTCCTGGTGAGGAGGGTGGCGGGAACCTGTCAACTGGTGACCTGTCAGCACTGGAGCTCTCTGCAGGTGGTCTGTAGGGGCAGAAATCCATAATTGAAATTGTACGCTAATGAGTTGCAAATGGGCACTGTCTTTCCTCTCTGTTTTTTTTTTCTGTACTTTGGGTATTTTTCTTACAATGTGCAGTGACAGTGCGCTCTCTTGTCAGCTCCTTACTTCTGTTCAGAGACGGACACGAGCACACTGTCACTGCGCATATTGCACAGTAAAAAGTATATATTACATCAGAATTGACAACCCACACATGCTCAGTTGAGCAGGGACTAGCTCAACCCCTAAAACTGACACCTCTGATGACGTTTTCAGGAAGGGGGCAGAGGTTTCAGCTGTGACCGCAGCCTCTGTTCCCTGATGACGACTCGTTTGACTATCCCAGCATGAACTGGGATTCTTAAACAAAGCATCATCAAAAAGGAAGTAGTAAAAAAAATAATCAGTTAGAGTAGAGGGTAGGGGAGGGCGATAGAGAATTTTTAAATAACATATATTAGAAAAGAGATTAGATTATGGCATTAAAAAGATAGACATTTAGCATTAAAATAAATTTTAGTTTCGGACCACGCTTCTAACTTCCTTGGAAATCAATTTTCCGGGGGCCCATGTACACATTAGACTGTTGACCGAAGCTGCAGATATTGGCGGGTTCAGGCCAACATTAGTCTAAATGTGTATCTGGGGCTTTAGTTTTGTGACAAGAAACTACTGTAAATGCAAATTTCCATGATCACTACACTATGGGACTGTAGTATGATTACAGGATCAGACTGGACAATATTTGTTTGCAATCCGTAACCATGGAGACACACAAGTCTGCAAAGGAGTTGTATGCGCAAAATGTTTTTATAAGAAAGAAATGGATGACATGTCTATGTAGCCTGTGAAAGAGTGTACCTGTATAATAATTTGGTATTGTACAGACTCCATGTAGCTGTAGAATGAAGCAACGTGGAGTGAGATCTTCTCAGAGGCATGTTCTGTATATTTCCAGGAACTCCACAAGCTCGTTAAGGATCTGCGGAAGGTTTTCCACTACTCTATGTTTAGTCTTTGTCATGGAATCCCTTCCGAATCTGAGGACAGTGCAGCTGGTCATCACCACAGTGGATTCGGACGACCACATCAGAGGGCCATCCCCCATCCAGTGTGCTGCTGAGGCGGCTGCTCCATTAATCACATGGAAATCCGTCTAATTGCTTTCCAGTCTGTTAGAAAACAGCTGCTTTTGTAATAGTAAAGTAAGCTTTTTACAATCCAGGGTTTCCTTAGAAGCTTAAATGAATGAAAACTAAAGGCCCCATCACACACAGCGATGTCGCTAGCGAGATGGCTGATTTTGTGACGCCACAGCGATCTCGCCAGCGAGATCGCTGTGTGTGACGGGGATCAGCGACCGGCCTCCCTGCCGGGTATCGCTGATCATGCTCGATCGTCCTGGGCCATTTTTTGATCACTGGTCTCCCGCTGGCCAGCGCGCATCGCTGCATGTGGCAGCGAGACCAGCGATCAGCGACGCTGGACGCTGGTTTCTAATGTAAACATCGGGTATCCAGGAGCCGCGCGGCTCTTAGATACCCGCTGTTTACCTTGGAAAACAGCTTGCTCGCTGGTCCTGATCGCTGGAGGGGCTGTCTATGTGACTGCTCATCAGCGATCAGCCTAACAATGTCCCAGCGATCCCATCCATGTCGGATCGTTGGGGGGATCGCTGGGACATCGTTATGTGTAACGGGGCCTTAAGGCTATGCTACAGTGGCACAGCTCTGTGGGGTTGTAGAGGCAGATGGGGTCCTGGTGCCCTACACTGAATGATGAGCAATGGAGTTTTACGAGACTAGAGCTTATTATATAAATCCCTTAATGGGGATATCCCATAAGTAAAAACATTGAGCATCTATTTACAGGATAAGTGATCAATGTATAACCAATGAAGAGTCAAAGAGGAGTTTAGAGAGACATTGATTCATACTGTCCAAACCATAGGCAACATGAATCAGGGCCTAGCTGCATGATTCCAACCAGGCAGACTGCTCATTGTTGCTACGTTCCTTATGTATATATACATAAGAGATACCTGTCGACTAGCGCAATGTGGAGAGAAGCCAGATGGCAATGATGACTAGTCTCCAGTCTCTCTCTGAAGTGCAACAGCGTTTCAGAGAAAACATACCTGGCTGCAATCATGCAGTCAGGCTTTTCATTAATGCCACCCGTGGTTTGTGAAGCATGAATCGAAAGACAGGTTCTCTTTAAAAAGAATGATGGTCATCCATGTGCCCTGAAACTCCATTCAATCTATATGGGAATGGTGAAGCGATACAGTTCTAATTCCGTATACTTTGCACAGAGCAGCGCCATGTGTGATCACCATCACAATACAAAAGAACAATCAGGGGAACATGTCAATATTTGGACTGTGATAGATATTAAAATCAACTTGGATCTTGTTTAGGGCAATTGATATAATCTCGTGAACTATCTGACCAAGGTAAAAAGCCACTGGATCCAGAAAGTAGTTAATAATGATCGTTATGATGTGTATAAATCATCCTATTTTACTCTTCATCAATGTCCCACCAAGTGCATCTTATAGATGGAGCTTAAAGACATGTAATTCAATTCTTTACAAAGTTAGCTTTTAATATAAGAGGACAGTAGACTCCTATGGTGGCACAAGGTCCTTTGCCCCAACAGGACTTTTGAGATCCAGAGTTTATGATGTAATTAAAGTGGACTTTTCCCTGTCCTTTAGAGCTTGATAATGTCCATTTTCATTTTCTCTTAAGGGTTCAAGGTGGTCCATTCTGGAGCGGCCCCTCCACCACAGGTACCCACTAAATCTGTGTAAAGCATGAAAGTGTCTCAAAGGATACGCAGTGACTTGAAAAAGTATTCATACCCCACAAACTTTTGCACATTTTTTCATGTTACACCTACAAACTAAAATGTATCTTTCTGACATTTTGTTATATCCTAACACTAAGGCGCAAGTAATTGTGAAGTCTAAAGGAAACGATATGATGTTGGTTTTCTAATTATTTTAACATTATAAATCTGAAAAATGTGACGTGCATTTGTATTCAGTCCCTTTGAGTCAATACTTTGTAGGACCACCTTTTGCTGCAATTACTGCTGCAGTCTATAAGGGAATGTCTCCACCAGCTTTGCAAATCTAGAGGCTAACATTTTTCCCATTCTTCTTTGCAGAATAGCTGTAGCTCAGTGAGATTGGATGGAGGCGTCTGTGAACAGTAATTTCAAGTTTTACTACAGATTCTCTATGGAATTTAGGTCTGAACTTTGACTGGATCATTCACACATGAATATACAGTACTTTCATCTAAACCAGTGGCCCATGGACCGCATGCATCCCCTGCAGCTGCTTCATGTTGCTCGCAGGCACTGCAGACCCCTTGACGATCGCGGCCCAATCCAGGAGGCTGCCGATGGCAGTGCTTCATTTTAGTTGAATGTGCATCCTTGGGCGCCATTAAATTGAAATGTATTGAAGCGCAGAGGCAAGCTCTCTACACAGCAATACCAATGCCAGGCGCCGGCCAATCAAAGGCCAGCAGCTGATATCGGTGTGCCAGCACATGGCAGTGACGTCATAAGCCACCACGCTGGCACCCCAATGTCAGCTGCTGGCCTTTGATTGGCCGGCGCCTGGCATTAGTATTGCTCTGCAGAGAGCTTGTCTCTGAGCAGCGATACATTTCATTTGAATGTGCGTCCAAGGATGCACATTCAATTGATATAAAGCGCTGCCATCTACAGCCTCCTGGACTGGGCCCCGATCATCAAGGAGTCTACAGGGACTGCAGGCCGGATGTGCAGAAAGGATGCACAAACAATGGAGGACAGGTGAGAATTTTTTTCTTTTCTGTGCACAATAGGGGACATTACTCCTAGATGAGGAAAATACTACTGAATGGAGAACTGGATGGGGCATTACTCCTGAATGGGGATATGGGTCTTGGATGGGAACATTACTCCTGGATGGGGAACTGGATAGAGACATTACTCCTGGATGGAGAACTTGATGGGGACATTACTCCTGGATGGAGAACTGGATGGGGACATTACTTTTGAATAGGGACATGGGTCCTGGATGGGGACATTACTTTTGGATGAGGATATTACTCTTGGATGGAAAATGGGGAACTGGATGGGGACAGTACTCCTGAATGGAGAAATGGATGGCGATATTACTACTGGATGGAGACATTACTACAATATGGGGACATTACTACAAGATGGGGCCATTGTTACAAGATGGTGAACAGGATGGGGCATTGCTACAAGATGGGAAACAGGATGGAGCATTAGTACAAGAAGAGAACCAGGGTGGGAAATGGGGAATTAGTACAAGAAAGGAACCATGATGGGGCATTCGTACAAGAAGAGGACCAGAATGGGCACATTACTACAAGATGGAGACATTGCTACAAGATGGGGCGTTTCTGCAAGTAGGGGACCAGGATGGGGACATTAGTATAAGATGAGGACCAGGATAGGAACATTAATAATAATAATAATAATAATAATCTTTATTTATATAGCGCCAACATATTCCGCAGCGCTTTACAGTTTAACAGTTCCAAACATAAGTCATAAGTAACAATGTTAAAAATACAACAATTAAAGCAAAATAAGACGACCCTGCTCGTAGCGCTTATAATCTACAATGAGGTGAGGGAGATACAGAGTACAGGTGTGTATTTACAGTGATATATTTACAATGATGGTCCAGCCATCTTGAGGGAGTGAGGGATGGATGGAGATAGTGAATGGGCTACACACACACTTACACATAGAATGACTGTGATTAGTGAACGTGATAGGCCGCTCAGAACAAATGTGTTTTGAGGGAGCGCCTGAAACTATGCAAATTGTGGATAGTCCTGATTTCTTGGGGTAGAGCATCCCATAACATTACTACAAGATGAGGACCAGGATGGGGACATTACTACAAGATGGAGACATTACACCAAGATGAGGACCAGGAAGGAGACCTTACACCAATATGGGGCATTACTATAAGATGAGGGACATTACTACAATATGGGGACCAGGATAGGGTGTTACTACAAGATGGAGACATTACTATAAGATGGGGACCAGGATGAGGGACATTACTATGGGGATGGGGACTATGATGCTAACTGTAAGACAATATTTCTGTATATGGCCAATTGGGGGAAACTGAATTATAAAAATGTTAAAAACAAATTCAAAGCAAAGCACAAAAAATATTTTGCCACTAAAAATGCTGTTTTATATATAAACTAAACAAAAAAAGTTTATGTTTGTTATCGCTACATCCATAACGACCCAAGCAATAAAACTACCATAAACCATACAATGAATGCCTTTTAAAAAAATAAAATAAACACTGCAAAACTGTTAAAAAAAAATGATCAAAAGGTGTATAGAAAAGATGGTATCACTAAAAATGTCACTTTGTCCTACAAAGAATGCGGCCTCCCAAATTCAAATTTTTTTCTATGTGCGGCCTATATACCCAGTGAGTTTGAGACCCCTGATCTAAATCATTCCATTGTAGATCTAGTAATATGTTTAGGGTCGTTGTCCTGCTAGAAGGTGAACCTACGCCCCAGTCTCAATTCCTTTACAGCCTCTATCAGGTTTTCCTCCAGTATTACCCTGTATTTAGCTCCATCCATTTTCCCATCAACTCTGATCAGCTACCCTGTCCCTGCTAAAGAAAAGCATCACCACAGCATGATGCCGTAACCAGTATGCTTGATGGTGAAGAAGGTGCTTTCAGGGTGATGTGCAGTGTTTTCCGCCACACAAACGTTTTGCATTTAGCCCAAAAAGTACTACTTTGGGCTCATCTGACCAGAGCACCTTTTCCCACATATTTGCTGTGCCTCCTACATGACTTTTTGCAATCTGCAAAAGGGACTTCTTATAGCTTGCTTTCCAGAATGGCTTCCTTCTTGTCACTCTTCTATAAAACCCAGATTTGTAGAGTATACGACTAACAGTTGTCTTGGCGACAGATTCTCTCACCTGTGCTGTGGGTCTCTGCAGCTCCTTCAAAGTGACCATGGGCCTCTTGGCTGATTCTCCAATTAGTGCTCTTCTTGCTTGGAATATCATTTTAGGTGGACCGCCATGTCTTGGTAGGTTTACAGTTGTGCTATACGCCCTCCATTTTGGAAGATGGATTGAACAGTGCTCCATGTGATATTCAGAGCTTGGGATATTTTTTATAACCTAACCCTGCTTTACTCTTCTCCACAACTTTATCCCTGACCTGTCTGGTGTGTGCCTTGGTTTTCATGATGCTATTTGATCCCTAGTGTTCTCAAAAAAACCTCTGAGGACTTCAAAGAACATCTTTGAGAATAAATTACACAGATGGACTCAGTTTAGTCGTTATGTGACTTCTGGAGGCAATTGGTTACTCAGGATTTTACTTAGGGTTATCATCAGACTACAGAGGGCTAATTAAAGATGCATGTCACAATTTTCAGATTCATATTTTTTAACTAATTAGAAAACCATGTATCATTTCCTTTACACTTCACAAATACTTGCTACTTTGTGTTAGCAATTCACAAAAAATTCCCAATAAATACATTTGGTGTATTAATATACTTTTAATACATTTCAACAAAAAATAAAATTAGACAATGTACTTCACATCTATGATGAGCACCCCATATGTGATGTCAACACCAGGGAATTTGCAGTGAGTAATATCGGTAAGGAAGAAACTTGCTTGTGGTCTGTGACTTTAACATGCATCATAACATACAGCACATTGGAACTGTTTGATTCTGCGGAATGAGATCACATTCTTTTGAGTGACAGGTATTTACATCTTGGCTACAGAAAACTGGTCAAGCAGCTTTTCTTTTAGGGAGACAGTCTATTACTGCCCAACGTTTCCTTTGTTCATTTTTAGCTAGGAAAGCACAGTAGGAGTCATTCATCACAAGTTCAAATAGCTGACTTTCACCGAATTGCTGAATGATAGACTTAATGAATATGAAGTAACAATTTCCATGCTATAAACCAGCACATAAAGGAATATTGGTTTAATATTGTATTTTTAAAGCAAAATAGAAATGTGGAAAAAAGTCTATGGCCAGAAGGAAACCACAGTGGCATCAAAGTTGGAGTAAAGTGGCTTGCAAAAGTATTCCCCCCTTAGCAATTTTCATGTTTTACTACTTCACAAATTGGAGTTTCACTTTTTTTTTTAGGGTTTGCATCAGTTCAGGTAAAGAACATGCCTGAACCTTTGGTTTTCTTTTTTTGTGAAACAAACAACAAATAGGGCAAAATAACTGAACACTTCAGTGTGCATAACTACTCAGCCGCCTAAATTCAGTTCAGTACTTTATAGAGCCTGCTTTTGCAGCAATTACAGCTCTAAGTCGCTTTGGATAAGTCTCCATGAGCTTTCCACATCTGGCCACTGGGTCTTTTGCCCATTCCACAAGTCAAAACTGCTCCAGCTCCTTCAAGTTAGATGGTTTCCTCTGGTGAACAGCAATCTTCAAGCCTGACCAGAGATTTTCAATTGGATTAACTAGGCCACTCCAAAACATTTACATGTTTTCCCTCAAATCGCTTGAGTTTTGCTTTAGCAGTGTATTTGGGTCATTGTCTTGTTGGAAGATGAACCTCCGTCCCAGTCCCAAATCACTAACGGAATTAAACAGGTTTTTCTCCGGAATATGCATGTATTTTGCACCACCCATCTTCCCCTCAACCATTTTCCCTGTCTTTGATTCCGAAAAAACATCCCCACAGCATTATGCTGCCACCATCATGTTTCACTATGGGAATGGTTTTCTTGGGGTGATGAGCTGTGTTGGTTTGGTGCCAGTCATAGCATTTATCTTTGTGGTCAAAAAGTTCAATTTTGGTCTCATCTGACCACAGCACCTTCTTCCATACATTTGGGAAGTCTCCCACATGTCTTTTGGCAAACTCATAACGAGCCTTACAATTTTTGTGTGAAACTAAAGTTTTTTTTCTGCCCACTCTTCAATAAATGCCACCTCTATGGAGTGTACGGCCTATTGTGGTCATCAAGATAATGATGATAATAATGATGTGTATGTAAAAATGCTTTAATGTTGAGTAAATCCTCCCCTTGCTTGTAGAAATTGATTTAGCTGTTTTAGAGAAATCCATAGGTGAAATGATATGCTAATGAGTTGTAAGCGCAGTGGGCGAGCGCTGCACTTAAGGGGGTTTTACACATAGCGATATCGCTAGCAATATCGCTAAAATGTCACTGGTTTTGTGACGTTATAGCGATATCGCTAGCGATATCGCTATGTGTGATACTTACCTCCGACCGGCTCCCCCGCTGTCCATCGCTGATTGCGCGAGATTGGGCGGCTCAATTTCTCGTCGTCTGCTTCCTGCTGGGCTTCCTGCTGTGACGACGAGCGACGTGTGGAGGCGGGCGGGAGGACGTCAGGATCGCTGTGTGTGAAAGGTAAGTATCATGCGCTGCGTCGCTGCTGCATCGCTGTGAGGTCTGTCTGTGTGACAGCTCACTAGCGATCATTTAGCGATGCACCAGCGATCCTGACCGGGTCGGATCGCCAGTCGGATCGCTGGTGCATCGCTAAATGTAAAAGGGCCTTAACAGCTCTTTTGCTTCTCTCTCTCTAATCCCTGCCTGCTGCTTACCTTCTGTCTGTGACTGACAGTTCACTCATGTTTCAGTCACCTGTCTCTGCTTGACAAAATTGGTGCTAAAAATGCTTTATCTTTATCTTCTATTAGACAAATATAGAACTTTTGCAGAAAAAAAATCACAATATTAGTCACTTGCCATCCATTTTCTCAAAGGGCTGTTTCCAATTTCGAAAATCCATTTTCCTTTATACTCTTGAGAAGTCTGAGTTGATATACTGTAAGGATGGATCTATTGTTCTAGATCTTTACATTTTGGCCAGAGTATAAAGTGGTTACACAGTGTGTCTCAGCAGGAACGGCATTACACAAATAACCCAAAGATTTCAATGGTCACTATGTAATACTTAATTTCCACTTAAGTGGCGCAGTAGAAAAATTGAACCCTTATTCTGAGGGGTCCCCTGAGATAAGAACTGATCACTGGGGGTCCCAGAAGGGTAACATTTTGATATCAGTTTATTGTCAATAAGTTTAGTTGGGATTGTCCAAAGTGAAGAACCTCTTTAACAAAAATATATTCACAGCTGATGTGCGTATGTTGTGATATGGGGTGAGTCAATATAGAATATCATTTATCAACAATTTGATTGCAGTATTTGACAAAAAAGAAGTTATAGCATAATTATAGTTACGTCATTATTGTAGCTACACCATTATTATAGTTATGCCATTATTATATTTATGGCATCATTATAGTTTCTGCATCATTATAGTTATGGCATTATTATATTTATGATAAATCCAAAGGGAGTTCGTAGCTATATTCCGCGCTGCCGCTTTAGACAAATTCCAGGAGAATGCTGTATGATTGCAGTGGTTTTATTCTACGCATTTCAGGGGTCTCATGCCCCCTTCATCAGGAAATACCAGGTGGTATTTCCTGGTATTTCAGGATGGGCCCGGTGAAAAGCAAGAACCAATCTATTGGCATGAATATCAGAGGCAGAGACCCAAGAATTATCCTCCTGGCCATAACTCTTCCATTTGACCAAATACTGGAGTCTCCGTCTAACCAAACGAGAATCCAAAATTTTCTCTACCTCATATTCCATATTGCCTTCAACCAACACAGGGTCAGGAGGTGCTGCCATAGGAACCACTGGCTCACAAACCTCTTCAACAGAGACTTGTGAAATACGTTATGGATCTTGAACGTAACTGGAAGAGCCAATCGAAAAGAAACAGGATTAAGAATCTCCAAAATCTTATAAGGTCCAATAAATCTTGTCTTAAATTTTGGAGATGCAACCTTCATAGTAATATTCTTAGACGACAACCAAACCATATCACCCACTTTAAACCGGGGACCAATGGTCCTATGCTGGTTGGAAAATCGCTGGGCCTTTTCCTGAGAGAGTGACAACTTATCCACCACTTGGTCCCATATCTGCTGCATTCTCTCAACCACAGTGTCCACACCTGGGCAAGACGAAGATTCCACTTGCTCTGAAGAGAATCGAGGATGAAACCCAAAATTACAGAAAAAGGGTGACATCAAAGTGGCAGAACTAGCTCTATTGTTCAGTGCGAATTCGGCCAAGGGCAAAAATGAGACCCAATCATCCTGATCAGCAGATATAAAACATCTTAAATAAGACTCCAAGGTCTGGTTTGTTCTCTCAGTCTGTCCATTGGTCTGGGGATAAAACGCGGAGGAGAAGGATAACTGAATTCCCAGATTGGAACAAAAGGCTTTCCAGTATCTGGAAACAAACTGGACTCCTCTGTCGGACACAATGTTCTCAGGAATCCCATGTAACCGAACCACCTGTTGTAAAAACAAGAGCACCAACTCAGCGGAAGATGGCAATTTAGGGAGTGGTACAAGATGGACTATCTTCGAAAATCTATCACAAATCACCCAGATAAAAGTCATTCTCTGAGAGACAGAAAGATCAGAAATAAAATCCATTGAGATATGGGTCCATGGCCTCTTGAGCACCGGCAGGGGCATCAGCAATCCACTAGAATGAGAACAGGGTTTAGACCGAGAACAAGTCCCACAGGACTGTACAAAATTCCTAACGTCACGAGATAAGGCAGGCCACCAAAAAGCCCGACTCACCAAATCTCTGGTACCAAAAATACCTGGATGACCAGCCAATGCGGAGCAATGAATTTCAGACATCACTCTCTTTCTCCAATGGTCAGGATCGTACAATTTTCCCATAGGGCAACGCTCAGGTTTATCCTCCTGAAATTCCTCCAGGGCGCGTCTCAAATCGGACGAAATAGCAGAAAGAACTACCCCCTCACCTAGGATGGTAGTAGGCTCGGTCACATTAAGAGAATCGGCAAAGAAACTCCTAGAAAGGGCGTCTGCATTAACATTCTTAGTGCCCGGAAGAAAAGAGACCACAAAATTAAAACGCGTGAAAAGCAAGGCCCATCTAGCCTGCCTAGGATTCAAGCGTTTGGCCGACTCCAGATAAATCAAATTTTTGTGATCGGTGAGGACCACAACTTGATGTCTTGCTCCCTCCAACCAATGTCTCCACTCCTCAAATGCCCATTTCATGGCCAACAATTCCCGATTCCCCACGTCATAGTTGCGTTCATATGGGGAGAACTTTCGAGAAAAGAAGGCACAGGGATTCATCTTAGAAGTCACAGGGTCTTTTTGCGACAAAACAGCTCCTGCACCAATCTCAGAAGCTTTACCTCCACCTGAAATGGAAGTGAGACATCAGGTTGCCGTAAAACTGGAGCTGAAGTAAATCTCCGCTTAAGCTCCTGAAATGCTGAGACAGCCTCAGGAGACCAATTCAGCACATCAGCGCCCTTATTGGTCAGATCAGTCAGTAGTTTGACAATACCAGAAAAATTACCAATAAATTTGCGATAGAAATTGGCAAAACCCAAAAACTTCTGGAGGGCCTTCAAAGAAGTAGGCTGAACCCAATCAAAAATGGCCTGTACCTTGGCCGGGTCCATTTCAATAGTCGATGGAGACAAGATAAATCCCAAAAGAGGCATTTCGATCCCTTAACAAACAGGCAATTCTCCCTCAAAATCCGGAACACATGAGAATCCCAATCACTAGAAAAGATTAAAATATCATCCAGATAGATGATCAAAAACTTATCCACAAAGTCACGGAAAATATCATTCATAAAGGACTGGAAGACAGACGGGACATTAGTGAGCCCAAAAGGCATCACCAGGTACTCAAAATGTCCCTCCGGAGTATTAAACGCCGTCTTCCATTCATCCCCGTGCTTGATGCGAATAAGATTATACGCCCCCCTGTGGTCAAGCTTAGTAAACCAGCAGGCACTCTTAACTCTGGAGAATAAATCAGACATCAGAGGTAACGGGTACTGATATTTAACAGTCATTTTGTTAAGGGAACGATAATCAATACACGGTCTTAATGAACCATCTTTCTTGGCCACAAAAAAAAACCCAGCACCTAAAGGTGACGAGGATGGTTTAATATGACCCTTCTCCAACGACTCCTTAATATAGGACCGCATTGCATCATGCTCGGGTACTGATTAGTTGAAAAGCCGACCCTTCGGAAATTTACACCCAGGCATCAACTCAATTGCACAGTCATAACTCCTATGAGGCAGACTTAGGCTGTGTGCACACGCTGCGGATTTTGCTGCGGTTTTTGCTGTGGTGTACAGTACCATGATTCCCTATGGGAATCAAAAACCGCAATGCAGATGGTGCGGAATTTTCCGCGCGGATTATCTGCGGTTTTCAATCCGCAGAAAGAATTGACATGTCAATTCTTTCTGCGGATTCCCCTGCGGTTTGCCATCTCCTCCATTGAGGAGATGAAAAACCGCAGGGCAAAAACCGCAGAGCAATCCGCAGGTAAAACCGCAGGTATTTTGACCTGCGGTTTCACCTGCGGATTTTACAAAATCCGCACGGATGAATCCGCACCTAATCCGCAGCGTGTGCACACAGCCTAACTCTCACTAAATACATCAGAAAAATCGGCTAGATAATCAGGAATATCATGAGACTGAGGAGAGGTGGAGAAAACAGGAGCGTCCCTAAGAACACACTGACAACCCCAACTCACCACAGACCCAGAATCCAAAACTGGATTATGAGTTTGCAACCAGGGAAAACCCAGAACAATAGTATCATGCAAATTATGCAGCACCAAAAATTTACAATTTTCTTGGTGGTCTGGGGCAACTCGCATTATCACCTGGGTCCAAAACTGAGGTTTATTCTCCACCAAAGGAGTAGCATCAATACCCCTCAAAGGAATAGGCGTCTGCAGAGGCGTCATGGAAAAACCACAATGTTTAGCAAAGTCCAAATCCATCACATTCAACGCTGCTCCTGAATCCACGAAAGCCTTAGTAGAAAACGTGGATAAGGAGCAGGTCAGAGTAATTGCCAAAAGGAACTTAGGTTGTATACTGCACACAGCAAATGTGTGTGCAAAACGTTTCTCTCGTTTAGGGCAGACAGAAATAGTATGAGAAAAAACATAGCTTATTACGCCTTCTAAACTCCTGACGTTGCGCCCTAGACAAACCCCATCACATTGCATAGGTTCAGACGTTTGTTCAAAAGGTGGCAGCGCCTCCCATGTAGTCTTACGTTCACGTAAACGCCGATCAACCTGAATGACTAATGACATAGAATCATCCAGACCAGAGGGAACAGGAAATCCCACCATAACATCCTTTACGGTCTCTGATAAACCCTTCCGAAAGAGAGCCGCCAATGCATTCCATGTAGTAAGGACCGCCCACTTTTGGAATTTTTGACAGTATAACTCTGCAGAATCCTGACCCTGGTTTAATGCCAGCAGGGTTCTCTCAGCTTGATCAACAGCATTAGGTTCATCATACAACAACCCCAAGGCCTGAAAAAATGCATCCACATTAGTCAGAACAGGATTTTCAGGTGTCAGAGAAAAAGCCCAATCCTGGGGATCGCCACGCAGCAAGGAGATGACAATTTTAACCTGCTGCACAGAGCTCCCCGATGAGTTAGGCTTCAAGGCAAGAAATAATTTACAATTCTTAAAATTCAGAAATTTAGACCGATCCCCGGAAAACACATCAGGAGTAGGGATCTTAAGTTCAGCAGCATGTGACTGAATGAGGTAGGTGGAAATTCCCTGCACTTCAGCAGCAAGTTGCTCCACACGATCAGACAATTGCTTAATCTCCATTAGGAAAAAAAAAATTCTCCTACGGCCCCAGAAAAAAAAGAGGAAAAAATAAATAATAAAAAAAAATTCTGACACTTTTTTTAAAACAACTTTTTCCTGCTTTTGAGTACCCTAGAATCTGCGGTATGGCTGGTGATTCTGTTATAAATGGGTCACCGAGGAGAAAAAAACAAGATAAGCTAAGTCACAGAAAACCAGAGAGGTTGGTAACTATGCAGATTGCAGATCCCTGATCCTAACCACGCAACTAGCAGCAGCCGTGGAGCGTACCTACGATGGTCCTAGACGCCTCGTCACAGCCGGAGGACTAAATAAGCCTGAAGCAAGAAAAGGGGAAAACTAACTACCCCAGAGCAGACCACAAAGGAAAGACAGCCCCCACACATGTATTGACGGTGAAACAAGATGAAAGCACAAACACAGGCAGGAAAATAGGCTGAGCAAATGATGGGGCCAAACCTAACTAGAATGGATAGGAAAGGAAAGACACTGTCTGCAATCTGCAAAAAACCCTACAAAAATAAAGTCCAACACTTCTGATAGCAAAATTAACCCTGAAGTCACTAGACTTCTCCCACTATATCAGCACTCTGGAATATTCTGAGACAGAGCAAAAAGAGGCCAATCTAATAAGGGACAAAAAGCAAATTGGCAAATACAGATAAATAAGAGTGGAAATTTAGCGCAGCCCCAGCTGGGGCTGGCTGACCACACAAAAAACTGAATAGACCAACAAAATCAAGTGTGAACATTAGCAGAAAGACTTAGCTTTAGATGACTGGAACAGAGCTGAAACCAAAGACCTGACAAGCCAAAAGGAATCACCAGCACCAGACTAGGGCGTCAGCTGTCTTAAATCCAGTCTGAGATTCCTGAGGTCCAATCGTCATCCTCATTATCAGGTGGCAGATTTCTACTGATTAAATCAGCCTCACTACCTCCAGTTATCACCAGAGGGAGCCTGGAAGGAAAACTCACAACTGGTGGACTGAAAAATGAACTCACAACAGTTGCCCCTCATCAGTGTGGAGTAGGATTCTGGTTAGGTGGGAGCAATGCCTAGTAGACCAACATCACGAAACAATAACTGTCCTCAGAGAGACCAGTCAAAGAAAACACTGCGGCAGTCGGCAAAGGCTCTCAATCAGTGAAATCCTAGGTGCATTGCTCCCTGGGAAATACGAATATGCAAATAAGTGTCCGTGAAGCCTGATTTCAAACACGGGACTAGCCAGATCTTCCTCCAGGGAAGGACCCAGCCAAAGAGTGGCTCCTTTCGGAAACCACCATTACCACCATATTAAATGGCCCTTTAAGTCAATATCCAGCTCTTTACGAGTTTACAGGTTATGACAAGGGAAATACCAAGGCCAGGTATCCATCCACTGACAGCTGTTTCGGGGTGTTGCCCCTCATCAGTGTGGAGTAGGATTCTGGCTATTATTATATTTATGGCATCATTATAGTTTAGTTGTGACATCATTATAGTTTTGGCATCATTATAGTTATGGCATTATTATATTTCCGGCATTATTACAGTTATGGCATCATTATAGTTATGGCATTATTATAATTATGGAATCATTATAATTATGGAATTACTATCATTGTGGCATCATTATAGTTATGGCATTATTACAGCTATGGCATCATTATAGTTAAGGCATTATTAGAGTTGCGGCATTATTATATTTATGGCATTATTATAGCTACGGCATTATTATAGCTATGGCATTATTATATTTATAGCATTATTACAGTTATGGCATTATTATAATTATGGAGTTATTATAGTTACGGCATTATTATAGTAAATGTTGTTATTTTTTCCACATTTGGATAACAGATTAGTAGCGGTGGCAAATCCTTGTATGACATTGATGGGTCCAAGCGCAGAGAAGTCAGATTGAGTCATTACAGCCTATTAGCAGTTCATTAAATAGTAAAGAACTTTCTTTCTTTCTAAGCCACCTGTCTTTACCATTCAGCATAGCTATATGTATATAAGTATATATAAGTAGCTGTGCGATGACATCACTGCTTACATTACATTATGCAGCCGCACTTCTGGATCGTGCCCTACATAGCAGCAGCATGCAATCAGCCGCAGGCTGCAGCCAGGGCTCCTACTACCAGCAATGAATGAGTGACCTCAGCTCCATGTTATTCAGACAAGAAAGCCTCTTAGAAATGACATTGTAATTCAATTCATCCAATTCTTCGTCTCTCCGATGCTTCCGGTGGTTTTGGAGAAATTTGTCATCCATAACTTTCGCTCATATATAATGAGAAGTGCAGACGGATACATCTGTGGCTACGGGTTAATATGGAAACTCAACATGACTTACATTACAGGCAGCGGTCTGTGGGGTTTGTATGAATCAGCTCTTACTACCTGCAGCATTTTTCCTTTGAATTTAGAGCATAGTATCCCAAAATGTAATAGCGCGGACTCCTACTGAGAAGCACATAGCAACTCAAAAACAAACAAAAATACACAGCTCATTCTTTGTTATTCATTTGTTATTTTGCAGAAATAAAATACAGGTGAATTGGTGACAATTGAGTAAGTGCTTTTTTCTTCTTTAATATATATTATTTGAGATATTGTGTAATAATACTGAACCGAGCTGAATAGTCTACACAATACATTTATAATATATCAGTGGGGAAGAATATTTGTTCAATATTTGTGCTCTGAGATTACAATGAGCCAATCATACGAGGATGAATAATGTTATGTAGATGTCAGTCTAATAAAGATCCTTGCTGACTTTAGCTCATCCTCTTCAATCTCTTGTACATGTAAATGCTTATGTACAGGCTGCCAATGAAAGCTGTGGTTGGCCGGGGGCCAGTATCGTAACTAGAGTCCGATGGGCCCTGCCGCAAAATTTGGACCTGGCACCCCAGCCCATTGATCAGATTAATGGGCGCACGGCTTCCTCTTCTGTAACCGGTGCAGAGGCCGGCAGCTGACATTGGTGTGCCTGCTATGCCGACGTGAGACATCACTGTTATGTGATCCCAATGATTGGAATGCCGGCCTCTCATTGGCCGGCAACGTGTATTGCATTGTAGGAACCCTACAGGTTTCTGCACCACAATACATTTCAGCTGAAGTACTGTAGAAATCGCAGGAACGCGGGATGCAGTGACGGACAGGAGGCAAAGCAAGGGTTAACAAGTTTAATAGGGGAATACTCACGCAGGGAGGTAAAGGGTTAAACAGTATAAATGGAAAAGGATGTTAGGAGGTAAATGGTTAAGCAGGGGATTCAACAGTTTAGATGGCAAAGGATATTGTAAGTAGAAGAACGACGGTTCAGGCAATGGCAGTTCTTCTGAAACACTTGTGTCAGGAGTTCCGTCAACTGTAACTTCTGCTGAGAACTCAATGGTGCCTGCAACGGCTGGCGCGGTGTCTTTTCCAAAGGGGTCCTGTGGGCCTTAATGTTTCATTTCTGGCGGCAGCGGTCGGTTTCTGGTACCTTTCGCTGAGCCTAGTCCATATGTTGAGGTGGCTAGCAAAGGTGAGGTCCACAGTCCTGTATGAGCCCAACGTAGCTCTGCAAATAGAAACTAATGGAGTCAGGGCGCAGGTGTCTGGACAAATATTATCTGGCAACTTCAGGGCGCAAGTGTCAGTCCCGTATGTGGTCACTCTTATGTGGCACGTGTACTGTACTCACGGACATGGAGCATACAGCACCTTATTCTCTGGTTTCTACTGGGCGCTGTTATGAATGGGTAACCGAGGAGGAAAGCGCAAAAGGCTATGCCACCAGAACACCAGAGAGGTTGGTCACGCAGCGAATTGCAGACCCCTGATCTTAACAACACAACTAGCAGTAGCCGTGGAGCGTTCCTGCGATGCCCTAGACGCTTCGCCACAGCCGGAGGACTAATTAAGCCTAAAGACAGAAAGGTGAAATCTAAACTGCCCCGGAGCAGATTGCCAAAGGAATAGACAGCCCCAAACATATATTGTTGGTGAGACAAGATGAAACACAGACAGAAAATAGACTGAGCAAATGATGGGGCCCACACTGACTAGATAGGACAGGACAGAAAAGGCCCTGTCTGCAATCATGCAAAAACCCTAAAAATTCCAACACGACTGAAGCACAAAAATACTGAGGTTAGCACAACCTCGCCCCCACTATATCAGCACTCAGGTGTGAACTGGCGGCTAGCAACAGGCTAATACAGCAGGGGACTGAGCAAACAAACACAAGATACAAAAATACAGGGCAGGAGCCAGCAGCCCCAGGGGGAGCCAGCTGACTCCTAACAGCAAGGCAAAATCAGATGCAAAGGATTTAGCAAAAGAAACTTAGCTGAAAAATGCAGGATCAGGCAGGAGACAGATATCCTCACTATGCACAGATAGGAGTATCCCCGGCAGCCACTGAGAGAAGCTTGCTTGATATGTACTCCCAGTCACTACCTCCACTTCTCCAATCATCCTCTGCAGCTGTTGGATTAACATCCTGTTGACCAGCTCTACTACCAGCAGTGTCCACCAGAGGGAGCCCTGCCACAAAAGTCGGATTAAGAGAGTTCACAACAGGGCGCGCTGCACTTTTCTCTTCATGCTACGCGTGCCTGTTTTTGTCAAGACTCAAGCGCCGACAACCACTGGCGCGCAGCTTCTCTCTGGTGGTCACCAGCACACTGCACCTTCTCTATGTAGTCACCGGGCACACACTACCCATTCCTCTCCCTCTCTGGTCCCCGCTGCTGGCGGTGGGAGATGGCAGACGCTGGCCTGCACGACGCTGACGCTCCCCAGATGGAGCACTCTTCTTGGCTGCTGCTGGACTCACAGCTCCCCTCAGCGCAGCGGTCCCTGTCCTTCTCGTCTGCTCGGTGTGCATGGCTCTGCTCTGTGTGCATGGCTCTGGTCTGCTCTACAGTATGTGCATGGCTCTGCTCTGTTCTATGTGCGTGGCCCTGCTCTGTTCTATGTGGCCTGTCACAGCACCAATACTCTGGGGTGAGGGAAGGGGAATCAGAGTGCACCTCTCACCACTCTGCACACTGCACTCCATTGGCGCCAAACTGCCTCGCTGCGCACGCTTTCTCCACTTCTTTCTTCACCCCCTCTAGGTCAGCAGTAAGGTCCGCCTCCCCAAGGCTTCCTCCAGGCAACAGGGGAAGGTCTGCCTCACTAATGCTTCCCCCCGGGAACAGGGGATGCAGCCTCTTTAGTCCAGGACCCTGCACGCAGGTACCCGCGGTCTCGTCGTCCCCCTTACAGGACCACTCTCGTTGGTGGTCCCCATCCATCATGGGCCCAGTCGTGGTAACACCCTCTGAGACCTTAATCGTTATGTCCCTGCCAGGGGCAGAACTATAGACTTAGCGGCTTCCAGACCTGGGACACTAGAGGGCAAGAAGAAAAAATGTGGGCACATCGTCACCAAACCTTCCTGCAGCGCCACCCAATGTGTCACATACCTTGTTAATTTCCACTTGGTCTGCATGCAATCCTCAATGTGAGGGGGTAAGTGTCACAGTGGGCAACACCGCAAGTGGGATTGGCAGTGGTGATTGGGTGATCCAATTTAAAAGTTCGTTAAGTGGCCCCGTCTCTTCTAGTTATGACCTAATGGCTGGCACTTGGGGATATTGTCACGCCGCCTGCCGCCGCACAGTCCGTCCTCACTGTGCTCCCCCCTGAATCCCGGCGCGCTCACCTCTCCCGGCGCGCTGCCGGGGTGAGCGCACATCCCTCAGCTCCTTTACTTCGGCTCCTGCGGCCGGCTTTGGGTGCTCGTTGGGTGCACGCCAGTGACTCTACAGCACACTTTCTCTGCCTGTGCTGCAGCCGCTCCACCCCCTGTCTCTGTGACCCTGGAGGACCCTGACCCGGAAGTCCTGCCAGCACGCCCTATATCAGGTAGTCTCGCCCCCTGCCCTATGCCTGACTATCATTTGTGTTTCACCTCTGATCCATGCTTCCCTGCGTTCTCCCAGCCTTGCACTCTGTCTTGCATTCTGTTCTGCAGTACCTCCTTGTGACCTCCCTGTGTTCCTTCCTAGTGCCTGTCCGTTCCAGCCTGTGCCTGCCGCTACCTGTCTCATCAGCTACTACCCTCAAGCCACCACCTTCCGGTCTTGCAGCAGCCTACCTGTGGTCCCCGGTTGCTTTCTCCTGCTGTCCAGTCCGCTTCCCACTTGTGTCCCTCTCCATCTGTCCCTGGGTTTCAGCTTCCGCGGCGATAGTCTCCTTTGGGCTTGCCCCAGACGCTCCCTGTATAGGGGGTGGTCCACTTGGCCAGCTCGCCCAGAGGAGGTTCGTCGTCACAGTTCTGCGAGTTCACTTCTGGATTGCCTCAGCCCCACAGATATGATGGTAGCAGCTATGTCTATGTCTAGTATTAGTGTGAAGTTTCGGATAGCACATGTGGCACACAGTGACATAATGTAATGCTCCCATTTTTTTTATAGCCATTTAGGGCTTACAGCACGTGAGCTGTGTTTAATAAAAAATAACGTACCCCATTATTTCTCTACTTGTATTCTTCTACCTGTTTTCTGTAATGACAACTTACCTTCGAGCTGTCACAGGAAAAAAATATGGCTTTCATACCATGTTAGCCAGATGAAGGATGGGTTGTGTTAGATGCCTGATCAGATCATCTGTTATGTTAGATGCGTGATTATCTGTTCTCAGCGAAGATAAGCTGCCGCCAGAAATATCTGGCGGTAACTTATTCTCCTCTCCCAATGAGAACACATTCATTCTCACCCAAACTGAGCGTGCATATGTTTAGGAGGTCAGGAGGATGCTGGCAACTATTAAAGGTAGGTCCAACTTCAGATGTGAAAAACTTTAATAAAAACTCTTCCAGCTTCCAGGGATTGAGCAGTCGCCTATTCACTCCAATACCCCTTTGATCTGTAAAGATATATAATTGTAGACAACTTTTACTTACTTTCTCTTGAACTGGCGTTAGGTCTGCAGACGAATTGAATAGAACTTCAGACATAAAAAATGGACTGTGAAATACAAGACAAATGTATAAACGAAAATGTGATAAGAAAGAAGAATTAACCATTATTGTGGGTTGAAGAAATACTGCAGAAAATGCAGAAAAACTGGTTTATCCACTTCAAATATGTCATTCATTAACCTGTAAAGGGTCAAGCGGAGGTAACCACCCATAAATATAAATCTGGAAATGTTATGGCGAGGTAGCCCACAATTATTGCCCTGTTATAAATACCATTCTATGGCACTGACTTTTTTAACCCAGTGTTATTACATACAATTCCAGAAAGTATTAAGGCTCCAACACTTCTACTCTATATGATGTACAATGTAACAAGATGGTCAGCATTGGACAGCGTAGCACCTTACATACACTTTACTGCATTCATGCTCTGACACATGGAGCCGTCTGCCATAAATGATGTGAGCATTGACTCACAAGGTAATTCGGCGGATGAGTCACATTTTTGAAGTCTTGCTGACTTATGGAACATCCAGTCTGGTAAAACGTTCCATGCTTTCCCCTGTGCTGACAGAGTAAATGCTTATGTCGCTGTACTGTATATTAGATCCAGCATTAGCTACCGGCTCTTTCAGGAGGTGAATAATCTAAACAGAAAGCAATGTCCAGTGCTTGTCTCCATGTGTTAGGCTGGAGTCACACATAGCGACTCACCAGCGATCCCGACAACGATATCAATGTGTCAGGATCGCTGGTAAGTCGACCAGCGATCAGCACAGCGACGCCCAGCGCTCGGCGTCACTGTGCCATCGCACTGATGCAGGAAGCTGGTAACGTACACATCGGGTATCCAAGGGACGCACGTCCCTTGGATACCCGATGTGTACATTAGTTACCAGCAGATCGCTGGTCTCCCGCCTGTCACACGCAGCGATGCGTGCTGGCCAGCGGGAGACCAGCGACAAAAAAAAAAAGTCCTGGCCTTTCCTGCAGCGATTAGCGATACCGGCAGGGGGGCCAGTCGCTGATCGCTGTCACACACAGAGATCTCGCTGGTGAGATCGCTGTTGTGTCACAAAAATTGTGACTCAGCAGCGATCTCGCTAGCGAGATCGCTATGTGTGACGGGGCCTTTAGTTAAGTCGTTGTCAGTCTGATCTGATCTTTATTTTGTCAGATTTAAGCACAGATGACAATTTCTCTTTTGTGTTATACGTTAGGGTTTTCCTTCCAACTGTATTATTATATCATTGATTGGACAGCGATAATTGGGTATACTTTATGGCTTCTAAACTTGAATTAATTGTATTTGTACTACCCATTTTTATAGAAAAAGAACATGGGTAATCCATAATGCATTTAGTGGTAGGAAATAAAATAAGATAAGATCGATGTGTCAGTGATCTCTTATCTTTCTCTGCCTCTACCTGGCAGGCAATCATATAAATAATGGCAGCATAGAAACTGTCAAAAGTGGACACTTTTTGCTTTTATTTTATTCTAGCAGCTCACCTGAGTATTCCGTTTCTTTTTTTTTTTTTCAAAACAAATACGTTTCCAGAAATGCAGACTTTTTTATTTAACTTTAACTTTTAGAGTTAGTGCAGTCTAATGACACGCCCCAGAGGATCCTGTAAGGCATGCCCACTTGGTAAAAACCATCAAAATCATTACCAAATAAAAAGGTCCACATCATTGGTATCGTATAATAGATTTGAAAAACAAAACTAAAAAAAAATGAATTTTTTTAGGGGAGCAATAGGAAAAAAGTAACAGCAAAAAATGGCCACTTTTGATCTGGTGGTAAGAAGTCTTTTTTATATTCTATCAGGTGAACTAGTCATTTTCTCGGAAACTCTCCCATAAATATGTACACTCATGTAAGTGTACATGTTTCATTCGATGGAGAGAGGAAAATAAGTTACTGCCAGACAGCACTGGCAATGGATTCATTTATTTCAGTTCAAAAGAATGGGAATATTAAAATCTAACATGCTAAATGCTTTTTTCTTCTGTAGGCATCTATTATCAGAGGAGAGATGGGAGGGTCCAATACAAATTAGACTGCAGACTGATCCTGCTGACATCAGTGGATCTGTGCTAGTGCTATTCATCATGTCACTGAAGATGTTTCACTACCATTTCTACAAGGCCACATCTTTATATATAATTGCCTTAAATTGTCCGTCATCCACTTCCGTCTGGATGTCCCCGAATCCCACAATCCACTGCGCCGCACCGGAAGTACGCTGACCGCCATTTTCGAACACCCAAGTGATGCCGCTGGGATCTAAGACGCCGCTGCGATCCTGACCGCCGCTCCAAACCAGGATGCTGCTGCGATCCTGACTGCCTCTGTGATCCCAGCTGCCACTCAGATCCCAGCTGCCGCTCGGATCCAGGCCGCCGCTGTGATCACGAGGCTGTGAAAGAGGTGTAGCGAGGGGATATAATGAGAGGTGTGTAATGAAAGGGGTATAATGAGAGGGTGTAATGAGGGGGTGTAAAAAGGGGGGGAGTAATGAGAGGGATGCCACCGTCGGACCCCCGCCAGGACCCACCGCCTGACTACATGTGCCGGATCCCGCCGCTGCCTGCCCACCCACCTCTGGGCAGTCACAGCCAGCAGGAAAGACTGCGGCTTGAGGCCTGTGCTGGAGATTGGGTGCGGCCACTCTCTGGTGGCGCAGCACAGCATCTCCAGCACAGACCGCAAAACACCGTCTTTCCTGCCGGTTGTGACTGCACGGAAGTGGGTGGGCTGCCACCCCCAGCGCCACAAAGCTGCGGCACACATCTAGTTATAAATAAATTCCTTAACGAGGTTGTCCGGTCTTCTATATGACTGCAGACTGCAAGTGGTGAACACACCGTCAAGATTCACCGTTATTACCGGTGAGAGCTGGCAGTCATGTGACCACGAGTATGCGTTTTGTATGCTTCCTGCCATATTCCAACTAGCCTTGCCTGGCTTCTCTGAAGACGAGTTAATTAAGAGAAACCAAGAACGTCAAGTCAGCACAAGACCACATGTATGCATTTCGCATGATTGACATGAGCTGATAGCCTGCTCTCACTGCCAATATCAGTGAATCCTTACAGCTTGCACACCACACACTATCAGGTTTTAGAAGTATGCAGTCACATTGAATGACTGCAAAATCGTGATGAAGCTGGTGAGCAAATAGCGCAAAATAGGTTTTTATCTGTGATAGAAAGATATAAAAACGGGGTTCTTGATATCCCGCATATGGATTTGAGAGATCAATGAAGATAAAAACGATTTTACTCCGTAGTGTAAAATGTACACGTTTCAAGGTTATCCAACCTCTTCTTCAGGATGCAACCACATACAGAATGAAGAACAAGTTGTATAACCTCGAAACAAGTACATTATACACCACAAAATAAAATTGTTTTTATCTTAATTGATCTCTCGAATCCATTCGTGGGATATCGCCAGCAGCGCAGGAAAAGCCTCCTATTTCCCTACTAAAAGAGAGTGATTGTAGACTTATCAGAAGACCGGACAAACCCTTTACCTAAAAACTCTAGATAGATCATATTTGCCAAGAAGAGGAAGCTTCAAGCCCAATAATTTTTTCTGGCCTCCATGGGTCACATTCCACAATGTCTGCATTCCACAATGAAAGGCCAGTAGTGTGACCCTGTGCTGATGCTATTCTGTCTCCTGACCTGGCCAGTTTGCCATTGTTGAAAAAAAACAATGAATTCTTCTAAGCACTAAAAACTTTTGCAGGAGATTGTCTGGTCATCTGTCTGTAAACTATGGGCAGAAAACTTAATTGGCATAGACAACAATGCAGTCATCCAAAGAACAAAAGTCTGAGGTTTGGGATTAATGTTCCAGAATGAACTAGTCACGTTCTTGAATGGGGCTCAATAGAGATGTCATGGGGGGTTCCTGAAATAAGTGGTTCATTTATGAAAACCCACTCATGTGTCTGAATGAAGGGAGTGCAGTAAAATTCCTCAATAGTGATGTGAAAGATTAATAGTAAATTCTAGGCAACATTTAGTTGCAATTATTGCAGTTAATAATGGTACAGCTAATTGTAGAGGTCAAATGGGATTTCTAGGTTTAGAAACCTATCACTAAAATTGGGAACTTATATTAAATTGGAGGTCGTCCTACTGTCAGCTTCCCTAGTGGTCAGCTATTTAGAGGGGCTAAGACCTGTTGACTCCTCAATGCTCATCATGCCGTCTGCTGGCGCAATGTATGCTTAGTCATAGCTGTGCCCAGTAATGCAGCCTTGTAGCACTCACAATAATGGGAAAATGTGGCACCCCCAGGGGTATGGTCACCACACTGGCCTTGCCTTCCTCCAGGGGAGGGTAATGCCAGGCTTGGAAGCAGTGATGGGTCTCTCCAGCAGTTAACCTAATGCACGCAACACAGTTCCACTCCAAGCCAGCAGGGGGAACTCTGAACCAGGATGAAGGGGAGGGGGTGCTCCCTGAGGGCTGAGAGGAAGGAGTGGTCAGTTAGTTGAGGGAGGTCCACGTGTGCAGACGTGTGGAGGAAGGTGGAGGTTGAGCTCCGGGTGGAGAGCTCCCTCACTGCAAGAGCGCAATAGCTGGAGCCTGGTCTCCACGGTGGTACGGATACTAACGGCCCTGCCACAGATACCAGAGGAGAAGGAGGCTGTACATGCCCTGCTCCCATCAGAGACTTGGGACACAACAGCAATTGAACAGAGAGCCAGGACTCAGGAGAGGAGTCCCCGAGAGAGGCTACAGCTGTCTGTCATACAAGTATAGTTCTAGGAACATCTGAAGAGAGGCATTCCGGAGTAACTAAGTACTGGGGTGCTTCACACCACAAGGCGCTAGGAAGGAGACTGCACAGCCCTTCTGCTGAGAGAGAATCCTGATCTGCTTCAAGGCTAACCTGCTCCAACACTATCTGTAATCAGGACCCTGGACTGCATATATTAAGTAAAGGTACCAAAACTGCAACCGCTGTGTCTTGTCTCTTCCCTACGCTTCCAGCACTGCTACATCCCCGTGCTGGTTACATCTACACTGCCCTGGGACTACAGTTCCACCTGTGGGGAGCTTTTACATCTTTGCTGCACCCTACCATCAGTCCCAGCGGATCTGTATGCAGCGTTGGCCTAACACCATACTTGCCGAACACCACGGGTGGCGTCACAAACTATTCTACCATTAACTACATCCCCTATTACTTGGGCACCCAGGGCCACGGACCGGGTCACCGCTGCTGTGACACATTCCCATGACACCGGCCCGGTGCCGAGTACCCCACAGCCCTGGGAGGGCAACCCAATTTGGCATCACGAACAGGATTACGGAGCCCGGTATCCCCGGGTCCTGTGTGCCATAGACTGTGATTGTGAACTGTGTGTAATTGGCGCCAGTTGCCGCCATTGCCGCGCTACTTGGCATGCGTGGAAAGAAAGAGGCGGGCCTTCGTGGGCGGAGCCTGCCGCAGAGCGTGAAGAAGCGAAGTTCCGCACGGGAAGAGAGGACAGCACGCGAGAGGAGGAGGAGCTGAGGCCTACAGCCTGGAGCGTCGGGCCTGTGAAGCGGCCGCCGGTGAGCTCACATAACCCCTTGCCATGGCTAACGTTAACTAGGGGGGAAAGATGTCTGCGCCAAGCGACGATGCAGCGGCAGGCACCGCCGCCAACCCCATGGTATCGCCAGGAGGAGCGCCTGCCACAGCGGTTCCCATAATGCCGCTATCCATGCCCTACATCCCGGGAGCGGCCTGTCTACCGCAGTACTCGGGTGAGTCACACACCCTGAGTGAATTTAAAGAGACACTGCAGCTTGTTCAAAGTCTACCCTCTGACTGAAAGCCAGAAAGTAAATATCCTGATTGGACAGCTAACGGGTGCAGTGCTGAGAGAAGTGAAGGCCTGGCAGGACACTGATAAAGAGACTGTTGCAAAGGTCCTGGCTAAACTGAAGAGCACCTTTGACACCAGCACTGCAGCTGAAATCAAGATGAGGTTCTTTGGCTGAAAACAGAAGGTGCAGGACAGTATCAGGGACTATGCTCTCAACCTGCAGGAGGCGCTGTGAGCAGTCAAGCAAGTTGATCCTGACAGCGTAAAGGAAGAAGATAAACTGTTGAAGGAGCAGTTCATTGAAGGACTCCTGTCTAGTACCCACAGAGGACTGTTGCGTATCATAACCTTGCAAAACCCTGATCTGGACTTTGCTGATTTTAAGGACAGGGCTACTCGGGTACTGCAGGAGTCCACTGACAGCGTCCAGCGCCCCCTAGGCGCCCAGCGATCACCTACCATCAGGAAGCAACATCTTTTCCTTCCATCCCTGTGGAGGCTGATGCACAGACTCTGGATAAAGATTCAACTGAGGAGCTGCGTCTTCAAGTCCAGGAGCTGACCAAGGGGATGGCTGCACTTACCAAAACCGTGCAGTCCCTGCAAGTGTCCTCCAAAGACAAGATCCAGCTTGCTTCCAGTCCAGAGGATGTCCCGTGGCTCCAGAAGAGGAGAACCCCACCACTTCGAGGAAGAAACAACGATCGCTATGACCAGGACGTACGTCCCATCTGTCGTCGCTGCTACAAGGCAGGTCATCTTGCAAGGTACTGTCCTTTAAACGAGCAACCCCTGGGGCAGAAGGCCAACCCCCCAGGAGTAGGTTCAGCAGGCCCAAGGAACTGGAGAGCCAAGTATGTGGGAGGGACACCGATCCTTCCTGTGGTGATCCCCATGAACGCTTTGTTGGACATTGGCTCCCAGGTGACCACTATGCCGTACGTTCTGTACAAGAGGTACTGGGCTGATTCTGAACTCACCCGTGGCCCAACTGATGAACTAACAGTAGTTGCTAGTAACGGTCATACCTTGCCGCAGATTGGACGCAAGGAAATTACTGTTAAGATGGGGCGGGTAGAGCTAAAATCACAATTTCTGATAGTTGTTGATATTGACCGACGTGAATGTAATCCCATGATGACTCTTGGTACAAATGTAATTGAAAACTGTCTGTCCGAGGTTATTGTCTTGTTACAACAGGTGGCTGAGACTGCTGGTTCCGGAGAACAACGAGTCCTGCAGAAGGAGATCCGGGCCCTGATGCAAAGGCAACAGGTGGAACTCTCTGGCGGAAAGATAGGCAGTGTCAGAGTGAGTGATGCTTTTCCCATTGTAATACCCCCCAGGAGTGAATTGTTGATATGGTGTCGGGCAGCTATAGGCCTTAGAGGGAGGGATTACCAGGCATTGGTGGAACCAGTATACTCCGAAAGCAGGCCCACTGTCCTGACAGCCAGAGTGGTGGTTGATGTACAAAAGGGGAGAGTACCTGTACGCCTTTTGAATTGTGGGGAGGAGGAAGCCACAATACCTCGGTACGCCACAGTTGCCAAGCTGCTCACTGTTAATGACAACACATTGCAGGCAGCAGAACCCTTGGTCTCATCCGACCAGGTGGAGGACAACGGCTCTGGAAAGCAGCTAGAAGAGTGGTGCCAGCAACTGCAGGTGGGAACTGACTCTACACCTTCATACCAGAAAAAAGGGGTTTACAGTGTGACACAAGAGTATGAGCGGGTATTCAGCAAACACCCACTAGATTTTGGGCAGGCAAAAGGGGTTCAACATCATATCCCCACGGGAGACCATCCACCCATAAAGGAGAGGTACAGACCTATACCCCCAACACAGTACCAGTGTGCTAAGAGTATGTTGAGGGAGATGAAGGAGGCAGGCGTCATCAGAGACAGTAGTAGCCCCTGGGCAGCTCCAATAGTGTTTGTAAAGAAAAAGGATGGTACCATGAGAATGTGTGTTGATTACAGGAAAATTAACAGCATTACACATAAAGATGCCTACCTATTACCTAGGATTGAGGAATCCTTAGCTGCACTTAATACTGCTAATTGCTTTTCCACCTTTGATATCACCAGTGGGTATTGGCAGGTTCCCGTGGCAGAGGCAGACAAGGAGAAAACAGCATTTACTACTCCAATGGGTCTCTGTGAGTTCAATTACATGCCATTCGGGCTCTGCACTGCTCCAGGAACATTTCAACGGCTGATGGAGTGTTGCCTGGGACATATGAACTTTGAGACAGTCCTGTTATACCTGGATGATGTAATTGTTTTCTCCAAGACCTATGATGAGCATCTGGAACACCTGGCTGAAGTATTTGAAGCTTTGTCCAATTTTGGCCTGAAGGTGAAGCCTTCCAAATGCCACCTCCTGAAGCCTAAGGTACAGTACCTTGGTCACGTGGTCAGTGCAGAAGGTGTGGCACCAGATCCTGACAAGGTCACGGTCATCCGGGACTGGAAGAAGCCCAGCAACCTCCACAAGGTACGCCAATTCCTTGGACTGGTAGGCTACTACCGGAGATTCATCAAAGGCTTTACTGAAATAGCTACCCCGATGCAAGACCTTCTGGTGGGGCAGTCCAAGAAAAGCAAGCAGAAGAATTCCACGTTTGAATGGACTGAAGACTCGGAGAAGTTCTTCTCCAGATTGAAGATGGCCCTCACCGGTGATGAAGTTCTGGCTTACCCAGATTATGACAAACCCTTTGTGCTGTACACGGATGCCAGCAATGTGGGATTAGGAGCAGTACTGTTGCAGGTACAGAACGGAAAAGAGAGAGTGATCTCCTACGCCAGCAGGAAGCTGCGTCCCACTGAGAGGAACCCAGATAATTACAGTTCTTTCAAGCTGGAGTTCCTTGCCATAGTCTGGGCGGTCACCGAAAGGCTCAAGCATTACCTAGCTTCTGCCAAGTTTACAATCTTCACGGACAACAATCCGTTGACCCACTTGGACACTGCAAAACTGAGAGCCCTGGAGCAGAGGTGGATGGCTCGGCTTTCTAACTACGAGTTTACTATCAAGTACCGAGCAGGGCACAAGAATGCCAATGCGGATGTGCTATTCAGGATGCCTAATTTGCCAGATGCAGGAGAAGACCCAGAGGCTCTTGAGGAGATAGAGTTGCCTCCCTTCCACCGACCACTGGCGGCCCAGCGTGCTCAGGGGGTGAGAGACAGGCGGTCTGGCTTGAAGGAAGTCACCCTGAATCCATTGCCCCATCATGACTGGGCCGAAGCGCAAGATAATGACCGGCAGTCCGCCTGGTGAAGGAGCTACTGCTACAAGCTGACTCACGCCCAGGTTCGAGTGCTCCTGAAGAAACCCAGCAGTTGTGGAAGGAGAAAGGCCGGCTGTTCATATATGAAGGGAAGCTATGTCGGAGGAGTATCAATGCCCGCACTCATGAGGTAGTCTGGCAGGTGGTGGTCCCAAAGAGAGATGCATCAATGGTCCTGGAAGCATACCACAATGGTGCTGGACACTTCGGATGGAAGAAGTTGGAAACGTTGCTCCGAGAGAGGTTCTGGAATGGCATGAGGAAAGCCATTGAGAGGTGGTGCTGGGAGTGTGGACAGTGTAACCTGAGCAGAAAGGATAGAGACAGCCAGAGAGCTCCTCTGCAGCCCATCATCACCAAACAGCCACTTGAGTTGGTGGCCCTGGACCATGTGAAGCTGGTTCCTAGCCGGTCAGGTTACCTCTATGCCCTTACCATTGTGGACCACTATTCAAGATTCCTGGTAGTTGTGCCTGTCAAAGATCAAACTGCCAGAACAGCAGCCAGAGCGTTCCAACTGCACTTCTGTACACCACATGGGTACCCTGAGAGAGTGCTTACTGATCAAGGTCCGGCTTTTGAGGCAGAAGTGTTTCATGAATTTTGTAACCTGTATGGTTGTAAGAAGATCTGGACAGCACCATATCACCCACAGACCAATGGCATGTGCGAGAAGATGAACCAGGTGGTGATTGACCTGTTGAAGACTGCCCTTGGAGAAGAGAAATCTGTGGCCCGAAAAGTTGACAGATCTGGTAGACCTCTATAACCATATTCCCGTGAACTCTACCAACTGTACTCCAGCATACCTGATAAGAGTCAGACCTGGTAATCTGCCTATTGACTTACACATGGGAGTCCTGACACATGAAGTGGTGTCCCCAGATGCTGATTGGGACACGGAGAGGCAGCAACAGTACAGAAGAGTTTGACGGCGATGAGACAGACCGGCGCCTCCTAGTGGCTGAGGCCAGAACAGCAGGCCCCGAGTCTGGCGGCGACGTGCCAGTCCGGTGCCTCCTAGTGGCTGAAGCTGGAACAGCAGGCCCTGAGTCTGACAGCGACGTGACAGAGATCACCTGAGCATGCTCGGGGAAACCCGAGCAACAATGTTATTCACTCATCACTACTGTACAGTTTTCCCAGCGTTGCTAAAGGTGATTGGCAGGTCTCTCTTATATTGAATAACCTGTTAATCATGTGGAGCTGCACCTGAAAAACCCAACTATGGACCCCGTATAGGGCCTTTTAACAAAATTTTCTCACAAATACTGGGTCAGGAGATGAAGAGGGGGAATGATTAATGCAGGGAAAAGAGACTTCCTGTTAATAGAGAAAAACTAGCTGGGTAGAATGTCAAAATGAGCAATTGTAAGTTCACAGTGCCATATAATTTGATGATTGCAATATATTAAGGCCTGTTTCACAAATCAGTTTTTTGTGTCAGTTAAAATCCGCCAAAATGGTGGAAAGCGGATCCGTTGTTAACTGATGTGAACGGATGCCACCGGACCGTTTTTTTTTTACGGATCCTTCGAATGAAGAATTTTAAAGGAACCGCTGCCCAGCTGCCCGGGGGGGGGGGGGGGGGGAGAGAGAGATAGAGAGAGAGAGAATTTTTTCTGTCCGCCAGAAATGATTTCAGGGTTAAATTTCCACCTGACTTCATTCCTCCGGGCATGCGCACTATAAAAATGCGGATCCTGCAGCACAAAAAACGTTACATGGTCTGTCCAGGTATCTCGGCGGACGCAAAAAAATTGACGGATCCGCAAAAAATCGGATCCAACGGATGGCCATCCGTCAAGATCTGCCGGTAATGCAAATCAATGGGGGAAAAAATGGATCCGCCAAAAAAAATGGCGGATCCGTTTTTTGGCAAAAACAGCGGATTTTGACTGATGGTCAAAAACGGAAGTGTGAAACAGGCCTAAGAGGATAAAAACTTTGACAGGAGTGCGCACTCCTCTTAATGAATTAGAGAGTCTGACAAGTGGCGTCTTCTTCGCCACAAATGTAACTCCAGTCTGGGACTGGAATAAAATTTCTGGTGTAAGGAATGCCCCAGTTCTCACATGCCACAGTCATGAATTACACAAGTTGTGGCGTCACAGCCCCATCACAGTTCATCCCTATCTAGGAGGAGCTGGGTGAAACTGGCATGAAAATGCCAAAAGTTTCGAAATTGTTGTGCAAGTTTTATGACTTTCCAAATTGATTTATGCCACAATTATGGCAAAATTGCTTTGACCATTGACTTTTATCCATATAAAGATGCATTTACCTGAATAAAAAAACTGAACAAAACCCAAACTAAAGTAGAAACTTTTCTGTGAAATCTTTCTTAAATTTTCACAAAAATAGACCAAGCTAAAAGCACAAAGATACAACCAGCATTCAGTCACTATGATGGGAAAAGAAGAGCTAGAAAATTGAAGTTTTCTTGCTTTACTATAAAATTGGATAATTGAAGTCCACGTGTAATAAAACCTGACCAATGTTCACAAAATGTAACATAAATGGTGGCAACTATTTTACATTGGCTGTAGAGGGCTAATATTCCAATACCATGTCCCCAGTAACTTCTACATGTCAATGAGACAAAGATCTGATGAGGAGTTTCGGAAGTCGGTTTTCAGTAAATGACTCCCATTTACAGAATGAGCTGACCTTGTCATCCTGGTGGAGAGGTTGCTGATCTATCCATGGGCCAGTGGCTGTATGATCTGTTCCAGAAAACAATAAGCTGTTGAGTGCTTTGTCTGGCAATGAATCAGAGATAAACATGGGTCGTGATTACAGATACATGACGCCAACCGACATTTCAAGCTTCATGTCCCATAAATGGTTCGAGTTTTATTTTGGACGGAAAATTAATCTACATTTTAGATGTAGAAAATAAAACCATAAGGAAAATGACATGATCTGTAATCTACAGCATTTGCATAATATTTATCACGAATACTTAGCTATTTAGGAGCGGTGTTATTTATGCACTGTTTGGCTGTATATTTATCTACTATAAGGTAGTTTAACTTATACTTTGTATGATGGTATTTTTTTACAGATGGTATGGTGGTATTATTGATGCACAACATAATATTATTATTTACACATTGTATGGAGGTATTATGTTATGTACTTTATGACATTTATCATTACATGGCGGTGTTATTTATATATTACATGCGGTGGAGTAACTTGGAGTTAGTGGGCCAAAAGGAAAAATCTCCAACAGGGCCCTTATGGGGCCTATCTTGGGTCTAGAATAGCAAAGGTCTTTTCAGAAGGGACAAAGAAACATTTTGGGTCCCCTAGGATCCAGGGCCCGATTGTGGCTGTACGATACAGTACTTACGCTCCTGATTGCATGGTGGAAATATTTACGGTGGGGAAAATAAGTATTTGATACACTGCCAATTTTGTAAGTTTTCCCACCTACAAAGAATGGAGAGGACTGTAATTTTTATCGGAAGTACACTTTAACTGTGAGAGACAGAATCTAAAAATAAAAACCAGAAAATCACATTGTATTATTTTTAAATAATTCAATTACATTTTATTGCATGAAATAAGTGTTTGATCACCTACCAACCAGCAAGAATTCTGGCCCTTACATATCTGTTAGTTTTTCATTAAGATGCCCTCCTACTCTGCACTCATTAACTGTATTAATTGCACCTGTTTGAAATTATTACCTGTATTAAAGATACCTGTCCACACACTCAATCACACTCTAACCTCTTCACCATGGCCAATACCAAATAGCTGTCTAAGGATACCAGGGACAAAATTGTAGACCTGCGCAAGGCTGGGATGGGCTACAGGGCGATAGGCAAGCAGTTTGGTGAGAAGGCAACATGTGTTGACACAATTATTAGAAAATGGAAGAAACACAAGATGACTATCAATCTTTCTCAGTCTGTGGCTCCATGCAAGATCTCGCCTCGTGGCGTAAAGATGATTCTCAGAAAGGTCAGGAATCAGCCCAGATCTACATGGGAGGACCTGGTCAATGACCTGAAGAGAGCTGGGAACAAAGTCTCAAACATTACCACTAGTAATACACTACGTCTTCATGAATTAAAATCCTGCAGGGCACGCAAGGTCACCCTGCTCATGCCAGCACATGTCCAGACCTGTTTGAAGTTCACCAATGACCATCTGGATAATCCAGAGGAGGCATGGGAGAAGGTTATGTGGTCAGATGAGACCAAAATAGAACTATTTGGTATCAACTCCACTCACCATGTTTGGAGGAAGAAGAAGAATGAGTACTAACCCCAAGAACACTGTCCCAACCGTGAGGCATGGTGGGGGAAACATCATACTTTGGGGGTGCTGTTCTACAAAGGGAAAAGGATGACTGGACTGTATTGAGGAAAAGATGAATGGGGTCAAGTATAGCGAGTTTTTGACCAACAACCTCCTTCCCTTAGTAAGAAAATTGAAGTTGGGTCATGGCTGCATGACAATGACCCGAAACACACAGCCAGGGCAACTAAGAAGTGGCTCCCTAAGAAGCATTTCAAGGTCCTGGAGTGGCCTAGCCAGTCTCCAGACCTGAACCCAGTAGAAAATCCTTGAAGGGAGCTGAAACTCAATATTGCCCAGCGACAGCCCCGAACCCTGAAAGATCTGTATGGAGGAGTGGGCCAAAATACCTGCTGCAGTGTGTGCAGACTTGGTCAACAACCACAGGAAATGTCTGACCTCTGTAATTACAAACAAAGGTTTCTGTACCAAATATTAAGTTCTGTTTTTCTATTGTATGAGATTCTTATTTCATGTAATAAAATGCAAATTAATTATGTAACAATCATACAATGTGATTTTCTTGATTTTTTTTTAAGATTCACTCTCACAGTTGAAGTGTGCCTGTGATAAAAATGACAGCCCTCTCCATTCTTCGTAGGTGGGAAAACTTGCAAAATCGGTAGTGTACCTAATACTTATTTTCCCTACTGTATATACTGTAGGTGGTGTTATTTATATAAAGATTATTGGTATCATTAATGCAGTGTATGGTGTTATTATTCATACACAGCAAATTCATATTACTTGTACATATTTGAAAACCAAACAGACCCTATTATAGTTAATGTGGTCTGCCCTGGGATGTTTCCATACTGTACTGGATATCATTGCATGGATGTATTTTTCTAAGAGTTTACGGTCTTGTGTACTCTCACACCAAACGATATTCACCTTTTATGGAAAGAGTGAAAAAAGTGACATCTGTTATAAATCTGAGTGTCATTTCTAAAGTTTTGAATGTTACCAAAAAACACAATACACATTAGATGGCCGTGGGCTAAACGATGTTTTGGCTGAATGCTTAGCCACTAGCTATCTTGGCCAACTCTCCCATATGCAGGAGCATTCATTTGGCCCAGTGTTCCTATGTTCTCTATGAGAGAGCCGTCTCCAGACATGTATGGTGGCAACTTATCTATGGGAGAACAAAGCCAAAATGTCAGAAATCAGACATTCCTGATTGACATTTCCCCTGACAATCAGTTTCCGTGGCCCACATGCACTAGACTAACGGCTGAATCGTCGATGTTGGTTGGTTTTCCGACATTAGTCTAATGAGTATAGAGAGCTCAAGGCACCATAAGACAGTATATAACCCTGGAAAATATCAAATTGACCACTAGTCTGGACTTTGGGTGATATCTTGGCGTCACTCACCCCAGATACAACATTACTTCAGGGCATTGTATACCTTGGAATTGTATACAGTAAAATGATTCCTCTCAATATAATGTAAATAATATAGATTTTCTTTTGTCTTACAGGGGCGTTGCCAAGAACTTCAGGAGGGCACCGCTAACGGCCCCAGGCGTCTTTCTTTAATGGGGACCTTGTGTTCTCAAAAATTCACAGTTCAGACTAATGACTTGATTGTGCCGCTAGTTCAAACTGTGCTCTCTCCAGTTGGCTAGAAGAGGTTTTGCAGTAAGGGACTGAGGTTGGTCGAATCCAACGATCCGGCTAGCTTCAGAGTGGTGCGAACAGACTGGAAGACATAGAGCCTAGTTGATCGACCAGCTAGGAAATAATTTAAAAAATCCTCCTTTCTTGAGGACAGAGAAGATTCTTAGTAAGAGGCAATTTGCAAAGTTGCCTCCTTTTTACATTTTAATTTATGAATTTGATGTTTTAGATTTTACTTTGTATTCATTTTGGCTCCTAGATACAAGGCACTGACATAATGAAAAGGACTGCTTCTGAAGTTTGCTTCAGTTCCTTGCAGAGTCGTTGATTCCATCGTGATTGGAGAAGTGTTCTAGAAGATAGCTCGCGATCAGATGGAAGAACACTGTGTCTTTAGTGCCCTCTATAGGGAGCTGCCCTGTATTAGGACAGTACAATGCTTGGAAATGTTTCTATGCATTAGGCAGTCAATTATACACTTATTGACGGGATTGTGGGGTTTAGAAAAGCCATTTATTGAGTCTTGTATTAGGGCATTATGAATTACTAAGCTGAGCTCCACATTTAATACTGCAATCAAAAATTTTGCTCAGAAAGTGTCAACAAAGAGCATCTCTTACTCCGAGGGATCCAACATCTCTGCAGTAGAAAAACACCCTATTGGTTGAATACTTTTAAGCTGATTGAGTACCGTAACTTAAAGTTACAATTTTTTTTGCTTTATTATCATCAATACATCGCAAAGTGATTATTTTTATAATATACTTCATTTGATGTCTGTAAACCGCTATGGAGTTAATGGCGCTATATAAGAGAGTAAAATAAATAAATAAGTTATCTTGTTTTGTATCCTCCCTCCCAAATACTAAGTTGAAGTGCTGTTACAATGCCCAATTCATGCTTCTTAAGAAAATTCTTTCACCTTCTGATCAGCAAACATCAATATTCAAATAGCCATGTGAGGGAATTACCGAGTTTGATGATGGGGAACAAAGAGGCTCGCTGGCTGTTTTGATGATATATGCAAACGACTGAGAAAGGGATGAAAAAAAATTATACTCACCTGGCCACTCACCAGACAACCACTGCAGCCCCCCTGTCCGCTGACCATAAAGCTCCATCTGGCCTCTTCTTAGCTTATCCATAGAATGAAATATGCTCTTTTACCATTGATAGTCTCCACCGTGGCTTCCAGAGCCTAGTAGGCTTCTAGTAGACCATGTATTCTGACAACAGAGGACCCCAGAAGCTCCAACACAGAGTCAAGATGGAGGTAGTAGACATTGTGTGCCCATGCGCTGGGGGCAAGTAAACAAAGAGGATGCCAGAAGGAGCTGCTTGCATAGAAGACCGGACAGGGGGCTGTAGTGGTGGGACAGGTGAGCGGCTAGATACTACTTTTTTCCCCATCTCTTTCATAGCCGCCATTTTTCTGGATTGGAATGAAGGTAACCACAAAAAAAAATCAGATTTTGGAGAATACAGCCTTTTTTGTAAAAGTTTAGGTGAATTCAGTTTGCTTCAAGCCAGTTCACTCATCTTTAAAGGCCCTTTTACATTTAGCGATGCACCAGCGATCCGATCAGCGATCCGACCCGGTCAGGATCGCTGGTGCATCGCTAAATGATCGCTAGTGAGCTGCCACACAGGCAGACCTCACAGCGATGCAGCAGCGACGCAGCGCACGATACTCACCTTTCACACACAGCGATCCTGGCGTCCTCCCGCCCGCCTCCACATGTCGCTCGTCGTCACAGCAGGAAGCCCCAGCAGGACGCTGATGACGAGAAATGGAGCCGGACATTCTCGCGCGATCAGCGATGGACAGCGGGGGAGCCGGTCGGAGGTAAGTATCACACATAGAGATATCGCTAGCGATATCGCTATAACGTCACAAAATCGGTGATGTTATAGCGATATCGCTAGTGATATCGCTATGTGTAAAACCCCCTTAACATTCTTAATCCTATCTCCTCTGATCATTTATAATTCGATTGTGCCTTAAATTTACAGATCAAAGATGATGTTAATTACCATTTAATCCAAATTTTAGCTATGTCTATAAACTCATAGAACCTGAAATATCTCATGGCTTAAAGACAATCTGATCTATTGGAACCACTAATCGAGTGTTGGGCGCGGCACTGATGTCAGGTCAACAATGCGGCAGCCAACCTCAGCGGCTCTGCTTGTGTAGACGGACCGCCCCCTCCAGAGCTGCTGAGCTTCCTGATTGACTGCCTGCTGTCGACATGATGTAAGCACGGCAGCCAATGCCAGACATCAGGAGCAGCGGTGGAAACTTGGTTGTAGACCCGTTTATGGCGAGTACAGTGCGGTTTGTTAGGTTCTAACAAAGTCCAGCATGGACAGAAATTGTCTGATCGGGAACAACCCCTGGGTGTCACAATGCATGCAATTCCTAATGCTCTCTTATAGAAATCTGTCCCTCTGGATTGTTAATTGCTTTTGGTTGATAGATTACCAGTCCCACATTTCTTTGTAGCATTGGTGTTAGCGGCTTTTCTGACGTGAGAAGTTTCCAAACACCCACCTTATGTTCCAGATTGGTGTTTTTTTGTAAAGATTGTAATCCTCATGGATTACAAAGCCGGCATTGATTTTAGATGATAAATACCAGGTTAGATTTATAGACAGAAGATTTACATTGATAGTTTCTGCTGGCATTAATTTCTGCTGTCAGCCGAGAACAAATAATCGCAGCTGGAGAAACAAACATTCCTACATGACTACGTTTCTCGGTAAAAATAACAAAACTGTGTCACTAACAAAGAAGAGATGACGATTCACTTTCCCGAGAAATAGGTTTTTTGGCACTAGGTTAATTTGTGCAAACAGCTAAAGGGATTGTCCACCCAATTATAATTTACTTTTTCAAATGTCCTAGCAAGGTGTAACATAAAAATAAAATGTAGTCACCTACCAATCCACCACTGCTCATCTCCTAGCACTGCCTGGACCCCACAATGGTGTGGGCGTATGATTGCTGCAGTCAATCAATGGCTGACATATTGCTCACCGCTGAGGGCAGTGATTGGCAGCAGTGGTCTTAACAAGATGTACACAGCCAGTCTCTGTATATACGATTCTATCTGTAAAATGTATGGCTGTTGTAGCCAGTCATCGGCTGCAGAAGCGACCAAGGCATCAGCCAGTGATTGACTGAAGCAGTTATATTCCGGCAGAAAAGAGCCATGGAGGTTCAATAGGTGAATATTCATATCTATTTTTTATTTTACACATTCCTGGCCTATATATTTTTTTTTCAAATAGGTGTTGACAACCCCCTTAATTTTTCCCTTGTATTTTATATCAGCAGATCCCCTCCATAGAAACAACCTCTTAGTAATCAGCTTGTCAAAGGGGATCTGGCTGCTGAACCCCACAGTTGTCATCTGTGAATGCCAGGAGAAGCTACAATAAGTGGACAACCATATAACTTGTGGTCGCAGCAAATTCTTTCAAGCAGCTCCATGTTATAGAGAGGGCCCAAGTGCCTGCTCTTTATATTATCCACATGCCTTAATAGAACATATGGAAAAGGAAGATACTAGTGATGAGCGAACGTGTTCGGATAAGGTGCTATCCGAATGACTTCGGTGTGCTCAAAAAGTAAGTTTGAGTCCTCGCGGCTGCATGTCTCGCGGTGGTTCGACAACCGCAACACATACAGGGATTGCCTGTTAGTAAAACAGGTGTATCGATTTCCATTTTTACGAACAGCCGCGAGAACTCGAACATATTATTCGAGCACGCCAAAGTCACTTGGTTAGCACCCGAGCATGCTGCGGTAACACCTTATCCGAATACGTTCGCTCATCACTTGAAGATACTAATAGGACTCCCATTAATTTTTTATTACCTTTTTCCAGTCGTTAAGCTAAAATACATTATTATTATTACCATTTTTATCTAGAATATAAACAGGTGTAATATTATCAAATGTTTCAGATTATCGGCTGACCTTTGAAGAGTATAGAAATGTTACATGTAAGTGTAGAAAGCTCCCATTGTTTTACTTTACGGAGTCTCGTAATTGACTGTCTTTGCTTGGTGTTATTCTTCTAGAACTAATATCGTGCAGTTCTCTAAAAGAAATAAATGTCGCCATAGAATATAATTGGTTCATCTGATGTTCCACAAAGGGGACAAGACGACTGCACTGTATTGAAGGCAGGATGGGGTCATATATCGCGAGATTTTGGCCAACAACCTCCTTCCCTTAGTAAAAGCATTGAAGATGGGTCGCAGCTGGGTCTTCCAGCATGACAATGACCCGAAACACACAGTCAGGACAACTAAGGAGTGGCTCTGTAAGAAGCATTTGAAGGTCCTGTAGTGGCCTAGCCAGTCTCCAGACCTGAACCCAATAGAAAATCTTTGGAGGGAGCTGAAACTCAATGTTGCCCAGTGAGAGCCCTGAAACCTGAAAGATCTGAAGAAGAGCTGTATGGAGGAGTGGGCCAAAATCCCTGCTGTAGTGTGTGCAAATTTGGACAAGAAGTACAGGAAATGTCTGAACTCTGTAATTGCAAATCAAGGTTTCTATGCCAAATATTGAATTCTGGTTTTCTATTGTATTAAATCGTTATTTCATGCAGTAAAATGCAAATTAAGTATGTAAATTTTTTTTATTTTTTTTATTTGTTTAAATATTCTGTCTCTTACAGATAAAGTTTACCTAAAATAAAAATTACAGACCTCTCCATTCTTTGTAGGTGGGAAAACTTGCAAAATCGTCAGTGTATCAAATATTTATTTTCCCCACTGTGTATTGCTGTATAAGACGTTAATTTACCCCATATATTCAGTGTGCGAAGTTTTCTATTTTCATGCAATGCTTTAATAAAATGGACCCCAGACATTCCTTTAAAAGTAGAAAACCACCATAATATTCTTTTACTATGGAAATTTGCACTGTGTAAAAATACCAGACATATATACGTAACGCCTAGCATGGAACTAATTACTCCATAGTAAGTGCATTGTACTGCGCTTTCCCATGTATTGCTTCTGTGGAATAGTTAAATGTAGTATTGCTTAATAGTAAATACATATATTCAAACAACATAGAATTAAACTGTCCCTTATTCCCCATGGGACTGCTAAGATCTCCCCGACACCAAAGAAATAAGAGAGAAATCCGATGTTCCAGAATAGATTAATGGGTGACATGAGGATGTTTAGGAAATGGTAAATGATTGACGTGCGATCTGTGGAAGCCATAGAAGCCATGACATCAGGTCGTACTGCAAAGGTAGCATTGGAGATACATTATAGTCTCCAGATGGTTTGTTGCCATATGTTTTAGCTAGAAATCTCGTCATGTGATTGGTCAAATGAAGACTGCCCTAGGAAGTTCTTGGTTAAGCAGTTGATTCATTTTAAATTAGAACATCAATAGATTAGAAGGAAGAATAATGCTGGTCATACTCAAATGACAAAGTGGTCATGGAGGGACTAGAACTCCCGACCTCTATCCTAATGGTAGATGTCAGGGAAAGAGTAAAGCTACGTTTCCACCGTGAGTTTTTGGTGCATTTTTGACGCTGTGTAATTTTGAAAAAATGCAAGAAACCTATTTTACTTAATGGGTGCAGAAAATCTACATCGCTGGCAGCAGCCTCTACCCTCTCCCTGAGTGTGAATGTTTTCGGTGACGTCAGATCTAACAAGCGTTTGGCCAACTGATCTTATAGTGCAACTATCATTTTATATACTTTTCTATTTTTTCCCCTTAAGCATGATGTGGATTGTTGAGTGTCCGGGTTCTAAGACCGCCATAGACAGATAGTTTTAGGGGCTCAGTAGTAAATCTGGATGGGTTTGTACAAGTGCTCATGCTGGAACAAAACACATCTGCTGGAAAACGTGAGAGCTTGTTGGCAGTCGCATGATGGTATGGTATGATGGTAATGGTCTCAAGATCTGGACACCCACCAGTATGCAGCATCTTTATGTGGGAATAACATATAAAAAATTAAAATAAGGTACTAGGTACACTTTAGGTTATTGGGCTTCCTTAATATACATACCCTCCGGTCCCAGCTCAGAAACCGGCGAATTCTTGCGGCACACAGTGCCTGTTCTGGGGCATTCATAAGTCTACAGTTACTCACAGTGACTGCAGACTTATCGATTTGGACCGGACAACCCCTTGTCAGACAATACTTATCAGTATTGTCATTTTTCTTGGACAATGTTGAGTTTTATCTTGGTTTAGTTCGTAATCTCAAATTCTGATTTTATAGCTTCAGTGATTACAGTAAGGTACGTTGCCATAATAATGAAATAAAGCAGCCAATATTATGTTCCCTGGCACAATCCAGCATTCTGGCAATTTGTTATCATTACTTTTGTGTCCAATAGCAAACCACCAGAGACAAAAACTGAAAAGACCATGGGAAAAATGTATGTTGTGAGGCTTTAAATCCCAATCATGCTGGACGCATGTGCCGTGTCCTAGAGATCTGCTACTTCTTTGTTTTAAAGTTGGTATAAGTTGTGTTGTAATCAATAAGATAAATCCATAAGGTCAATTTGGCTCCAAGTTTGCGGCCCTGACGCCCCACTTCATGCCTTTACTATGGAACAACAAAACCACTAACACAGACATGCTTCAGGCACAATTTGCACTTTACTAGACTTTTGCTGTGTGGCAATAATTGGGCAGCCTAAACAGTGGGGACACCATGTTACCACTGTGGTCAATGGCTAATGCACTTGGCATGGGATAACAAGGAGGTGAGATCAAGGCATGGTGAGAAGTCCCAAGAAAAGTGACAAGAGGATGACATTGAATGTCAAGTTTAATATTTGGAGCCACTTGCAAGTCTTTGTCTCTTTTAGGAAATCTGTTTCAAAACTGTACTGACTGCTGTGTAGTTGGGTTAGGGACTGTGGCATTTATGAAGAGGTCCTGTACAAACATACACAGATACAGTATGTGCATAGGTGCATACTTGTCTATGCAGTGATATCACACATATTGAACATTGCAAAATTCTATATTTTGTGTGCTTTATATATATAGCATCTATTATTTATGAATGAACAATTAAAGGGAATATGTCAGCAGGTGTGTAATCTGAGAGCAGCATACTGTAGGGCAGTGGCCCTGATTGCAGCGATATGCCACTTGCCATTCTGCATGCTGTCATTTTGATATAATCACAGATTTCTCTGCTGCAGATCAAGCGGAATGTTGAACCCTGTGTAACCCCGCCCCCACTACTGATTGGCAGCTTTCTGTATATTGACAGGAAGCTGCCAATCAGCGGTGGGGGTGGGGTTACACAGAACAAGTTGACTAGGAGGTTCGGGACACCTAGTCCTGTAATGATAATCTCCTGTTGGTAAAACACTGATTTTATTGAAACAACAACACACAGCCTAATAAGTGACACATAGTTAGAATCAGGATATCTGCCCCTTACATAATGCTGCTCACAGAATACAGAGCAAAAAACTGCTGCCAGATTCCCTTTCAAGCCCAAGCTTTACTAGCCATATAGTTTTAATAATTTGTAGATTTTGTAGTAGGATACTTAAAGTTTTATATTAAGTTATAGGATGATTAGTTCTGTGATAAAACCCGTTCTCATCCTCCTCTATGGTATGTAATAGTTAATAGTGAATTTAGATGAGAACTGCCATACATTCTATAAAGTTTTCCTGACCTGGTTAAAAAATGTTTTCTTTTGATGATCCTATTTATTTGCAGAGCTATTGGCAATATATTCTTCATGGGCTTCCATCCACATGACAAAACTTCTTGCCTTATTCCCAGAAAGCAAAGTGTAATCACAAGGATACTTTACGGTATTAGATTTTCCTCCAGCACACTAAGTGCTGTGAGGGTTTAGCCGCTAATTTACATAATGGGCTGGGTTTTATGTGGATGACCATAGAGTGGGTGGGAGGTTGTCCACCTTATCTCCACCGCCAGGGTATGGTCTGGGGCTTAAGTAGCTGGCTTCCAGAGGCAGTCAGCGTTCAGTAGGCCTTGAGAGCGGAGCTCCAATGCGTCGTGTCCTGTGAAGGAAAGCTGAACCTTTGGATGCTGGTTTCTCCTGAGCGGGCGGACTTCCCGCACATGAATGGACTAAGTTATACTATTTTGTTTTATTTTCCTGCTTTGCCCTGAGGGGCCCTGTTTGTTTTGTCCTCACCGTGATTTATGCCGCATGTCTATAATAAACCCAACTTCCAAATATATTACATTATTGGTTCTTTTTACAGCTCATTGACATGCCATTACATGTATAAATCTTAATATTATTGCTTTATATGGTCATAAACATTTTAGGAAAATGATCCAAAAACTGGTCAGTGTATCACCGAGTAACATCTTGAATTGAAACTTTTCCTTTTTTCCATACAGTAATTATTCTGTGACTATGAAAGCTGCACATTTTCTGCCGACAACTCATTATAATGTAATATTGCGATACTCTTCGTTCCTATTTCTCCATAACTGTATGGTCATCCAACCTACAGTTCCTGTTACTTACTATTGCTAGAAAAACAGACCTCTCCTCCTATTTCCAGAGTAAAACACAGCATTACATTAGACACTTCTTAGCATGAGCTCATGTTTAATCACATAGTCAATGACCCATAGTCACAAGTGACTGAATGGAGGAATGGAGGGATATACCCACAATGTTTCTGACGGTGCACAGGCTCCGTATGAGAATGTTAGGTCTAGAGAACAAGTCTTGACTCTTGTGGTGAACCTCTTTCAGCATTTCTTACATTCTTGTGAACCATAAGGCTTTACCAATATTTGTTTAAGCATAATTAATCCATATGAAGTAGTGATTTATGTGACTCACATTGGATCGTGCATTTTGCTGAACCTGTGCAGCAGGTTTGTGAATCATTTTTCCCTTTTTTTATTCGTGGTGGTTCTTGAGGTTATGAGCCATGTCATTGTTACCCATGGTACTACGATGAGAATCCTCATGTCATCTACCACTGCCCAAAAAAGAGGTTGGAAAGCTCTATTTTAAGGGGAGTCTGCCAGCACAAAATGACTGTTCAAACAAAGCACAGACCCTCGGTGCACCCTTTGTTACGTTTAGCTGAGCACCTTCCCACCTACTTGTTTTCCATCTACCTTAACCCTCTTCTTCCTTGATCGACAGCTCTAACTTTACAGGAACCAGAGAAGGACAGATAGCTGGACAAGAAGGTAGGATGGCCACACTAAGGGTGCGCCAAGCACATGACATGTGCATGGTTTGAACAATGATTCTGTGTTGACAGAAACCTTTTAATAGAGTTTTCTGAGAATTTACCATTCATGGTCTATCCATAGTTATAAGTCCGATGTCATGACTTCCGGCTCTGCCTTCTCCCCTGCGCGCTCTGGCCGGCGCGCTCCTGCTTCCCGGCGCTCCCGCGCCTGGTCTCCGGCTCCCTCGGCGTCTGGCACTCAGCGCGCAGCTCCTGGGTAGTCTGACGCGCTAACCCCACTCCCAAGATGGCGGCGCCCACCGTTATTTATGTTCAGCGTCTCCTCAGGTAAGACGCCTGGTTATTGCATGCGGTGACGCCTGTCTTGTGCGGTGCTCACTGTGTTCTCAGGCCCCTTCTCTTCTCCTCTGTCTGCGCTGCCCGTACTACCCCTGTGCTCTCCGTCCTGTCCTCTGTTCTCCGCCGCTACACTTTGCTCCCCGTGCTTCCTGGGTCTTCCTGCCTCGCTACTCTATCTGTGCCGCCTGCTCCCCCTCTCCTCACCCACCTGCCGTGTGTCTTCCCTCTAAATCTGTGTACTTCATTATACCTCTTTCATTTGCAGTTTCCAGTCCTGGTCTTCCCTCCTGGCTCTCCAGTCCTGTGTATCGTCTCCGTGTGTCTCGGTGCTCTACCCATCCAGTACCCCTGTGCCGCCTCTCCGGTATACTACCCCTGTCGCCCCTTTGGTTCCGGCTGTCGCGGTTCTACCTCCTAGGGGCCTGGCCCTAACGCTCCCTGTATAGGGGGTGGTCTTCACCTGGGCACTCGCCCTCGGGGGCTCTGGAGCCGTGACCCAGAGGGTCCACTCTCAGGTATGTCTGTCTTTCCCCTTTTGCACTAGTAACATCGCAACAGAATAACCAGGCCATGGACCCCGCTGGAGCCACGGCTGCTGAAAAAGAGTTAGCTTTTCTCCGGGAGAACCAGACGCGTATGATGTCCTTCATGAAAACTATGGACTCGTGTCTCTCCGCTCTCCAGTCTTCGGACCCTGGTAACGCCGCCCAGTTGGCTGGCTTACAACAGGAATTGGCTCAGCAGCGAGACACCCAGTCACACATCCTCAGCTACATGGCTTCGGTGGATGGTCGGTTGCTCGCTCTGCATGCGGCCGCATCTGTGCCCTCCACCGCGGGTTCCCATCCCCCTCCGCGGTTAGCCAAGCCACCCCGGTTTAGCGGTGACCCCAAATCATGTCGGGGTTTTATAAATCAGTGCCGTCTCCATTTTGAGCTGCTGCCCCAGCAATACCCTACAGACCGAGCCAAAGTGGCCTTCATCATTTCCCATCTAGAGGGGGATGCTTTGGCTTGGGTCAATCCCCTCTGGGAGTGTGATGACCTGGTAGTCACCCAGCTTTCTGTTTTTCTTGAGACTTTTCGGCAGGTTTTTGATGAACCGGGCCGTTTAGCCTCCACCACTGAGGCTTTGTTTAATTTATGCCAAGGTTCCCTAACTGTAGGCCAGTACGCTATTCAGTTTAGGACCCTTTCCTCCGACTTAGGCTGGAAAAATGAGGCCCTGGTGGGCACTTTTTGGCGAGGTCTTTCGAGCCGTATAAAGGACGAGCTTGCAGGCCGCGACACCCCAACGATTCTGGAGGACTTGATCTCCTTAGCCATTCGAATTGATCTCCGGTTTCAGGAGCGGGCCAGGGAGAGAAGGGTCTCTCGTCCATTCTCTTCTGTCCGCAGGCCACCCAGTCCTTGTCCCAGGAGCCTTCCTTCATCCCCGGCGTCCGCCGAGCTTATGCAGGTGGACCGCATAAAGCTCTCTGACCGGCGTCGCAAGGAGAGGAGCCTCCATGGTCAATGTTTCTACTGCGGTAGTGGCTCCCATCTCATCCAAGCTTGTCCAGAGCGTCCGGAAAACTTCTCCGCCTAGGCCAGGTAAGAGAGGCCTCCCTAGGTGTACGTGATACCTCTCTTCCCCTCACTTTGTCTGTCCTCTTGCATGTTGGTGGGAAGCGGGCATCCCTGGTGGCCTATGTGGACTCGGGTGCCGCCGGAAATTTTATAAGGCTAGAAGAGGTTAATAGACTTTCTGTTCCCGTAAGGGCCTTGCAAAACCCACAAATTCTCCCTTCCGTAGATGGTCGACCTCTGCTAGAGACCGTTACTCTAGTTACTCATGAAGTAGAGTTGCAGGTAGGGGCGCTGCACAAGGAAAAAATTACGTTTTACGTCTTGGCAGGAATTTCTCATTCTATCCTGCTAGGGCTTCCTTGGCTGCGGCTTCACGAGCCCACCTTAGATTGGCATAGTGGCAACATCTTGCACTGGGGGGAGTCTTGTCAGACTCGGTGTCTGCTGTCGGTGCGTCCCGTAGGTGTCCCCAGTCCTTCCCTTATTCCTCCTGGTTTGCCGTCAGTGTACCATGATTTTTTGGATGTTTTTGATAAGAAAGAAGCTGAGACTCTTCCTCCGCACCGTTCCTACGACTGCCCTATTGAACTCGTTCCTGGTACCACCCCGCCTCGTGGAAGGATTTATCCTCTCTCCCCGGCAGAGACCGACGCCATGTCTGAATACATCCGAGACAACTTGGCTAGAGGCTTCATTCGGAAATCTTCGTCCCCTGCGGGAGCGGGCTTCTTTTTCGTAAAGAAGAAAGACGGATCCCTGCGCCCGTGCATCGATTATCGAGGCTTGAATCAAATTACGGTGAAGAACAAATATCCCCTACCACTCATCTCTGAGCTTTTTGATCGCCTGAGGGGGGCACTGGTGTTTACGAAGCTGGATCTTCGAGGAGCCTATAATCTGGTTCGCATACGCTCCGGGGACGAGTGGAAGATGGCGTTTAACACGCGTGATGGACACTACGAGTATTTGGTTATGCCCTTTGGGTTGTGCAACGCACCTGCCGTATTCCAGGAACTCGTTAATGATGTCTTTCGGGATCTCCTTTACTCCTGTGTCGTGGTCTACCTGGATGACATTTTAGTCTTCTCACCCGATCTGGCTACCCATTGGTGAGACGTTCGCCAAGTTCTTCTACGTCTCAGAGAAAACCACCTTTTTGCCAAATTAGAGAAGTGTCTCTTTGAGCAAACTTCGTTGCCGTTTCTCGGTTACATCGTCTCAAACTCAGGATTGGAGATGGATCCTGAGAAGGTCTCCGCAGTTCTTAAATGGCCACGTCCCCTCGGAGTGAAGGCAATTCAGAGGTTTTTGGGTTTTGCCAATTATTACAGGCAATTCATCCCGCATTTCTCCTCTTTGACAAAACCCATATCAGCTCTTGTCCGCAAAGGAGCCGATCCCAGTCACTGGCCCTCTGATGCCGAGGCTGCCTTCAAAACCCTGAAGCAAGAATTCGCTAAGTCCCCAGTACTCCATCTCCCGGATGCCAGCAGGCCATTCATCATTGAGGTTGACGCATCCTCAGTGGGAGCTGGAGCAGTTCTTCTGCAGAAATCATCTTCGGGTCGCACTCTCACCTGCGGATTCTTTTCCAAGGCTTTTTCCTCTCCCGAACGTAATTATGCTGTTGGAGATAGAGAACTCCTGGCCATAAAGATGGCTCTTGAAGAATGGCGCCATCTCCTCGAGGGTGCCCTCCATCCGTTCATCATTTTCACGGATCACAAGAACTTAGTCTACCTCCAATCCGCCCAGAGGCTCAACCCTCGTCAAGCCAGATGGTCACTGTTTTTCGAAAGATTTGACTTTGAACTCCACTTCCGACCCGGGGAGAAGAACATCAAGGCGGATGCTCTTTCACGGTCATTCCTGTCTGTCGACAAGGAGGAGGGTCCAATCCATCTTATCGATCCCACCAAGATCCTTTCCGTGGCTCCATTAAGCCTGGTCTCCCCACCATCTGGTAAGACCTTTGTTCGAAGTGGAGACAGATTAAAGGTTCTTCGCTGGAGTCATTCATCTAAATTCTCCGGACATGTCAGAGTTAAGAAGACTCTCTCATTTGTCTCCCGGCATTACTGGTGGCCTTCGCTTTGCAAGGATGTCCAAGATTTCGTCGCCTCCTGTCCATCTTGTGCCCGGAACAAGGTTCCTCGACATTCACCTGTAGGACTCCTGCATCCGTTACCAGTACCAACCAACCTCATATCGCCATGGATTTCATCACTGACTTGCCTCCCTCTTCTAGATACACGGTGATATTGGTGGTTTTCCAAAATGGCTCATTTCGTCGCTCTGCCTGGTTTGCCTACCGCTTTGGAGTTAGCGAAGATCTTTCTGCTTCACGTTTTTCGCCTCCATGGTTTTCCCCAGCATATTGTATTGGATCGTGGAGTCCAGTTTACTTCCCGTTTTTGGCGAGCTCTCTGCGGATTACTTCAGATAACGTTGGATTTCTCCTCTGCCTATCACCCTCAGTCTAATGGACAAGTCGAGAGAGTCAACCAGGTGCTAACATCTTACCTTCGGCATTTTTCCAACGCTCATCAGGACGACTGGGCCTCCCTTCTTCCTTGGGCGGAGTTCACCTACAACAATCACCCAAGTGAGGCTTCCTCCAAATCTCCCTTTTTTGTGGTTTTTGGTCAACACCCCGGCATTCCACTTCCCGTATCCCCCACCTCGGGTGTACCGGCAGCGGATTCCTTGTCTGTGGACTTCTCTCAGATTTGGAGGGAGACCAAAGTGGCTCTTGAGAATGCCAGTCTCAGAATGAAGCGGTATGCCGACAAGAGACGGCTAGACGCTCCCCCGTATCGTCCCGGGGATAAGGTTTGGTTAGCTTCTCGATATATTAGGTTAAAAATTCCCTCCTACAAGTTAGGTCCTCGTTACATTGGTCCCTTTGAGGTCTTGAGTCGCATCAACGACGTGGCCTACAAGTTGAGGCTACCTGCCTCTCTAAAGATTCCCAACACTTTCCATGTATCTCTTCTTAAACCAGCGGTGTTCAACCACTTCCATGCTGCTCCTTCCCTAGCCTCCCAGTCTTGTAGCTCAGAGAACACCTTTGAGGTACGGGATATTTTGGCTAGGAAGACTGTTAAAGGAAAGACTCTGTTTTTGATTGATTGGAAGGGTTTCGGCCCCGAGGAGAGATCTTGGGAACCTCAGGAGAATATTAATGCTCCCCGCATTATGAGACGGTTTCTCTCCAGTATTAGGAGCGAGGGGCGTAAAGGGGGGTACTGTCACGACTTCCGGCTCTGCCTTCTCCCCTGCGCGCTCTGGCCGGCGCGCTCCTGCTTCCTGGCGCGCTCCCGCGCCTGGTCTCCAGTTCCCTCGGTGTCTGGCACTCAGCGCGCAGCCTCCTGGGTAGTCTGACGTGCTGGCCCCGCTCCCAAGATGGCGGTGCCCACCGCTATTTATGTTCAGCGTCTCCTCAGGTAAGACGCCTGGTTATTGCATGCAGTGACGCCTGTCTTGTGCGGCGTTCACTGTGTTCTCAGGCCCCTTCTCTTCTCCTCTGTCTGCGCTGCCCGTACTACCCCTGTGCTCTCGTCCTGTCCTCTGTTCTCCACCGCTACACTTTGCTCCCCGTGCTTCCTGGGTCTTCCTGCCTCGCTACTCTATCTGTGCCGCCTGCTTCCCCTCTCCTCACCCACCTGCCGTGTGTCTTCCCTCTAAATCTGTGTACTTCATTATACCTCTTTCATTTGCAGTTTCCAGTCCTGGTCTTCCCTCCTGGCTCTCCAGTCCTGTGTATCGTTAGGTCTCCGTGTGTCTCGGTGCTCTACCCATCCGGTACCGCTGTGCCGCCTCTCCGGTATACTACCCCTGTCGCCCCTTTGGTTCCGGCTGTCGCGGTTCTACCTCCTAGGGGCCTGGCCCTAACGCTCCCTGTATAGGGGGTGGTCTTCACCTGGGCACTCGCCCTCGGGGGCTCTGGAGCCATGACCCAGAGGGTCCACTCTCGGGTACGTCTGTCTTTCCCCTTTTGCACTAGTAACATCGCAACATCCGAGGTGTGATCGGTGGTGCCAGCAGCGGCCGGAACTGCTCGTAAATAAAGATTAGGCAAAAAGATATTTGACATCTGGAAATATTATAAATACTAAGGAAAATGAGAAACATTAAAACTGGATGTTCACCATTTCCTGAAAACAGGCCCATATCTGCTGTTGGCCAATGTTGAAGTGGAGCCACCTGGGGACAAGCCCCATCTTGAACATGTTGTGACTGCACGTGGATGTGGAATAAACGGAAACGCTACTCTCGATACCAGTGTGGTCCCGTTTTAAATTTTCTGCAAGATGCAAAATAAACATAAGACAGATCAAAAGACTGAATAAACATGACTCGCTGCACATAATGAACTTTACCGAACTTATATTTCTAGTTAGGTGATACAAAATCTCCACATATTTGCAATAACCTTAACTTGCCTGCACTGGAGGAAAGTATCATTCTCTTATGAATCATCGTCACATTTTTTTTTTAAACGCCTACATGATATTGTATTTAAAATGGTCAACCTGGTACTGGCCCAATAGGATCATCTGGTGACCGAAGGTATGTACAAATAATGCACCGCTAACTAGAGTTGAGTGAATATGTTCGGAAACGAACGCCGAATCTGAATTAGCCATATTCGTGCCATATAGGTACCCTATTTGTGCCGAATTTATGTTTGATGATCAATTTCAAGCATATTCGTTCATTTCTGCTCTCATTGACTCCAATGAATTTCGGCTGTGTTCGTCGAATATTGCAAAAACAATATTTGCCGCCGATTGTAAACGGAACTGAATTTTGAAAAATTTGCTCAACTCTGCCCCTAACAAAACAAGACTCCCAAAAGTCTTTATGATCACATATTACTGCTGAATGTTATGTTGCATTTTGAATGGCTAAAAATTTACTTTTAAGTAAAATGAGTAACATTCAAATATTTTTTGATATTTGTAATTCACTTCGAAATCTAATAATGCACCTTTATTAAGAAGCGGTGGTTTTCTCTAACTTACAAACATTTGCCTCTTTTTATGTAACCTTGGAGACAATATATTATAAGTCCCTGGCGATACAAATGAAATTACCAATACATGTAGAAAAAAAATTGATAGTCAGCTCACCTGTATGGGTGTGTAGTTCCCAGTATGAATCAGCGTGGATCAGGGCAGAGCAGCCACGGCAGGAACAGAAAAAAAAAGGCAATATAGTGTGATCCAGCGGCTATTATTATTATTTATTGTTATAGCGCCATTTATTCCATGGCGCTTTACATGTAAGGAGGGGTATACATAATACATACAAGTACAATAATGTTAAACAATACAAGTCATAACTGGTACAGGAGGAGAGAGGACCCTGCCCGTGAAGGCTCACAATCTACAAGGGATGGGTGAGAATATAGTAGGCGAGGGTAGAGCTGGTCATGCAGCGGTTTGGTCGATCGGTGGTTACTGCAGGTTTTAGGCTTGTCGGAAGAGGTGGGTCTTCAGGTTCTTTTCGAAGGTTTCGATGGTAGGTGAGAGTCTGATATGTTGTGGTAGAGAGTTCCAGAGTAGGGGTGATGCGCGAGAGAAATCTTGTATGCGATTGTGGGAAGAGGAGATAAGAGAGAAGTAGAGAAGGAGATCTTGTGAGGATCGGAGGTTGCGTGCAGGAAAGTACCGGGCTATAAGTCTTGTTGAATAAAAAAGAGCTTTTATTGAGCCATTTAAAACAAAAAACAAATATAATCCACATGTGAGCACATATAGGCACAAATGTACCTTAGGTCATGTTCTTAAGACCTACGATTTTCAACTTGCGTCTTATTCATAATTTGACCTTCTAATCAGAAAATAGATTTACATATCCCTGAGCATGTGCCCTCATAATAGTATGATTGGTCAGACAGAAGGAATCATTAAAATCTCGTTAAAACAACAGCCGTACCTAAATATCATGATATATGGAGAGTAGAATAACTTAGATACTAAAAGCAGCATTAATGTTGTAAAAACAGATCCTGTCTTAAATTAAGACCATGTGGTACTTGGGTTTCTAAGTTGAAAATCCATTAAGACTCCCTATTTAATAGTTTACGTTTATTAAGCATCCGCAGTCACCAAACACGTCCTCAGGGGTATATCAATCTGTTTTCTAACTAGAAGTTCAGACCATGAATAAGACTCAAGTCGATACGCACAGGTCTTAATAACAATACCTAACGTATATTTGTGCCTATATGTGCTCACATCTGGGCTATATTTGTTTTTTTTTGTTTTAAATGGTTCAATAAAAGCTTTGTTTTATTCCACATTACCTTTTTTTTGCTTTGTTCATGTAATAATTCTTTGCTATCTGTGAAAGGTTTTTAGAAATGTGCAGAAAGCCGCTGCAATGTCTGTAGTTTGGCTCATGATAGAACCAAAGAAATTATTTCTTTTTCAGTTCCTAGTTTTGCTCAAAAAATTTCCTTGTTTATTAATTGCAATTCCCAAAGTGTTATATATTGCATTTTTTGTAATGTATGTAATGTTCAATATATAGGTTGCAGTTCTAGGAAACTCAAGAAACGCATTGCGGAACATCTTTTCCAATATTTCCAGCAAAAATGCTTGCTATTCTTGTGCTGTTAAACATTTTGTCAATTTTCATCATGGTAATTACTCTTCTTTTAGGTTTTTTGCCTTTGAGAGAATTTTTAATCCTGCACGTGGAGGTGACAAACAAAAAATGCTCTAGCTGTTTTCCAGGTGCTTTCTCATTGCCCGTATTTTACACATGTGTTTTTCATGATTGTATGCCTTTTTCTATTGGCTAATCTATGTATATATATTTGTGGCTGTATTGTTTTTTTGCATCCTATGATTAAGAGGGTTTCCATAGCACTCGAAACGCGTCAGGCAACTTGATTTTAACATGGCTTGATTTGCCACAATAAAATAACTTTCTTTTATTTTTTGGAGTGCCGTCAATTTCTTTTTTTTTTCTTATTAAGTCTCTACCTAGCGTATTCTCTGTGTAGGCAACCTTGCCTTTTTATTGTTCGCTTACGTGTTTTTTTTAAAAATATTTCTAATAAAGATATTTTTATAAGGAGTGGATAGTAATTGCACTATTTGTAAACCTCTATGACAACTGTTAATGGGGGGTTTTGTTCCTTTATCATAGTGGGTGTATTCCCTTACTATATCTATAGGTCGATCCAAGGATTGCAATAAGCATATGTTCTTTCATGTGTATAACAATAGTGGATTTAATGTATATAATGTTTGCAAAGTGCTGTTACATAGGATGTAGTCTATACGCCCATCTTTCCAAGACTTTTCATCACAGTGTAGAGCACAGCGGCATCCCATGATTTCAAGTTCATTTGAGGCCGAGGCACAGAGAGAGCTGAGACTTCAGTATAGGGTCTTCTCTGAGAGAGGTTGACTTGTGGTTGGCAGATAGTCTCATGGGGCATGCAAGTAAAGCAACCATGTAAGGAGTGGAGACAGATCCTCTTTATATTAATGTTTCTCAAGTCCAGTCTTAAAGAGCCCTTAACCGGTTATGAATTGAGGTTTTTTCATAGAGAGAAAAACTATGGCAATTGCTAATCCAGTAACAATAAGCATAGTACCAGCACGGTACTAAGAAATCCTGAGGAACACAACCTGTTGGAGGTAGATTTGAGGACTGGAGCTCAGAAGTTCTAGATTAAATTGTCTATAATACCAATGATGACTTTACTAGGTAGCGTTAGTAGCCATAGCATTTACCACAACCATAGTTAAAGCCTGTAGGCGGCAATGGAGCAGGAATCTATGATTAAGAAGCTGTAGAGACACATCACTGATACACACGGCTGCCGACCAGACTAAGTGTCTAACAGGAGTCGAAAGAATGACACGAGAATGATTTGAACATCACACAGATATAACTCATTAATCCAACATTGACCTTGCTCAGTTTACTAGGCGAATATAGAAATACTTCAATTAAACAGCTGGATTATTCCCATAATAGTAGAAAGGTTGTCTGGAAAAGTGGAAAACCCCGGTAGCCCGCCCAGTCTGTCCATTGGCTAGTCTATTGTTAGCCTGTCTGCCCCCAATTCATTTTCCTCAGCTTTGCAAATTATCGGAACTTACAATTACCTAAATTTATTCCTAAATGTGAAGTAGGAAACTCTGTGAAAAGAATAGAGTTTACGTGTTTCCCAATAATGTTGGATTTCCACCTGCTTAGTATCATTCATCCACAGTCTATGATAAATCCTTTGCCGCAAATTTGTAATCATGTCCAAGGGCCAGGAAACAGACGGCAGAAGTGTGTGCCTGACAAAACAGTCAGTTACGTGTGATGAAAATTGGTTGTGTGGGGATGACAAATGGGATACATGATCTCAGTTTTACTTGTTCGGTTATTCAATAAAAACAGAATAACCTTAGATGAAGGCAAGAAAGATATAAACTCACTAACTAACTCACTAAGCTAAAGTCCTGTTACAAACCTCAATATACTTGAGAATCTAATCTATTAAAGGGACTCTGTCAGCATGGAATGACTGTTCAAACTAAGTCCCGCTGTCCGATGCTTCATGGTGGAGCCAGTCATTTAAATACCCCTTCCTACCTGCTTGTTGTCCCTCTATCTCCAACACCTCCTTATTTGATTGACAGCTCTGACTTCATAAGCCCAAAAAAGGGTGGAGATAGATGGAAACCAAAATGGTTGGAAAGGTGTACTTAAATTATTGGCTCCATCATGAAGCACTGATCGCCTGTACTTGGTTTGAACAGTCATTCTGTACTGACAGAGTTCCTTTAACATTATGGATTTAAATAGTTGTAAAGGTTACATGCACTAACTTTTGAGATGAGCGCAATGGTTAGTAATTAATTAGCCACCATTTTGCAAGATTCTTTTTAATGTCAAGAAGTGGTAAAAACATAATAAAGATTATACTCACCTGTCCTAGGCCCATCTCTCATCTGTCCTGCCATCACAGCTCTCCTCCAGATTTTCTTCTTGCTTCAGATCAGTTTTTGGCTTGGTCTTCTCTTTAGTCTTCAGTCCAGATGTTTTGGCACTGAGTAGATCTCATAAAGTCATGTCGTGCATGACACACATCAATGACGTCAATAATGTGTGATGTATCACATGGAATCATGTGAAGCCTAGTCGGTGCTGGAAGGTCCAGACTGTAGAGAAGATGAGCGGAGGACTGGGTGAGAAGATGAGGTTGCGTGACAGGTGAGGAGCTGGCCTAGGAAAGGCAAGCATAAACTTTTATTAATTTTAATCTCCTTCATGAACCAACAATAGTTATCATTTGGGAACGGGAGAGACCTAAGTTCATAATAAACATTTTACTGGAGAAGATTTTATTTGGGCCAAATTTTAGTCGGACTGAAAAAATCTGCAAGACAGTTTGAGCAAATCTGCAGAAATGAAATTTGGTAGATTTGCTCAATTCTACTAACTTTTCTTTTACCACCTTTATATAGATGATGAAATATTTTTTTCAGATCATAGAGTAGAAATGAATTGGGGTAAAGGCTCATATACATGGAGCTGTACTAAAATTCCATTTTGTAAGAAACCATTATTGCACTTCTATAGAGGCGAGTGAGTCCTCTGCTTTCTAGTTGTCTTCCTCAGATTTCATTGAGTTTTCTTCTGTTGTATTCCTAGAAATGGGGGATTTTATCGAAGCTGGCATATTATATACCTGTCTTAAACTTAAATCCCGTTGAATTAAGCTGGGCCAAAATAATTCGGCGAACAACTCTCAATCAATTTGGAAAATCTTTGGACCATCTTTGCACCAGAAAATAAAATCTATGCTATGTACATATATTATAGGATACATTATAGCAAATTTTCTGCCCTGCTATCAACCCCGTTTCCATGTTCTGCCTACTTTTTTCTTTCTACAACTATACGGCAGGAACAAAAAAGCCAAAAGTCTTCAATATTTTGAAGAAATGAGCCTATCTAAAAATTTGTGACTTTTTGGCATAGAGGTAATGATACATTTCCCTCATAGAGTCCAATGGATGCTTTACAGCAGTACACAGATTTCAGTTGCGTGATATCCTGTGTCCCTAACTTTCCCCGCAGATGTTGGCTGATTTAGCCCGCATCTGTTAGCATGATAAATGCTGCTGTCAATCTCTGATAGGAGCAGTAAACACATGCCGGCAGGCGGCCTGTCATTCCACTCTCCCATCAGCGCACCTGTGACGTTATCACGGGGCACCGATGGAATGTCATGACTGCTGTGGTTTTGATGAAGAACCTAGTGCCTTTCATACTGTGAAAGTCAGAGTTTGGCCGAGGTTACACTTGCGAGTGTGATGGGAGAAACTCGCGTGAGTCTCCCACATCAATACCCGGCAGTACCGACTGGAGTGTGCAGCTGCATGTATTTCTATGCAGCTGAACGCTCCGGTCCGAACCTCCGGCGGCAGTACCGGGTATTGAGGCGAGAGACTCACGCAAGTTTCTCGCATTGTAGTTGCAAGTGCGACCCCGGCCTTTAGCTGGTATTCATAGGAGATTGTGATTTTCTCTAAGCATAGCAGTGCTGATGCACAGCTATGTATAGTACAAGAGATCTGATGATTGCAGCTTCAAGGGCACTAATAAGTACAGTAAAACGTGAGAAAAAATGTTTTTAAAAATATGTAAAAAAAATAGAAATAGTCAAATCATCCCCCTTTTGCCCAATTACAAATTAAACATTAAAATTACACATATTTGCTATCACTGAGTTCATAAAAGCCTGATCTATCAAAATATAAAGTAAACTAATCCAATCGGTAAACAGCATAACGAGAAAGAAAATTGAAACACCAGAATTGCACTTTTTTTTGCCCACAGCAACATTGCAGTAAGAGGCAATCAAACATCATATCTACCCCAAATGATTTCAATATACAAACATCAGCTCAGGACTCAAAAAATAAGCCCCCACCTAGCCCCAGAGCACTGAAAAATGAAAATGTTACAGGTATCGGAAAATGGCGAGAAAAGCAAAATTTTTTTTTTTGCAAATTTCCAATTTTTATTTCACCAATTAGGTAAAATAAAAAGATTGTTACATGTGATACATGTTTAGTATCTGTGTACTCGTACTGATCTGGAGAATCATATTTCTGGGTCAGATTTATCATAATATGAACATGGTAAATAAAAAACTCAAAAAATCAATTGTGAAATTGCACTTTTTATGCAATTTCAACGAACTAGAATTTTTTTCCCACCACTTTCCAGGACAGTTTATGGTAAAATCAATGGTGTCATTCAAAAGTACAACTTGTCCTGCAAAACAGAAGCCCTCATACGACTATGGGGATGGCAAAATAAAATAAAGTTATGGCTCTTGGAAGAAAGGGAGGACAAAGCGAAAACAAAAAAAATGTGAAAATAGACTGAGCATGAAGGGGTGAAATATCTAAGCTGTGTGTTTAATTTCACTTTGTATCTGTGCGAGGTGAATATGATATCCTATGCAATAATTACCATAATCACTCATGCTTTAGTCTGAGATATGTAAAATTCTGGCTTCATACATTTGCATGAAGACTTTACAAAAAACTTTTTTTAGGATAGGAAGGTTTATGTAGATACCAGTTGTCAGCAGAATGAAACAATAGCAGATACAGAAATAGAAGCATATGAGCTTTCGTATATTTCTCATGCTTGGGAAAAATATGAATCACCTCGATGAAAAAGAATCATCCAGCATGGGTGGTAAACTAAATCCTCTGGACAACCGCAGTCTTCCAAGAGCCAAAGAGCCGTCTGTGTATATGAGTCAAAACACAAACTGGGAACATGATGTGCAATCACAGCAAAGCCACATGCAGGCGGCAGACACGTGCTTTTCATATGAACTTGGGAATGAAACTTCACATTTGCTGTCCACAAGGAGTTTAACGTTGGTGGGAACTTGGAGATCGGTATTACATAAATGGACTGAAAACCATCTCCGCTGCCGACCATAATGCATTTTATACCGATCTGCTCCACCATAAATTCTCTATCCATATGTGCAAATCTTTCCTGCAACAATCAGGCATCTGTCAGTTCCTTTTCATGCTGGTTGATAAGAATTTATAGCTGGATAATGATTTTACTTTACTTGCAACAGTACAAACTTATTGAGAATTTCACAAGAAAAACAATGGTGTGCTTGGTTTTAACGTTACTTTATTCTTTCATTAGTTATTTACAAGATTATTACCACTTATAAAATGTGTTCAAAGAGCTGCCCATTGTGTTGTGTTGTCAATGCAACCCTCTTCTCCCACTCTTGACACACTGATAGCAACACCACAGTAGAAATTCTAGCACAGGCTTCCAGTATTCAATGTTTCAGATGCTGCACATCTTGTATCTTCACACCATAGACAATTGCCTTCAGATGACCCCAAAGATAAAAGTCTAAGGGGGTCAGATCGGGAGACCTTGGTGGCCATTCAACTGGCCCACAATGACCAATCCACTTTCCAGGAAACTGTTTGTGTAGGAATGCTCAGACCTGACACCCATAATTGATGGTATGGTGTGGTATATGGGGTACAAAGATAGTGGGGCCATTCTTCATCAATGGAAACCTCAATGCCACTGGATATCTGAAATTGCTACATGATGATGTGTTGCCCTCATTATGCACTGAAGATGGCATGTTCCCTGAGTTTTTCCGGCAAGATGGTGCACCACTACATTATGGGTGTCAGGTCCGAGCATTCCTACAAGGAATCTGACCTCCTTAGACTAGCATTTCTTCTGCGGTGTTGCTATCAGTGTGTCAAGAGTGGGAGAAGAGGGTTGCACTGACAATACAACACAATGGGCAGCACTTTGAATGCATTTTATAAGTGGTCATAAACTTGTAAATAACTCATGAAAGAATAAAACTACAGTAAAACCAAGCACAGCATTGCTTTTCTTGTGAAATTCTCAATACGTTTGATGTGTCACATGACCCTCTTCCCATTGGAAAAAATAAAGTTGGATCCAAAATGGTCGACTTCAAAATGGCCGCCATAGTCACCATCCATCTTGAAAAGTTTCCCCCCTCCCATATAATAATGTGCCACAAACAGGAAGTTGATATCACCAACCATTCCCATTTTATTTAGGTGCATCCATATAAATAGCCCACCCTGTATATTGATTAAAGTATTGGGATGTCCACCTTTAAGGCCTACAAGAACCTTTATGACTTTCCATTCTAAATCACTAAAAGGGAAGCTGGTTCTCACTTTGTATCTATAACATCACACCTTGTTCTGGAAAAGCTTTGTACAAGATTTTGGAGGCAACTGTGGAAATTCTTGCCCATTCATTCAGAAGAGCATTTGTGAGATCAGACACTGATATTGGAGGAGGTCGGGGTCACAATCTGCATTCTCATTCATCCCATAGGTGCTTGATGGATGGAGGTTTGGGATCAGTGCGGATTGAGTTTACACCAAACTCATTCTGTAATACAGTGGTGGGTGCTTGATACCACTCCATCCTTCTCTTGGCCTTGTACTGTGTGATCTAAGGCGATGGAAACTCATGCTATGAAGCTCCCAGCACATTGTTTTTGTGCTGATGTTAGTACCAGAGGAGGTTTGGACTGTGCAGCTATGGAGTCAGCAGAGCAGTGGTGACTTTTTTGCCTTCTGCTTCTCAGCACACGGTGATCCTGATATGTAATTTTACGTGGTCTCTACTTTGTGGCTGAGTTGTTGCGGTTTCTTCCACATTTCAATAATATCATTCACAAGTGATGATGGAAAATTTAGAAGGGAAGAAAAGTTCATGACCTGACTGGTTGCACAGGTGGTTCCTTACAGGATCACAATGGTACCAGTAAGCTCTTTACCACCAGCCATTCTGTCACAAATGAGGGCAGACGGCATGGCTTGGGTCTGGAGGTAATATGTCATGGGCAACTGGACTGAATAAAACAACTAAATTCACCGATTAAGAGATGTGTGTCCCAATATTTTTGTCCAAATGGTGTATTATAAATCAAGTGGTATGGTGCATGCACTTTAGATATACAAATACTGGAGACTTCCCATTAACCAAATAATAATTTATAAAAAGAACAAATGTGTTGATTGATAATTACAAAAATAATTAAGAAAAAGGACATAATTAACTAAAATAAAATAATACATACATTAACTAAAATAAATAACTAACTAAGCTCCATAAGTAACTAAAATAGCATAGCAAATAAAATTAGTAAAATTAGTAAATTAAATAAATATTACATTAATAAAAAGGCCATAATTAACTAAATTAAAACAATCCATAATAAATTAGCTAAAATAAAGAGTTACCTAACAACATAATTAAGTAAAATAAAATAACACATAAAATAATTAATAAAAAGGGCATAATTATTAAAAAGGACATATCTTTTTACCTGGAATCCCCTTCAAGTTTTGGCTTCAAAAACATCATTAAATAGCGTGAACAAAACCTGCTCTACTGTATAGCAGTAAATCAATTATATTATGATATACTATGTATAGTTATTATAAGTTATGTATTGTTTGATTTGTTGATAGAGTGATACCTGGAATGATTTGTAGATGTATTAGATATAAAGACAGATTTGTACATAGATAGTAGGATAGATATGTAAATTGATAGAACAACAGGCTTTCAATGTAATGTAGATAACGTGTCTCCTTATGGAGAGTGACATGCCTGATATGCCAGTGTAAGGAGACTTATCGCCTCCTATGCGAAATATAATATGAAGAGGCAGTTTGCATATCTTCCAGAGGAGCATTGCATGGCTTTTTAATCCTCTTATACTGGCATGTCAGGCATGTCACTCTCCGCAAGGAGAGATGTTACTCCTTAGAGCCCAGTCAGAGGCGTCTCATACAGCCAAATCAGATCTCATGCTTTGCACTGAGGAGGGTCAACACCCCAGAAGATGGGGCTGTAAATTGGATATTCTGGTTTTGCTTTTATCTTAAGTCATGTGGCAAGGCTCGTTAAAGGGACGATATTGAATTTTGGGATTGCTACTTCCAATAGGTGGCAATAGAGTTCGAGTCCTCCTCCATTCTGAAGAGACAGTTTACTTTATATATAAATATATATATATATAAAGCTGGTTCTCACAATAATTCTTGATCTGACCCAGACACATACTCAGCACTGCATGACTGTATTGACCCCCCTTGACTTGTAACTATGACATTTATTTCCTGTTCTGCATTTTTTGTATTCTGCAAATTCTTTTCAAGTCTTAATTTACAAAGAAGACGTTTGCAAAAGAGGAACAGGGAAAGTGCTCGATTAGAGGGGATTTCCAATTTCCATAAAGAAGCCTGTTTATTGGATAATCACAAAACATTCTGATGTACATTTTTCATTACGAATTCTCAGATTTTAATGTGTATATATATTTTCATATATTGACTTATTACTAGTAGACCCTGGCTTACTCATCCATGTTAGTAAGTGACATTCATATATCAAATTTTTAAAAGGGTATTCCAACCTAAGACGTATATAGTTTATCAATGGGATATGCAATGAATGGCTGATATGTGGGCATCACCACTGGAGCGAAAAGGTCACACCACCAGAAGTGCGTCATTCAAGACTGCTAAGACTTCCCCTTTAGGGTACAATATATTAGAAAGACTAAAATGACAAGCTGAATATTTAAAAATTTGGTCTAAACAGTGTGAATGTCAGGAATCATAATCTGCTATTTTTCAAAGGGAAGATAATATATGATATAATCTAAATTATAATCTTGTATCCGAGGAGTCCGTAAGTCATTGTGGACCTTGGAGATAAAATACCAGCCGTGGAAAAGTAGGAAATGATTTTTCAACACTTTCACATGACAAAATGTCTCATTCTAAATTTTTTGCACAAAAATGGATGAAGTTAATTACGATATTTATTGAAGGGATCTTTAGGTATATAATCTACTAGTACAGATGTATTTGAGTTACTTTCCAGCTTCACAAATATAGCGCTCTGTCATCATAAGGACAGTGTTGCTGCCTTTATCTACAAATTTTAACTATTTGTGGACCTGCAATTCTCGCAGACTTAAAGAAAATCGTTTAACTAACAGTTTTTGCTGCTCCATCTGAAAGCAGCATGATGTAAGGGCAGATACCCCGATTCCAATGATGTATCAATTACTGAGCTGCTTGCTATAGTTTTGATAAAATTCTTGTTTTATCTGCTGTAGATTTACCAGTTCTCTAAATGCTGAGCTCTGTAGAACCCCGCCCACATCTCTGATTGGTAGCTTTCTGCATATACTGTGCACTGGCAGAAAATGGCCAATCAGTGAGGGGGTGGGCGTGGTTATACAGAGCTCTTAAATATGGAGGACTACCTGGCATCGGGTTTACTAGTCCTCTAGTGATAATCTCCTGCTGATAAATCATTGATATTTTTAAAAACTACAGCAAGCAGCACAGTAAGTGACACATGGCTGGAATCATGGTCTCTGTCTCCACTACATGCTGCTCTCAGATTAAATAGCAAAAAGTTCAAAACAGATTCCCTTCAAATTAGATTTCACAGCCAGTTAGATCAGGATTTTCACGTTTCTAAGTAGCTGTTTGTAGAAAAAATGTAACATAATACCTGACCTGTTTGGAAGGGAAAAAAGTGAATTTCATTCAACTATAGAACTCATGAACTTGAGTTAGTCTCCATAACCCCTTCTCACATTAGGGCATGAATAAACATCCTAGACAGGGGTTCATAAGTGTGGAGGTGGCTCAGTTATCACAGGCACTAATTGGTTCCTATGGCAGCTGGAGGCCTGCGGAAAGACCCCGGTGGCTGTTTTTTTCTTACTCCTGTGAAGCTACAAGCAGAACATCATAGGAAACCATGATCTTTCCTATACACTGCAATACTGTGGTATCACAGTGTAAAACATTCTAAACATACAAATAATCAAATAATCGCACTTTCCCTCTGTTAATAATAAAGTAAAAAAGTATGAAACCTGATTTGGTATCAACATGACTGTAAAGGGTCGATCTATCAAAAAATAAAATTAAATAATCCATATGATAAACATAGTAAAGAGGAAAAAGAAAATATGCCAGAATTTAGCTTTTCTTTTCACGATCCCTCATTAACAAAAAAAATGCAAAAAAGTGATCAAACATCATACTTACCCCAAATTGGTATAAAAAAAAAAGTTGGCTCACTGCACAGAAAATTAGCTTTCAGTCACCTTCATCAATGGAAGAGATAAAATCATTACACATCTTGGAAAATTATGACAGACACTTTTTTTTTCGTAAAAGTTTTTTTGTAAATGTGGTATGGATGTGGTATATTCTCATAGACTTTGAAAATCATGTGTCCAGATGATTTTGCCACACAATGAATGGAGTAAAAACAGAACACAAAAAACAACAGCAAAATTGCATTTTTTTCGCCATTTTATCCCACATGGATTTTTTTCCTATTTTTCTAGCACATTATGTGGTAATTTGAATGCTGTCATTCAAACCTTCAGCTTGCACTGAAAAAAAAACAAGCTTTAATAGGTTTATAGTGACAAAAACATTTTAAAATTATGGCTCTTGTAAGAAGGGGAGGAAAAAACAAAACCACAAAAACAAAAAAATTTACTAGATCCAGATATAGAAATAACATTTTTAATAAAAAAACTCCAAAAACCCAAAAAGCAAAAATATTCAGTTAAATAACTTGGAAAAATCCCAAAACTAACCAGATTCTGTTGTTTTTTCCACTTTTCACTGTGTTGCTCCGCTGCAGAGATATTTTTACTCATTGCTGTTTGAGTGCAGTATGTGAAATCTCTACTTTTGGTTCAACTCTGCGTTTCTTAAAATTCTTCTAGAGAGGTATGCGCTTTCATCCTTTCCAGATACTGCCAATCACATTTTGGCAGCTGATCTAACAATCTTAGATGCTGAAACACAAAGAAAAAACAGTATGACAAATGTGCAGAAATACTCTGTTGTAAAAAAATATATATAACAGTAGTCAGCAAGTGCTCGTAAAAAGGTGATAACAAAAACAGGGTATTTAGTTAATACGTTTTTTGCAAAAAATGTACACTAAGCCACTCTACCAATGTCACGGTATACCCATCTCGGAGCAGTCCTATCTAATGTATTTAAAACCTGATCATGTGAACAGTACCTATATGAGCAGGATTCAGAAAGGCATTTCCTGATGTGGGCACGCTGTGCAAGACGGCTCTTTATGTGCATGTCACACAAGAGAGGGGCGGGAATCTCCCAAACCTTGCATAAGCAAGAAACTAAAAGGCCGGTGTCACACTAACTGATGCAAAATACGGTCCGTAGTTTACAGGCATAATACGGATGAATGACCCGTAAACAGTGCTCTGTATGTCATCCGTAAGCAAGGTGTGGTCGCGTATTTTGCGCATGTAAGCATCTGTATGTAATCCGTATGGCATCCGTATGCTGAGATTTTCTCGCCGCCTTGCAAAATGGACATATAATGGAGCCCTATGACAGGTTTTATAACACAAACGAAAGAATAGATATAGACACATAGAATACATATATATATATATATATACATACATGTCATTGAGACACATATAAATATATATTTATATTTCACAGAGTTCTTCATAGCAGAATAGCCGCTAATTCAATTGCCGGCTTCTATCAAATAATTCCCCAACCCGACATGAAATGATACATGGTTTACATACAGTAAACCATTTCATTTCATGTTTTGTTTTGTATGTCTTTCATTAGTAATTAGATGAGGGTTGATGTGTAAAATTTGGGAGGTGTAGGTGTTAATTTAAGGGGTTAATTCGTTGCAAAAAAATGTGTGGGCTCCCGCGGTAATTTGTCAATGCGGGAGCCCACACATTTTTTAACAATGAATTAACCCCTTAAATTATTATATTATATTATATTATACTAAGGTTGGCCGAATCCTACAACTATCTAAAATTCCTCAGGCTGAGGAAGAAATCCATCTGATTTTGAATCATGTTGCTCTTACCAATAAATCAATCTGTGACAGCAGTGCTTGCCACCATGTTTTTTTTCCCGGATTGTTTTTACTCTATACTTATCTACACCAATAAGAAAAAGTAAAGGATGCGAAAAATAATATATGAAATATGTACATTTTATTACATCTCATTAAAAATATAAAGATAAATAGATGTAAAATGCCAGAGTACACAGAAACCCCTGATGAAGCAATTGCAAAATTTGCATAGGGTGGTTGGTGGGTGAGCCTCTGCACCTTATCTTGGTCCACTTTATCCTGTCCTCCTGGGCATCTTTGGAATCTGCATTTTACCAGGGTGTTTTGATTTTGCCCACTGGGATCGACTTCATTAACTGTATGTGTACTCTGGCATTTTTTTATATCCATTTATCTTTATATTTTTAATGATATTTAATAAAATGTACATATTTTATATATATTTTTTGCATCCTGCACTTTTTTTTGTTGTCTTGGTGTATCATATTTGTGCATTGGATGAATTAACCCCTGGGTTTGAGCCACCACTTTTGGGTTTTTCTATACTTGTCTAGTTATGGCATCGGGGTAACGGAATGAGAGCTATGGGAAGTTATGGGCTATGGAAGGTTCTGTTTAACTTAGGATGTTGAAGATTAGGGCAATCAAAACCAAATTTTACAGACATAGTGTATAGCAATTCACCCCTCCTGGTCCTCAAATTTAGCCTTGATCTGAGTAGAGGACCAGTGCTCTTGTGCCCCCATACTTTTGATACAACATACATATTTAAAAAGGGAATCTGTCAGCAGGTTTTTGCTATGCAATCCTAGAGCAGCATGATGTAGGGGCGGAGATTCCAGCGTGTCACTTACCAGCCTGTGCTTTGCCGTTTCAATAAAATCGTTTTTTTATCAGCAAGATTTTATCACTACAGGACTAGGTGTCTTGTGCCTTCTAGTCCAACTCCACCCCACCACTGATCAACAGCCTTCTGTCAATAAACAATGTACACAGAAAGCTGCCAATCATTGGTGTGGGCGGGGTTATACACAGCTCAACATTCTCAGCTCTGCTAGATCTGCAGCAGAAAAAAACTGTGTTTTTATCACATCTACTGCACTCGGTAAACAAAATGACATATCACAGGAATCAAGGTGTCAGTTTCTCCATTGTGCTGCTCTTGGATTACATATCAACGCAACCTGCTGACAGATCCCATTTAATATTTTCAATCCATACAATTATTGCTCTTCCCGTGTAGCTAAAGACATAGCCATTTAGACATAAACTTTTAAACATAACGTACAGCTCAAAATGAGCAAAAAAGGCCATATGCACATTGTCTTGATAATGGGGGCAGTAATGATGCTGTAGATAATGCAGAATAGCCTTTCCCGCTTTATTCCCTATTGTGCTCGCCTCCTCTTCTTAGATTATGATTCATTAAATATATGACCATCCATTTTACGGTTCCATGAGAAAGAAAACCTCTAATTATACGACCAGATGTTTGGAAACTTTTAAGTTTCTTTCATATTCGATGACAAGCCTGGGAGCATTTTACATTGGGGACATAATCACACATTTCATACATTTGCGGCACTGATTAATTTAAAGACACAAGAATATTCAGAAATCTGCTCAGTGTATGTGTCTTAGGTTCCATCGTCACATAGTTATTTAGGTCCAGTAATATATTATCTATTGCTAGATTATTTATAACCCAGATTTCCAGAAACTGTGAGAAAAACTTCTAGACCTTTTTTTAAATACTGAGATTGCACAATAAGACTATGAAATATATTTCTTAGAAATACTTGTTTCCTTTTCTGGCAGTTCATGCTATGTGTAACAGAAGCCTGTAGCTTCTATGAACACCGGCCATGAGCTGGCGGTTACAGGAGGATCATGATGACATCCCATTGGCGCCCTATGATCACGTGACAGGGGTGCCGATGGGCGGGATGAATGACGAGCTTCTGGTCTGCGTGCATTAAATCCTGCTGTCAGTGATTAAAATGCATTAGCAGCGTACAAACATTTTATTGCAACAACAAAATAAAAATTTATTTCAGGAGCATAAATCAAAGAGTAAGACGAGAAGTAATTTCCACACCTTAGATAATAAAATCGCAGATTATCTTCTATATTCATTTCTATTAATGTAATCATGTGCAGGTGCTGATGATGTCACCACGGATCAGAGACAGATCAAAAAGTTAAAGGGTTTATTTACAGGGGTCAGAAACTCCTCACAGGGGGAAAACAGTGGGGGTTAAACTGACAAGGCAATAGTGATTTAACGGTATACGAAAATTAGACACAGTTAACAAACAGTCAAGCAGAACAATGGTAAATAACGGGAATTCTTGCAACTCATCAGTCTGATGAAATCTTGATTGAAGGGTAGTCTTCTCCAACGAAGGCACCGTCAACAGCGGCACTTGTAGTCTTTGTAAGCTCTGTAGTCTCTGTGGTCTCTGTGATCTCTGTGATCTCTGTAGTCCCTTTTAGCAGATAACCGGGGCCTCAGAGGTTAAAGAGGGTGGCAGGGGGGACACTGGGCAAACTGGGTCTCCCCTGCTCTGAGTCTTTACTATAAAACTAACAGTCTTTCCGCAGGAGCGATGTTCCATCCTTTGTAAAGTTTTTCAGCCAGAATCAAGGGCTCGGACCTGCCACTGTGGGCACTGGGGCTGCGTGCACGGGTCAGCATCTCTGCACAGTCAGGAGGATGTACTCCTCTAGTCAATGAGGACTCTGCATCCACGTACTCACAGACAGCAGTATTTAAGTCACGTCCTCCTGTCTTAACCCTCTGACAGGGAATGTTCTCTCTGCTGGTGCGCACAGCTGCGACCTGCTCTCTGCACACACTGCTATGACTCCCGCACGCTCTGCTTTTGCGCCCTCAGCCTGCACTGCTTCCTGTGCATCGCCCCTTCACCTTCCCCACAGCTTTTGACAGACACATGATGCAGTCGGTCCAGGTTTAAAAGTCTTCCCCCCTGCAACCCTGCTGCCCAGCTATGTGGTTTTGGACATGGAGCAGAGGAGGTAACCCCCTTCTGGTTCTTCTTGTGCTTCTCCCGTTACATTAACACCAAGCTAATGACTTAATTTTGAAGCTTTCATAGTTTTTTTTTTGTTTACATCCAAGCAGTGACTGCACAGATCATTTGTCATAAGACTGGCATCACCGCTCAGTGATGGGAGCTATGATGTCACTGATAGGCTGCAGCGGTCACACGCTGGTGACTGATGCGCAAAGATTGAGAGGACCAATGGAAAGTCAGCATTGTATCTGTAGAGACACCAATTGAATTTGCAAATATAACTTTGTCAGCTGTTTTAAAAGACATTTAAAAGTTGGATAACAACTTTAATGCAAACTTGCATGTTGAGTGGCTTGACTGAAACTGTTTCTCAAAAGGCAGCCTCCATTATGCTCAGCTGATCGACCCTGGTTTGAGTTTAGAAATCCCTATGATGAGCTGATATCTCTGTGGGAAGCTTGGGAAACCCACATTCTGGTAACACCAAAAGGTATATATGGAGTCTACATATTCTATTTAGCAGCCATATAATGTGATGAATAGAGTAGGATCATTTTTATTTGTTAATTTTATGACCATAGACACTAACAAAAAGACAAGCAAAAAACCTACAAATAAAAAAACGCACATACTCTATGTGTGATTGAATTTTTTCCTTTTACATATAACAAACTGACTATTGAGTTCTAGACAATATTTCTTGGGAATAAAAAGGTAAAGGACAGAGTGTTTCCAAGGAAGGAAGATGATGGAACAGTAGATCATCCACCGAGGCCGGTATGGAGCGTGGGAAAAGAGAGCACAAATCAACTTCTCAGTGGAGGTGGAGTTGGTGAATAATACTGGACTTCAGGGGAATGTAAATTCCTTTAAAGTTGTACATTTGTATTAGATTTCTGGTGCTGTGTTTGGCTGGACCTTTAAAAAGAAAGGTTATATCCTGTGCAACACAACAACTAGACATTGTGCAAAAAATAGAAGTATTGCCAATATGTTTTGTCCTTCTTTTCTTGGCAGCTAAAACAGAAAGCGTTTGACTGTGAAAATGAATATAATTTCATAATGTATTTGAAAGGTTCATGGAAACTACAAGTGGTGAACATTTGCCAGATACACATGAAATGTATATGAGGAATATAGTCTAAAATACTGCTGTCATGATGTTACTGGTCGAAGTCAGCAGAATTTACATGGTAACTGCACTGGTAAAGTGCTACCATTACTTAATTCCCCAAATAATTGAAGGTGTCTGGAACTGGACTCCACCAATACCATATCCTGACATACAGTATGTCTATAACTTGTCAAAAAATAGGAAAAGTGAACATTTATACATACAGCTCTGGCAAAAATTGAGACCACTTCCAAATGTTCTGTTGCTTTTTTTTGTTTTGTTTTGTTTTTAATTTTGACCATTTGTCCTTTTCAGAAAAAAACAAACAAAATTTATTGCTGGAAATTCGGAGACATGTTGTCAGTAGTTTATAGACTAAAAGAACAATTTACATTTTACTCAAAAATATACCTATAAAGAGAAAAATCAGACAAACTGAACATTTGGAAGCGGTCTCTTAATTTTTGCCAGAGCTGTATATGAAAACCAAATGTTCCAGTAGTAAAGGCAACAAATACGGTAAGTACATTACCTAAAGCAGGTAATATCACAGGACCATGATGCAACTGAATGGACAGCCGTACCTCCCCGACCCCTGCGCTGTTTTGCTCACGCTTATTCTGGGTAGACACTGGTTTATAACAATTTCAGCACAAGGCACTTTATTATGCTATAGCAGTATTTTTTCTTGACACTAACTTCTAGGAGTAAAATATTTGTTATGTTGCTGTGAGCATTTATTGTGACTTTTTCGGGGCTTCATAGCAAAAGGGGTGAATACATATGCACATGTCAATTTTTAGTTATTTGATCCCATAAATTTAATGTATGCCTATACTATACTCTACCTTACTAAGGCTACTTTCACACTTGCGTTTTTTTGCGCTGTGCAAACGCGCATAAAAACGCATCATGCATTTTTTAATGCGTTTTCTTGTTTTTTTGCTCATGGTTTTTGCAAAAAAAACCCGCATGCATTTTTTTTGCGCTGACGTGCCCATGACCATGCGCACGTCAGCGCTCCCATAGACTTTAATGGGTTTTGGGTGAATTTTGTGCGCATGCATTTTTTTGAGACTGGTCGGAAGCACAAAAAATGCAACAGGATGCATTTTGTGCACCCGGGCGCACACTACAAAATAAACGCAGGCGCATACCAACGCGTACAAACGCATGACAATGCGCACCCATGTTAAGTATAGGAAAAAAAAGTGTGAAAGTAGCCTTACTTAGACTATTTAGCACTGATGTATCACAAACATATCAGAGTACAAAAATTTGAAAACACAGATTGCATTGTAAGAAAATAGGTAAAAAGTGAAAGGGGTGAATACTTTTGCAAGCCACTTTACAGTATTTTAGAGTTCTGATTTTGCTGTAAAAAAACAGCCAAACTACAGGCAAGTCGCAGTCGAATGCATCTTGCATTTATGACAATAACTGAATCGAGTGCGACTTAAAATCCAACATGATTGGGAACATTAGAGACTTGGAAACATTTGTCGCCGCTGCAACAGTCTGCAGGTCACAATGCTTAAAAAATCAATAGATGCAAATTCACAATAGGACATCCCCATCTCTATATCATTCGACCCGTACTGCCATCTAGCCCCAGTCTTAGATGATTTTGTGCCATCTGACTTAATCACAAAACATCTGGATTCCTCAAATCCCAAGTGGGAAAAAGAAACATTGCAGCTGGAGGATGACGTTTCCTTGGTACGATTGACTTTTCAGCCTCTTTGTCAGTGTCACATGACTAAACCAAAAATAATGCTCTTGTAGATTTGCCCTGACTAACACATTAATACGGTTACAATATCTTTTATGTGTTCTGTTCACAAACTGCATTGCAAGGTTTGCCATATTATGATGAAGCTAGCCTCATGATTCAGCTGTGTCTTATCTATGAGTCTTAGAGTCAGTAATAAGCAGTCATAGAGGAGCGTTTAGAAAGCAACCCAGGGGCAGACAAGGATGTGGGGTCTCCACCGCAGCTCCAGCCGAAAACCTCCGATGGAGGATAGGGGCAATGAGAATATGGAAAACGGTCATAGGAGCGCAGGAAAGAGACTCAGACGAGAGATGGGGTTAAACCACAACACGTTTCGACGGAGAATCCGTCTTCATCAGGTGGATACATGCAACAACCACATGGTATGATTTGATATAAACCATGTATCCCAATTTAGAAAGTGTGAGACAAAATGCTTAGTTTCTCCATGAAAAGAAAAAAAAATAACTAAAGGAAATGCCATCATACATAGATTCTGAAATACTTTTAATTAACAGATCACAGGCATTTTGTCAATAGAGGTAATAACTATAGAACTGAAATGACCGCCATCTTGATATACTGACAAACTTGTCCCAGAACGTTAATAGGACAGGTGGCAGTGATCATGTAAAGTAGAACGCCAGTAAATACCAACACCATATAATTTGATTCTGGTAGACACGGAAGACAACAGTGTGAGCAGACATTTTTTACCTCAGCACTAGAGTTGAGCAACTTTGGTCGGATCGGGTTTCATGAAACAAAATTTGTTTCAGATGAAACTGGTCCGACTAGGGCAAAAAAAGTCGGAGTTTCGTCCGAAACATGACCCCAATGTAAGTCAATGGGGAATAAAAGTCGGCATTGAGTGGATGAATGTCATCCGCTCAATGCCGACTTTTATTCCCCATTGACTTACATTGGGGTCGGGTTTCAGACGAAACTCCGACTTTTTTTGCTCTAGTCGGACCAGTTTCATCTGAAACAAATTTTGTTTCATGAAACCCGATCTGACCAAAGTTGCTCAACTCTACTCAGCACCTCTATTATCTCCAGTATTAGGGCTTGAGAAAGGTTCATTGTAACCAAAATGTTGTCATGCCACATGGGCTAAATAAAGTCCACCTTGTCTGTTGGTAAACATTGGAGTGCCGCCTTCTTTTTTGCTTCAGTATTAGATCAGATAGATAAAGTGGACAGCAGTGTGAGAAGTCTCTTCTTACCTCTGCACCTCTGGTATCTCCAGTATAAGACCAGATAGAGAAGGTGGATCTCAGCATGAGCACCCTATTTTTACCTCAGCACTCCAGTTATCTCCAGTATTAGGTCAGACAGATATGGTGGACAACATTGTGAGAAGCTTCTCTTACCTCTGCATCCCTGGTTTCTCCAGGATTAGGTCACATAGACAGCTTGGGCAGCAGTGTCAGCAGCCTCTTCTTACCTGTGCACCCCTGATATCTCTAGTGTTAGATTAGATATACATAGTGAACAACAGTGTGAGCAGCTTCTTCTTACCTAAGTTCCCTTGATTGAGTGGACAGCAGTGTGACCAGCCCCTTCTTACCTCAATACTCCTGTTATGTCCAAGTATTGGTTCAGATAGACATGGTGGACAACAGTGTGAGCAGCCTCTCCTTACCTCAGCACCCCGGGATCTCTAGTAGAATGAATGAACATGATGGACAGCAGTGTGAGCAGACTCTTTTTGCGTTAGCACCAAAGGTATCTCCAATATTAAATTCAAATATCTAATAAATATTCCAATATTGTCTATCGAATATATATATATACTTTTTCCCACACATGAAGAGGGGTGGAGCTTCCTACTGCACATGCTCACTGGCACTCATGTGTCTGTCAGTGTATCAAGTTAGAGGCCATTTTATTTCTACAGTAATTATCTCCCTAGACAAAACAATTGTGATTTGCTAACTAAAAGTATTTAGGATTTTATTTATAAATTTATTTTTAATTAAATTTATTTAGCTACGTTTTTCTTTTCTAAGAGAACTCCTTTAAGAAATAACATGTTAAACTCACCATCTCTTAAACTTTCAAAAAGATACTACTAATGGCTAGTGGAGGCACGAACACTAGTTACTAATTAAATAAAGACAATCCTGAATAATCTCAGTATCCAAAGACTGCAGAGTCATAATGATGCTTGGGTAATGTCAATGCAAAGTATTTATTTCACATATATAAAGGTTAATAACATTGCATCACATTAAAAACATCCATTTCTACCCTCTAATCAAGTTTTTTTTTTCATGACGGTGTTACGTTTTTAAATATCAAATGGTGCAGCATTCATCCAATCACTGCAGATTTGGCCTATCTACTGTAATTCATTATGATCAGTAGTTTTCATTACATTAGTTTTCAACTCACATTTTAAATTCGGTTTATTAGAAAAATGTACAAACTTTCTGCTGTTTGCAATAAACCAATAAAGCAAAAGCAATTTAAATATCTCACAACTAGTATAAGTGGTTTCTCCAAATTCAACACAAAATGTAACTTTTAATAACAAGTGCAGTCTCAGAATTATTCAACTATTTTCATGAAAAAAGTACTTAGTACAAATGTAACATGCTTGTCTTGAAGTTTTGGGCAAAGAGACCTTCAGTGTTTAGTATGTGTGTGGCACTGAGTAAATACTCCCAGACAAGCTGTGAGACAGGGTTGTCAGGAGGTTAGAGGTCAGATACCAGAAGGGCTTATGGTACAGAGGGGCAATACCAAAGCATGGTCACATAACAGTCTGGGGTCAAATACCAGGAGAGTACATCAAGACAAAGGAGTAAGAAAAACGGATAGTCAGAGGCCAAGTTCAGGGACAGGTACCTGCAGTCAGAAAGTGTCAAGAGCTGAAGGGATAATCTACAAGAATGGTCACGACAAATTCTAGGTCTGGCAACAAGGTTAGAGAAAGAAACAGATCTAAACACACACTAAACAAAGATAAGCTACAGCTAACACAGAAGTGCTCACAGTTAGCCAGTTAAATAGCTAGCGAATCACCAAGGACAGTAGGCACCCATGAAAATGCCCGCAGGCTAATCCAGACTGAGCAGCAGGGCTGTTAATCAAAATGCTGACTGTCCAGCATGCCTCAGCAACAGATTGGATGACTGGACTGTCAATAATAACACTAACAGTCCAGCAAACTCCAAATCCCATAGGGTGGCTGAGCCGTCACAGACAGCATCCCGAGGCCACAGTAAAGATAAAACCGTGACAATGTGCGTTGCTGTTCATAAATAAACCTCATTGCCTGCCACAACTAAATCTTTATGCTAGCCTTTTGCAGTCACTCAAAGGTTTTTGATCACATGCCTTCTCAAGAACTTGGCGGCATTGCTTGCTCTTTCTGTCTTGTCCCTGTAGTATAGCCAGTGTTCCTTTAACTCTGAACTTGCAAACTATGTGTCCAACTGTATCTTTAGTAAAATTCAATTTTCAAAAGAAGTTCAGGAAGTTTGTGGAGCAGTCATCGCAGTTGACTGACTTGAAGCCCAAAAAAAAATCTTTGGTGGAATTTGAAGAAGGCAGTTGCTGTAGACAATCCCAAGAATATGAGTGATTGTACACCATAGACTATGAGGAATGGGCTAAGATTCCTCAAGAGCGCTGTCAGAAGCTGGTGTCTGGCTATACGTGCATCACTTTTGCAGCAGGTCATAACAGCCAAAGGGGCTCTACTGTGTGCTAAAGACTAGAGATTCAAAGTCACCAAACTGCGCAGATTTTACTGGGACATTTTTCTCCATTCCTCAGAGCATAAATGTAGCATGTAGAAAGCAAAAAAAACCCCCCAATGCTCACCTCACCACTCATCTGTCGCAGCACCACCGCTGCGTCTGGTGCCCACTATCTGCCATCTCTTTTTTTTGCATACAAGCGCCCGTGTGTTCACTCTCAAACTGGCTTTCTGGATGCAAGCAGGCTTTAAAGGTTAGTGCTCGTCATGAGGTTACGATGCATTGTGAACCCTGAGGCAATTGTGGAAAGAAGAGGCTCTGAGGACCGGGCAGAAGGTATCAAAAGCGGCGAGGCTGCTGGCACAGGTAAAGTGAGGTAAGCAATATGTTTTTCTTTTCATTAAGCTTTTGATGACACTATACAGTTCATAAATATAGCAAAAAGGCAATTGTATTTATCAGCTAAGGTCACAAAGGAAAATGCACAAACAGGATGCAGCAGATCCCTGTTGCATCCTGTTTATGCAATTTCCTTTGCGACCTTGGCTGGGGAATACCATTGCCTTTTTTGCTAATACTTATAATTTAATTATTTTGAGAATTTTTAAAAGTACCTTTTATTTCTTTGGCTGTGCTTTTTATTTTATTGTAGTGTAGGGATTCGCAAGACAGTGAGGACCCTGGCCTTGATGTGGATTGCAAGCTTGCATATTTTATCCAAAATATTATCAAATACCTCGTAATAATATCTTTTTTTCATATTTTATCTTTACAGGATGCAGCTAGGCCCATCAATGGTGACTTTGTAATTTAGGGGCTTGCACGTCTGTGATATCACTGATAAAGTGATGGGCAGCATACCTAATCAAATAGTGGGGGCGTGTAATTGGCTGATGACTGGGCACTGTGCTATACGTGTGTGTGACTTGCGCCCTATTGCAAGCTTCATCTGTCTAGAAGTGTAGCACTTGGCAATCACCTCCGTGTTATCTCCTTAAGTAAAGGCGTCTGCTGCATCCTGTTTGTGCATTTTCCTTTGTGACCTTCGTTGGTAAATACATGCGCTAACGTTCTCAGATAACATATTATCCAAGCTTGCTCGGGTGTTACGTCTGAATACCCAGCAAAATGGGATTCGGGCATATGTGCCGACAGGGCCATAGACTATAATGTTCCAGACAGAGTTAACATGTTCTGTCATGTATCATTTTTGGGCTTGTACGCCTACTGGAAGCGGCCATTCAGACATAGTAGACTGCGCCTGGGTGTCCGCCTCAAGTTGGCATACATGCTCAAAAATGATGTGCCACAGAGCTCATGATTATTATGTTGGCACCATTATAGTCTAGGGCACCGTCGACGCACACACCCATTCCTATTTTGCAGGAGGTTCGAACATAAGCGACGCCTGAATGCAGTGTGAAATCACCCTAAGCCAAAGATGCAAGATAAAAATACTTTGAAAATTAAACAAATCCATTGAGATGGCAAAATATAGATACGATTTCCTACTCTGAAAAGGAATATTACCTGTGTCTGACACCTATTCTAGGTGTAGGCTTCATGTTACTTCATCCAATTAGGGTTCTTTCACACTGGGTTTTGGCACCCATTTGCTGGTCTCATTGGGGCTTAGGTCCGAACTCCCTGCAAAATTCGGGAGTATGCGCTGACGAACCCATAGACTACAATGGTGCCAGCAAAGTGAACATGTTCTCTGTCGTACATCATTTTCAGGCTTGCATGCCTGCTGAAGGCTCACGTTCGCTCTGTTTGCCCATTATAGTCTATGGCCCAGTCGGCGCATACAACCAAATCCCATTTTGCAGGGGGGGGTCGAACGTAACCCCAACGGGACCAACAAATGTGTGCCAAAACGCAGTGTGAAATAATCCTATTAGGATGACGCAACAAGAAGTTTACACCTAGAATAGGTAATGGTCACAAGGTAATGTTAATTTTCAGAATAGGAAATCTTATCTATATTTACCCATTTCCAAAGATCTTGAGGATAGAGAAATAGAAGTCCAGTACTACCAACATAAATCATGAGGATCGACAGTAAATATTAGATATATTCACAGTGAAACCTTATAAAAAGTGAACTTTTAATTGGAGGTCTTTGGACAATGACTTTTTGTTGCAAATTTCCAAAACGGTAAGCTGATTGCAATATTTTCCACTGCTAAGGTCAAGGATCAATTTTAAATAATTAATTCCATTGTAATCCATGAAGACTCAATATAATGAATGAATGTGTGGGGTCCTCAGGAGTCACAGACACTTTTTGTACAAAGCGAGAAAAGAAAGTTTGTAAGCATTTTTTGATAAAATATCAAAAAAACTTGGAACTCCATCGGGTCACCGACTCTCCATAGATTTAACAGAGGTCTTTATTAAATGTGAAAATTGTCCTCTGTCCAGGTCGATAGTGATATCGCGATGGATTTCCTGTTGCAGATTTTAGCTTTCCGCAGAATCATTCATCACTTTGGCACAGTAGGAAAAATAAACTTTTGGCATTTGGCACAGACAGCAAGCAATATATTCATGATGTTAAGTGTTATGGTTGAGTCACCGAAGGAGGAAAAAACAAAAATAATAGCTAAGTCCAGAAAACCAGAGAAGTTGGCAGCAATCGAATTGCAGACCCCTGAACCTATCCACAACAACTAGCAGTAGCCGTGGGGGGTTCCTACGGTGCCCTAGACCCCTCGATCACAGCCAGAGAACTAAATTAGCCTAAAGACAGAAAGGGGAAATCTAAACTGCCCCAGAGCAGACCCCAAAGCAATAGGCAGCCCCCAACATATAATGACTGAAGCAAGATGAAAAACACTAAGACAGATAGAAAGATAGGTTGAGCAAATGATGGGGCCCAAGCTAACTAAATAGGACAGGATAGAAAAGCTGCTGTCTGCAATCCGCAAAAACCCTATCCAAAAATGTACCAACAGACTGATAGGAAAAACAGGCCCTGAAGTCGCTAGGCTTCAAAAAGATTATATCAGCACTCAGGTATATTCTGAAGACAGAGCCAGAGATCAACAGATCAGAGACAAAAATGGAATTCAGCTAACCCCCGGCCGGGGATGGCTGTACTCCAAAAAACAAGGCAAACAAAACCAGAACTAAAGAGTACAAAAAGCAGAGCAAAACTTAGCTTTGAGAAGCAGAAATCAGACTGGTCTCCAAGAATCCAGCAGGAAAATCACCAGCAAGACAGCAGGGCGTCGGCTGCCTTATATCCAGTCATCAGTTCCTGTGACCCAGTCATCATCTACCTGCTCAGCTGTTTGGTAATCAGCCTCACTACCTTCCTTCGCCAGAAGAGGGAGTTCATCAGACCTCACTGGTGAAGGGAAAGATGAACTCACAACAGTTAAGCACTTGTCCTGTATTTGGCACCTGTGCCCCTGCTATTTCCATCTTCTTTTGCTTTTGGTCCACACTGGTTTTTGTGGAGCCCCTTTGGCTGTTATGACCTGCTTCAAGCACGATGGCCATTTTCCATGGGCAATGGCTTCTGTTCACTAATATTCTTGGGTTTGTGTATTGTACACATAAGGGCATATTGTAAGCCCCCCACTATTTGCTTATTAATTAAATTACAGGATATTTCAAGATGGGTTTTTAAACAAGATAATCCGTTTAAACTCTGTCACTCGATTCCTTGCATACAACCTTATTGCCTGTTGTAAAAAGTTTTCTTTATATCATACATCCAGTTAACAGTATGTTTTATAATGACTTGTTTATGGTTTCATATGGGAACGCAAGGAGCCAGGGCTGGGTATTCACAAAATACCATGATCCAAATAGTATGGGTGTCTTATATTCTAGTTACTAAATGTGCAGTAATGTAAGATGGGGCAGATAACAGCATAGAGAAAGCATAAGTTGTATTTCCATACTTATACTAAATGTTATTCTGCTATGTTGTAAACCAGTGAACTTCTGATGCCCTTTTTTATTTTAGCAAGTAGAGAATGACCCTGATTCATTATGGATCCTCGTCATGAAAAGGAAGTGTACAAAAATAAATATCATGTTACTAATACCCTACATCACATCAAAAGCAGAAAGAATTCATTTATATTAGATCCCTAAAATGTAACTTATTGACTTTTTGTATTTTGTAGATTTTTTTTCCAAAGTCTATTTATCAAAAGTTCTCCTGACTCCCAGCAGCAGGATTCCACTCAGAAAAACAAACCCACTCGGCATCCTCTTTGTTTAAAAATGAATTCTACAGTCTTTTTCCCATGCAACTTTAATCTACTCCCCTCTCAATATTGAAAGAATGCTGCATGACATAATCAATGCCTAATTGCTGTTATATGTATCACATAAGCTACTAACTAGCAACAGATGAGACGCCAGGAGATCATAGAACAGCTGTCCGACAAGGTTCACAATTCACAATTAATGAAACAGAGCAGAATGTTTATCTACACAAAAGTATAAACAGAAAAAGGAAAAGAAAACTGGAAAAAAGTATTTTATAAAATGCAGTAAACCAAACAGGATCTCAAACTGAAGTCAGTCGGTGTATGTCAAATAATAAGTAATCAAGACCCCTTTGCTAGAATGTAATTAGCGTGTCAGTGGCTATCATATACTGTTGCCCAGAATTTGAGGTCTACATATGCTTTGAGCAAGACTTGTATATAGCATAGTTAGTTATTAGGTTGTTTAAAGAGATAAATTAATTTAGTGATGAGTGAGCGTGCTTGGCACTGCTTGTTACTCAGTCGAGCATTAGGGAGCTCGGGTACGCTCGTTACTCATCCAATTACCGTGGGTGCTCGAGTGCAATGCTCGACTTCCTGTCCTACATTTTTAGCAGCTGCTAGACAGCCAATCAACATGGGGGATTACCTGCCACACACAGTAATGAAGTAGTCATCTTGGCTACTGGCGTTAATGTGAAGGGCCAGCCACATTGCATCATCGGGTCTATCTAAGACCCTGGGACCTGACGCTCGGCCCACTGACCTTTGAAATTAGAGAATAAAATGAAAATTTACTGCTTCCCTGCCCATCTCTCAGGACCTAGAGATGGGTGGGGGAAGCAGTGAATAATAATTAAGCATTTACATTTGTGTAACCCTTGTGGGAGGAGACTGGTGTACAGAAATTGAGTCTGTTAGGAGCAGACTGTATGAACTGATAGTTCTGCAGCTCCACGTGAGAGGACAGTGAGCTTTGGAGCTTCACTACAACTACAGACCAGCCAGGTTGCCCAGGGTTGCCCACCTCTTCCTGGTTTTCCATCAAGGAGAAGAACTCTGCCTTGCAACCCTAAGCAACTGAATATTGAAGGGAGCATTGCTGAGACTTGTGTTTCAATGCACTAGGCATTATAGTAGGACCAGCCGAGGGGGGATCTTTTCCCTATGGCATTACATGCACCAACGGACTCTGTCAGTGCACCATCACCCATGGCAACTGGGCCCCAGCATTGAGCTTTGTTGTTTCCACTGCTGCAACCATTTATAGTTTAAGCAGTATTAGTTAGAAGTGTGTTGGTGACAATTTAAAAGATAGGCATCATCCCTAACATTCAGGTCAACTGCAAAGCCCATTTATCCTCTTTATAAAGAAACCTGTTAATTGTTTCAACCTCATCTCTTGTGAGTGTATGCTGAGTGTGGACAGGGGTTTCCTGAGCAAACCTCTGGCAGAAGAAGAAGGCCATCCCGCATACCATTGTGCCTCCCAGAAAGATTCGGGTTGAGGCACTATGCCATATTGAACAAAATCCAGAAGGAAAAAATGCAGCACTCTTCAACTCCGTTTAAAAAAAACATAGTCCTTTATTTAAATCAATTGGACAAGGTTAAGTCTGTCAAGGTACGTGAACAAGAATGCAGTGAACATAACAAGACTACAGCTGTTTCGCATTATCCACGCTTCAACAGGTTTAGACTGTGCCATACTGAGGTGAGAACTACCAGACATCTTGCCCACATAGGCGTTTTGAATGGATGTTACATTTGCTTAACTGGCAGATGACTAACTTAAAAACAAATTAACAAACATAAGTATTTTATTTAAAAAAAAAAAAACACTCCCCGCCAATTCCCCTCATTTATCAGAAAGTAAGCTGAGGCTAGCGTGAGAGCTGGATGCTGTGATGAGTGGTGACATCGGGAAGGTTACCCCCGGTCACAGACACTGTGTGACAGCATGGGAAACAGCGTCTGTAACCGGTGGTAACCTTAGGCTGGAGTCACACACAACGAATAAAAAATCGGTCCCATTTTAACGGTCCGAAATCGCACAAAGGTATCTTAACCAGTGATGCGTTTTTGATGCGATTTTTCTTCATTGATGCGATTTTAATCGCATGTAAGCATCCTTTTGACATCCGTCTGGCGAGATTTTCTCGCTGGATAGCAAAATGGACATATAATGGAGCCCAATGACAGGTTTCCCCACACAAACGAATTAATAGATCTAGACACAATATATATATATATATTGTGGGGATGTGGCTCGCTTAGGTGCAGCGGGAGACAAATGTGAGACAGGTTCTTCAACAGTGCTTGCGGTTTATTCACGGCATAAACGCACAAGGCAACGTAACACCAAAAAAATAGCCTTTTAGCTCAGGCAAAATAACACAAAATGTCCGTAGTTGTAGACTCAGAGCAGGAGTCTCAGCACACATGGGAGGCTTAGTCCTCCCCACACACAACTCCCTGGTTCAGGAGCAGGTCACATTATAAGGCTGTAGCCACACCCACGTTCCCAGGAGCTGACTGGTCACATGACTGTGACCTCACCACAGGTCCTTCAAACAAAAACAATAACAATATCTGGTATGCTTTACTTCTGCCTTACATTATGGAAATAAGCCATTTATGAGACACATATCTCCCATCAATTACACGACCCTTAGCCCTGCCACATACCTCCCCCCTCTGCCTAAAGCCGTGGGGCTTGGCACTTTCACCTACCAGGCAAGGGATTCTGGAGAGGGCATCGGCATTCCCATGTAGCTTCCCGGCCCTATGCTCTACATGGAAGCTGAAGTCTTGTAGGGCTAAGAACCAGCGGGTGACCCTAGCATTCTTGCCCTTGGTTTCCCTCATCCACCTGAGTGGGGCATGGTCGGATATTAACCTAAACTTCCGTCCCACCAGGTAGTACCGTAATGTGTCCACTGCCCATTTTATGGCCAAACACTCCTTCTCTACAACTGAGTAATTTCTCTCACAAGAAGTCAACTTCCTACTCAAGTAGAGAACAGGATGCTCCTCCCCACGTATCTCTTGGGAAAGGACAGCTCCTACCCCGACATCTGAGGCATCTGTCTGGAGGACAAATTCACGTTTAAAGTCTGGGGCCACCAAAACGGGCTGCTTACAAAGAGCTCCCTTCATTTCTTGGAAGGCTGACTCTGCTTCTTCGGACCAGCTGACCATCACTGACTTTGTCCCTTTAAGCAGATCAGTTAGAGGTGCAGCCATTGTGGCAAAGTTTGGGATAAACCTCCTGTAATATCCCACAATCCCCAGGAAGGCTTTAACTTGCTTCTTTGACAGAGGTCTCGGCCATGTTTGAATTGCCTCCACTTTATTGATTTGGGGTTTGATCTCGCCACGCCCCACTACATATCCGAGGTACTTGGCTTCTTCTCTCCCCAAGGCACACTTCTTCGGGTTTATTGTAAACCCCGCCTCTCTTAGAGCGTCAAACACTGCTTGGACCTTTTCCAGGTGAGTCTCCCAGTCCGGGGTAAAGATGACGATATCATCCAGGTATGCGGCAGCGTATAGCTTATGAGGTGCAAGGATTCTATCCATCGCCCTCTGAAAGGTTGCTGGAGCTCCCTGTAGGCCAAACGGCATCCGGACATACTGGAAGCACCCGTCTGGTGTGGAGAATGCCGTCTTCTCCTTGGCTTCCTGTGCCATGGGGATCTGCCAATATCCCTTGGTCAGATCCAAAGTGGTTATGTACCTGGCAGGTCCAAGTCTCTCGATGAGCTCATCAACGCGTGGCATGGGATAAGCGTCGAACTTGGAGACCTCATTCAGCTTCCGGTAATCGTTGCAGAACCTCCATTCACCATCAGGTTTTGGGACCAGGACAATCGGGCTCGACCAGCCGCTCTTGGATTCCTCAATGACCCCGAGCTTCAACATACGCTGCACCTCCTTGGAGATTACCTCTCGCCGGGCCTCAGGAATACGATATGGTTTCACGTTCACCCGCACATGTGGCTCGGTCAGAATTTCGTGCTCCACCACCTTCGTGCACCCCGGCAACTCTGAGAACAGGTCGCGGTTTTTCTGGAGTAACTCCCGGCACTGCTGCTTCTGGGCGTTCGATAGAGTCTCCGCTATGGTAACGGCTCCAACCTCCCCTTCTAGGTTGCCCAGCAAGCACGGAGTTACCGCTGGCTCTCTATCTTGCCACGGCTTGATAAGGTTAACATGGTAAACCTGGTATGGCCTCCGTCTTCCGGGTTGGTGGATCTTGTAGTTTACGTCTCCCAGTTTCTCCACCACCTCATATGGCCCTTGCCACTTGGCCAAGAACTTACTTTCCACCGTCGGGATTAGCACGAGAACTCGGTCTCCCGGATTGAACTGCCTCACTCTGGCTGACCGGTTGTAGACCCTGGCCTGAGCCTCTTGTGCCTGGCGGAGATGTTCTTTAAAAATGGGCATCACCTTCGCAACCCTCTGCTGCATCAGTGCCACATGCTCAATGACGCTTCTGTGGGGCGTGACTTCGGCTTCCCAGGTTTCCTTGGCTATATCTAGGAGACCTCGCGGATGCCGGCTGTACAGAAGCTCGAAGGGGGAGAACCCCGTGGAGGCCTGGGGAACTTCACGGATAGAAAACAGTAAATACGGTAAGAAACAATCCCAGTCTCTACCATCTTCCTCTATGACTTTTCTCAGCATGCTCTTCAGGGTCTTGTTAAACCTCTCAACAAGGCCATCTGACTGTGGATGGTACACTGAAGTCCTCAGCTGGGAAATTTGCAAGACTCTGCACAATTCTCTCATCACCTTGCTCATAAAAGGTGTCCCCTGGTCGGTCAGGATCTCCTTCGGCAAACCCGTCCGGGAAAACACATGGACCAGCTCACGGGCTATACTCTTCGCAGAGGAGTTTCTCAGGGGAATGGCCTCAGGATAGCGTGTGGCATAGTCCAGGATGACTAATATATACTGATGGCCCCGAGCTGATTTAACTAAGGGACCGACCAAGTCCATGGCAATTCTCTCAAATGGCACCTCAATAATGGGCAGTGGCACAAGAGGGTTCCGAAAATGAGATGTGGGGGCAGTTAACTGACATGTCGGGCAGGACCTGCAATAGTTTACTATTTCCCGGTGACACCCAGGCCAATAGAACCTCTGTACAATCCGTTCCTGGGTTTTTTCCACCCCCAGGTGTCCCCCCAAGATGTGTGAATGGGCCATGTCCAACACTTTTCGTCTATAGGGGCCTGGTACTATTAACTGCTCTGCCACCTCCTCCCTTATTTTCGTGACCCGGTACAACAATTCCCCACTCAACATAAAATGGGGAAACCTTGTGTCTGCTCCCGGCTCTTGTGCAACCCCATTAATGACGGTGACATTGTTAAAGGCTTCCCTTAGTGTGGGGTCCCTATGTTGGGCAGTCCCAAAATTCTCCCTGGCCACCCCTAACTCCGGGATGTCAGGTACAGGGGACCTTTCCTCTTCATCCCCAACAAGGACACATAAAGGGAACTCGTCTGCCTCTGGTGGTGGCTATACCACAGTGGGGTGGATTGGTTCCCTGCTCTTGCTAGCACACTCAGAACCCATCCCCCACAGATCCCAAAACAGACAGAAATCCCGGCCAATAATTATGGGATGCAACAAGTCTCGAACAACGCCAACTTCATGCGACTCGGTGCCATGCGCCGTTTCAATCTTCACCCTAGCCATAGGGTAGTCCTTTGCATCGCCATGTATGCACCGAACACCAATCTTTTTACCCGGGAGTATGTTTAGAGGAAAACTGGCCCTCACAAGGGTCACCAAGCTCCCGGAGTCCAGAAGCGCCATTACTGCTCGACCGTTCACCTTCACGGGACACGCTTGTGGCCCCTTGTTAGGTAGCGAGTTCACACTGCAAGCTGGATATGCGTAGTATGAACTACGGCGTCCCATGCTGCAGTCCATCTGCTCGGTGGTCTGGGGACAACGGGCCGCTATATGTCCTGGCCCATGACACTTCCAGCAAATAACACCCGAGGGGACCTTGGGCACCGCCTCCCCCGCCCCTTTTGACCTTGGACGCACCACCCCTTTTTGTGACTCCGCCCCCTGCTGGGACCCCCAATATGGAATGGGCTGCTTCCCCAAGGAACCTTCCATCCCCTGGTATCTCTCGACCAGCCCAACCAGTTCATCAGCATTTTTGGGATCACCCTGGGCAACCCAAGTCTGTAGAGGTCTCGGCAGAGAATGCACAAACCGATCCATCACAACTCGCTCTACCATCTGTGCAGGGGAAGCCGACTCTGGCTGCAGCCATTTCTGGACCAGGTGCAACAGGTCAAACATTTGGGAGCGCGGGGGTTTGTCCCGGTGATAGGCCCAACGATGCACTCTCTGTGCCCTGGTAGTCATTGTTACCCCCAAGCGGGCGAGAATTTCCGCTTTTAATTTGGGATACTCTCTGGCATCTTGTACCGTCAGGTCAAAGTACGCCTTCTGGGGCTCCCCCGTTAGGTATGGGGCCAGTACCTCCGCCCACCGCTCTGGCTGAAGTTTTTCCCTCTCAGCCACCCTTTCAAACACCGTCAGGAAGGCCTCAACATCATCCTCAGGGGTCATTTTCTGTAATGCGCGTCTTACCGCCTTCTCGACGTCGGTGGCATCAGCCCGACCTGGGGTTGGGGCGCTCGTCCTGCCCTCCTGGATGGCGGTTGCCAGAAGCTGCATCTGCTGCCGTTGTTCCTGCTGGCTCTGCTGGAACTGCTGCCGCTGCTCCTGCTGGCCTTGCTGGATCTGCTGTAACAACAGCTTGTTGGTTTCCTCCTGCAGTGCCTGGGACTGGACCAGGTGTTTCAGCAGGTCCTCCATGATTCCCGGCAGTACTTGTTGCCCCGCTGCAAACTTCACCCAGGACATGCAGCAATTGTCTCAAGTCTCTGCTGGGACCGCTGCCCGCACGTGTACCACCAATTGTGGGGATGTGGCTCGCTTAGGTGCAGCGGGAGACAAATGTGAGACAGGTTCTTCAACAGTGCTTGCGGTTTATTCACGGCATAAACGCACAAGGCAACGTAACACCAAACAAATAGCCTTTTAGCTCAGGCAAAATAACACAAAATGTCCGTAGTTGTAGACTCAGAGCAGGAGTCTCAGCACACATGGGAGGTTTAGTCCTCCCCACACACAACTCCCTGGTTCAGGAGCAGGTCACATTATAAGGCTGTAGCCACACCCACGTTCCCAGGAGCTGACTGGTCACATGACTGTGACCTCACCACAGGTCCTTCAAACAAAAACAATAACAATATCTGGTATGCTTTACTTCTGCCTTACATTATGGAGATAAGCCATTTATGAGACACATATCTCCCATCAATTACACGACCCTTAGCCCTGCCACAATATATATATTTTATACATGTCATAGAGACATTTATACATATATTTGACATTCATACAGTTCATCATAGCAGAATAGCCGCAGAAACATTTGCCGGCTTTTGTATAATTATGCTCCTGCCCGACATGAAATGACACATGGTTTACATATAGTTAACCATTTCATTTCATGTTTTTTTTGTAATGTCTATCACTATTAATTAGATGAGTGTTTGTGGGTAAAATTATGGAGTTGTAGGGGTTAATTTAAGGGGTTAATTCGTTGTATTAAATTACGGGGACTCCCTGCAGCCTCAGTGACGTCAGCAGGAGTCCCTGCAATTTAATACAACGAATTAACCCCTTAAATTATCCCAGAGGCAGCTATTTACAGAAACTATGCAGACTCTACAGCAGCCAAATAAAAGAAAACTTTTGAAGCCTATTTAGTTGCTTCATTTTGCATTTACGAAGCAAGCAAACTTTTCATATATTTTAGTACATATATGTCAATAGCTGCCCTAAGTACTACTACTACTACTAATCTTTATTTTTATATAGCACTAACATATTCCGCAGCGCTTTACAGTTTGCACACATTATCATCACTGTCCCGATGGGGCTCACAATCTAAATTCCCTATCAGTATTTCTATACTAAAATGTGAAATATTTAAAAAGTATTTAAATTAAAATAAGTAATAAAATCTTTTAAATAAGTTTAAAAAGTAAACCAAAGCCTAACCAAAAATATACAATATACTTGTTAAACGAGCTCAGCATTTTTCTTGAATTATTATTTATGTGAACACAGGAAAGATAAATATCTTTGTACTGTGTTAGCCAGTAGATAGAAAAATATTTAGAATTGAGAGTCCTCAGTGGTTGAAACCTTTTAATGGTTAACTTAAAGGGGTTGTCCTGGCTTTTCACATAATCTCAGTACATATCTGGGCCGCAGAATTATGACAATAAGTAATTTACTTTCTGTCAATAGTTTGTACGGTTTTCTAGATATTCTGAACAGAACGTCCAAGGGGGGGGGGGTGTTATGGCATTGAAATGAGAACTAGTCGTAACCTCCTACTCTACTCCAAACATGCCCTCTATAGCAACAACCTCACCCTCCATAGCTACAGGCCCTCCTCGTCCACATGCACATGAAGCAGCCCTCCTCACACAGTAACAAATTCTTCCCCTCCAGCAGCCTCAGTGCAGAGAGCAGACCACACAGCTGCTCCTCTCCCAGACACGCACTGAACAGTTCTCTTTGGAAAGTGAAATTAGTGAGGAGTGAAAATCGTCCTGTATTCTGGGACACTCCATGATTACAATACATAACTCATTATCAGTAATTCCTTCCCTCACTGTCCCAGGCTGCTGGCAGCAGTGAGAACAGACTGTGTGATGGCCAGTGATGGGGGTCTGCAGCTTCTAATCTGCACAGGGGATGGCAGTCACTGATGTAATCTGTTGTGTGACAAAGCCTCAGCTGTGTGAATGAGACAGCTCTGTGTCACTGATGTCTTCACACAGCAGCAGATTTGGTGCAGTGTATGTGCGAAGCTCCACCAAACTCCCAGCAAGCTCCAGTGACCAGCACCACCCACTGCCCACTCATTGGCTGGCAGTAAACTGCACCAGCACTCATCTTTATCATCATTCCAGCATTGGAAAGAACACAGCAGTGATCCTGTATTTGTGAAAGCAGCACAATACATACATACATACACCCCCCAACACTTCACACTGTTACAGCTGCTGATTGGACAGGCTACTCCCATCAGTATTTGTGTCATTAGAGACACAGTGCTCACACATACATTGCACCAAATCTGCTGCTGTGTGAAGACATCAGTGACACAGAGCTGTCTCATTCACACAGCAGAGGCTTTGTCACACAACAGATTACATCAGTGACTGTCATCCCATGTGCAGATTAGCAGTTGCAGACCCCCATCACTGGCCATCACACAGTCTGTTCTCACTGCTGCCAGCAGCCTGGGACAGTGAGGGAAGGAATCACTGATAATGAGTTATGCATTGTAATCATGGAGTGTGACAGAATACAGGATGATTTTCACTCCTCACTAGTTTCACTTTCCATAGATAACTGTTCAGTGTGTGTCTGGGAGAGGAGCAGCTCTCTGCTCTCTGCACTGAGGCTGCTGGAGGGGAAGAATGAGTTACTGTGTGATGAGGGCTGCTTCATGTGGACGGGGAGGGCCTGTAGCTATGGAGGGTGGGGTTGTTGCTATAGAGGGCATGTTTGGAGTAGAGTAGGAGGTTACGACTAGTTCTCATTTCAATGCCATAACACCCCCCCCTTGGACGTTCTGTTCAGAATATCTAGAAAACCGTGCAAACTAGTGACAGAAAGTAAATTACTTATTGTCATAATTCTGCAGCCCAGATATGTACTGAGATTATGTGAAAAGCCCGGACAACCCCTTTAAAAGATGATACCAGATTGTAAGCTTTTGAGACTACTGTTGTATTAAGCCCCCGTTACACATAGCGATATCGCTAGCAATATCGCTGTAACGTCACCGATTTTGTGACGTAGCAGCGATATTGCTAGCGATATCGCTATGTGTGATACTTACCTCCGACCGGCTCCCCCGCTGCTCATCGCTGGTTGCGCGAGAACGTCCTGGATCATTTCTCGTCGGGCGCTTCCTGCTGGGCTTCCTGTGGCGCCGACGAGCGACGTGTGGACGCCGGCGGGAGGATGTCAGGATCGCCGCGTCTGACAGGTAAGTAACGACCGCCGACCCCTGCTATGTCACTGGTGAGATCTGCCTGTGTGGCAGCTCACTAGCGACCACTTAGCGATGTACCAGCGATCCATATCTTTGTCGGGATCGCTGGTGCATCGCTAAGTGTAACGGTACCCTTAGACTTTGCCTGATGAAGAGACCTGAGTAGTCTCGAAAGCTTGCAATCGGTTACCATCTTTTAAGTTATCAACCACTGAGGACTCTCAATTCTAAATATTTTTTTATTTTTATGAAATCACTCTTTCTATGGTAAACCAGTTGAGTAAGGAATAAACAGTACACTTTGTGTTCATCTGTTCCTACTTAAAGAAGTTTAGGAATTTAAGCTTACGATGGGTTATTTCCTGTAGTCTAGCCTTATATTTATTTACTCTGAACCTTTTCACCCATTCAAAACGAATACAAAAAAGTTGGAAAGCAAAATGGACATTGGACACATTCAAGCATCATTATAGTAATGTTTATAAAACAATAATATGACACATATATGTAAATTTGATAAAACAATTAAAATGTCAGTTTTCTTTTGTAGAAGATACAAAGCATAAATATTGGTAAACAATATCCTAGTTCATTACACAAGGTTATATTTATTAAAGACTGGATATCTGTTGTAAAAGAAGACTAAATTCAAGTGTGATGCTGAGTCACTTCTCATGGACAACCATGAGCCATCGTAATCAAGGAGTCTGTGGTCAAGAGTCGGGAGGGTACCTCATAAAAAGAGAGAAGAGGCAAAGGGATAGTCTGGTCACAGTCCAGAGTCATAATTCCAAGGTCATAGTGCAACAAGGCAAAAGAAGTAATAAAAACTGGTAGTCAATAGGCAATTCCAGGGTCCGGCAACAAAAGATCAGAATGTCTGAATTCAGAACACAGAGAACACACCACATTGAGCTAAAAGCTATGACTGGCAGCCATCTGGGACTGACAGCTTAGTTAAGTAACTGGGTAATCACTTGGAACAGGGAACACCTGAAATAAGCTCAGGACCTCCCAGTCTCAGATTATACAGCTGAGTTGTCAATCAAAATGCTGACAGCTCAGCACGCCCCTGCACTAGATTGGACGACTGAACTGCCAATCAAAATATCGACAGCTCAGCATTCCCTTGCACTAGATTGGACGACTGAGCTGTCAGTCGCTGAGTCCAAGACACACTGAGCTGTGCAATTGTGACATCAAGCTACACATTATTGTTTATTTGTACAGGAAAGATATCTATATATCTATATCTATATATATATATATATATATATATATATTGTGAAAATCAGGTGGGAATAGTGGATGAGGGCAGGTGTATCTCGCCCAGATTCCTTTCCTATGTGGCCTAGTCTGGTCAGTATCGCACCTGCTTGCTAATGAATAATGGGAGGTGGATATAAAAGGATGCAAGGTGGTTGTGTGAGTGTCTCAGCCTGGGAACACAGAGAGCCTGTCTGTGTGAGAGACACACGTGAGTGGAAGCAGTGCCCACTGCAACTGTGGTTTGGCTGGACGGGAGAAGCCCGCCAGTTGGTAGTTAGGTTGTCCATTGTTTAGTTAGTGCCGGACAGGCAAGGATTTGTTTTATGTTTTATTTCCTTTTGCATTGCTTTCACCATTAATAAACCTGACCCAGGGTCAGTTACACCTGAATCCCAGCTCTGCGCCTGAGTTTCATGCTGAACGCACGTGACCTTTGACCCCAGCAAAGGCGATCCCGGAGTGTTTTATCACATTGTGGCGGAGAACGCTGGCATCACGTTGCAAGCATGAGCATGGAGGACGTGGTGAAAGCGCTGGTACAGTCCACCGCCGTCCAGCAAGAAGCTAATCGGGTGATGATGGCCCAGCTGAAGGAGTTGGTGGACATGACAGTTACCGATCGTTCGCTTCTCCAGCAGGTGGCGCAGCGCTTGGCAAGCTTACCTGAGCTTAACCTGGAAGCCGAGTCGAGAGTGATTCACGTGAGTCGATGCTGGCAGAAAATGACGACCGAAGATGACGTCGAGGCATACCTGACCACGTTTGAACGGACGGCGGTGCGAGAAAAATGGCCGAAGGCACGATGGGCCGGCCTGATTGCCCCGTTTCTTTCCGGTGAGGCCCAAAAGGCTTATTATGACTTAGAGCCTGAAGCAGCGCAGGACTTTGACAAATTGAAAGCCGAGATCTTGGCCCGGCTGGGAGTGACGACCGCTGTCCGTGCACAGAGAGTGCATCAATGGACTTATCAGCCGGATAAACCGCCGCGGTCCCAGATGTTCGACCTGATCCACGTGACGAAGAAGTGGCTACAACCCGAGGTGTTGACAGCGCCAGAGATAATCCAGAGAGTCGTCATGGACAAGTACCTGAGAGCTCTACCGCCAGCCCTGAGGAAGTGGGTAAGCCATGGAAATCCTACGACGGCAGATCAACTGGTGGATCTGGTTGAACGTTACTCCGTGGCGGAAGGACTCCGAGACGACGCTACCCCACCTCGTTCTTCATCATCTCCACGTGGAACCGGTAAGACTGTTCCAGGGAGTAGGGGAGATGGAAAAATCCCTAAGACAGTGGGGGAGGAAAACGGGACTGCCCGCACTGCGAGGCCGAGAGTAACGAACTATGGTCTAAGCAAGGGGCCGTTAGGTGTTTCCGCTGCCAAGAGATGGGACATATTGCTGCGAACTGTCCGGTCACTACTGAACCCATGCAGTGCGACGTCACAGACTCTAGAAACCGCATGTCTATGGTTGCATGGGTAGTGAGTGTGAATGCCGGTCAAAAGGATGTGGAAAAACACTTGTGTGATTTAACTGTTGATGGCAAAAATGTGGTGGCATTGTTAGACTCGGGAAGTGTGGTGACTCTGGTGAAGGCCAGTCTGGTGTCAGCCCCGACTGGACCATCAGACAAATTTTCTGTAACATGTGTGCATGGAGACACCTGTTCGTACCTCACCATGGTCATATGCATTACTACTTCCTATGGGTCTGTGCAACATAAAGTGGGACTCGTCCCGGCGTTATTGCATGATGTTATCCTGGGCCGGGATTTTCCCCACTTCTGGCAATTGTGGGAGAATCAGTTGATACCCCAGGGTAATAGTGTACATGATTCTTCTCCCAGGGCGCGTGTGGGTCCCGAACCCCTGGAAGAGGTCTCCCCGGAAGACTCTGGGGAAGAGTCTGCGGGAAATGACCTGCAGTTCCCGTTTTCAGTCATGGCGGGTGATACGGAGGAGACCGGGGAAGAGGAGGAGGCCGACAGCCGTCCACCTCCCCGTTTGCCGGATTTAGAAGTTCAGAAAGATGACTTCCAAAGCGAGCAAATAAAGGATCCTACCCTTTCTCAGGCTAGGACAAATGTAAAAGTGATAAATGGGGTACCCGTAGAACCTGGCTCTAGGCTGGCATATCCTTACATGGTTCTGGAGAATGATTTACTCTATCAGATAGAGAAAAAGGGGGAGGATACGGTGCAACTATTAGTCGTGCCAAAACCCTACCGGCGGCAGGTGCTGGACCTGGCCCACGGACATGTGATGGGAGGTCACCTGGGAGTCCAGAAAACCACCGAAAGGATATTACACTGTTTTGTTTGGCCAGGCATGCATCACGATATTCGTGTATATTGTGAGTCTTGTCCTGACTGCCAAGCCTCTGCACCTAAGCCCTGGTTCTGTAGCCCTTTGGTACCCCTACCTATTATTGAAGTCCCGTTTGAGAGGATTGGGATGGATTTAGTTGGGCCCCTTCCACGGTCTGCACGTGGACACCAACATATCCTGGTCATCTTGGATTATGCCACTCGTTACCCGGAGGCCATCCCTTTGCGTAACACGGCCACCAAGACGATTGCCAAGGAACTGGTGCATGTGTTTAGTCGGGTCGGTATACCAAAACAGATACTCACCGACCAGGGGACCCCCTTTATGTCCAGGGTAATGAAGGAGCTCTGCCGATTGTTACAAATCGAACTGTTACGCACATCCGTGTATCACCCTCAAACAGACGGGTTGGTCGAACGGTTCAATAAAACTCTGAAGCAGATGCTGAGAAAGGTGATAGACAAGGATGGGAAGAACTGGGACTATTTACTTCCGTATTTGCTTTTTGCCATCAGGGAAGTACCCCAGTCTTCCACAGGATTCTCGCCTTTCGAGTTATTGTACGCCCGACGTCCTCGCGGACTGTTAGACGTTGCAAAAGAAACCTGGGAGGGTCAGGTCACTCCATTTAAAACAGTGATAGATCACGTCACACAAATGCAGGACCGTATTGCGGCTGTTATGCCTATCGTCAAAGAACACATGATACAGGCTCAAGGAGCCCAAAAAAGAATCTATGATAGGGGCGCCAAGATCCGTACGTTTACAAAGTATACCAGGCAGGTAAACGGAAACCTGAACAGATTTATCATGTAAATCTGATAAAGCCCTGGAAGGATCGGTCTGCCTTGTCAGCGGAGCTGGCCCGTCCTGTCTGCTCGCATACCGTACCGGAGGTACGGGTTGCAGAGACTCCCTCGGAGCGGCAAAAGACTGAGGTCAGGCAGTTTCTACTTCACAACCAAAAGTTTTTCTCAGAAAAACCCGGGCAGACTATGCTAATGAAACATGACATCGTAACGGAACCTGGTGTCACAGTTCACGTAAAGCCCTACCGAATCCCGGAAGCGCGCCGTGAAGCCTTTTCCCGAGAAGTGAAGGCAATGTTAGAGTTAGGAGTCATTGAGGAATCGCACAGTGCGTGGTCCAGCCCGATTGTGCTAATTCCTAAACCGGACGGCACCATCCGGTTCTGCAATGACTTCAGGAAACTGAATGCGGTCTCAAAATTTGATGCCTATCCTATGCCCCGGGTCGACGAGTTAATAGATCGGTTAGGAAAAGCCTGATATATTACGACCCTAGATCTAACAAAGGGGTATTGGCAGATCCCTCTGGCTGAGGCTGCCAGAGAAAAGACGGCATTTGCTACGCCGGAAGGTTTATTTCAGTATGTGTATATGCCGTTTGGACTGCACGGGGCACCGGCGACCTTCCAGAGACTGATGGATCGAGTCTTGAGGCCACATAGGCGGTACGCTTCGGCCTATTTGGATGACATTGTCATTTACAGCTCGGACTGGGAGACTCATCTCCAGAAAGTACAAGCTGTGATTGACGACCTGTGGGAGGCAGGTCTAACCGCAAACCCCAAGAAATGTCACATCGGGCTAGAAGAAGCCCGGTATTTGGGGTATGTAATTGGGAGGGGTGTTGTTAAACCCCAGGTTGATAAGATTCAGGCGGTTCAGGACTGGCCACAACCTGTCAACAAGAAGCAGGTGCAAGCCTTCCTGGGGATCGCTGGCTATTATCGCCGGTTCATACCCAATTTTGCAGCCATCGCTACCCCCCTGACGGATCTTACAAAAGGGAAAGACTCTGTCATGATTAAATGGAGTTTAGCGGCTGAAGAAGCCTTCCATAGCCTAAAACGGGCACTTTGCTCTCAGCCCGTACTGGTGACTCCGGACTTCCGCAGCGAGTTTGTGGTACAAACGGATGCCTCTGATACCGGTATCGGGGCCGTACTCTCACAAGTGAGGGACGGAGTGGAACACCCAGTCCTCTATCTCAGCAGGAAGCTGAATAAACACGAGCAAAGGTATGCAGTCGTAGAAAAAGAGTGCTTCGCCATTAAGTGGGCTCTAGAGGCCCTCAAATATTACCTGGTGGGCCGAAAGTTCAGGCTGATCACTGACCATGCCCCTCTCAAGTGGATGCACTTGAACAAGGAACGGAATAGCCGGGTGACCCGGTGGTTCCTTGCCCTGTAGGCCTACACTTTTACGGTGGAGCACCGCCCAGGGGTACAGATGGGGAATGCAGATGCCCTGTCCCGAGTGCACTGTTTGGCGGGTGTCATTGCTCGACCAGAGAGGTCTGAGCAGAGGGGGGGGATATGTGAGAATCAGGTGGGAATAGTGGATGAGGGCAGGTATATCTCGCCCAGATTCCTTTCCTATGTGGCCTAGTCTGGTCAGTATCGCACCTGCTTGCTAATGAATAATGGGAGGCGGATATAAGAGGATGCCAGGTGGTTGTGTGAGTGTCTCAGCCTGGGAACACAGAGAGCCTGTCTGTGTGAGAGACACACGTGAGTGGAAGCAGTGCCCACTGCAACTGTGGTTTGGCTGGACGGGAGAAGCCCGCCAGTTGGTAGTTAGGTTGTCCATTGTTTAGTTAGTGCCGGACAGGCAAGGATTTGTTTTATGTTTTATTTCCTTTTGCATTGCTTTCACCATTAATAAACCTGACCCAGGGTCAGTTACACCTGAATCCCAGCTCTGCGCCTGAGTTTCATGCTGAACGCACGTGACCTTTGACCCCAGCAAAGGCAATCCCGGAGTGTTTTATCACAATATATATATATATATATATATATATATATATATATAATATATACACTGTATATATCTTTGTATCATGTTAGCCAGTAGATAGAAGAATATTTAGAATTGAGAGTCCTCAGTGGTTGATACCTTTTAATGGCTAACTGAAAAGATGGTAATGTGGTGCCCCCAGGAGTATGGCCGCCACAGTGACTTTGCCTTCCTCCAGGGAGGGTGATGTCATGCTTGGAAGCAGTGAAGGGTCTCTCTCGCAGTTAACCTATACTTGCAACACAGTTCCACTCCAGGCCAGCAGGGGGAGCTCTCAACCAGAATTGAGGGGAGGAGTGCTCTCTGAGGGCCAAGAGGAAGGAGTGGTCAGTGAGTGTGAGGAGGTCCACTTGTGCAGACGTGTAGAGAGAGACTGGAGGTTGAGCTGAGGAAAGAGAGCTCCCTCCCAATAAGAGCGCATGAACTGGAGCCTGGTCTCCATGGGTGTATGGATACTGACGGTCCTGCACCAGAAACCAGAGGTGTAGGAGGCTGTAAATGCCCTACTCTCATCTAAGACTCGGAGGCACAACAGCACGGAGTGAGCCAAGAGAGGAATACGGCTACAGCTGTCTGCCATACGAGGAGTGCCAGTAGAAGAGAATTAGGAGGAACTTCAGTGTAACTGAGTACTAGGAGTACTTCATTCAAATAAGCGCTAGGAAGGAGACTGCACAGCCCTTCTGCTGAGAGAGAATCCTGAGCTGCTTACAGGCTAGCCTGCTCCGTACCATCTGTAATCAGGACCCTGGACTGCTTTTATCAAGTAAAGGTACAGAAACTGCACCCCGCTGTGTCTTTGTCTGCTTCCTACCCTTCCGGCACTGCTACATCCCCGTGCCAACCACATCTGCACTGCCCTGGGATTACAGCTTCACCTGTGGGGAGCTTTTACATCTTTGCTGCACCATACCATCAATCCCAGTGGATCTGCATGCAGCGTTGGCTTAACATGTCACTTGCCGAACACCACAGGTGGCATCATGAACTATTCCATTCACTACATTCTACCATTCAATTTCCCCCATTAATTGGGCGCCCAGGGCCACGGACCGGGTCACCGCTGCTGTGACACATCCCCCCGACACCGGCCCGGTACAGAGTGCCCCACAGCCCTGGGAGGGCGACCCAGTAACACATTGCATGCTTTCGAGACTACTCAGGTCTCTCTTCATTAGGCTAGACTAATACAAAATCTGAAGAATCACATATTTATTTAATATATTTCTGGTTATTTATAGGCACCCAAAAATATGTGGGTTAAGCACAGTTGCAATCCTGCAGTAGTTCAATCTACTGTAACTGGCCACGTAATTAGAGACACCCATCTATAAGGGCAAAGACCTTCAGAACCGCAGTGATTCATTATAATATCAAAAGTAAGTGTTGAAATCGTTCTACAGAAGTATTAGCCCATGCAGATCGGAGAGCTTCTCTCATTTGTTGCAAATTACAAAAAGGCACTGACATGCTCTGAACAGCTTGTTCTACATCATTCAAGGGATGCTCTTTAGGATTGAGATCTGATGATCATGGGATCCAACGGCCAGATTGCCCTCACTAGATTGTATAGTGCGCTGCCATCGGTGGCACTAATCACCAAGCAGGGAGCCTTACTCAAGCTCCACTTCTGGTAATACAGAATGGAAGAGAGGCTCCAAGGGAGCTCCAGTCTCCTTTTCTGTGACTTGCCATTATAACTACATAATCATGCTGGTGCCAGAATGTATGCACCAGCCACAAGAAAAAAAATAGATCCCCTGAGACCGCAGCAGAGCGCCATGGAATTGGTAGCGAGGTTAGTATTTCTTATTGTTGCCTTTTATACATAGTACCTTCTATGTGATGGCTCATACTGTATATAGAGAAGCTATGTGGGGCTCATACTGTATATAGAGGTGCTATGTGAGGACTCATACTATATATTGGAGGCTATGAGTGGGCTCATACTGTAAATAGCAGGCCATGTTTGGGCTCATACTATACATTGGAGGCTATGTGTGGGTTCATATTGTATAAAGGAGTCTATGTGGGGGCTCAAACTGTATTTAGGAGTCTGTGTGTGGGTTCATACTGTGTTTAGGAGGCTATTTGGGTGCTCATACTGTATGCAGGAGGCTATGTGGGAGCTTACACTGTATATAGGAGTCTATTTGGAGGTTCATACTGTATATAGATGTGGGGCTCATAATGTATATAGGGACCATGTGGGGCTCATACTGTGTATAGGAGGCTATGTAGGGGCTCACTCTATGTAGGAGGCTATAAGGGGCTATGTGGGGCTCATACTGTATGTACGAGGCTATCTGGGGGCTAATTCTGTATATAGGAGGCTATGTTGAGGCTCATACTGTCTAAAGTTTGCTTCGGTATATACGGGGCTAGAGGTATGTTAGCAAACTTAATTCTGTTCAATATTAAGTGACATAATTAATCTAATATAAAACAATTATAGTTAATATGTTAACATTATGTTAGGGACGGCGTAACGCACTAAATATAAATAATAGGAAGTGCGTTCGCCGCCCGGGGTCCACCATGCAATAAGTGTAACAACTGCTGCTGAGTAATGGCAGACTCGCTATATGGCGGTATACTGCACTCGGGTTAAACGTCACCCGAGGTGGTCAGAGCGGACTCTGTTAAACTCACAGAGGCGCTTTAGTATAAGTAAAGCATGTTAGCTTCACAGGTCTCAGCTGGCTTGCACACACGGTATACGGTCACATAACACGGCCCAAGGCAGAGGTCGGTGTCCGTCTTGACCTACCGTGCGTGCAGCGTCGCTACCGCGGACGCTGGTAAGTGCTGCTAACTGCAGCGCGGCGGTAACTGCTGCCGCTGTATGACAGTGCCGTGAGGCATAACACTATCGGATGCTAGTGTAGCGGTGCGGCATGCACTGTGGCATATGGCTTGCCACTGACTGGCGCTCACTATAACTCTAATTCCCTAACCACATACGTAATATCAGAGGGAAGGGGTTTCAAATGAGTCAGTCACCAGAATCATACATCCGTCACCATTAGCAACATAGCAAGTATAGTCTATACTAGTGCATGGCCGAGCGGCCATGCGGGCCTTTTATAGCCAAGTGCTTCCAGGACCTTCCAGACCTCTGAGATGGGCCAATCAGATCAGGAGAAGGACCTGAGCATGTGACCCCCGATCACCACTGGGAGATCGTCTCGTGGGCATGCCCAGTAGCGCGGCGAGAGGACTTAGCCTCTGGAGTGGTTTCCTGCAAAGCCGGTTGCGCTACTATTGCTGGTCCAGAGGTGGCAGCAACATCCAGACCCAGAGAGCTGGTCTGAGCAGGGTGCATGGATTGCCGAGATTGCAGTGCAGGTCCCTGAGCGGTCGGAAAGGAATGGGAGACCGCTGGATGTATGGCTCCAAAATCCTGCTGTGCATCTGCAGGAACCTGACGCCTAACACATTATTATAGAAAATAATTAATTTCAGCCTATTAGCTCGGCCCTCTACAACAGTCATGAACTCTCATATGGCCCCTCAGCAAAATTAATTTCCCACACCTGCTCCATTATGTCTAGTGCTATGTTATGTATAATGCTGTACACAAAGGAAAAAAATGTGCCCACCACTGTCTGTTGTTCTCCTTCTGCAGATGAGCACCAGAGCACTTGTGAGTTAATCACATGATCTATCAATGGGGTCATTTGATACATCAGATGCTGGGGGCCCCATATTCTATGAACGTCCCGGGGTCTTGGCTACTCTTAATCTGACCCTGTTCATAACTATACAACTCCCATGGCTTGATGCCTTGTCCTGCTGAAAGTTTCCTTCTGCCGTACAGTAAACAGCTGCCATGAAAGGATAAACATAGTTGGTCACAATACTTAACTAAAAAGCCAATTACACTGCAAGATTATCGGGAATGAGCATTACTAGGAGAGCTTGTTTCCTGATAATCTTGCAGTCTAAATAGGCTGTGGATCACTGACCGAAATAGAAAAATGCTCGTTACTTGGGCGAAATGCTGCTATGCAGAGGCGACTGTGTCACGCTTGAACACAGGTAAGTAAGGCGAACAGCACACCATACAAATATGCTGAGATGGGAGAGGAAGGCCCTAATGGTAGAGAGCAAGGGATGGGACACCTTCTGACACCAACCTGTGCCTGTCCCTAAGCTCCCCTTAACCCAAGGCGGGTTCTTCCCCCCGCCGCCTTCACATGCCTAGTCCCTGATTGCCACTTGAATGTATGCTGGCTAGTCCACTGGGTGGCAAGAATGCTAGCTTCACCACTGCAGATGGTAGCGCAAAGGGGGAGAGACTAACACGGGACAGACAAAAGAAAAAGGGAAAAAATACTCAGCTTCAGGCTCTGCTGCTAAGCTCCACAGCAGCATAGAAAACGGCACCAGAAATCTGAACTCACACAGCAACAACGCTACAGACACAGGAGAGCTCCGCTCCCCTAGCTGGTCTGCATAGAATAACTCTATAACCGAAGAGCAGCTGATGGGTCATATGACTATTTAAAGGAAGGTGGCGTTGGATACCAAACATCATCAGCTGACCAACCTAAAAGAACAGCCAGCAAGAGACAGACATTAACCTTTGCTGGACCAAAGGGGAAAAAGCAACATTTATATTTCAGTAGAACCAGAGCTGCCACAAATCCCTTATTGAATCGTGACAGACTGTCAATCAAAGTGCTAGCGTGTGTTTACATCGCCAACTCCCAATATAGTGTGTGTTGCTGTGTCTGTGTTCACTCCCCTATGAATGAAGGCTAGTGACTCTCGGGAGGAAATAAATTCATTTTCTCCTGTTAAGTGCACTTTCAGTAAGGCAGCCAGGCAGTGTCGTAATCTATTTACCCTATATCTGCTAGAAAATAGAATTTTCTGTGTTCCTTTGAGAGAAGAAAAGAGCTGACATTTTGACATTATTTTTACCGAACAAATGTATGACAAATACTGTACAACAATCTAAATGTGGATGTAAAAATAGAGTTCTTTTTTTCAACTGAACTTGTGAGAATGATATCATACAAGTTCAAACAGCAAAATTAAACATTTGTTTGCTTAGTATTCCTATAGTTACAACCAGTTCCGTGGAATTTAGTAAGAATGGAAATTTTCACTATTGATATTTAAGAGAACGACAAGTGACAAGACTTTTCAAGCACCAATTAAAGGGGGTTTACAGCTCCGGATTATAAGACGCACCCCAAATTTTGAGGAGAAAATAGGAAAAAACTTTTTTTTTTTAATAAAATGATGGTGCTTCTTATAATCCAGGCGTCTTATTGCTTACTGGGGGTGGTGGGAAGTGGGGTCCCAGGGTTGCTGCTGGAAGAGGCAGGAGTGGAACGTTGCTGCTAGGATGAGGGGGTGTTTTGATGTGCGAGTGTCCAATGCTGTCGCTGTGCTATGTCCCCAGTGTTGCCGGGTGTTGTTGTCACAGCGCTCTGTACCTGGTGCTGCCACCGCGCTCTGTACCTGGTGCTGCCTCCCGCTCTGTCCCCTGGTGCTGCCGCCGCGCTCTATACCTGGTGCTGCCTCCCGCTCTGTACTTGGTGCTGCCGCCCGCTCTGTCTCCTGGTGCTGCCGAGTGTTGCTGCCGCGCTCTGTCCCCTGGTGCTGCCACTGCCACCACACTCTGTACCCTGGTGCTTGCCGCCACCACGCTCTGTCCCGTCTGCATGGGGGGCTCTGCCGCTTCATCCATGCTTGCTTGCCCTGTGCGGTGAATTACTTCCGGGAAAATGGCCACCGCGCAAGCGCAGATGAAGATCTTGGCACTGAAATCTCGGGAGATGAAATATCTAAAAAAAACAAGCAAAGTTCAAATCACCCCCATTTTACCCTATTAAAAATAAAACAATTAAAAAAGAATACAAAATACACATATATGCTGGGTTCTTAAATTTCCAATCTATCAAAATATTAAATAAATAAATCTGATCAGTAAATGGCATAATGAGAATAAAATCGAAATGCCAGAATTCCTTTTTTTTGTCGTGGGACCATTACAATAAAATGCAATAAGAGGCAATCAAAACATCACATCTACCCCAAAATGGTATCAGTAAAACCATCAGTTCAGGATACAAAAAATAAGCCCCCACACAGGTCTAAATCCAGAAAACTTAAAGCGTGAGGGTATGTGCATACGTTGCGGATACTGCTGCGGATCTGCAGTGGATTTGGCCCTGCGGAGCCGCAGCAGATCCGCAGGCATTGTACAGTACAATGCAAATCAATGGGATTTCAAAACCGCAGTGTACATGCTGCGGATTTGGTGCGGTTTTAAATCCACAGCATGTCAATTCTTTCTGCGGATTCCGCAGCGGTTTAACACCTGTTCCATTGTCCAGGTGTCAAACCGCAGGGGAAAACCACAGTCAAATCTGCAGGTAAAACCGCAGGTCACTTTACCTGTGGTTTTACCTGCAAATCCGGTTGGAAAAATCCGCAGATGATTCCGCACTGTGTGCACTCACCCTTACGAGTCTCAGAAAAAGTCAACACAAGCAAAACTTTTTTTTTTTTTTACACGTTTTCGAATGTTTTTTCAGGAATTAAAAAAAATCTGCATAATCGTACTGACCTGGATAATGGAATTGTCAGGTCTTTTTACAATATAGTGAACATGGTAAGTAAAAAACCCATGAAACAATTGTAAAATTGTCCTTTTTTCAATTTCAACACACTGGGAATTTGTTTCCTGATTTACAGTGCATCACTTGATAAAATGAATGGTGTCAGTCAAAAGTACAACTTGTCCCACAAAAAAAACCTTATATGGCTGTGTGGACGGAAAAACAAAAAAAGTTATGGCTCTTGGAAGTAGAAGAGTAAGGGTGTATGCACACATTGCGGATTGTGCTGCGGATTTTTCCGCACGGATTTGGCTTAATCTGCTGGTCAAATGACCTGCGATTTACCTGCAGATTTAGTGCAGATTAGCCTGCGTATTACCCCTGCATTTTGACACCTGCGGATTTTTATAATGGAGCAGGTGTCAAACTGCTGCAGATTCCGCACAAAGAATTGACATGCTGCAGATTTCAATCCGTGCGGAAAAATCTGTAGCATGTGTGCTGCGTTTTTCATTTTCCATTGACTTTAAAGGTACTGTACAATGCAGCAGAATCCGCAACGTGTGCACACACCCTTAGAAACGAAAATGAAAAAATGGAAAATGGCTCGTGGGTGACAGGGTTAATATATAAGAATTATATAATCATTTTTTATTTTTAAATAAAAATAAAATGTACCATTTTAACATTTATTTTTTACTTATTTTTTTTCTTCAAACACTAAGAGCTCCCATTTTTATTTGCTGGAGTGTAAAAGTGTCTGAGCATAACACTTATACAACACAAATACCGCAGCCCCTGGCCATAGGAGACTGTAGTTGGTGATTGACTACAACTCCTGTACTGTGGCTGCTTGAGCTCTGAACTGGGTATGGCTCTTGAGAAGCCCAAGTCACAGTCGTGGGGGAAGCCAGGAGTCATATTTATATAGTGTTCTCCGTGCTGCAATTTTCCTCTGTCACCACTCATGCCAAGGTTTGAGCAGTGACAGAAGCACTAGGGTAGCGGTAGTATGCACAGGTTGGCAGCCTGGTATGTTCTATTTATGCCATACTACCGATCTGTTTGCTCCACCGGAAGAATTCGCCTCTACAATCCTGCTCTGAGCAGCGAGAGCATGGCGGTGGCAGTGACGTCCTGGTGTTCAGTGCACGGTAGTAAAATCATCATGCTGCTGTGCTCTGAACACTGACTCAGCTCTGACCAGTTAATATGAAGCCTTATTCAGTTACTCATGGACAACTACGAGTACAAAGCCACCCCAGATCCTGGCACTACGCTGCAGTGGTGACTTCAGCCATCATTAAGTACATGTCAGTGGATGAAATCACCATTGCAGATCTGGTGCTTGGTCCTGTGCTCACCACTCCGTTAATTACTGAGATCTGAGCCACAATGAAATTATGGATTCTCTCAGATCACAGTAATTGTGTACTGAGCTGTGTATCTAATCCTAACATTTGTGATACAGTCTGCTGAGCCATGTATCTAATCCTATCCTGTGTGATACAGTCTATGTATCTAATCCTATCATGTGTGATACTGACTGTTGAACTATGTAATTACTGTGATCTGGGTGCAGCCACAATGATATGACTACTCCGCTAAGATCTCTGTAAAGACCAGTGAGCAGTGCAGCGCCAAGTAACAGAATAAACGCTGTCAGCTTTCCTTGGCCACAAGGTCCACATTTCAGTATAAAATTGCAGTCACCAAAAAAATGGTGCAACACTATGATCCTAAACTTTTTTCTCCCTTATCTATCTGCAAATGCTCAGAAAGAGAGGAAGGAGTGACATCAGACAGATTTTCATGACAAATGTCAGCAGCTGCTCCCCTAGTGTTTAAAATATCAAAACTTTTTAAATTATTTTTCACATTTTATGCTATAAAAATATATATTTATTTTAAATTAAACATTACCACTTTACATTTTTTTCGATTGTTGCCATTTTTTCTACAATAAGTAAAAGTTGCAGCCCCAAGTTTCATTTTGTTTTTAAAATAAATGATATAATCGATAATTATTAATACAAAAATAAAAATCACAAAACTTTGCTTTTAAACTTAATTAGGTGACCTTTCAATTTTTTGCACCTCCAGCCATGGAATGATTTTTACATTTTAATAATGTCCTGAATAATTTATTTATGAAACTAGAAAAGTAACGAGTGAAGAGGCAAATTAGGAAAAAAGGCACAAAAGAATTATAAATCTAACTTGAAAAAAATCCTGAAAAGTTAGCCAAAATTAGCCAAAACAAAAAAAAGCTTGCATAGAGTCCACAAATTTCCTCTCTTTGATATATCATCAATAGATCATAAATCAAGCACCTTATCAGGGCAGGGAAGGAAACCAGCAACTGGGAGTCTTACAGTATATTAACAGGAATGTTAAAGACCTTGTTTTATAGCATTTTTACCTTGAAGTGGCACCAGAAACACAGCTTTACTCCTTCTGGAGAAGAGCTAGTTTGCATACAATTTTCCCTAAAAAGCATTACATGGTGTTATGCACGTGGTTGTGGAACCACTGTGCCTCGGTCCAAGGAGAGCCTGGAGGGGCATAACTAAGCAAACACCTGGTTCTTCACTAGAACCTTTGATGGTGTGGTTAGACTTGAACCCAGGCGGACGCCAGATGCTACTCCAGGACGGACTCCGGAGCCGTGGCAGTTGACCCTCAATGGGACAGTGAAACTGGTTGGCCAGGAACTGGTTAGCAGGATGTATGCAGCTGGAAGAGGATGCGGGTTCAGGCACCAGCCAGATAGGCACAGGAATACGGGATGGTCACAGGTGCATGATCACAGGAGCAGGTTCACAGGTGCTGGTTCAGATAGGTCAGGATCAGGACTAGGCACATGTAGGGCGAGTTCTGGTATAAGTACAACAGGACAAACAGGATCAGGTACAGACTGGGTGGGCAAGATCAGCTAAACTGGACTGACAGGGTCAGAGACAGAGTACTGTTAAATGGACCTTTCAACTAGGAAGAAGGGAAACTCACTGGTACAAACGTTGCTAATGCACCTCCCCTTTGGAGAAGATGCCTTAAATACCTAATGTCACCCAGCCATTGGCTGGGGACATTTGCAGAAGCACGCGCTGGCCATTTAAGAAGCAGCGAGCATGCCCTAAGCATTCTCCCAGGAGACATGCATGCCGTGCGCAGGCCCTGGAGGACAGAGACACCGGGGAAGCATAGACGCTGTGAACACGCTGGCATCCCTGCAGGGAGAGGAAGGGGGACAAATGCAGCCGGTGTTGTTGTAACACATAATCAATAACTGATGGTGTTTATATAAAAATATAGTCTAGGAAAGTGCTTATATCACACGAAACAGCGATTCACTGTAACTTAATCATATTAAAAGTATCAACCTTTGCTTTTTTACATTTTCTGTATTATTTATAGTCATGTTTTATTTTTGAATTTTACTGAATTTATTCTAAATTATTTTAGGAAATGTATCAAACCGTCCTATATCTGTGATCTGACTGAGTCAGCAGTTGCTCTTAAGTATAAATCATGTAGTTGGCTATCACATTTTGTTTCTGACAGCCCAATAAGGCTCAAACTACAGACTGCCATTATTTGGACAGTGTCCACTATGTGCGAGGGAGGACCAGTCTGAGTTTATGTAATAAAAAATGGGCAATGACGATACCCAACAGGCTAGAACAACTACAGTATTTCCTAATATTTATTAAATAGTACAGTTCCAGAATCCCTACTTCAATTGCATCCATCACAAAATTTGTATATGGGAATTAAATAGTTAATGATATTTGTGACTATATGATCCTTTTATGGAAGGGGCATGCAGTAAGGTGATATTCTGGAACTTGCTGGAGTACTTAAGATGAAATGACAAGTTCAGGCTGCGAGATTAACACTTGTTGAAAGTAAACAGTTGAATATCTCCATGGTTGGAATTTCATTTATTTCGGGTGAAGAACCAGGTTGGCATAATAGGGGCAGTCATGTGGAAACCTGACATTATGTTCTCAGAGGTACAAACCACAAGTTTAAGATGCTGGCAAACGTCACACTTACTTTTCTGTTAACAAGTTTAAATAATATTAACTTATGTTCAGCATCTATTATATACGTCTGAGAGGTAAATTTAGGTGAAGAAATAATTATAAATCTTTCATTACATAGAGCCGACATATTCTGCAGCACTTAACCACTCAGAGAGGGTGCATAGATATAACATATAGAGTGAGGACTCAGGAGTTTACACTCTATAAGGAGGTAGGATGACACCAAAGGTAAAAGTGTTTGCATTGTATGGTCAAGGTATCATTAAAATTAAAAGAGTATTCTAGTACAGCTACATGCAGGCTCGGATTGCTCCATAGGGGAACAGGGGAATCCCCTGGCGGGCCCCTCTGCTGATCTACGCCCCCATCCCCACTGTGTGGGAAGTACTTGGCATGATTCACTCTGCACAGAAAAAGCAACATCTCATCATTCATTAATCAAACTACCCATTTTATTATTAAAAATAGAAATATAGGTAAATTTGTGAACGAGGGTAATGTAATGACCTGTTGAAGCGCAATGTAAGCGCGAAACGATCGTCATCTGTATTTGCTCCATGGTTTTATCTGCCTGCTGTTGGTAATTTGATGCCACAATAAAGGATATTCTTTGCACGGGACGGATTGTGCCTATCCACTTTCTTCTCTATGCATATACAGACTATTTTCCTTGGAAGTAGCACCCATATTCCCTGATGTGTGTGCAGCTTCATTAACCCGAGGTCACATAGCTTTGCCTTTGTCCTGCTTTTTTCCTTCTATGGTATGTGTAATGTAATATTTGCATGTAAGTAGAACGTGGGCCCCTCAAAGTCAATGTTACTGGTGGGCCCTTGGCACCCCAGTCCAACACTGGCTACATGAACTAGCCACACACCAGTATCTGTATATGTCCTGTAAAGCAGCGGTGTCCACGCTGTGCATTGATGAGGAAGTGACCCAAGCCAGTTCAACAACAAAAATGTGTTTAATGTCCAAAAAAACTCACACAGTGCACAACACGCTGTATTCTCCGGAACGCAGCCGGGAAGCAACAAACAGTCCGTGGCCATTTGCCGTGAGTGACCACGCTGCCCGGGTGTGCAAGGGGCACCAGACCTTTTGGCTCAGCTTGGCCCTGTGTAGCCTCACACAGGGAACGCTCTGCAGACTACTGCTCTGTGTCTGTGCAAGACAGAACTGACACACCCAAACTCTTTCTGCAGGTTTTCTTTTCCTTCCTCCAGTCACTGGCCATAAGCTACTTATAAGACCTGGGCTGGAGGAAACGGACCGAACCCCACTACCTTCCTGCAGTCCGTTTAAAAAATAAAAGCCCATACCGGATTTTCCTGAACAAAATCCTTGGTCCAAATAACTTGACCAGACTCAAACTTACTTTTATTCTGCCCTATGAGTCGAAGGCACACTGCTGTGACCACAAGGCACTCCAGCGGATCTAATACGCTTCTGAGCGCATCGTGGGGGACACATAGCGACCCTCACATATGACTCCGGTCGCTGCCTCACAGTCCACATACAAAATGCTACCGAGTGCATGAAGGGCGTGGAACAGATGAATGAAGAGACCAGTTTCTGAAGAAAGTGCAAGAAAGGAGAAGTGAGAACAGATAAATTTGTGAGATGATGAGATAGTCCAGCCTAAAGAAATGAGTTTTAAGGGCACTCTTAAAATTGTGGACATTACGAATTAACCAGATTGTCTAGGGTAGTGCATTCCAGAAAACTGGAGCAGCACAAGAAAAGTCTTGGAGATAGGATTGTGGAAGATATTTGTCTTAGACAATTAGCAGAACGGAGAGCACAGGGTGTGTAATAGACAGAGATGAAAAAGAACAAGTATGGCTGATGTAAGCTTGATTTACAGAAGTCTGTTTTCTCCGAGGTAGAAATACATCTCAGAATACAGACTATTGTAAATACGTCTGAGGGAAATGAACTTGAACATGTTGGTATACATGCAATACGTAGGCACATGTTTACATTGGCCTCTAAACAGACAAATCATAAGATAAAAGCAAAATGAGTAAATACCCCGCAGTAAGTAAGTAAATAGCAATGGTGCATGAAAATAACATAGGGTACCTAGTTGACATTGTTTTGATCAAAAAACGTAAAAGCCACCCCACCGCGTCAAGATGACCCTACTCTACCCTAAACTCTAGCATTAAAAACGTACCCTATTTCAAATTATGTAAATGTGAATAACAGTCGAGTAGGAACAGGTCCCCAACCATTGGACACAAAGCACGGCCTCCGATCAGCGGTTATTAGCTGTGGCTGAATGTAAACAGTGTATGGAGGAAAACATCATAGCTACATATGCAGTATTGTGGCAAAATACAGCAGAACAGATCTTGTACTTTTCAATAGGAGATGTTCTGAAGCATCCAGCAGAAATCACTAAACAGTGATAACCGATAGGCCAGTGTCTCTCTCTGTTATACTTAGGAACCAAATTGATTGCTAGAATGCTTTCCAATGTGGCCAAGAGTTGCTGAACGAAATGTGCTCTGCTGCTCCATTCAAGTCTATGACACAAGATAGTCCAGCCAGCAATCTTCATATCTTTAGTGTCATGGATTTGTGCCAGCATCCAGCCATTAAAATTCAACTTCTCCTAAATCTTGAGTTATAAGGGGAACCAGAGGAGAATGGGTAATACAGGTCTTCTGTTCTCATGCCTGGTTGGGGTCCAACAAGGGATACTCACCCTGATCTAATACTGTAGTTATCACCTATCCAAAAATAGCAACTTGCATAGATCAGATATCAGTTTAAAGTGAATTCTCAGCAGGTTTTTGTTATGTAAGTTGAGAGCACCATGACATAGAGGCATAGATACTGATTCCACTGATGTCACTTACTAATCTGTGTGTTGCTTTTTCAATAAACTCAATGTTTTATCAGCAGGAGATTATCAATAGAGGACTAGGTGTCTTGTGCCTCTTAGTCTACTGCCCTGTGTAACCCCGCCTCCACTACTAATTAGCAGCTTTCTGTTAATATACATTGTACACAGAAAGCTGTCAATCAGTGGTGTGGGCGGGGTTATACAGGGCTCAGCATTCTGAGCTCTGTTAGATCTGCAGCAGAGAAAAGTGTGATTGCATCAAAATGACAGCATGCACACTAGCAAATAACACATCGCTGGAATCATGATCTCAGCCCTTACATCATACTGCTCTGAGATTACATAGCAAAAATCTGGTGACAGATTCCCTTTAATCCCTTTAGGCTACTTTCACACATCAGGTTTTCGGCGTCAGGCGCGTTCCGGCGTCGTGCCGGAGCGCCGGATCCGGCAAATGTTTTGTAAAACCGGATGTGACGGATCCGGTTTTCTGCCGGATCCGTCTTGCGCTTGACAGACAAAACCGGATCCGTCTCATCCGGTTCATCTGGTTTTCGATCCGTTTTTCGACGGATTACGCCGGATCCGGTTTTTAAAATCGCCCCTTGTGGCCTTCCGAACGGGATTGGCTACTGAAAAACTATATATAGCGTGTTCCTACAGCCCTTCTTTGACAGGTTGTAGAGGAGAAAGTGCAGGTTGGAGAGAAGAGCAAGTTACTGGCGAAGATGGATGTTGTGATTGGAAATATTTTGAAGAATTTGGCGGATTTTACAGCGGAGGCGAATCGTTTGAGGGTGATTGTTCTGGAGAAGGAGAGAGCGAGACAGCAGCGCATCAGGCATCGTAGACGACGTTTGTGGATCCACCCCATCACAGCCAAGAGAATGACGCGTGGGGTCTATTCTACACTCTGCATGGACCTTCGACGAAACCCGGATAAATTTTTTGGATATGTTAGGATGAAAATGGAGAATTTTGATTACTTGGTGGAGCGCATTGCACACCTCATAAGAAAAGCGGACACCTATTGCCGCTTCTCTGTTTCACCCGCAGAGCGTCTGATGGTGACTTTAAGGGTAAGCCACATTTATTGGATATGCTCGCATCAGAGCACACTTTCACTGCAATCTTGTTGGTGGTAGTTTGCATCTCCAAGTGTTATAGCTGAGTTTTGGTATGTAATGCTGTGATTTTAAACTAATTGATTGTTTTTTAATTCCCCACAGATTTCTTGCAACTGGAGAATCCCTTTCGTCACTGCATTTCCAGTACAGACTCGGGTTTTTCACCATATCTGGAATAGTGAAGTACACATGCCGTGCACTGTGGGACTCCTTAGCTGAAGAGTTTTTACCAGAGCCCACAACAGAGAGGTGGATTGAAATTTCAGAAAAGTTTCAACAGATATGTCAGTTTCCGAACTGCTTGGGCGCTGTGGACGGGAAACATATCCTCACTGTAAAGCCAGCCGGATCGGGTTCGGAATATTTCAATTACAAGAAATATTTTTCAATTGTCCTCATGGCCATCGCTGACGCGGAATACAAATTTATTGCTGTTGATATTGGGGCCTATGGCCGCTCCAATGACTCTCAAGTTTTCAAACTGTCTGCCATGGGGCGTAAACTGTATGGAAACACCTTCCAGTTCCCATCCCCTAGACCGCTGCCGCAAACATCTGGTCTACCTATGCCATTTGTCTGTGTAGGGGATGAAGCCTTCCAGCTGTCAGAACACCTTTTGAAACCGTACGGTAGCAGAGGATTGTCAAGAACAAAACGCATTTTTAATTACCTCACAAGAGCAAGAAGAATGGTTGAATGTACCTTTGGTATTCTGACAGCCAAATGGCGGGTCCTATTGACTGCGATCAACCTCAAGACAGAAACTGTGGACGAGGTGATCAAAGCTTGCGTGGTACTCCACAATTTTGTTATCTGCAAGGAACCCATTTCCATTGAGGACACCTCTGAAGAAACCACCTTGCAAGATTACCAGGACATTACCACTAGAAGTTCTGTGACGGTTTCAGTAATGAGGGACAATTTTGCACTATACTTTATGTCACCTCAAGGCAGAGTACACTGGCAGGATGACAGAGTGTGAAAGATTTGTGCCCTTAACCAAACTTGTGTACCTTCTGTACCAACAGTATATACCTTTGCAAACCAAAGTTGGCTATCTTGTCATGGTCTTAATATTTTTACCTTTCTTCCACAGGTGTGTACCTGGTTGTGTTTTATGCAAAGTATTTCACCTTTTAACAAAAGTTGTGTACATTGTTAGGAAATCACCAACAATAAACACAACTTTTTAGGTGAAATACTTTGCTTCAAACACAACCAGGAACACAACTGTGGAAAAAAGCTAAAATTTACCCACAGTTATATACCTGGTTTTGAATACCTTTTGGCCTTTGAAATACCCTGTATTTAACCTTTTTTTTAAAACATATTTCGCCGCAGAAAGAAATGACAGACAACCATTGTAAAACGATAATTTAACTTTTATTTCAAATATTTTTTTTTTGTAAAATGTTTTTAAAGTTAAAAAAACTTTTTTAATAAATGTTTGAAACCAAATGGGCATTTTTATTACAAAACACACATTATAAATCGGTGTAGTGTGGGGTGGAAATACTGCTGGAGGGGCTGCGGGACACTTCGACACTGGGAGTGTGGAGAGAGGACTGGGATCGTGGTGGGGAAAGGAACAGTTAGAGGTGAAGGTGTGGAAAAAGCTACAGAATGGATGGACATGTGGGAGGCAGAAGAGGTGGTGGGCGGTGGAGTGGAGGGTTGGGCAGGGACTGTAGGAGCAGATGATGTTGATGGAAAGTTGTATGGGGAAGGAGTTTGGTACGGGGAAGGAGTTTGGTACAGGGCAGGTTGCTGGAAGTGGGGAGATATCTGGTACTGGGGAGGTTGCTGGTACTGGGGAGGTTGCTGGTACTGAGGAGGTTGCTGGTACTGGGGAGGTGGCTGGTATGTAATAGGAGGGGGAGGATGGAAAGTGGCTGGAGGGGGTGCAGGTGGAGGAACTACTGGGGTGGGAGGAGGAGGTTGGGAGGTAACGTGCTGGAGAGCACCGTGGCATGAATGCATTACATGCATCTGCTGGGTAGGAGAGAGCGTTTCCATGCGCTCCATAACAGACCTGAAAAAGGTGTGGTTTGGCGAAGATCTTGCTTCTGAATGCATGGTTTGCAGAAGTGTCTTCACCTCCAGAATGCTGGAGTTGATCTGCTGAAAGCCTGCGGAGATTTGCTCTGACAATACTTTTAGACAGTTCTGGAAAGATGCATTCAGATGCAAGAACTCTTGGCGCATAAGTCTTTTCCTGACCCCTCTGCCGCTGCCGCCCAGTACCCGCAGGTGTACTAGAGGTGGCAGGGGCAGAAAGGTGGGGTAAAGGGAAAGCGATCTCCTGTGCTGGTGGATGGGACAGATGGGTCGAATGTGTGGGAAGGCTGGGAAGGTGCAGATGTACCGGGGCGGTCGAAGTGTCCCTCGGTGCCGGTCTCCTCAGGGATCGCCTCAGAAGGGTCCAATCGTGCAGGCTCCCGAGTGCTGCTCACCGTGCTGTGAAAAGAAAAAGAAAAGAGAAAAGAGAAAGAGAAAAAAAAAACAATTAAAATAGTGACATGGCATGGCCCTGGCTGGAAAAAAATTGTTACATCTAAACATTTTTTTTTCACATGTGGTGTGTAATATTTACCTTCTGGTGACCATTGTATCCCAGAGGAACGACAGGGCTCGTGCGTACTTGCTCCTGCGTCCTCCAGATTCACTCGGGGCCCGCATCTCTTTATTGAACTCCTTCTTGAAACGATCCCTCACAGACCGTCACCGCTTCACAATTCTGTCCCATGAAATGAGAAAGGACAAAGTGGTTAGTATACAACATCAGTGTTTCCCAAACTCCAGTCCTCAGGGGTCATGTTTTCAGGATTTCCATAGTAAATAGAAATCCTGAACACATGATCCGTGGGCACCACGAGGACTGGAGTTCGGGAAACATTGGTTTACATCAAGCAACCGGTACTGTATATACTTACGCTCTTTAATCTGGGCCCGAGCATCGAGGTCCTCCCAGCGGCCCACAAGGAGCGAACAGATTTCCTCCCAGAGTCGTCGGGTTACAATCAGGTCAGCATGGCGGCGGTCAGCCATATTCCGTAGCGGCTCCCTTTCTCTGACGAGATCGATGAGGTGGTCCACATCAATTCCTCCATCCTCACCGACTGAGTTGGGAGCACGCTGTGAAGGCTGTTAAAGTAAAAGAGAAAAATAGCAAAATTAGTCACCACACTTTAAGACATGAAATAAAAAGTGTACCAAAATTTAAAACTTAAATATTATACTTACACGCTGGTGACCGCCGCGTTGCTGTCGCCGACGACCCTGGGAGGTTTGCTGTGTGAGGTCTGCGGTACATTGTTTTCTATGTGTTGTGTGTAGTGTGATGTTGTGTTTCTACGTTTGATGCAAAAAACTTACCAATTGTGAGCCCACTCCAGGTGTCTGTCCACCCCTTCCTTCTTCTTCTGAGAGCTCCTCTTCAGCTTGTGATTCCTGTTTTGAAATAAAAGGCAATGAATAGACATATATTACAGAGATGATGGATTTTGGAAATAAAAACTTACCGTCAAACGCTGACGATGCGAGGGAGGGCTCCCAGAAGAAGATGTTGCTGGCCAGACTCCATGGCTGTGGGTGGTGCTGCTGCTGTTGCTGCTGCCAGTGCTGCTGCTGCTGCTGCATCTCTTGGGCGGCTGTTGAATAAAGAGAAACAAAGGGCCAATGAATATCTTGATATTCCATGGCCCTAGTTTTGAGGAATGGGGGATTTGATAATTACCGTCTCTCATCTGCTGCTGGACTCCCCTCCCGTTGTTCAGCATGTTCCCTTTGCTGCTCCATTTGGGGTGGTGGTGGTGCTGATGGTGCTGCAGTGGTCTCCTGCCTTCTCCTGCGCCTGGTTGCTGTCTTTGGTGGCATGTTGGGTGTGGCTGAGGGTCCCACTGTCATGCTTTTATATATGTGTGATGTGGGCAGAGCTACTGAGCATGCTCAGACCCAAAAAAACGGATCCGGCCACCGGATCCGGCTTTCGCCGGATCCGGCGCATTGCGGCGCTCATAGACTTTCATTGTGTGAAAAAGCCGGACGCGCCGTATCCGGCGCGTCCGGCTTTTTCGCCGGAGACAAAAAATGTTACAGTAGCCGTTTTTTCCAGACGCCGGATGAAACACATGGCCATCCGGCGCAATCCGGCGCAAATGCAAGTCAATGGGGGGGGAAACCGGATCCGGCATTGCATTTCGCCGGATCCGGTTTTTGTCAAAAGAGCCGGATCGCGCCTGATGGTGAAAACCTGATGTGTGAAAGAGGCCTTACTACCAAGGTTGGTTTGCACGTTAACTCCCGGGCCAATTTTTACAATTCTGACCACTGTCCCTTTATGAGGTAATAACTCTGGAACGCTTCCATGGATCCTGGTGATTCTGACATTGTTTTCTCATGACATATTGTACTTCATGTTAGTGGAAAAATTTCATTTATATAACTTGTGTTTATTTGTGAAAAAAATGGAAATTTGGCGAAAATTTCGCAATTTTCCAACTTTGAATTTTTTTGCTCTTAAATCACAGAGATACGGCACACAAAAATCTTAATAAGTAACATTTCCCACATGTTTACTTTACATCAGCACAATTTGGGAACCCCAATTTTTTTTGTTAGGAAGTTATAAGGGTTAAAAGTTGACCAGCGATTTCTCATTTTTACCACACCGTTTTATTTTTACGGACCACATCACATTTGAAGTCACTTTGAGGGGTCTATATGATAGAAAATACCCAAAAGTGACACCATTCTAAAAACTGCACCCCTCAAGGTGCTCAAAACCACATTCAAGAAATTTATTAACCCTTCAGGTGCTTCACAGGAATTTTTTGAATGTTTAAAAAAAAATGAACATTTTACTTTTTTTCACAAAAAAAATTACTTCAGGTTCAATTTTTTTATTTTACCAAGGGTATCAGGAGAAATTGGACTGGAAAAGAGTTATTGTGCAATTTGTCCTGAGTACGCCGATACATGATATGTGGGGGGAACCACTGTTTGGGTGCATGGCAGAGCTCGGAAGGGAAGGAGCACCGTTTGACTTTTTCACTGCAAAATTGGCTGGAATTTAGATTGGACCCCATGCCTCGTTTGGAGAGCCCCTGATGTGCCTAAACAGTGGAAACCCCCCACAAGTGACCCCATTTTGGAAACTAGACCCCCCAAGGAACTTATCTAGATATGTGGTGAGCACTTTGAACCCCCAAGGGCTTCACAGAAGTTTATAATATACAGTCGTACAATTAAAAAAATCATATTTTTTCCACAAAAATGATCTTTTCACCCCCAATTTTTATTTTCCCAAGAGTAACAGGACCCCAAAAGTTATTGTGCAATTTGTCCTGTGTAAGCTCATACCCCATATATGGGGTTAAACCACTATTTGGGCACATGGCAGAGCTCGGAAGGGAAGCAGCGCCATTTAACTCTTTGGCTAGAATTGAGATCGGACGCCATGTTGCGTTTGGAAAGCCCCTGATGTGCCAAAACAGTGGAAACCCCCCAATTCTAACTCCAACCCTAACCATAACCCTAGCCCTAGCCCTAACCCTAACCCTAGCTCTGACCCTAGCCCTAATTAGAAAATGGAAATAAATACATTTTTTAAATTTTATTATTTTTCCCTAACTAAGGGGGTGATAATGGAGGGTTTGATTTACTATTTATGGCGTTTTTAATTTTTGGCAGCTGTCATACGCTAAAAGACGCTTTTTATTGTAAAAATAGTTTATGCATCACCACATTTTGAGAGCTATAATTTTTCCTTATTTTGACCCACTGAGTCATGTGAGGTCTTATTTTTTGTGGGACGAGTTGACGTTTTTATTGGTACCATTTTCAGGCACGTAACATTTTTTGATCGCTTTTTATTCCAATTTTTGGGACGCAGAATGAACAAAAACCAGCGTTTCATGAATTTCTTTTGGGGGGTGCGTTTACACCGTTCCGCGTGTGGTAAAAATTGATAAGGCAGTTTTATTCTCCGGGTCAGTACGGTTACAGAGATACCTCATTTATGTCATTTTTTTATGTTTTGGCGGTTTTATGCAATGAAAACAATTTTATATAAAAAATAATTATTTTTGCATCACTTTATTCTGTGAGCTATAACTTTTTTATTTTTTCGCTGATGATGCTGTGTGGCAGCTCGTTTTTTACGGAACAAAATGATGTTTTCAGTGGTAAAATGGATATTTATATGCATCTTTTTGATCGTGCGTTATTGCACTTTTTGTTTGGCGGTATAATAAATCATTATTTTTTGCTTCGTTTTTTATTTTTAAGGGGTTTGCTAAAGGGGTTAACTAATGGGACAGTTATATAGGGTGGGTCATTATGGATGCGGCGATACCAAATATGTGTACTTTTATTGGTTTTTTGTTTTTTTAATTTCAAAAAATGAATTTATTAGGGAATATTTTTTTTTTTAATTATTTTTACACTTTTTTTTAAACTTTATTACATTGTTCCAGGGGGGACATCACTGTCCTGTGACAGATCGCTGATCTGTCAAATCACAGATCGCTGTGACAGATCAGCGATCTGTCACAGGCACTGCTGCAGGCTTCCTCATGCCTGCGCTCTGCGGGCAGTGAGGAAGCCAGCTCCTTGCAGGCCCCCGAAGGTCACCGTCGCCATATTGGATCCGGGGACCTGCAGGGAAGGCGACCCCCGCAGCGGCGCTGCACATCACGCTGCTGTGGGGGTCACAGGGAAGCACAGAGGGAGCCCCCTCCCTGCCGATGCTTCCTTTAACCCCCGGTACACCGTGATCATATTTGATCGCGGTGTGCCAGGGGTTAACGTGGCGGGGGCGGTCTGTGACCGCCCTTGACACATTGTGCTGGGTGTCAGCTGTGATAATCAGCTAACACCCGGCCGCGATCAGCTGTGCTTCCCCCGTGAGCGCAGCTGATCGCGCTAGATGTAATATTAGGTCCCAGGTCACATGGACGGAATATTATGTCCATTGTAGGAAAGGGGTTAAAATTATAATGACATTTATTGGCTGGGGCCATACAACTCCCTTGTGTGTAAATACTGGGTTTCAATGCTTTGTTATATCTTCGAACATACAAAGTTAAGTGGAGCATGCCACATGCCTTTGTATTAAATCAGATCCATGAAACTTTATTCTGAATAATAAGCAAAGATAAAAAAAGAGAATTTAAAAAGAAAAAAAATGTATCATTGAGCTCCACAGAAAAGTGCCACCTGGAGGATCAGTGTTGCAATATGCTTCCTGCCATGGTATAATAATGGGAATTCCAAAAACTGAACTCACAGAGCTCATTTAATGATCTCGGTATTGATATTACAGCCTTGTGACTTGTGTCAGCAGGTAAAGGCAGGAAGTCTATTCCAATTGGTGATATGAATTACGTCATACTACATAATTGTAAGCATGACTGTGTGATCATCTCTTCATATCTGCGCTGGATGTAGAACTCAAAAGGGGAAATAAAATCCGTAAAGTCATCAATAGTGTTGAGCGATACCATCCGATATAGAGAAATATCGGATCGGATTGGATCGGCCCGATACCCATAAAAGTATCGGGTATCGCTGATTCCGATACCGGAAGTCCCATTCAAGTCAATGGGATAGAAATATTGGAATTAAAAAAACCCCTTTCTTTCCTTGCACATCCAGTTCGGGAGGGGGGAAGAGTGTGGGCGGTGCGTGGGCGGACACTGTGCGTGTCTGTGTGTGCGGACGGGGTCAGTGCGGGCCTGCCGGGGGGTCTGTACAGGCCTGCCGGGGGTCTGTACGGGCCTGCCGGGGGGCCTGTGCCGGCTGTCAGGGGTCTGTACAGGCCTGCCGGGGGCCTGTGCCGGCTGTCGGGGGGTCTGTACGGGCCTGCCGGGGGCTTGTGCCGGCTGTCGGGGGTCTGTACGGGCCTGCCGGGGGCCTGTGCCGGCAGTCGGGGGTCTGTACGGGCCTGCCAGGGGCCTGTGCTGGCTGTCGGGGGTCTGTACGGGCCTGCCGGGGGCCTGTGCCGGCTCTCGGGGGTCTGTACGGGCCTGCCAGGGGCCTGTGCCGGCTCTCGGGGGTCTGTACAGGTCTGCCGGGGGCTTGTGCCGGCTGTCGGGGGTCTGTACGGGCCTGCCGGGGGCCTATGCCGGCTGTCGGGGGTCTGTGCGGGCCTGCCGGGGGTTTTGTGTGTGTGCAGGCATCGTCCGATGGGACTACAAGTCCCATCGGGCTATGCCTACTACAATGACAGTGATTGGCACATTAGCCAATGATGGGACAGTAGTAGTCCCATCATCCGGCTAATGTGTTGAATGTAAAAAAAACAACATACATACTACATACATACTACATACATACTACATATATACAACATTCATACAACATACATACATACTACATACATACTACATATATACTACATTCATAAAACATACATACATACTACATACATACTACATATATACAATATTCATACAACATACATACATACTACATACTTCATATATACTACATTCATACAACATACATACATACTACATACATACTACATATATACTACATTCATAAAACATACATACATACTACATACATACTACATATACAGTATACTACATTCATACAACATACATACATACTACATATATACTACATTCATACAACATACATACATACTACATACTACATATATACTACATTCATACAACATAAATACATACTGCATTCATACTACATATATACTACATTCATACAACATACATACATACTACATACATACTTCATATATACTACATTCATACAACATACATACTACATATATACTACATATATACTACATTCATACAACATACATACATACTACATACATACTACATATATACTATATTCATACAACATACATACATACTACATATATACTACATTCATACAACATACATACATGCTACATACATACTACATATATACTACATTCATACAACATACTGTACATACATACTACATACATACTACATATATACTGCATTCATACAACATACATACATACTACATACATACTACATATATACTACATTCATAAAACATACATACATACTACATACATACTACATATATACTACATTCATACAACATACATACATACTACATACATACTACGCATATGCTACATTCATACAACATACATATATACTACATACATGCTACATATATACTACATTCATACAACACACATACATACATACTACATACATACTACATATATACTACATTCATACAACATACATACATGCTACATACATACTACGCATATGCTACATTCATACAACATACATACTACATACATACTACATTCATACAACACACATACATACATACTACATACATACTACATATATACTACATTCATACAACATACATACATACTACATACTTACTGCAAACATACAACATACATACAACATGCTACAGACATACAACATACATACTACATGCAATACATTCATACATTCATACAATACATACATACTACATATATACTACATTCATACAAGATACATACATAGTACATACTACATACATGCTACATACATACAACATGCTACAGACATACAACATACATACAACATACATACTACATACTACATACAATACATTCATACATTCATAGAATACATACATACTACATATATGCTACATTCATACAACATACATACATAGTACATACTACATACATACTACATACATACAACATGCTACAGACATACAACATACATACTACATACATACTACATACATACTACATACTGCATACAATACATTCATACATTCATGCAATACATACATATAGACATACAATACATATAACATAGAGTACATACTCACCATCACTTGTCACTTTGTTCCCCGAAGCCAGTGTCATCTATGAAAAAATGAAAATAACAAACAAGCGATATACTCCATGATCCCCAGAAATCCACGAGGGTCCCACGCCGATCTCCCATGGACAACAGCAGCATCAGCTGATGCGACTGCTCTCTAGGGGGCTCCAGGACAACAATGACGGGAGGTAGGTATCCTTCCGCACTGTATTCCTCCGCCACTGTAAAAAAATAGTCCCTAGTCTGAAAAAAAAACAGACAATGTGATTTTCTGGATTTTTTTTTCTCAGTTTGTCTCCCATAGTTGAGGTCTACCTATGATGTAAATTACAGACGCCTCTCATCTTTTTAAGTGGTGGAACGTGCACTATTGCTGACTGACTAAATACTTTTTTTCCCCACTGTATGTATGTAGTATGTATGTAGTAAGTATGTAGTATGTATGTATTTTGTATGAATGTAGTATATATGTAGTATGTATGTATGTTGTATGAATGTAGCATATATGTAGTATGTATGTAGTATGTATGTATGTTGTATGAATGTAGTATATATGTAGTATGTATGTATGTTGTATGAATGTAGTATATATGTAGTATGTATGTAGTATGTATGAATGTAGTATATATGTAGTATGTATGTATGTATGTTGTATGAATGTAGTATATATGAAGTATGTATGTATGTTGTATGAATGTTGTATATATGTAGTATGTATGTATGTTTTGTTTTTTTTTACATTCAACACATTAGCCGGTTGATGGGACTACTACTGTCCCATCATTGGCTAATGTGTCAATCAATGTCATTGTAGCAGGCATAGCCCGATGGGACTTGTAGTCCCATCGGACGATGTATGCGCACACACAAGACCCCCGGCAGGCCCGTACAGACCCCCGACAGCCGGCACAGGCCCCCGGCAGGCCTTTACAGACCCCCGACATCCGGCACAGGCCCCCGGCAGGCCCGCACAGACCCCCGGCAGCCGGCACAGGCCCCCGGCAGGCCCGTACAGACCCCCGACAGCCGGCACAGGCCCCCGGCAGGCCTGTACAGACCCCAACATCCGCCACAGGCCCCCGGCAGGCCCGTACAGACCCCCGACAGCCGTCACAGGCCCCCGGCAGGCCCGTACAGACCACCGGCAGCCGGCACAGGCCCCCGGCAGGCCCGCACAGGCCACCGCCAGCCAGCACAGGCCCCCGGCAGGCCCTTACAGACCCCCGACAGCTGGCACAGGCCCCCGGCAGGCCCGTACAGACCCCCGACAGCCGGCACAGGCCGCCGGCACAGGCCCCCGGCAGGCCCGTACAGACCCCCGACAGCCGGCACAGGCCCCCGGCAGGCCCGTACAAACCCCCGACAGCCGGCACAGGCCCCCGGCAGGCCCATACAGACCCCCCGCTGTCGGCACAGACCATGCATCATGATGCGCACAGACAGCGCATCATGATAACATCATTTCAGCAGCCAATCACAGCAACAACAGTGGCTCATTGCATTATGGGGACTTCCGATTCCGGTATCCGATATTGAAAAAATATCGGTACTCGGTATCGGAATTCCGATACAGCGAATATCGGCCGATACCCGATATTTGCAGTATCAGAATGCTCAACACTAGTCATCATCATTATGAGGAGCCTGACCCACCTGTATTTATAAGAATGACGAACTGCAGATAGAATTTGATTTTTGTGCAGACAACCATATGCATAAATCTATTTTCTGTGCATGGCCACGTCGATGGTCGCGTTATTTCAAGACCATAGTAGTTTTTTTTACATATGGATGGAGAAAAATATAACCATGTATATAGTATTACAAAATATAAACTTTTTAAACATGTTGTAGTGCTAATATCCAACACTTCTCAGTGTTTTTTTTCTGCAGCAAAACCTGATCTTTTGGCAGGGAAGAAGCTGCCGAAATAAAGCATGTTTTCCTTGGTTTTTCGCACCTTTTTTTTGCATTTTTTTGTGACGGATTTGGTATGCTAGATTTGTCTCTTGTGCATGCTGATAATGTTTATTGTTGAAAAAAAAAGTCCTATTACATATTATCAGGTTTTGACCCAAAAAACACAGCAAACTTGATACCCATTCAAATCAAGGGGTGAAAAACGCTGAAAAAACGCTGAAAGGAATGACATGCTCTATGTCCAAAAAAACATGCAAAGCACAAAATACTGATGACAAAAAAAGCCCAAATTATTCGCTGACACCACCAAAGTGGCATCAGTTTTGTAAAGGGGTAAAGGAAGATGTTCAACGTTGTATTCATTGCTAAATTGTACTGCTACATGTTCACATGTATTACCACACATGTGGAATGGTGCTGCTACACCTTTCTGGGTATTACCATTGTTTGTCTTTATGTTTTATTGTTATTGTTGCTTTTATTTGCACATAGTTATGATAATGTTTACTGCATTTCAAAGTTTGCCATTTACAGAATAGGGAAAGCGTAGCGCTCCCTTTGGACACTAGAGGGGGCACTCTAGTATATAGAGCTCTTAGTAGGATAGGGTTATGTGTAGGAGGGGCTGTCGGGAGTTAAGGTTAGATGAGAAGGAAGTTTGTTCAGACGGGGCCAGGGTGCCCAAAGTGTCCATATGGGCTTTAGGCCCAGGATGGCTCGGCAGCCACGCAACGTTTTTGGATCAGGCCTCTATAACACACTAGATGTTACAAACTATTTTTAAATTATCACCTTTCTTGTTGTACCTGTGGTTTTTATGTTTTATATCTATACAAATATGGTTTTTATAACTATATGCCATTGTGTGGTACCAAATTTTTCTCTTCCACTTTTTGGTTACCATAAAGTGATAATTATTGTTGGTGGTATATTACCCTTAATTGGGAATGTGTGATTGCTGGGCAATTTTTGTGATTAAACTATTTTTAAAGTCAGGTCCCTTACTGAATGATGTTAATAACAGAATAATTTCTTATGGCCTCTCGATCAGGCCTCTACAGCTTAATTTCAACCCAAACAAATGACAAAGTGTGATAAGGCTGGTTGTCTAACTTTTTGCAACTGAAAAATTATAATTTTTTTAATGTGCCTTAGGTCTGCACACAGGTTTATATCACCGGCACAAAATGACAACGTGGGATACAGCAGGCTGTTTCACATTTAGCAACAGAAAAAATTATAACTTTTTTAATGTGCCTTGGGTCTACAGACAGTTTTATATCACCACAGCAGTAATTGACAAGGTGGGATAAAGCAGGCTGTTTAATATTTTTTCATTAGCTACACGTGAATTAGAATGCTATGCTCGTGCATGGAGCACAATAGAAGAAGTGCACAACACGTGCCCTGCTGACTTTCTTTGTGGACCTCAGTTTGGCCAAAATAAAAAAAAGTGCTGGAAGCTAAATTTAACAACCACACAGAACACTAGCTACCTACAGTATCTGACTGATATACAACAACCTAGCTAACTAGCTAAAATGTGGGATACAGCAGGCTTTTTGACATTTAGCTAGTGAAAGAATATTAATTAGAATGCTATACTCGTGCATGTAGCACAATAGAAGCAGTGCACAACACACTTGTAGGACATGTGCCCTGCTGGCTTTGTCTGTGAACCTCAGTAATGCCACAAAAAAAAATTCTGGAAGGTAAATTTTACAGCCACACTGGACACTATCTAGCTACACTACAGTTGTGGCCAAAAGTATTGACACCCCTGCAATTCTGTCAGATAATACTCAGTTTCTTCCTGAAAATGATTGCAAACACAAATTCTTTGGTGTTGTTTTCTTCATTTAATTTGTCTTAAATGAAAAAACACAAAAAGAATTGTCCTAAAGCCAAATTGGATATAATTCCACACCAAACATAAAAAAGAGGGTGGACAAAAGTATTGGCACTGTTCGAAAAATCATGTGATGCTTCTCTAATTTGTGTAATTAACAGCACCTGTAACTTACCTGTGGCACCTAACAGGTGTTGGCAATAACTAAATCACACTTGCAGCCAGTTGACATGGATTAAAGTTGACTCAACCTCTGTCCTGTGTCCTTGTGTGTACCACAATGAGCATGGAGAAAAGAAAGAAGACCAAAGAACTGTCTGAGGACTTGAGAAACCAAATTGTGAGGAAGCATGAGCAATCTCAAGGCTACAAGTCCATCTCCAAAGACCTGAATGTTCCTGTGTCTACCGTGCGCAGTGTCATCAAGAAGTTTAAAGCCCATGGCACTGTGGCTAACCTCCCTAGATGTGGACGGAAAAGAAAAAATGACAAGCGATTTCATCGCAAGATTGTGCGGATGCTGGATAAAGAACCTCGACTAACATCCAAACAAGTTCAAGCTGCCCTGCAGTCCCAGGGTACAACAGTGTCAACCCGTACTATCTGTCGGCGTCTGAATGAAAAGGAACTGTATGGTAGGAGACCCAGGAAGACCCCACTTCTTACCCTGAGACATAAAAAAGCCAGGCCGGAGTTTGCCAAAACTTTCCTGAAAAAGCCTAAAACGATTTGGAAGAATGTTCTCTGGTCAGATGAGAACACGTGATGCACGAACAAGCCTCCTGATTGACTTAACAATCTCTATGATGACCAAGTGTTGCAGCCCTTTGATTGGCTGTTGGGCCTTTTTATACTCCTTCCCTTCCACTTATGGTTACACCCCTTGAGAAAGGCTTTTCAGCCGAAATGCGCGTCGGGGTGACGCTCTTGGACCAGGCTCCTGCCCCCTGTGACTATTCCAGGTATTTTGGCATTTGATAAGATTATTGTGGTGTGGGTTGCCTCATTGCATACTGTGTTAGGCTCTGTGGGTTGGCACAACAATAGACATGGTACTACCTGCTTATATGTGTCATGGTCTCACAGTTTTAAATTGGACAAAGTGAATTTTTTTTACTTTGTCAAGTGCAATGTGTGACGTGATTGCCCCCGGTGGTCATTGGAATTATCACACGTGGTGTTTTTCAATCATAGTTGCCCGGTGGTGGGGAGTGGTATCGCACCTTAGTGGTAGGTTTAATTGTAATTATAAATCAGGTGTGGGGCTCTATAAATGAGTCTCAGGGTATTCAATCATTGTTGGTGATAGTTGTTCATTTGCAACCAACCTTGGTGGTGGAAGGAGCTGGAGAGATTGCTCAGCTCAATCTGAGTTCTGATGTGGAAGGAGTCACTGAAGGGAGTTCTTTGCAGCACTTACTGAACTTGGTGGCAGCTATTCAGGAGGAAGGCTGCAGTCGGTTGCTGGACTCTGTGCTGGAGCATTTGCACAGAGAGAGCTAAGTTTTCTATTTCCCCTGTTTGTGACTTTCCTTATGTGTGATCTAGTGCAGTGGTGGGATTAGTTTCCGCACTGGCCAATGCCCTAGCGAGGGACTAGGTTCAGGGCGAGTCAGGGCATAAGGTTCGCGTGCGGCGACAGGTGCGGAGCCTGTTTAGGGAACGTAAGGAGTGCAGGGACGCTTCCTCAGGGGAGCTTAGGAGGTCTCCACTTCCCTATTTCCTATTACAGGGCCCACCACTGTAATTGTTCCTGTGTTTCCCCTTATTATTTAAATTCGCCAGCTGGAGGCGGGGTATCCAGTTTTACGTGTACTTTTTAAATTCGCCAGCTGGAGGCGGTGTATCCGGCTGCACGTTCCGGTATTATTTAAATTCGCCCCGCTGGAGGCGCTGTATCCAGGGTCACGTGTGTCATAAATTCGCCCTGCTGGAGGCGCTGTGTCCAGTCACACGTTGATCATTACAATATGGTCTCTTAGTTTGGTGTCTAATGGTTGCTATTTAGCTTATATATTACCCACTATGTGATCTTTTTCACATGCATGATTTGATACCCTAGCGTCTTTTACCAACTTGTGCCTTCAGGGGTAACTTCCCTCCTCCCTATATCTGTATATCCCTAATAAACATTTTTCTACTTTTGTATATTTGGATTTTGGTCTTGTATTTTTCTTAGTTCTTATATTCACAACTAAGCAAGTATTGTCGTCAGTAAAGTCTCAGTCCTAATACTTCGACGTATGATGCGTCACTGTCACTAAAGGGCCCTACACTGTTACCACTCCCCAATATGAAGCGCTGTACTGGTGCCAATGGTAGTCTACATTACTCCTCATTAGGCTGCAAGTCCCGTATTGATGTGTCACTTGACATGCTGGTCACCTCCTTTTCCTGAAGCATGACCTCCCCCTCCTCCCTCTGTACTGTACGTTTGCAGCTTATATGAATGAGCCTTATCACCTCTCCTGGTTCTGGCTCTTCTCAGATGACTTGGATTGCCAAATCAAGTCTCTCGTCTTTGGGTTTGGTCTCTTGGATCTGGTTTATCAGGCCTTCACTTGGATCTGATCTCTTAGGTCTTCACTTTGGTCCAGTATCTCGGGTCTGGTCTCTTATAATGGCACCTATAAGCCAACTCAGCTGTTCACACGACTGTCCTACTACAGTCTTCTGACTCTCTGTGATGTCTCAGTGCAGAGGGTGCAATGATATCACTACAGTGTCCCTCTGCGCTGAGCATTGCAGAGTGCCAGAAGATGCTGAAGAGACCAGAGCTGCAGGGAACAAGGTGAGGTAAGTATTTGATTATTTATTTTTTTATGTATGGAGCACTATATTTTGCCCTTTATACTGTATGGAGCAATATATGGGGCCATTACATACTATATGGAGAATTTTATGGGGTCATTATACAATATGGAGCATTATATGGGGCCCGTTATATTGTATGGAGCAATATATGAGGCCCATAATAGTGTATGGAGCAATATATGGATGCCATAATGCTGTATGTAGGGCACTGTGGTGCCCATAATAATGTATGGAGGACTATGTGGTGCTCATAATACTGTATGAAAGACTGTGTTACCCATAATACTGTATGAAAGACTATGTGATGCTTATAATACTATATGGAGGATTATGTGGTGTCAATAATACTATATGAAGGACTACGTGATATCCATAATACTGTATGGAGGATTATGTGGTGGCCATTATACTGGTACTGGGTGGAAGACTATACTGCCCCATTTAAAATTAAAAGTCTGCAGTCACTCTGTGTTTTGAATCCCACCAGGGCATGCACTGTGTGGTGTGAGGATTAGCTGATTTCTGAGCTAATGTAGAATTTACAATAGATATCACTCATGTAATGTAAGAAGTAAGTGAAATCTTTGGCACTGTTCTGTACCTATATTTCTTATCGGTGCATCATGAATCGTGGTATGTGTTAAAGGGGCCCACTGAGACTCTTTCGCCCAAGGTCCACAAAAAACCTGGAGCCAGCCCCGTGGGGCCAAACTCCCATATTGAGAAGTAATGTGCTGGTTTTCATCCAAGTGCTTAATTTCATCTGAGAATCTTGCCAATCTTAGGTTTATAATGCCAATGATACATTCGATTGCCTTTTTTTTGTGTGGTTATGCTAATATAGTTATATAGTGGTATGTAAAAGTTTGGGCACCCCTGGTCAAAATTACTGTTATTGTGAATAGTTAAGCAAGTTGAAGATGAAATGATCTCTAAAAGTTAAAGGTGGTGGCTACGGTTCCAGAGTTTGGGTTGCCGTACATTGCTGGATACCACGCTCATGAATGGTGGATTGGTCTAGAATTAGAAAAAGGGTCAGATATCTATAAACAGCGACATACCTCTATGCAGGATGTATATGGTCTTGTAGCTTAAGGCCACCCTGCACATTAGACTAACAGCTTGCTCAAATGACAGTCTAATGTGTATAGGGGAATCCCAACTCTACGCTGACAGGTCATGTTGGGGGGAGATAAAAATCTAGCATGTCATATTTCAGACTTCTGATCTTTCTGTACTAGATGAGACAAGCTGCCGCCAGAGTAGTCTGGCAGCGACTCTCTCATAGACAACATAGGCGCACTTTCAAAACCAAGAGCTCAAATGTATGGAGAATACAGGAGAGATAGCTGTCAGACGAATGATTGGCCAAGCCATCACTTGGCCGACAGCCACTTTTTGTGCTTGGGGGCATTAGTCCCATGCACGTCAGTGAAGATGGAGAGCAATACCAGACCCAACACATGAAGAGGTGTGATGCTGTTTTTGGAAGCAACCAGTCATTTTTATCTAATACTTTTACCCTTCTCTTTGAAATCCACCCCCATCACATTGGGAGCCTCATTGAACGGCAATAATGTGAGTAATGGCGGTTTATGTACATTGATAAATAATATGCCGTGGTTTTAAAAAATAAAAGTAAACTAAAGCAACAGTATATCCCCTGTCACCAGTTTTTATTTTGTGAAATATAATGGTCACATCAATTTTGTACGTGGCTGGACTGAACCTTGATGCATATTTCCACGTGTGTACACTGCTTCTACTACAGAAAATGCATGGTCATTAGTGATGTTTAATTTAGGAAACTACTAGAGGTATTATTTCCCTAATGGCAGTAAACTTCTCTGCTGCACGTTTACATTTTATGACTAACCAAGATCTTGTGTTGCAGGAAACTTAAACAATGACGAGCACACAAAAATCCGGTTCTGAGCGGAGAATGCATTCAGTCATCGTAAATGCAAAATTCCAGTCTGAATATTTCCATCAGAATTATCGTCGCGTTATTACATACTGTATCTGTCCAAGACCACATCCTGCCTGTAAACAGACAAAATGATGTAACCGTGGCCATTTCCCCCACGGTGTAAGAATAGCACCATTTCTACTTGCTTCGTCACATTGTTTACAATCCTGAAGTTCAACGATTGGTTAATTACTTACTAATCATGTTTTCTACCCATTTAAAAAGATATTAACCCATGTTCATAATAAAAATAGTTTCTTTTTTTCTCATTGCATTAATGAATTTTCTGGCATATCCTTAGGACTCATTATTACTAGTCAGTGGGGTTGATCCCAGGAATTTCTAATGATGAGTTAAAATGTCATTCCTTTCTGTAACAATGCATGACCTCAAAACAGGCTGCCATGATGAGGCTTGGCAGTGTCTCAGTTTCACCCTTTAAAGGGAATCTGTCACCTATTTTTTGGTATATAAGATGCCGCCATCGCCATCAGGGGCTTATCTACAGCATTCTGTATCTAGTATAAGGTTGTGTTCTATCACCTTTACCAGGATCTGAACTTTACTGCAGAACGGTTGGTATCCTCAGAGTAGCCACTGATCAGTGGAGTGAGTCAAGGAAAAAAAAACAAAGAAGCCAGGGTCAGAACCAGATAAATATTAACAAGGACAATATTGGATCCAAAAATGATCAGGAATATTTGGGTAAGAGTCCAAAAGATTATGGAGATTAAATGGACAGAGAACAGTAAGGTAGTTCTTGGTCAAGCCAAAGTCATAATGCAGGGGTTAGCCCAGACGAATGATCAAGGGAAAAGCTTGGTCAGAACATCAGAATCCCAGTCCAATAAGCACACTATTTCAGCTCACGTGATGAGGTGGATTCTGAGAAACCCTAGTTCCTGGTGAGCTCAAGGGCCTCAGGCATTTTTGCAGCGGGCAGGTAAGGCACACGGGAAACAAGGACTAGAAGCACTGCAGGCCGCAGGTAGACAGGACACTGGAAAGCAGGTATTGAGCAGGTACTAGATGCACTGTAGGCTACAGATAGATAGGATACAGGAAAACTAAGAATCTTAATACCAAGACACAAGAATATGCCTTGGTGGACCTTATCTAGGCCTAGGCAGATAATTACTGGGTCACTTGCAAAGCCTGACATGGAGCACAAGTGACTTCAGTAGACTGAGGTAAAGGGACCTGGGACAGGAGTATAACATACATAGGGTACTATGGGAATAGAATAGCATAACAAACAATACAAAATTAAAGATGGCATTGGAAGCCTTGATTTGCACCTTTCTATTGGTCTGCTAACCAACCATTGTGTTTGGCCTAATTAGATGTACACTGTGATTGGATAGAAATGTTCCCATGTACTGAAACTTCACCCTCTTTACTGAGCTACAGTATCAGGCACAGCCACACTATCTGAATGTTGCACCGTTTGTGTAACCCTTGGAGGGGCGCTTCAGCTTATTCACAAGGATCCTGGGGCTTAGATTCTAACTGATCAAATATTGAAGGCCTATCCCGAGCATAAGTCACCAATATTTTTATTGCAGTAGACTCCTCTAAATATATAAATGATAGCATGTTTGATTATTGTAGTTATGACTAAGAACAAATTACAATGCAGTGCAATGCATCAGTAGTGATGCTACTATAATAAAAAAAGATTTGTTTATAATTGTCTGCATGGGTGCAAGACTTTATTTATCATGGTAATCTTATAATTTACCAGGTTCTCTGGATAGCAGAACAACATAATTGTGCATGTACAGATATAGCAATAGCAATACCAGTCCCAGCAACCCTATCATTACACAGATCATGCATTTCATTATTTTTAGTATGCATCATTATATTCTGTTATTTGTGTGTTATGGAAATATTACATAACTGTGTTATGATGCATTTGTATTGCTATCTCTTCCTAATCTAATCTCTAATACCACTAGCAAACATAAAAATACACAATAATCAATTGGATGGACAAATCTGGACTCCAACCAAATAAAACAGAGTTTAAATTTTAAAGATATTTTCTGCTTAAAAGTGCTGCCAACTAGAGATGAGCGAACCCGAACCTAAAAGTTCAGGGTTGTACTGGGTAGTTAGTGAGAGAGAGCAATTTCTCTCTTGTGAGAAAGAATACAATCAGCAAGAGCATGGAGCCCCAAAATGAAAAAAAGTCTTATTGTCACGCTGAGTGAAGGATAAGTACGTGCACAACAAAGGGAATAGGGAGGGGGTGCCCAAACACTAGGGAAGGGGGGAGTGGAGACCCCTAGGAAAATGTAAAATCACCCTGTCTGCCCTAAACATCCCTATATAGGTTCTGTACCTATTGCCAAGCAGGAACCTAATCCCTGCCTGACCCTAGCGATAGGCCCTACAGAGGGAGGGGACAGGGTAAGCGCTAGTCATTCCCAACTAAAATTAAAGACAGAGAGGGAAGATGGATGGGGAAGGGAGCACTTAGTTTGAGAAGACAACCAAGACTTCACACCAGCAATCCTTCAAGGGTCCTCAGGGAAAGACACTAGCCGACTGCTAGAACCTCCAATAAGACTGAAGCACGTATGAGCTAACACCCACACCATGATGCAGTAATTCAATGTATTTAAACTTTCTTCCCAGGTGTGTGATTACAGCAAAAGGTGGAGGTAACTATTGGGAGAGGGAGGGAAGTATGTCACTCCATAACAGAGATGCGTAAATCAAGAAGGTGCTTGAGCTAAACGCAAAGACTTTCTACAGCCGGATCCAGGGTGACTGTTGGCCACACCTGAAGCACTTGTGAAATTATTGGAAGAAGGATTTAAAAGAGGTCAAGTAGATCCATGTTTTTACACAAAATGTACAGACGGAAAGTGGGTGTATATTCTCTTAGATGTGGACGATGTGATTATGGTTCATCAAAGGAAACTGAAATTGCAAAGATGACTACAATTTTGAATCAGCATTTTGAAACTAAAGACCTCAATAGAACCATCCTACTTAAAGTTGGAAGAAGAAGATGAACTGTTTCCTGACAATGAGAAATACAGTCAGGCAGGGGGAGCACTTCTATACATAGAAACTATGACTTGACTAGATATTGCAGCAACAATTGGAATTCTCTGTAGATATATTGAAAAACCTCGCCAAAAAGGCTGAAATGCAATTAAGATAGTTCTTCGATATTTGAAAGAAACTCAAGATATAAATTCAAGGATATTTACAACAGGAGATATAAAACTTACAGGCTATGTAGATGGAGACTGGGCTGATGACTTAAGTGATCGTAAATCCACAAGCGGCTATTTGTTCAAGCTTGGAGAAAGCCCACGCAAGTCAAGAGGTCATTTGGTTAAACCAATTGTTAGGCAATCTTGGTAAGCCATCAACTTCCCCGATGGTGATCTAAGAAGACAACCAATAATGCATTAAACTTGCAGGCAGTGAGAAGATCAATGCGAGAACCAAACACATTGACGTTAAACATCATCAACTGCGTGAGTTGATAGAACGTGGCATAACTGAGTTTGTTTATTGCGAGACTGACCAAATGATAGCTGATATTATGACAAAGCCATTTCCAAGAAGCAAATTTGAAGAATTCAGAACCACTATGGGACTACTATTTACTACTGTTAATAGTGCATGAGTGTCTGTCTCCAGCAATAGTGTTATATTTCCATTAAAACTAAAAAAACAGGAATTTCCTGTCCACTGTGTGTGTAGTTGGAGCACATTCTTACTTTCACGTTGCAAGCCGACAGAGAGGATGCTAAGATCCTAAGCTATAAGAAATACCAGATGTAAGTTGTGTTATCTTTGTTCCTGAATAAATATATATTCACTGTTGAACTGCTGGAGAGTACAAAGATTAATCCGCTGCCAACAGTTTGGAACAGACCAGTGGAGCACTGTACACTTATGCGTAGTCGCAAGTAGCGTAGCTACCGGGGGGGCAGAGCCGGGGCGGTGGCCCCAGGCCCCACGCTCTGAGGGGGCCCACCCCGGGCTATGCTGCTGTTATATTCTGCAGCAGAGCAGGGAGAATCGATCTCCCTGCTCTGCCGCCCGGCCACTACATTCTAATGATATCTCTTCTGTGTGGCAAACATGAAGAGAGAAGGAAGATCCGGCACTGGAGACTTAATAAAATCCACGATAAGTTTTATTCACATAATTTCATGATAAAACCATAAAGGGGAAAACAGACCCCCCACGCCTGACGCGTTTCGAACCTTACACCAGGTTCTTCCTCAGAGACATGAAACAAAACAGTTCACAAAATGATTATAAACATTCCTAATCAGCAGAGGGACTCCACACATGTGTATAATCAAAGAGGCAGACAACTAAGCCCTCAAATCACTGGTGGAGTCACTCCCTTGCAAGAAGAAAGAAAAAAAAAAAAAGGAAAAGACCAATACAACAATGGACAAGACATAGAATAAATAAAAACATGTGCAATACACACGTATAAATGCATAAATACATAGCAACTATCAAATGACAAACAAAAAAAAAAAAAAACAGCAAAAATCTCAGCACTCAATAGAAATACATAAGATCATTTCTATAATTTAGACCTTGCGGATATCGTGCATCAAGCGCAAGTATCCAGAAGGCTTCCCGACAGTGTAGTAAATGTTCCCAGTCACCCCCTCTGGGGGGTTTCAATACCCGTTCTATTCCCTTAACTTTAAGACTGCATAAATTACCCTTGTGTATTTCAAGGAAATGTTAGGACAAGCCAGACACATTCCTACGACTGGACATAGACTCTGGATTAGAAGCGGTGATGTGCTCACTTAGTCTCCTCTTCAGGCTGCGTGTGGTACAGCCAATGTAATATAAACTGCACAATGTGCACTCTGCCATATACACTAAGTGTGTGGTGTTACAATTCATGTAGGTTTTAATTTTGTAGGTTTGTTGTGTACTAAAATTAACAAATCTATCTGTAATATCCATATAGCGGCACAAACCACACAATTTTTCACCACACTTATAATTGCCCAAGTAATTTAACCACGTAGGTTTAGTGCAATCAGACAAATACAATGAGGGGGACAAAACATGACTCAAATTTTTAGCTCTCTTTGGAACACACCTATGTCCACCAGCCAATATCTGCGATAAGACTGGATCTTGATGCAGTAAGGGAAGATGTTTATTTATGATTTTAATAACACCCTTGTAATCTGAACTGAAAGCGGTAGAAAAAGTGGGAATATTTTTATTTTGATTAGTGTGTACCATGTCATTCTGCAATAAACTACTCCTAGTTTTGTTATCCACTTTCTTAATAGCCGTCTCTCTTCCTTCTCTCTTCATGTTTGCAACACATGGTGGTCAGCCATTTGATCCCTAGGCACGACCGGCTTACAGGACTATTTTGGTGAGCACAAATTTCCCTTTCCCCTTCCTAAATCTCTTCTGTGTGCACAGGACCTGTGATCAGGTCACAGGAGGGGAGGAGTCAGGGGTCACATGATCAGAGGCCTCAGTGTATGCTATTCAGGACTCTGCTGTGCTGCTTGTCATCGTGCTGGATGAGGGAAAGTTTATGTGTGTGGTCAGGAGGGGTTTAAAGGGTGGATGTAGCAGAGCCATGTGTGTACAGGGTGTACGGAGTGAAGATGTGTGTGTACGAGGTGTACGGAGCCGTGTGTCTATGAATTGTATTGAGCGGAGCCGCGTGTGTACGAGATAATAATAATAATACATTTTATTTTTATAGCGCCGACATATTCCGCAGCACTTTACATTTCAGAGGGGATTTGTACAGACAATAGACATTACAGCATAACAATAATCACATACAGTAGATTATAACAAATACCAAGAGGAATGAGGGCCCTGCTCGCAAGCTTACAGTCTATGAGGAAAGAGGTAGACAGGAAAGGTGGGTGGTAACAGTTGCCCTGATTGTATGGACAGCCATAATGTTAAGTGTGTAACAGTACAAACACCGAGGGCTAATGGATGCATAAAGCATGTGGGAACATGATGCGGGAAGTCTGGTTATGGTAAAACTTTTGGCTGTGTCACACAGGGATAGGTTAGGTTAATGTGTTGAGGCGATAGGCCAGTCTGAATAAATGCGTTTTCAGGGCACGCTTAAAATTGTGGGGATTGGGGACTAATCGTATTGACCTGGGAAGTGCATTCCAAAGAATTGGCGCGGCACGTGTAAAGTCTTGGAGACGGGAGTGGGAGGTTCTGACTATACTGAGGATGCTAACTTCAGGTCATCAGCAGAACGGAGGGTGCCGGTAGGGTGGTATACTGAAACAAGAGAGGAGATGTACGGTGGTGCTGAGCTATGGAGGGCTTTGTGGGTGAGGGTATTAAGTTTATACTGAATTTTGGAGTGGATGGGTAGCCAGTGTAATGACTGGCACAAGGTAGGGGCATCGGTGTAACGATTGGTGAGGAATATGATCCTGGCTGCAGCATTCAAGACAGATTGGAGAGGGGAGAGTTTGGTAAGAGGGAGACCGATTAGAAGAGAGTTACAATAGTCGAGACGAGAATGAATAAGAGAAACAGTAAGAGTTTTTGCAGAGTCAAAAGTAAGAAAAGGTCGAATTCTAGAAATGTTTTTGAGGTGCAGATGACAAGAGCGAGCCAGTGATCGAATGTGGGGGGCAAAGGAAAGCTCGGAATCAAGTATGACCCCAAGACAGCGGGCCTGTTGCTGGGGAGTAATAGTGGAACCACACACAGAAATGGCAATGTCGGGTATAGGTACATTAGTAGAGGGAGGAAACACCAGGAGTTCAGTCTTTGACAGGTTCAGTTTCAGATATAGTGAGACATAGTGAGGACATGATATTAGACACAGTGTTTAGACAATCGCCGGTGTTTTCTAGAAAGGCTGGCGTGATGTCAGGAGAAGAAGCGTATAATTGGGTGTCATCAGCATAGAGATGGTACTGGAAACCAAATCTACTGATTGCTTGACCAATAGGGGCAGTGTACAAGGCGAAGAGGAGGGGGCCTAGAACCGATCCTTGAGGGACCCCAACAGTAAGGGGAAGGTGAGAGGAGGAGGAACCGGCAAAAGATACAGTAAAGGAGCGGTCGGAGAGATAGATAGGAGGAGACCCATGAGAGAACGGTGTACGAAAGCAGAGCCGCATGTGTTATGATTGAGTCTCCGTAGGAGGCAAAAACAGAAATGCTAGCTAAGTCCAGAAAACCAGAGAGGTTGGCAGCTATCGGATTGCAGACCCCTGAACCTATCAACACAACTAGCAGTAGCCGTGGGGGGTTCCTACGATGCCCTAGACCCCTCGATCACAGCTGGAGAATTAAATAGCCTAAAGACAGAAAGGTAAATCTAAACTGCCCCAGAGCAGACCCCAAAGCAAAAGGCAGCCCCCCACATATAATGACGGTGAAGCAAGGAGAAAGAAAACAACACAGACAGAAAGATAGACTGAGCAAAGACGGGGCCCAAGCTAAATAGTGTTGTTGGTATGTTGGCCCATTCCTCCATGCAGATCTCCTCTAGAGCAGTGATGTTTTTGGCTTTTCGCTTGGCAACACGGACTTTCAACTCCCTCCAAAGGTTTTCTATAGGGTTGAGATCTGGAGACTGGCTAGGCCACTCCAGGACCTTGAAATGCTTCTTACAAAGCCACTCCTTCATTGCCCTGACGGTGTGCTTTGGATTATTGTCATGTTGAAAGACCCAGCCACGTTTCATCTTCAATGCCCTTGCTGATGGAAGGAGGTTTGCACTCAAAATCTCACGATACATGGCCCCATTCATTCTTTCATGTACCCGGATCAGTCGTCCTGGCCCCTTTGCAGAGAAACAGCCCCAAAGCATGATGTTTCCACCACCATGCTTTACAGTAGGTATGGTGTTTGATGGATGCAACTCAGTATTCTTTTTCCTCCAAACACGACAAGTTGTGTTTCTACCAAACAGTTCCAGTTTGGTTTCATCAGACCATAGGACATTCTCCCAAAACTCCTCTGGATCATCCAAATGCTCTCTAGCAAACTTCAGACGGGCCCGGACATGTACAGGCTTAAGCAGTGGGACACGTCTGGCACTGCAGGATCTGAGTCCATGGTGGCGTAGTGTGTTACTTATGGTAGGCCTTGTTACATTGGTCCCAGCTCTCTGCAGTTCATTCACTAGGTCCCCCCGCGTGGTTCTGGGATTTTTGCTCACCGTTCTTGTGATCATTCTGACCCCACGGGGTGGGATTTTGCGTTGAGCACCAGATCGAGGGAGATTATCAGTGGTCTTGTATGTCTTCCATTTTCTAATTATTGCTCCCACAGTTGATTTCTTCACTCCAAGCTGGTTGGCTATTGCAGATTCAGTCTTCCCAGCCTGGTGCAGGGCTACAATTTTGTTTCTGGTGTCCTTTGACAGCTCTTTGGTCTTCACCATAGTGGAGTTTGGAGTCAGACTGTTTGAGGGTGTGCACAGGTGTCTTTTTATACTGATAACAAGTTTAAACAGGTGCCATTACTACAGGTAATGAGTGGAGGAAAGAGGAGACTCTTAAAGAAGAAGTTACAGGTCTGTGAGAGCCAGAAATCTTGATTGCTTGTTTCTGACCAAATACTTATTTTCCACCATAATATGCAAATAAAATGAAAAAAAAACAGACAATGTGATTTTCTGGATTTTTTTTTCTCAGTTTGTCTCCCATAGTTGAGGTCTACCTATGATGTAAATTACAGACGCCTCTCATCTTTTTAAGTGGTGGAACTTGCACTATTGCTGACTGACTAAATACTTTTTTTCCCCACTGTATGTCCTGCACCGGAAGGCTCAGGTGGGCACTACAATGGGAGCCAGGCTGCTATAGTATCTTTATAGAATCTTTCTTTCTCTCTCTTTCTTTCTCTCTTTCTGTTCTTTCTTTCTCTCTGTTCTTTCTTTCTTTCCCCTCTTCCTTTCTCTCTCTCTGTTCTTTCGTTCGCTGTTCTTTCTTTCCCTCTCTAACCTTTCTTTCTCTCTGTTCTTTCTTTATTTCCCCTCTTTTATTTCTCTGTTCTTTCTTTCCTCTCTTCTCTCTCTGTTCTTTCTTTCTCTCTGTTCTTTTTCTCTCTCTGTTCTTTCTTTCTCTATAATGTAGCCCCCTTCATATGGTATAATACAGCCCCCTCAAAGAATATAATGTAGCCCCTTCAGAATACAATGCAGCCCCCCTCATGGGGTATCATGCTGCCATCCCTTATATGGGGTATCATGCTGCCCCCCTAATATGGGGTATCATGCTGCCCTCCCTCATGTTGGGTATCATACTACCCCCCTCATACGGGGTATCATGCTGCCCCCCATCATACAGGGTATCATGCTGCCCCCTCATATGGGGTATATCATGCTGCCCCCTCATGCGGGTATCATGCTGCCGCCCCCCCATGTGGGGTATCATAATCATGCAAACAGGACTCACTATATATATAAAAAAAACCTATACTCACCTCTCCTCCTTGCTCCAACGCTGATTTCGGTGGCGACTCTGCTCCGATGTCAGGAGCTGCGCTGCAGTCAGACCGGCACACAGCGGGGATGCGTTAAAGTGATGTCATCGCGCACCCGCTGTGTATTAGAGGAAGAGGGTAATGATGGGAGAGGGAGTGTCATGTGACGCTCTCTCTTCCATTATTGTGGCGAGCACTGGGGGGCATCGCTGACGCCGCATCCCCTGTCTTTCGACCCCATGGGCTGGGGGGTGCGGGGGCGCTGATCTGCGGGCACTTATAGCGTGCAGTGTTAGCCGCAGCCTGCGGCAAACACTGCCCGACTAATATTCGCTCCTCTCCATGCTCAAGGGGGCATGGGGAAGCATGAATATTCATTTCACCTTAGCAGCGGGAACAGGCATTGGCTTCCTGTCACCCGCTGCTGCTCTTCTGGCACGGGGGGGCCCCCATAACAGCTGCTGGTGTGCTGCTATTAGCGACACACCACTGGTTAGGGGCCCTTGGAGCAGTAGGGACCCTAGGCATCTGGCCCTATATGCCAGCAGGTGTCAGTGCCTGGGCCCACCGGAGAATCCTCCGGTTCTCCGTTGGCCCAGTCCGACCTTGAATGTGGGCACTGTTTTCTAGGGCACTTGCACCCGGCATTACTATATTCTAGAGAGTTGCTTTAGAATTTAGAGGTCACACAGAACCACACAATAGGTGCAGTAATAGGGACACATATGGCAGCAGAGGCTCAGTATTAGGGTATCAGGTGCAGTAATAGGGACACATACTGCAGCAGAGGCTCAGCATTGGGATATCAGCAGGATAAGCAGTTTGTGTAGGTTGGGAATAGTCCAATTGGTGACAGTGCTGAAAATATGAGAAGTGAAATGTGTCTTTGTTGTATTCTCTGTAGCAGAGTCCTGGCTGGAGAAGTTGTCATGTCGGTCTGGGCCAGATGGAAAAGACTGGAAAAGTGAACGATTCCATCAGAAAGAATGTCAGCTGTAAGTCATTATCTGTAACTCTCCTGTAATCTATTGCTTGTTCTGTAGGACTGGTATTATTTACCACTGACCATATGGCGGTAATATCAATATTGGTCTTTTTAAATATAGATTATTTTTGGCAGCAGTGCAGTCATCTGCTGAGGTTCTCTGGTTAGGGGCCCACTCAGAAGTTTCGCCCCCCTGAATCAAAACCCTAGCTACGCCTCTGGTAGTCGCTCCATGGTACTACAGATCAGGACCTATGGAAAAGAATAGTTGCTGATCTGCGGTACCTGAGCAGCCACTAAATAATGTACTGCATCCAGTGTTCCACACACAACACTGTTTACGTCCACCTATCACAGAAGCTGATAACAGTTGATCGGTGGTGATGGATGTTACACCACCACTTATCAGATTTTGATGATGTATCCTAAATAGAGGACATTAATGCAAACCTACTGGTCAATCCCCTTTTTAAGTTATTGTGGGTCGCCCTCGCACACCCAGGGCAGCGGGGTACTCGGTACCGGGCCGGTGTCAAGGCGGGAATGTGTCACAGCACCGGTGACCCGGTCCGTGGCCCTGGGCGCCCAATATCAATGGCGGTGATGTCAATGGTGTTAGAGTTTATATGAATAGTTTGTGACGCCACCCGTGGTGTTTGGCAAGTAAGATAGTAAGCCAACGCTGCATGCGGATCCGCTGGGACTGATGGGGTGGTGCAGCAGAGATGGTATAGCTCCCCACAGGTGGAGCTGTAGTCCCAGGGCAGTGTAGGTGCAATGGAGGAGGAGAGGCGCAGAATGGTATGGAGGCTGGTACCCAGGTGTAGTGGTGCGGGAATAACTGGAGGACACCAGAGTATGCGGTTCCAAAGCTTTACTCACTGATTGCAGTTCACACAACTGCCTCCCTCTGTACTGTGTTCTCCAGGTCAGGGCTCCAGCCAACCTCCAGGCAGGATAGGATTCTCCCTTCCACACTCTGCCAACATGTACTTTACTGAACGACTCCTCCAATGCGCCTTTAGGTGCGAAGCACTCCAGTACTTAGTTACCCTGGAATGCCTCTCTCTAGGTGTTCCTAGTCTTTACTTGTATGACAGACAGCTGTAGCCTGCTCAGGGACTCCTCACTGCGTCCCGGCTCTCTATTCAGTTGCTGTTGTGTCCCAAGTCTATGATGGGAGCAAGGCGTTAGCGGCCCACTACTCCTCCGGTGTCTGTTGCCGGACATAAAGTTCCAATCAACCTTGGGGACCGGGCCCGGCCTTTGCGCTCTCTGGACTGGAAGGGTTCTCTCTCTTTCTCAACCTGCTTCCCACCGTCCTTCTATTCTCCTTCGTTCCGTTCTGTTCTATCTCTCTTATGGAATCTGTAGTCTTCAGTCTATGTCTCTTTCTCCTTCTCTTCCTTCTCTGAGGAGCTCGTTCCACTAAGACAAGTCCTCAGTCTCTCCTGACTGGCTGCCTTCCTCCGCCTTGAGCTCCTCTCAGGCTGACCTGCTGTCAGCCTGCTCTCTCTCTGGGACTCACCCCAGACTGACCTTCTGTCAGACTGACTTGAAATCCTACACCTTCCCTCTCTTTTATATCTAACTCCACCCACCTCCCCAGCACCTCTCGTGTTACGAAGCCAGGGACCACAAAAGGCACCCTATGACCTTTCCAGCATAAAGCATGGATGGGTCCCTGCTGAACTATCCTGTGTGTGGGGTGCAGGTGTTGGAATTTAGAAAGGAGTTCCCAGCCTACCTATATGGTGGGGCACTACACCTTAGGAGAAGGTGCAGTACCTCTGTGGCGACTGAAGCCTCAGGGGCGCCACATACCCCCCGTTAAACACAGCACGTCCGCGGGCTGTAAGACAACAAAAGGTACAATACAGGAACACACAAAAATGTTTAAATGCTATTCAACAATACTTATCTAATCTTCCTAATGTAGGAGGCACATTTCTTAAACGTTACAAACAGGTTAACTTCCTATCTTAGTATCAAAAAATTACTTAAGTGCAATTCTTAATTCAAAATGCTATACTCAACACATTTTCTTTATTACATTTTCTATCAATTATTCTCTTTTCCTTTCCTTCTTCTACTGGACGCAAGACACTGACCATCTACTCTTGGCCTGTCACCTGTCACTTTCAATTCTGTATTCTTTATTCAATTCTCACATTCTATCTCAAAACTTTTCTAATTCTCTGTATCAAATATTCTATAAAAGACATTTACTTTTCATAAGACATAACATTATCAAATACTTTATCACAAAACATTCAAAATTCTTGTAAGGTGCTGAACACTGCTCCCAGCCGTGATTTCTGGCAGTGTCCCTTGAGGTAGACATCATTCTTCGAAAAGAGTCCATGCAGAAACATTATCTTCGCAAAGAGTCTCTTTATATGTAAAACCAAGAGAGAGCACCCAAAGGGGTGCAAACTATTTACCAGAAAGTTTTGGATCACACAGTGTTCATGATCTCCACAGTTCCATTTGTAGAAAAACAGGCAACAAAAGTGCTACCGGAAAAACATGATAGCAAACAAGGCACAACTGGTGCAAGCAAACCGTCCTGGGTAACGAGATTTAGTAAATGTAAATTATCTTAGTTGTGGTCCCCTCCTGGGGCTCTGGTAGCTGAACTGGAACTGTTCTCATCTTGATTCTGGTTCCTTACTATGGGGTCTTGTCTGGTACGAGGTCTAGCTCCTAAGGCTTCTGCAGTGTGTTGGTGCTGATGAGCAACTGCCTGGGGATTTGGCAGTGAAGGGATCCCAAGATCACAGTCCCAAAATGATCCAGATCCCCCTCTGACCTGTATATGTCGGATCGGGCATGCCGACTCCAACCGTACTCCCACCAGCATGGTCCTCCTCCTCATTAACCCATTAGGAAGGCCCGGGGTAAATACCTGGGAGTTCCCGATGGTGCGGCCTCTGCTCCGGGGCAGGTGGTGTGGCAGCAGATGGTGCCCGGTGAGACACCGGGGGCGGCAGTGGAGCCCATGGCAGCTCCGGTTCCGCGGGGGTTGCTGGCGGGACCTGCGCAGCCGCGCCAGGTCCGGGCAGGAGCTCCTCTTCCTCCACTTCAGCTCCCTGGGCTGTGTACAACTCCTCCGGTATTATTGGCAAAGATGGAACAGAGTACCCTGCTGATGGCATGGCAGCGGTTCCAAGCTCCACAAGGTCTGCCAGGAAAAGATCCGGTGCAGCAGCGGCGAGTACCGGTGTCGTGGGTACCGCAGGTGTGGGCCCTTCCTGAGCACGCTGCAGTTCTAATGTCCATAGCGCTTCTCGCCTCAGTCGCAGGCGGTGTGTCAGCTGGATAATCTCGTCCTCCAGCTGTTGGGGATCCATTCCTGAGATCGGGTCGGAGCCTTCAGCCATGGCGCCAGGGAGATTCAGCTCCCCACGCTCCGCAGGCCTCCTTCCCTCACTCTCCAAAGTGGCGTTCTGGCGTTCTTCTTCTTGCTCCGCCCTTCTGCTCGCCACTGGCTTTCTCTGCCCCTCCTTCCGGGGGCGGCGTCTTCTTCCCGCGCCTCCATACCAAGCCAGTATACGAACCCCTCGGGGGTGGGCAATGCATCGGTCACATAGTAATTCAGGCAGGGACGGCCCAAGACTCTTCGCGGTCTTTTCCTAGGACCTCCCATCTCTTCACGTCCTTCTTCTCCGCGCCAGTGGCCATTTCTAATGTCCATTTTACATCTATTAAATTTGGTCTTCTGCACATTTTCAAAAGTTGTAAATCCAAGGCACACAGAACCCGATGGCATCAAGTCTCATCATCCTGTTCGTGACGCCAAAATTGGGTCGCACTCGCACACCCAGGGCAGCGGGGTACTCGGTACCGGGCCGGTGTCAAGGCGGGAATGTGTCACAGCACCGGTGACCCGGTCCGTGGCCCTGGGCGCCCAATATCAATGGCGGTGATGTCAATGGTGTTAGAGTTTATATGAATAGTTCGTGACGCCACCCGTGGTGTTTGGCAAGTAAGATGGTAAGCCAACGCTGCATACAGATCTGCTGGGACTGATGGTGTGGTGCAGCAGAGATGGTATAGCTCCCCACAGGTGGAGCTGTAGTCCCAGGGCAGTGTAGGTGGAATGGATGAGGAGAGGCGCAGAATGGTATGGAGGCTGGTACCCAGGTGTAGTGGTGCGGGAATAACTGGAGGACACCAGAGTATGCGGTTCCAAAGCTTTACTCACTGTTAGCAGTTCACACAACTGCCTGTCTCAGTACTGTGTTCTCCAGGTCAGGGCTCCAGCCAACCTCCAGGCAGGATAGGATTCTCCCTTCCACACTCTGCCAACAAGTACTTTACTGAACGACTCCTCCAATGCGCCTTTAGGTGCGAAGCACTCCAGTACTTAGTTACCCTGGAATGCCTCTCTCTAGGTGTTCCTAGTCTTTACTTGTATGACAGACAGCTGTAGCCTGCTCAGGGACTCCTCACTGCGTCCCGGCTCTCTATTCAGTTGCTGTTGTGTCCCAAGTCTATGATGGGAGCAAGGCGTTAGCAGCTCACTACTCCTCCGGTGTCTGTTGCCGGACATAAAGTTCCAATCAACCTCGGGGACCGCGCCCCGGCTTTTGCACTCTCTGGACTGGAAGGGTTCTCTCTCTTTTTCAACCTGCTTCCCATCGTCCTTCTATTCTCCTTCGTTCCGTTCTGTTCTATCTCTCTTATGGAATCTGTAGTCTTCAGTCTATGTCTCTTTCTCCTTCTCTTCCTTCTCTGAGGAGATTGTTCCACTAAGACCAGTCCTCAGCCTCTCCTGACTGACTGCCTTCCTCTGCCTTGAGCTCCTCTCAGGCTGACCTGCTGTCAGCCTGCTCTCTCTCTGGGACTCACCCCAGACTGACCTTCTGTCAGACTGACTTGAAATCCTACACATTCCCTCTCTTTTATATTTAACTCCACCCGCCTCCCCAGCACCTCTCGTGTTACGAAGCCAGGGACCACAAAAGGCACCCTATGACCTTTCCAGCATAAAGCATGGATGGGTCCCTGCTGAACTATCCTGTGTGTGGGGTGCAGGTGTTGGAATGCAGAAAGGCGATCCCAGCCTACCTGTATGGTGGGGCACTACACCTTAGGAGAAGGTGCAGTACCTCTGTGGCGACTGAAGCCTCAGGGGCGCCACAATTGCACATCAATTTAGCTAATCCACATGCAAATCTACTGTAGAATTCCAGGTTTGAGCTATAAATTTCTGCTGAACATTATCTTCAAAATTTGTGTTAGCTTAAAATAATTATAGACTTTTGTTGTCTCTCTATTTAGTTCAGTGGTTCTTGCCATATTGCTGTTTAGAACAGTTGTGGCATAGGGCTCAGCATCATATGGAACTGTGTACCAACAATGCCTTCGCAGAATAAACCTGATGGCCACAAACACTTTCTGAAGGCAGATGATTCCACAAATGAATTCGTTACGAGGTGTACCTGTTATCTGGACGCCATTCCAGGTAATACGTGATGAAGCTGTTTGAGAGAATGGCATGGGGGTGTAAAGCTGACATGATAATAAAAAAGGCGGTACTTTGAGCTATCTGAGGTTTAAAGGGAGCCTGTCACCCCTTCCAGGCGATTTTAAGTAAAAGAGCCACCTTGTGCAGCACTAATGCTGCATTCTGTCAAGGTGGCTCTTTTATTTAGGGTACCTTCCACCGCTGAAATAATCTTTTTTAAAATTGGTCAGACATACCTGATATTTGACAGGGGGCAGGTCTTTCCCCATCTGACCGAGACGCCTCACATCCATCACTCATGTTTTACGGCGTTGTTTGATCTGCCTATTCATTTTTCTTTTCAAATTTTGGCTCCTGCACTGTAGTATGTATTCTGGGGCATGAGCAGGGACCGCTGCCTGTCCTCTCTCATGACTTCCTGGCCTTCCTATCGCGCGGCCAGAGATCCCGCCCCGCAGCCGCTTATGATTTAATCACACTGCAGGGCTGGGAATCTTGGGCATGAGAGCTGCAGATAACTACTGCGCATGCCCAAGATTTCCAGCCCTGCAGTGTGAATAAATCATAAGCGACTGCGGGGCGGGATCTCTGGCCGCGCGATAAGAAGGCCAGGAAGTCATGAGAGAGGACAGGCAGCGGTCACTGCGCATGCCCCAGAATACATACTACAGTGCAGGAGCCAAAATTTGAAAAGAAAAATGAATAGGCAGAGCAAACAAGGCCGTAAAACATGAGTGATGGATGTGAGGCGTCTCGGTCAGATGGGGAAAGACCTGCCCCCTGTCAAATATCAGGTATGTCTGACCAATTTTAAAAAAGATTATTTCAGCGGTGGAAGGTACCCTAAATAAAAGAGCCACCTTGACAGAATGCAGCATTAGTGCTGCACAAGGTGGCTCTTTTACTTAAAATCTCCTGGAAGGGGTGACAGGTTCCCTTTAACACATTTTCAGGTTTGATTCACATGTGTTTTTTTACTCCTTACTTCCCTATGTGCCTTTAGTCTGAGTATACAATGTGCCTATTCCAAAAAGAACAAAGAAAATAATTGAATGGACAGGTGTGTCCAAACTTTAGACCGGTATTATATTTTAACACTTTGATTCCTGGAGTCCTGATCCTTCACACGTAGTCTTTCATACACTTTGCGTGCAGACGACTGGAATTTCCTAAATTACTTTTGATCTTGGGAAACTGAAAGATGAAGTGAAAGGAAATGGTTTGAAGTCTTTTGCAATACATTTAACTGCCTTTTCTGAGATGAAAATACTTATAAAGCTTAAAGAAAGAATGATTTTATTGGAATGCATAATTTTATGGAAGTAATCATACCCATATACTGTACACAGCCAAGGGGACAGTCCTGAAAAGGTGGATAAGATGTATTATTATTGTTAATAATAATAATAATAATAATAATAATAACATTGCTGAACATTGGAGGGGAGGGGGTTGAAGTAATAGTTCAATTTATTAATTTACAAATCTGCAATCCTAAATATCCTATAAACGAATATAATTTGAAACTAGACAACCACCTTAATAGTCTTTTACATGGGACAATTATGTTTGTACAAAGGTTAATTTCCATTCATCCCAATCTAACCAGCAATCGTGAGGGCGCAAAAATGTTCTTGGTTAGCAGGACATGACTTCATATCTATATCTTAAAGGGTTGTTCTGAACACCATTGCTCAGGAGCATCGCTCCTCTGCCTCTCTGATTCCTGCTTGCCGGGAGATATGTGCTCCTGATGATTGACTGGACTGTACTGTGCGCTCTCCTATGCGGCAGATGGGGCCAGCTTTGCCTTTGCAGCATTGGAGGAAGGCAGCGGCATTGATGTGGGATAAATCCAGCAATCAGGACAACTTCAAGGTAGAGATTACAAGCTCTATAGAAAAGATCTCACAACCACTGCGCCCCTTGTCTAGGAGACAAGCCACCACAGATAGACTGCAAAGGTAGCTGGTAACCTACACTGTGTTCCAAATTATTATGCAAATTGGATTTAAGTGTCCTAAAGATGTAATTTTTTGTTTTTCAAATAAACTCATAGATGGTATTGTGTATCAGGGCTTTTTGGATCACTGAAATCAATCTCAAACGCCTGTGATAATTAGTTTACAAGATGAGCTCAATTAAAGGAAAACTACTTAAGAATGATGTTCCACATTATTAAGCAGGGCACAGGTTTCAAGGAATTTAGGAAAGAAAAAGGATCTCTCTGCTGCTGAAAAGCATCAAATAGTGCAATGCCTTGGTCAAGAGATGAAAGCATTAGATATTTCCCAAAAACTTAAACGTGATCATCGTACTGTTAAGAGATTTGTGGTTGATTCTGAGCACAGACATGTTTGTGCTGATAAAGGCAGAATGAGGAAGGTTTCTGCCAGGCAAGTTCATCAGATTAAGAGAGTGGCTGCTAAAAAGCCATTACAAACCAGGCAACAGATATTTAATGCTGCTGGTGCCTCTGGAGTCCCTTGAGCCTCAAGGTGTAGGATCCTTCAAAGGCTTGCTGTGGTGCATAAATCTACTATTCGGCCACCCCTAAACAGTGTTCACAAGCAGAAATGGTTGCAGTGGGCCAGACATAAATGAAGACTAATTTTCAAATAGTCTTGTTTACTGATGAGTGTCGAGCAACCCTGGATGGTCCAGATGGATGGAGTAGTGGATATTTGGTGGATGGCCACTATGTCCCAACAAGGCTGCGACGTCAGCAAGGAGGTGGAGGAGTCATGCTTTCGGCCGGAATTATGGGGAAACAGCTGGTAGGGCTCTTTAAGGTTCCTGAAGGTGTGAAAATGACCTCTGCAAAGTATATAGAGTTTCTGACTGACCGCTGTCTTCCATGGTATAAAAAGCAGAAATGTGCCTTCAGGAACAAAATCATCTTCATGCATGAAACTGCACCATCTCATGCTGCAAAGAATACCTATGAGTCATTGACTGCTATAGGCATAAAAAGAGATAAATGCATGGTGTGGCCACCATCTTCCCCTGACCTCAACCCTATGGAGAACCTTTGGAGTATCATCAAGCAAAAGATCTATGAGGGTGGGAGGCAGCTCACATCAAGACAGCAGCTCTGGGGGCTATTCTGACTTCATGCAAAGAAATACAAGCATAAACTCTCCAAAAACTCACAATTTCAATGGATACAAGAATTGTGAAGGTGATATCAAAGAAGGGTTCCTATGTTAACATGTAACTTGGCCTGTTAGGAATGTTTTGAAGTTAAATAGCTTTTTTGTTCAGTGAATGTGACCTCCTAATGCTGCAAATTCCACAAATGAGCATTTTCAGTTCTTTTAAAACATATCAAATGTTTAGAAATTCTAATGTGCCTAATAATTTGGAACAGTGCAATTTGAGTTTTTATTCATTTTGGATAAATTCATTCTGTTATCATTGAGAGGTTTCTTCAATAAAATTCAATGTATACTCTAACCGGTGATGACCTTTATTAGACTGACTGTCATTTGTACCGACTATTTAGGAAAATCAGAGAAAAATATCATTTGCTTAATAATTTGGAACGCAGTGTAGACATTGAGGAGCAAACTATACTATGAAACATTCCCCTGTTCTTGAGAAATAAGAGGTTAAGATGCTTTTGATAGCAAGTTAATTGCAAGTTGTTTCTTTATACAAGCACTTTCCAATTTTAACAAGTTATTAAGCTGAGAATAGTCCTTTAAAAAGTAGTAACAACTGTTAGCCATTCTGAATTTTATTTAGACTTATAGAAAATGTTCCCATTCTTCTACTTTCCTCTCACCTTCCTCTCTACTCTTTCTCTTCATTAGGCCACGCTCACACATTCAGTATTTGGTCAGCATTTTACATCAGTATTTGTACAGTGGCTTACAAAAGTATTCACCCCCTTGGCATTTTTTATGTTTTGCTACCTGACAACTAGGAATTTCAGTGATTTTTGCATCGGTTCATATAAAGAACAGGCCTACAATTGTGAACATTTGGTTTTCTTTTTATTGTGAAGCAAACAACAAATAGGACAAAATAATTGAAGACTTCAATGTGCATAACCATTCAAGCCCCCAAAGTCAGCACTTTGTAGAGCCTCTTTTTCAGGCAATTACAGCTGCAAGTCGTTTGGATAAGTCTCTACGAGCTTTCCACGTCTTGCCACTAGGATTTTTGCCCATCCCTCAAGGCAAATCTGCTCCAGCTAGTACTAGTATGCTTTGGGTCACTGGCTTTGTTGGAAGGTGAGCCTCCATCCCAGTCTCAAATCACTGACAGACTGAAACAGGTTTTGCTCAAGAATATCCCTGTATTTCGCACCATCTATCTTCCCCTCGACTTGGACCATTTTCTCTGTATCTGTTGTTGAAAACATTCACACAACATGATGATGTCACCACCATGTTTCACTGTGGGGATGGTGTTCTTGGTGTTCTTGGGGTGATGAACTGTATTAGTTTAACGCAAGGCATAGCTTTTACCTTAGTGGCCAAAAAGTTCAATTTTGGCCTCACCTCACCACAGCACCTTCCTCCATACATTTGGAGAGTCTCCCACATGTCTTTTGGCAAACTCAAAATGAGCCTTAACATTTTTGTTTGTAAGTAAAAGATTTTTTGCTGCCCACTATTCTCTGCAACTCCTTCAGGGTTACCTTTGGTCTCTGTGCTGCCTCTATGAATAATGTCCTCCTTGCTCCGGCTGAGAGTTTTGGTGGCTAGCCCTCTCTTGGCAGGTTTGTTGTGATACCATGTTCTTTCCATTTGATGATAATGAATTTGATGGTGCTCCTGGGGATCATCAGAGATTGGGATATGCTCTTTTATAACCCAACCCTGACTGGTACTTCTCATTAACTTTGTCCCTGATTTGTTTGGAGATCACCTTGGTCTTCATGGTGTTCTTTGGTTAGTTGTGCCTTTTACTTAATGGTATTGCAGCCTCTATGGAGTTCAGAAAAGGTATGTGTATACTGACAGACCATGTGACACTTAGATTGCATACAGGTGGACTTCCATTCAAGCATGTGACTTGTGAAGGTATTTGCTGGCACCAGAAATTTTTAGGGGCTTCATCGCAAAAGGGGTGAATACATATTCACATGCCAATTTTTAGCTATTTGATCCCAGAAATTTTATTTATTCCTAATATTTCTCATTTCACTTCACCAACTTAGACTATTTAGTGCTCATGCATCACACACAAATCTGATTAAAAAAATATTTAAACACAGGCTGTAATGTAACAAAATAGGTAAACAGTCAAGGGGGTTGAATACCAAAATCAGGAGAGGGAGAACAATACAGAAGTGGTGATGTGTTTCCATCATACTTCTCTTCTGACTGTTCCACTCCTGATTTTGGCTTACAAATACTGGTGTAAAATACTGACCAAATACTGATGCACCACTTCTGAATATTTTATGCACTCCTGATTTTGAATTACAAATACTCATGAAAAATACTGATTCGTGTGATACAGCAAATTTCATGAAATTTGACTGAAACTTGATACACCTCAAGCTGATCCGCTCATCTCTATTCTTAATGTCTAACTTTATGCAAATGTTGAACCAATATTTTCTAATTTCATGGTAACATAAGAATCAGGATGTATGTCCAGCATTTACATATTGGTGAAATTCTCTACAGTTTATTATAGTGATCTCATCAGCTTTGATTCTAGGGAGTAATTTACATAACTTTTTCTTTTAAATCTGTGAGCTGACACTATGTTTCCATAACCATAATTAACAATAAGTTATGTTAGGAAATTGGTGAGGCAACATATAATATATATACAGTATACTGTACACCCCCTCATTCCATCCCGGGGCCAACAGCATTGCACCACTCCGTACACTGCTACCACCAGCTTCCTGCAGCAGCGACTCTGCTTCCTGGGATCCGCCCCCCAGGTAAGCTACATTCGGATTATCTATATATATGAAACTGAATGTATGTATGTGTGTATCACCAACCAATCACGAAGCATCTTTCATTTCACCAGAGCTGTTCAAAAGAAGCTGAGCTGTGATTGGTTGCTATGAGCAACAGTTTACCTTGCAACCAATCACTGAGCATCTCTCATTTCACCAGAGCTGGTTAAAAGAAACTGAGCTGTGATTGGTTGCTATGAGCAAGTTTTCCCACTTGACAACACCTCAGCAGACACTGACATGGTGGGAGAAATCTAGCATGCCTGGGAACATAAGCTCCCAGCCATTGTCTGCCCCCCAGAAAGGAGCAGCGAGCACATGACAGAAATGAATCCCCCTTCCCGTGCCCATATACCCATCACACATCCTCCATACCAAATGGTCAAAGTGTGAAAAAACGGATCCATTGCAGATTTGCAAAAAACTGATGCACCGGATCTGGTTTTTGGACGGATCCGTCGCAGCAGCCAGTGTATGAAATTTAAAGGAACAGAACTTTGGAAAATGAGAGAGAGAGACCCCAGGGTCTCTTAAAGGGATCATCGGTATGGAAGTTAGGGCAAATCCACACTGCGCTTTGGTACTGACCCCAGACCTTTCTTAAAGGGATCTTCGGTATGGAAGTCAGGGCAAATCCATCCAGTGCTTTAGTTCTGACCCCAGGCCTCTCTTAAAGGGATCCCCGGTATGGAAGTCAGGGCAATTGCCTTCAAATGCTCTGGTACTGACCCCAGGCTCTCTTAAAAGGATGTCCTGTATGGAAGATAGGGCAAATCCCTCAGCGCTTTGATTCTGACCCCAGAGTTCTATTAACCCCTTTCCTACATTGAACGTACTATTCCATCCATGTGACCTGGGATCTAAGTCCCAAGGACAGAATAGTACGTCTAATGCGATCAGCGGCGCTCACGTGGTGAGCGCCGCTGATCGCGGCCGGGTGTCAGCTGATTATCACAGCTGACACCCGGAACAATGTGTCAGGGGCGGTCACGGACCGCCCCCGACACGTTAACCCCTGGCACACCACGATCAAACATGATCGCGGTGTACCGGGGATTAAAGGAAGCATCGGCAGGGAGGGGGCTCCCTCCGTGCTTCTCTGCGGCCCCCACAGCAGCACGATGTGCAGCGCCGCTGCGGGGGTTGCCTTCCCTGCAGGTGCCCGGATCCAATATGGCGACAGGGACCTTTGAGGGCCTGCAGGGAGCTGGCTTCCTCACTGCCCGCAGAGTGCAGGCATGAGGAAGCCTGCAGCAGTGACTGTGACAGATCGTTGATCTGTCACAGCGATCTGTGATGTGACAGATCGGCGATCTGTCACAGGACAGTGATGTCCCCCATGGGACATTATAATAAAGTAAAAAAAAAAAAAGTGTAAAAATAATTAAAAAAAAAAATATTCCCCAATAAATTCATTTTTTGAAAATAAATGACAAAAAAACAATAAAAGTACACATATTTGGTATCGTCGCATCCGTAACAACCCGCCCTATAAAACTGTCCCATTAGTTAACCCCTTTAGCGAACCCCTTAAAAAATAAAAATAAAAAACGAAGCAAAAAATAATGATTTATTATCATACCGCCGAACAAAAAGTGCAATAACGCACGATCAAAAAGACGCATATAAATATCCATGGTACCACTGAAAACGTCATCTTGTCCCGCAAAAAACGAGCCATGACACAGCGTCATCAGCAAAAAAATAAAAAAGTTATAGCTCGCAGAATAAAGCAATGCAAAAATAATTATTTTTTATCTAGAAATTGTTTTCACTGCATAAAACTGCCACAACATAAAAAAATGACATAAATGAGGTATCGCTGTAACCGTACTGACCCGGAGAATAAAACCGCTTTATCAATTTTACCACACACGGAGCGGTGTAAACGCACCCCCCAAAAGAAATTTTTGAGACGCTGGTTTTTGTTCATTCTGTGTCCCAAAAATCGGAATAAAGAGCGATAAAAAAAGTCACGTGCCCGAAAATGGTACCAATAAAAATGTCAACTCGTCCCGCAAAAAATAAGACCTCAGATGACTCGGTGGGTCAAAATATGGAAAAATTATAGCTCTCAAAATGTGGTGATGCATAAACTATTTTTACAATAAAAAGCGTCTTTTAGCGTGTGACAGCTGCCAAAATAAAAACCCACCATAAATAGCAAATCAAACCCCCCGTTATCACCCCCTTAGTTAGGGAAAAATAATAAAATACATTTTTTTTATTTATTTCCATTTTCCCATTAGGGCTAGGGTCAGGGTTAGGGCTAGGGTCAGAGCTAGGGTTAGGGCTAGGGTTAGGGCTAGGGTTAGGGTTAGGTTTGGAGTTAGAATTGGGGGATTTCCACTGTTTTGGTACATCAGGGGCTTTCCAAACGCGACATGGCGTCCTATCTCAATTCCAGCCAAAAAAGTTAAATGGCGCGGCTTCCCTTCCGAGCTCTGCCATGTGCCCAAATAGTGGTTTACCCCCATATATGGGGTATCAGCGTACTCAGGAAAAATTGCACAATAACTTTTGGGGGCCTGTTACTCTTGGGAAAATAAAAATTGGGGGTGAAAAGATCATTTTTGTGGAAAAAATATGATTTTTTTAATTGTACGGCTGTACGTTATAAACTTCTGTGAAGCCCTTGGGGGTTCAAAGTGCCCACCACATATCTAGATAAGTTCCTTGGGGGGTCTAGTTTCCAAAATGGGGTCACTTGTGGGGGGTTTCCACTGTTTAGGCACATCAGGGGCTCTCCAAACGTGGCATGGCGTCCAATCTGAATTCCAGCCAGTTTTGCAGTGAAAAAGTCAAACGGCGCTCCTTCCCTTCCGAGCTCTGCCATGCGCCCAAACAGTGGTTCCCTCCACATATGAGGTATCAGCGTACTCAGGACAAATTGCACAATAACTTTTGCAGTCCAATTTCTCCTGTTACCCTTGGTAAAATAAAAAAATTGAACCTGAAGTAATTTTTTTTTGAAAAAAAGTTAAATGTTCATTTTTTTTTAAACATTCAAAAAATTCCTGTGAAGCACCTGAAGGGTTAATAAACTTCTTGAATGTGGTTTTGAGCACCTTGAGGGGTGCAGTTTTTAGAATGGTGTCACTTTTGGGTATTTTCTATCATATAGACCCCTCAAAGTGGCTTCAAATGTGATGTAGTCCCTAAAAATAAATTGGTGTTGTAAAAATGAGAAATCGCTGGTCAACTTTTAACCCTTATAACTTCCTAACAAAAAAAAATTTTGGTTCCCAAATTGTGCTGATGTAAAGTAAACAGGTGGGAAATGTTATCTATTAAGTTTTTGAGTGCCATTTCTCTGTGATTTAAGAGCATAAAAATTCAAAGTTGGAAAATTGTGAAATTTTCAAAATTTTCGCCAAATTTCCATTTTTTTCACAAATAAACGCAAGTCATATGAATGAAATTTTACCACTAACATGAAGTACAATATGTCACGAGAAAACAAAGTCAGAATCACCTGGATCCATGGAAGTGTTCTAGAATTATTACCTCATAAAGGGACAGTGGTCAGAATTGTAAAAATTGGCCCGGGAGTTAACGTGCAAACCACCCTTGGTAGTGAAGGGGTTAAAGGGATCATTGGTATGCAAGTAAGGGCAAATCCACTCAGCGCTCTGGTTCTGATCCCAGGCTCTCTTAAAGGGATCCCCGGTATGGAAGTTGGGGCAAATCCACTCAGCGCTCTGGTTCTGACCCAAGACCCCTCTTAAAGGGATCCCCAGTATGGAAGTGAGGGCAAATCCACTCTGCGCTGCGGTACTGACCCCAGGCCTCTCTTAAAGGGATCCGCGACATGGAAGTTAGGACCATTCCACTCAGCGCTCTGGTTCTGACCCCAGACTGACAGGATGATGTGGGATATTAGGGGTAGTAGTCCGGTGGCTCTGTCTGATGAGATGACATGGGATATTAGTAGTAGTAGTCCAGTGGTTCTGGCGGATGGGATGATGTGGGATATTAGGGGTAGTAGTCCGGCTTCTGTGACGGGATGATGTGGGATATTAGTGGTAATTGTCCGGTGCCTCTGGCTGAAGGGATGATGTGGGATATTAGGGGTAGTAGTCCGGTGGCTTTGATGGGATGATATGGGATATTAGGGGTAGTAGTCCGGTAGCTCTGGCTGACAAGATGATGTGGGATATTATAGTGAATGTGGCCATGCGGAGTGGGTGGGGCTCTTCACTCAGCTTTATATAACTACTGCGCATGCCCGAGGTTCCCAACCCCGCAGTGTGAATAAATCATAAGCGACTGCGGGGCGGGATCAGTGGCCACTCGATATGAAGGCCGGGATGTGATCTGAGAGCACGGGCAGCACTGACTGCGCATGCCCAAGAAGATATAAAGCAGCACAGGTGCCGCATTTCAAAAGAAAACTGAGGAGGCGGCGCCAAATACAAAATGAGTGATGGATGCGAGGCGTCTGTCAGAGTGGGAAAGACCCGCTTTTACATCATGCATGTCATTCAATTCTACTCCAGTTCAGTTTTTTTTTCAGCATTTTTGTATTCAGTATAAATAGGGTGTGGCCTCATTTCTACTGAGCTGTGTAGTTCACTTATAGTCCCTCTGAAGCTGAATGTCTGCTTGGGACCCAGAGACTGACACTTTTCACACTAGGTAGGTTTTAACCGTTAGTGTAGTTACTGTCTCAAATGGGTACACCTCGCCGTGGTGGGACAGCTTTATACTTTTTTGATCAAAATAGTGTTTACCAAGTACCCTATGTTATTTAATGCACTTGCTTTTTTACTTATTTATTTGCATTAGGGTATATACACACATTGTTTTTTTCTTTGGGTTTGCCTGCTTTTATGGCCAGTGTGAACATGCTTTTACATCATGCATGTCATTCAATTCTACTCCACTTCAGTTTTTTTTTTTTTTTTTCTTTAGACGCAACATGTTGCATTTTTTTCCACCCAACCTCGTTAAAAAAAGCATGCGATCGCGTGCTCACGGAATGCGCCAAAATAACACATTACAGTCTTTGGGGTCGCAGGCGTACGCATGGATATGCGCATGTCTGCGCTTTTGAGAGCATGCGTTTTTTGAGCAAACATGTCTAGACCCTGGTTTAAACCACCTCCTACACAAAGAAACATTGTTTGAGGGGTAGTGTAGATGTGTTTGCACTGGCAGTCCACTACTCTACAGACTGAAGAGAGAAGGACGTTGGAGAGCTTGGAGAATAGTAGCAACTTTAATAATGTGAGTATTAAACCTAATGTGTTGTGAGTTCATTTTCCCCTCCGTCACTGAGGCCTGGTGAACTCCCTATTCTAGTGAAGGAAGGTAGAGAGCCTGATTATCAGACACCTGGGACTAATGAAGACGATTGGCTGAGTGGAGTCACTGACTGGATTTAAGGCAGCCTACGCCTTTTCTGCCCTGCGGGTGATTTCTCTGTGGACTCTTGGACTCCAGTCTGATTCCTGCTCTCCTAAAGCTAAGTTTTCTGTTTTGCCTTTTTGCATCTAAGATTTGTTTTTGTTTTTCTTGCTTTTTGGATTCTGCCACTCCCTGCTGGAGTGTGCAGTGTTCCGTGAGCTCTGTCTTCTGAAGGTACCTGAGTGCTGATTTAGTTTTTGAAGCTTAGTTGCTTCAGGGCCATTTTTATATCAGCTTGTTGGCTTTTGTCTCTGATAGGGTTTTGGCAGATTGCAGACAGCAGCCTTCCTATCCGTTCCTATCTAGGTAGTTTTTGGGCCCCGTCTTTGCTCAGCCTGTCTTTCTGTCTGTGTAAGTGTTTTCATCTTCCTTCACCGTCATTATATGTGGGGGGCTGCCTATTGCTTTGGGGTCTGCTCTGGGGCAGTTAGATTTCCCCTTTCCTTCTTTAGGCCTATGTATCTCTCCGGCTGTGATCGAGGGGTCTAGGTCATCGTAGGAACCCCCCACGGCTACTGCTAGTTGTGGTGATAGGTTCAGGGGTCTGCAATCTGATAGTTGCCAACTTCTCTGGTTTCCAGGACTTAGCTAGCATTTCTGTTTTTGCCTCCTACGGTGACTCAATCATAACAGAATCACCCGCCCAACCGCAGATCCTGGGGTACTCAATAGCAGGAAAGAATTGTGTTTAAAAAAAAAAAAAAAAAAAGTGTATATTCTTTCCTCTATATCTCTGAGGCCGTAGGGGGAATTTTTTTTTCTCTCAATGGAGATAAAGCAAGTGTCTGATCGTGTGGAGCAGCTCGCTGCTGAAGTGCGAGGAATTTCCACCTATCTTGCTCGTTCACATGCTGTTGAACCAAAGATCCCCACACCTGATGTATTTTTTGGGGATCGATCTAAATTTTTGAGTTTTGAGTGAAGCCTAACTCGTCAGGGAGCCCCGCGCAGCAGGTTAAAATTGTCATCTCTTTGCTGCGCGGCGATCCCCAGGATTGGGCGTTTTCTTTGAAACCAGATGACCCTATTCTGACTAATGTGAACGCATTTTTTCAAGCCTTGGGGTTGCTGTACGACGAACCTAATGCTATTGATCAGGCTGAAAAGACCCTGTTAGCATTGAACCAGGGTCGAGAATCTGCAGAGTTGTACTGTCAAAAGTTCCGAAAGTGGGCGGTCCTTACTACCTGGAATGATAGTTCCTTGGCTGCTCTCTTTCGGAAGGGTTTGTCAGAAGCCGTAAAAGATACTATGGTGGGATTTCCTGTTCCCTCTGGTCTGGACGATTCTATGTCTTTAGCCATTCAGGTTGATTGGCGTTTACGTGAACGCAGGATTACACGAGAAGTGTTGCCACCGGTTGAACAGACGTCTGAACTTATGCAATGTGATAGAGTTTTGTCTAAGGCGCAACGTCAGGAATTCAGAAGGCGCAATAAGCTGCGTTTTTTCTGTGGAGATGCCTCACATGTTATTTCTGTTTGTCCTAATAGTGATAAACGCTTTGCACACACGTTTTCTGTTGGTGGGGTTCAGCCTAAGTTTCTTTTGGCGATTACTCTGATCTGTTCCCTGTCCACATTTTCCGCCAAGGCTTTTGTGGATTCGGGAGCAGCGCTAAACCTAATGGACTTGGATTTTGCTAAACGTTGTGGATTTCCGTTGACACCTCTGCAGACGCCTATCCCTTTGAGGGGGATTGATGCTACCCCTCTGGCTAAAAATAAACCTCAGTTTTGGACCCAGTTGGTCATGCGGGTCGCCCCAGACCACCAAGAAAATTGCAGATTTTTGGTGTTGCATGGTCTGCATGATGCCGTTGTTCTGGGGTTTCCCTGGTTGCAGATTCATAATCCAGTTTTGGATTGGAAGTCTGTGTCTGTGGGGAGTTGGGGTTGCCGGTGTACCTTTAGTGAGGCTCCGGTTTTTTCCACCTCTCCTCAGTCGCATGAGGTTCCTGACTATTTGGTGGACTACTATGATGTATTTAGTGAGAATGAGTCTGCGTCCTTGCCTCCTCATAGGAGTTATGACTGTGCAATTGAACTAAACCCGGGGTGTAAATTTCCTAAGGGTCGGCTCTTCAATTTATCTGTACCCGAGCACGAGGCTATGCGGTCCTATATTAAGGAGGCGTTGGAGAAGGGTCATATTAGACCATCCTCTTCACCCTTAGGTGCCGTTTTTTTTTTGTGGCCAAGAAGGATGGTTCTTTAAGGCCTTGTATTGATTATCGTGCCCTCAATAAAATTACTATTAAATATCAGTATCCGTTACCCCTGATTTCAGATCTATTCTCTAGAGTCAGAGGTGCTTGCTGGTTTACCAAGCTTGACCTCAGGGGGGCGTATAATCTTATCCGCATTAAGCAGGGGGATGAATGGAAGATGGCGTTTAATACTCCGGAGGGACATTTTGAGTACCTGGTGATGCCTTTTGGGCTCACTAATGCCCCTTCTGTCTTCCAGTGCTTCATGAACGATATTTTCCGAGACTTTGTCGATAAATTTTTGATTATCTATCTGGATGATATTTTGATCTTCTCCAAGGATTGGGATTCTCATGTGGAACATGTTTGGACTGTGTTCCGGATCTTGAGAGAGAATTCTCTGTATGTCAAAGGATCAAAATGCCTTTTTGGAGTACAGAGAATTTCTTTTTTGGGATTTATTTTGTCTCCGTCAACTATTGAAATGGACCCGGCCAAGGTACAGGCCATTTATGATTGGGTTCAGCCCACTTCTTTGAAGGCCCTCCAGAAGTTTTTGGGTTTTGCTAATTTTTATCGGAAATTTATAGCAAAATTTTCTAGTATTGCCAAACCATTGACTGACCTGACCAGGAAGGGTGCGGATGTGTTGAATTGGTCTCCGGAGGCGGTTGCTTCCTTTCAGGAGCTGAAGCGTAGATTTACCTCCGCCCCGATTCTGCGGCAACCTGATGTCTCACTCCCGTTCCAGGTGGAGGTGGATGCTTCTGAGATTGGTGCAGGAGCGGTGTTGTCCCAAAAGGATCCGGTAACATCTAAAATGAATCCCTGTGCTTTCTTTTCCCGTAAGTTCTCTTCATCTGAACGTAACTATGATGTGGGGAATCGGGAACTGTTGGCCATGAAATGGGCATTTGAGGAGTGGAGACATTGGTTGGAGGGAGCCAAACATCAAGTTGTGGTCCTCACTGACCACAAAAATTTCATTTACCTAGAGTCGGCTAAACGCTTGAACCCTAGACAGGCTAGGTGGGCCTTGTTTTTTACACGTTTTGATTTTGTGGTCTCTTTCCTTCCTGGAACTAAGAATGTCAAGGCAGACGCCCTCTCTAGGAGTTTCTTTGCTGATTCTCCTGTGGTGACCAAGCCTGCCACCATCTTAGGCGAAGGGGTAGTTCTTTCTGCCATCTCGCCCGATTTGAGACTTGCTCTGCAAGAGTTCCAGGAGGACAAACCTGAGCGTTGCCCCAGTGGAAAGTTGTATGTTCCTGACCAGTGGAAGAAGAGAGTGATGTCTGAAGTTCATTGCTCTGCATTGACTGGTCATCCAGGTATTTTTGGTACTAGAGATCTGGTGAATCGCTCTTTTTGGTGGCCCACCTTGTCTCATGATGTCAGGAATTTTGTGCAGTCCTGTGGGACTTGCTCCCGGTCTAAATCTTGTTCTCGCTCTAGTGGGTTTTTGATGCCTTTGCCGGTCCCCAGGAGGCCATGGACCCATATTTCAATGGATTTCATCTCTGATATGCCGGTCTCTCAAAGAATGACTGTTATTTGGGTGATTTGTGATAGGTTCTCTAAGATGGTTCATCTTGTACCACTCCCTAAGTTGCCATCTTCCTCTGAGTTGGTGCCTCTGTTTTTGCAACAGGTGGTTCGCTTGCACGGGATTCCTGAGAACATTGTATCTGACAGAGGAGTTCAATTTGTGTCTAAATTTTGGAGGACGTTCTGTTCCAAGTTGGGAATTCAGTTGTCCTTCTCCTCTGCTTTTCACCCTCAGACCAATGGGCAGACAGAGAGAACAAACCAGACCTTGGAGTCGTATTTGAGATGTTTTATTTCCGCTGATCAGGATGATTGGGTTTCATTTTTGCCCTTGGCCGAATTTGCTTTAAATAATAGAGCTAGTTCTGCCACTTTGATGTCACCTTTTTTTTGTAACTTTGGGTTTCACCCTCGATTTTCTTCAGGGCAGGTGGAGCCTTCTGCCTGCCCAGGTGTTGACACTGTGGTGGAGAGAATGCACCAGATCTGGGACCAAGTGGTGGATAAGTTATCTCTCTCCCAGGAAAAGGCCCAGCGGTTTTCCAATCGACATAGGACCATTGGTCCCCAGTTTAAGATTGGTAATATGGTGTGGTTATCATCAAAAAATATTGATATGAAGGTGGCTTCTCCTAAGTTTAAGCCTAGATTTATTGGACCTTACAAGATTTTGGAGATTATTAATCCGGTCTCTTTTCGTTTGGCTCTTCCTGTCACATTTAAGATCCATAATGTGTTCCATAAGTCCTTGTTGAAGAGGTTTGTTGAGCCAGTTGTGCCTGAGGTGGCACCTCCGGACCCTGTATTGGTTGAAGGTAACTTGGAATATGAGGTAGAGAAAATTCTGGATTCCCATCTGGCTAGACGGAGACTCCAGTATTTGGTTAAGTGGAAGGGTTATGGTCAGGAGGATAATTCCTGGGTCTCTGCCTCTGATATTCATGCCAAAAGATTGGTGCGTGCCTTTCATCGGGCTCACCCTGATCGCCCTGGTAGCGTTGTTGAGGGTTCGGTGACCCCTCCTCAAGGGGGGGTACTGTTGTGAGCTCATTTTCCCCTCCGTCACTGAGGCCTGGTGAACTCCCTATTCTAGTGAAGGAAGGTAGTGAGCCTGATTATCAGACACCTGGGACTAATGAAGACGATTGGCTGAGTGGAGTCACTGACTGGATTTAAGGCAGCCTACGCCCTTTCTGCCCTGTGGGTGATTTCTCTGTGGACTCTTGGACTCCAGTCTGATTCCTGCTCTCCTAAAGCTAAGTTTTCTGTTTTGCCTTTTTGCATCTAAGATTTGTTTTTGTTTTTCTTGCTTTTTGGATTCTGCCACTCCCTGCTGGAGTGTGCAGTGTTCCGTGAGCTCTGTCTTCTGAAGGTACCTGAGTGCTGATTTAGTTTTTGAAGCTTAGTTGCTTCAGGGCCATTTTTATATCAGCTTGTTGGCTTTTGTCTCTGATAGGGTTTTAGCAGATTGCAGACAGCAGCCTTCCTATCCGTTCCTATCTAGGTAGTTTTTGGGCCCCGTCTTTGCTCAGCCTGTCTTTCTGTCTGTGTAAGTGTTTTCATCTTGCTTCACCGTCATTATATGTGGGGGGCTGCCTATTGCTTTGGGGTCTGCTCTGGGGCAGTTAGATTTCCCCTTTCCTTCTTTAGGCCTATGTATCTCTCCGGCTGTGATCGAGGGGTCTAGGTCATCGTAGGAACCCCCCACGGCTACTGCTAGTTGTGTTGATAGGTTCAGGGGTCTGCAATCTGATAGTTGCCAACTTCTCTGGTTTCCAGGACTTAGCTAGCATTTCTGTTTTTGCCTCCTACGGTGACTCAATCATAACACTAATGTCTGCCTGTCCTTTTTAAAATTTATTATGTACTAATGTATTTTTTTTTTAATTGCAGCATGTCTTCTGGAGAGGCGTACATACCGGCCCAGGGTGAACTGGCCCAAGCAGAGCGTGAAGTGAGTATCTTCCTGCTCTACATTTTGGGTAAGTATTCGCTGCTGCATGTACACATGTGGCAAATTAATTTTTGTTCTTTTTCAGACCTCATCGGCCACGGTTTCGGAGGACGAATAGCAGGAGCTGCCAGTCCAAGTGGCGGCGAGGAGACGGCCTGTAAGTATAGACTGACTGTGAATGTACTTTTTTTTTTTTCCCTGTCCTGTCTTTCATCTTCAATCTTTCTTCTTTTCTGTATCTTTTTCATTTCCAAATCTTTCCAAGATTATAATGTTTTTCTTTTTTTCTAGGCTCCACAACGGGACGAAGAAATCGCCCTGGACAGCGATGCCCTGATCAACTTGGTCCAGGAGCGAGTCCCGTTGTGAGACAGCCGTGATCTGCAGCATGCGGACCATGTGGTGACCCAGCGGCTCTGGAATGAGGTGGCCGCAGCACTGATGGATGGATGGGACAACGCCTCTCCCCGGGTCCGCAAGGATTTTTTTAAGTATTTCAATGCTCTGTGATGCGGCAGTGACTCTTGGCCGTGATCACACAGGTGTGTGTGATGCTTGAAATATTCTAGCATCATACACATTTGTGTTATCATGGCCAACAGTGCATTGTCTATTGTATTGCTGTGTGATGCCGCAGTGACTCTTGGCCGTGAACACACAAGTGTGTGTGATACTAGAGATATTCTAGCATCATACACATTTGTGTTATCATAGCCAACAGTGCTTTGTCTGTTATGAACAGATCACCAAGGAGGATGGCAGGAATTAGGCTAGGCCACCAGGAAACCAGAAAGGTTGGTCACTTAGTGAATTGCAGACCCCTAATCCTAACAACACAACTAACAATAGCCGTGGAGCGTACCTACGATGCCCTAGATGCCTCGACACAGCCGGAGAACTAATTAGGCCTAAAGCAAGAAAGGTGAAATCTAAACTGCCCTGGAGTAGAACCCTAAATAAATAGATAGCCCCCAAACATATATTGTCAGTGAGACCAGATGAGGGACAAACACAGGCAGAAAATAGACTGAGCAAATGATGGGGCCCAAACTGTCTAGATAGGATAGGAAAGGAAAGACACTGTCTGCAATCACGCAAAAACCCTCAAAAATATCCAACACGTCTGATGTACAAAAAAACACTGAGGTCTCATGACCTCTCCCCCACTATATCAGCATTCTGGTATGAACTGGCAGCGAAGAAAAAGATACTAATATAACAGAAGACTGAACAAACTGACACAAGCTGTAACATATGGAGCGGGGTCCAGCACAGCCCCAGCAGGGAGCACGCTGAACCCGCACAGCAAGCAGAAAAAGGTTAAATCAGATCAGATGCAAAGGATTAGCAAAAGAACAACTTAACTGAAAAATGCAGGATCAGGCAGGAGACAGCAGACCTCAAGATGCACAGGAAAAAACTAATCACCAGCAACAATTGAGGGAAGCCTGCTCACTTATATCCTCCTAGTCAGTAACCCCTGATTTCCAATCGTCTTCAGGTGGCAGACTTCTGTTAACTCGGCCAGCTCCACTACCCGCAGTCACCACAAGAGGGAGTCCCGACTCAGAAGTCAGATCCAGAGAATTCACACTTGGTTGTGATCACACAGGTGTGTGGGTGATGTCTAGCATCATACACATTTATGTTATCATGGCCAACTGTGAATTTTCTATTGTATTGCTGTGTGATGCTAGAGATATTCTAGCATCATACACATTTGTGTTATCATGGCCAACAGTAAACTGTCTATTGTATTGCTGTGTGATGCCGCAGTGACTCTTGGCTGTGAACACACAAGTATGTGTGATGCTAGTGATTTGCCCATCAGTGCATTGTCTAATTTTTTTAATTTCTTTTTTCCACAGTGAACAAAGTCAGAACCCGTTGGCGCTCGATGAAGGACCGCTTCAATAGGGATGTTCGTCAGGAGGGCCAGGGTTGCAGTGGTGCTGCGGCAAGGACCAGAACAAAATACAGATACCATCGGGCGTTGGCATTCCTAAGACCGGTCCTTGCCACCAGAGCGTAAGTATTTTGTTGTATTGTATTGTTTTTTACTCTGTGCTTTTCTATTCCACAGGAGTTGGCGCTTGTAAATGCATAATACTAATGTTTTTCTTTTCTTTTCACAGCACCTGGAGCAGCACCCTGCAACCTGTCCTTGGAGTGGTCCTTCATCGAACGACCTCGGATCCATCCCTGCCATCCGACAGCCTGGAAGCAGCTTGCAGGTCGGCAACACAGACAACTTGAGACCAGGAAGCTGGTATGTCAGGTCTTCTCCTGTCCCAGGTCTCTGCCACTGGTTTTGCGGGCACTTCCCGGCAGCGGCAGAGGGCCTCGGACAGGAATGTCATGCCCGAGTTCCTTCACTTGAGCTCAGTCTTTCAGAATGGCATCAAGGCACTGTCAGACAGAGTGGAAAGTGGTTTTAACTACATGGACCACCGCTTCCAGTCTGTCGACAGTCGCCTTGACCGTCTGGAAGCCGTGCTCAACAGACCAACGCACCATTTTTTCAGCAAAATTGTACGGGCCATGGCAAAAAACCTTAGTCCAGATCTCCATCTGACTGTGATGCAGGCACGCAACACTGCTTTCTTGCAGACTATGCAGCAGAGTCAGTATGTGCAGCAGTCAGTGGTGTAATTTCCAACTGTGCCACCACTGACTCGCTTCACCTCACTACCGACTTCTGCTGCATACCACTGCATGGCCACCTGCATTCCAAGCCAAGCCGGACACCACTACACCACCTCAAGGCCGAGTCCTGCTGGACACTCCAACGCCACCACCATTGCAAGCGCTGCTCCTGTCTGGACCACCACTGCCACCACCTCGCCTGCTTGGAGCACCACCACCGCCACCACTTCTCCAGCCTGGACAAGCACTGCTGCCACCAGTCCTCCAGCCTGGACCAGCACTGCCGCCACGACTCCTCCTGCCTGAACCAGCACTGCCACCACCAGTCCTCCTGCAAGGACCAGCACTGGCACCGCCACCACCGAGCAGCATCAGCATCAGCAGCAGCAAATGGGGGTCCCCCATTCCATATTTGCTCCCACGAAGCAAAGGTCACCCTGCTCCAGGCAGTCAGAAAGGTTAAGGCGGGACCCTTCCTGGTATAATGTCCCCCATTTCAGATCCCGTTCTGGGATAATGCTCCCTCCTTCCTGGGCCACTTCTGTTATTCTCCAGCACATTTTAAAAAGAAAAAAAAACAATTATTCTTACTTTCATTAGCTCTCTTGACATGCAGCATCCTCCTCTATAGGAAACTCAGAAGCCGGCAGCTGACTTCACCATGCTGGCATGGGCAGCGTATGATGTTACTCTGATGCACCTCTCGTCTCGGGCATGCCAATGTCTGCTGCTGGCCTCTGATAGTCTGGCAATGTGTATTGCAGTGCAGGGAGCTGATGGGTCTCTGCACCTCAATAGATTTCGTAAATCCCACAATGGCTCCATATAGTATCTATCAGTAACACAAATATATCAGTAAGGCAGTGAAGGTACAATGATGAAAACTATATAGAAAAATTAATAAGAAGAAAATCATGAAATATGAATTAACAATACACGATTATGATTTAAAAATGTAACACAAGAATTAACCATATCAACATTCCTGTAATGTATGCAACCAGTGGCAGAGAGACAGAAAAGGGCCCCTGTGCAAGAACGGTATATGGTCTCTTTGCAGTCTAATAGTTATGTCTATGAGAGAAGCTGCTAAGGAGGTGGTGGTGGACCCCCTCACCTCTTGGGACCATCTGCGCTTGCACCAATGATATGTCTAGCCCTGAATGCAACACCCTATAATGATCTGCTCATATAAAAAGTTATACTAGCCAATTTATGACAGGAGCACAGGGATGTATATATATAAAGATTTATACTTCTGCTTCTTGATAGATGCAATTCTGTCTTCGGGTAGAGATTAAAGCTTAGATCAAATATAAAAAAAACATTTTGTTGTAACCTTGTGGAATAAGGGTGTTTTTCTTTCCTAGAAAAATGTTTGAAGTCTAGATTTTGAAATAGAGAAACACTGCAGCTTCCTCCTCTCTAAGTCAAAGCTTCCTGTTTCCTCTTTTTTTTAAATGTGTTACTTTTATATTAAATTTAAATACCAGGGTGTCTGTACAGTCAGCAAATTTTACTATGCAACACTGACATCTGCTGGTAAGAGTTTGGAATTACAATGATATTTACTCTTTGGCATAAGCTATCCATGGTTTATGATGATTTAGGAGACATATCTCTAGTCTGTATTCATGGTAGTGACATGCACTATATTGCAGTTAACCACAGCTCACATTCACAAGAATAATGAGTATGAGCTGCCACTAGCAAAACTTCAACTCTGTTTGATAATCTAATGAGGGGTATCCTGAAAAGGAGTCTCCCATGATAACATATTTGCAGGGGGTGTAAGGAATCGAACTCCCACTGATTTGTCAAATAAATGATTTGACCAGAACTTATATATTGATAGTAAGGAAATGTAATCAATATCGAACTCCGAGCACTGTCATCAATCAGCTTATTACAGGTCCCATCGCATCCTGTCATGAGGGTCAGACGGTCATGTTGGGTATTGAATTGCAGATCTTCTTTAGAGATGGTGTGAGTTGTGTCCCATATTAAATGAATTTTGTTTCCTCTGATGCTGAAGAAAATAACGACCCTTTACAGCTGCTTCATATCTGGTCATTACATCTTCCTATGGTCAGACCTTCTTGTCCCTGCTGGTGAAAGATTCATCTTCCTGTGCTGTGTCCTAAAGCTAAGTGTTTGAAGTAGAGATGTTGTGGAAGTGTTCTGTGGTTTCCTGTAGTATGTGTGTGTTTTTTTCCTGGTCCCTGATCCCATTTAGTTTATTCCTTCTTGTCCCTATCTTCCTCCCTATTGTTGGTTAGTCCTTCTGTATGATAGAAGATTTGTGTTATCCTTGTTTTGTCTTTGTGTTTTGTTTACCTTACCTTTCTGTCCCATGCCTCATGGGATGGGGGAGGGGACAGATCAGGGCTTAACAGGAGCATAGTAAGATCAGAGACTCAAACCTCTCTACCTTCAGGAGTACCCCTCAGGACAGGAGAGCTAGAGTCCCAGTTTCAGGCACAGTTTGAGTCCCCCCTTCCTTACTGAAGACAGCGTGACACATCCAGAAGCAAGCAGTTTTTACATTTGTTTTTCTCTTCGATAGCGTTGCCTATCATCTAAGTCTTTCTATAATGTCTATGGAACCTTCACAAGGAAAAATTATAACCACTACACCTCCATCAAAGTACCCTGAAAAGAGGCAAGAACCCCAAAACAGCTGTCTGTGGATGGGTCTATTTTTATTTTGCAAAAGACTATAGCTTAGCAAAATTTCCTAAGACTTGTGGAAGGGCCCAATAAGGAGGCAGATCTTGAGTTATAATGTAGATACTTCCAATTAGTGGCATTGTTGAGTCATCTAGCTTTTTCCCAAGAAGGTTTGTGGCCTCCACTAATACTCTTTGTAAAGCTCCTATTGTGCTATGTGCATAAATATCAAATCATCTGTGCAGGAAAAGATAGATCTCAGGAATATATATCATTTATTAGTATTTACTGCAGCATTTTCTTAGAAGAAGCCTTAGGAAATTACACCTGCAGTGAGTTAGCCCCATAGGTCCCTCTTCCCGACCATCACAGATTGATTGACAACTTTCTCCATGTGAACAAAAGGATTTGTATTTACATTAACAGTTTTGGGCCATTCACAATAATATTCATGCATTACTCACAGCCGACCTTTGAGCAGACAGAGGTCGCAGAGCTGAATATGTCACGAATCTGTGTATGCATACTTGGAACATACATTGCATTGTAAGTTTTTTTCTTTCTGTAACCACAATTATTTGGGAATTCTGTTATAATATTGAAAAAATAAAAAATTACAGATAGTAGAAGTATGATTGAAAAATCCTAATGTTCAGATTCTTTGTGATTTGGAAGCTAATTAATTAAATAAAAGTTATAATTTATATGATCTCAATTGAAACATCCATGAAGCAAGGGAATTTAGGCATGAAAGGATGATGTATTAGTAGCATTTAGAATATCATATCATAGAATCGTAGAGTTGGAAGGGACCTCCTGGGCCATCTGGTCCAACCCCCTGCTCAAAGCAGGATTCGCTAAATCATCCCAGTCAGATGTCTGTCCAGCCTCTGTTTGAAGACTTCCATTGAAGGAGAACTCACCACTTCTCATGGCAGCCTGTTCCACTCATTGATCACTCTAACTGTCAAAAAGTTTTTTCTAATATCTAATCTGTGTCTCCTCCCATTCAGTTTCATCCCATTGCTTCTAGTCTTTCCTTGTGCAAATGAGAATAAAGTTGATCCTTCTACAATGTGACAGCCCTTTAGATATTTGTAGACAGCTATTAAGTCTCCTCTCAGTCTTCTCTTTTGCAAACTAAACATTCCCAAATCCTGCAACCTTTCCTCATAAGACAGGGTTTGCAGACCGGTCACCATTCTGGTCGCTCTTTTCTGAACTTGCTCCAGTTTGTTGATGTCTTTTTTAAAATGTGGTGCCCAAAACTGGACACAATATTCCAGATGAGGTCTGACCAAATTTAATCCATTTGCTCCTTTTGCCACAAGGCTGATTATATTTTGTGCAGCTTGATTATATTTCATTACATTTTTTTGCACTGCAGTAAATTCCTATTTATTCTATTTCCTGCTATGCCAGTTAATCCTTTAGTGCAAAAGGATGTATCCATATGTACATGCAGTCTCCATTGGTGTGAAGCGGGCCTGAGGAGCTGAGCTCCGCAAGTGGCAAATGCAAGCTGTGTTACACAGCAGTCATCTGCCTGGAAAAGCAGCTAATGGGGCTTGCCCTGATCACTGCTCTTTAAAAGGGTTTTCCAGTCTTGGTACTTAAGTCTAAAGTCTGCACATAGAGTGACAACAGGTTTGTAAATCCTCACGGTGTGTGCTGTTAGGATTCTCCATTACCAGCACCGGAAGTGGGCATTCATGTGACCACAAGTATGTGATTTGCATATGGGTCGCCCTCCCAGGGCAGCGGGGTACCCGGAGCTGGGCCCGTTGATTTCAACGGGAAGTGTCACGGCAGCGGTGACCCGGTCCGTGGCCCTGGGCGTCCATTGTAAAAGGGGAATGTTGAGCGTGTGGATGATGATTAAAGTTTATAAGTGAATGATTCGTGATGCCACCTGTGGTGTTCGGCAATGAAGATGTTAAGCCGGCGCTGCAGACAGATCCTCTGGGACAGATGGTGTGGTGCAGCAATGATGTTGTGGCCCTCCACAGGTAGGGCTGTAGTCCCAGGGCAGTGTAGATGGAGAGCGTAATGGTGCAGTGTTCAGCACAGAGATGTAGCAGTGCTGAGTGGGTTGGCACAGGAATAAGCGGAGGATACCAGGGCATGTAGTTCCAAAGCTTTACTCACAGTCTGTTGTGCATGCAGGTGCCCGCATCCGTGCCGTGTCCTCCAAGTCAGGGGCTCAGCCAACCTCCAGGCAAGATGAAGTACTCCGTTCCAACACTCCGCCAACATATGTGCCTTTTCTGAACGTCTCCCTTCTAGCGCCTATTTGAAGTACTCACAGTACTGAGTTACACCGGAGTTCCTCCTTTCAGATGTTCTTAGAACTCTACTTGTACGGCAGACAGCTGTAGCCTGCTCCGGGGACTCCTTGCTACTCAGTCCCGGCTCACTCACGTTGCTGTTGTGCCCCCAAGTCTTGTGTGGGAATAAAGTGGTGACAACTTCTATTCCTCCGGTGTCTGTCGCAGGACCATTAGTATCCATACAACCTCGGGGACCGGACCCCAGCCATGCACTTAGAACTTGAGGAAGGGCTTTGCTCTAACCCTGATCCTTAGTTCTCTTCTTCTCCCCACGTTCCGTACAAATCAATCTTTCTTATGGAGAATTAGGCTTTCTGAATATCTCTTTCCTGTGCCAGCAGACCCAGGTCACTGAGGTCTGCTGCAGCACTTCCTTTAATCCATCCCACTCAGGGGATCTTCTCTCTGAATGTTAGTCAGACTGACTGACCCAGTCCTAATAATCTCCTGCTCTATTGTGCAGACTAAGCTCCACCCACCTCCCAGCACTCTTCGTGTTCCAAGCAGGGAGCCACCAAAGGTGCTTTGCTACACTACTATGTTGTGTGGGATGCAAGTGTTGGAGTGTGGTCAGGTGTCTCCACCTTACCTGAATGGTGGGGCACTACACCTCAGGAGGAGGTGAAGTACCTCTGTGGTGACTGAACCCTCAGGGGCGTCACACATACTTCCGGCCACATTTCGACTAGACGTGTCCGGCTTTACTCTATTCCCTTGTCTTAATTGAGGCCACATACATCTATTCTGGACGTGACTGTATGTATGCACATTGCATACTTGGGGTTACGCGTCTGCGGCTCCCAGCTCAGGCACTGGAGAATCCTGAAAATAAAATAAAAAAAAGAAAACTTGAATCACACCCCCATTTTCAAGTATACAATTAAAGAAATACAAAATCTACATCTAATATCAAAAAGATGAAATTCCAGCATTGCTGGTTTTGGGCACTGCACATCTCACAAAAATAAAAAGTTATCAAAATATCATATGCATCCTGAAATGGTGTTGGTAAAAAAGCCAGCTCACAACACAAAAAAATAAGCCCTTCTACAGCTTAATTTCTGCAAAAATAAAACAGATACAAGTTTCAAACCTAAGTTTCTTCTAAAGTTCAAATTTTTTTAATGACTAAAATCAAGAAGAAAAATTAAAAAAAGAAAAGTTAGTATATAGTATTGTATAGTATTGCCATAATTATATTGACCTGGAGAATTATCTTGCAATTTTAAACAAACAATGAACGCTATAAGAATGAACCCCAAAAAACAATGACAAAATTACATTTTTTTTTCCATTTTTTCATCCCACTGGGAATTTCTTTCGTTTTATTCATTATGTCATGGTATGTAAGTGACTTTGGAGCGGGCTCAAAAGCAGAACTTGATCCAGATAGGGCAGATGCTGGCTATATTACATAGCTGGCATCTGCCTCTAACAGCAGCATTCGACCCACCTACCAACTGCTACATTTAAGCGCCACAGTCTGGATCGGACATTAGTATGAGAACCCATTGGCCCCCCTGCAATACAATTGCAGGGAGCTGATGGGTTGCTATGACAGCTAGGGGTTAGCTGCCACCATCTGTCATGTGATCTCTCCTGTGACATCCAGCCTGTGGTTTTTCAGTCACTACAATAGCACAAAAAAAATACAATAAGGTGTGATCAAAGTTTAGTATTTACCACAAAACTGTATACATAAAAACACCAGCTCGACATGCAAAACACCCCCCCCGATAGAGCTCCATTGACGGCAATATTACAAAAGTTATAGGTCTCGGGAAATGGCAACACAAAAAATTTTTTGTTTAAAACTTCTGAATTTTTTAAGCCTATAAAATAGTATAAAAGCCTGCAAAACTATACATGTTTGGTATCTGCTATGCATGTTTATTATACATGTTGGTATCTGCTATACATGTTTGGAATCAAGTTTTTAGGTCATTTTACTGCCGTAAAAATAAAACCTCAAAACAATGATGTGGCGCCCCTGAGGGTTCAGTCGCCACAGAGGTACTGCACCTCCTCCTGAGGTGTGGTACCCCACCATCCAGGTGAGGTGGAGACTCCTGACCACACTCCAACACCTGCATCCCACACAATATAGTAGTGTAGCAAAGCACCCTTTGGTGGCTCCCTGCTTGGAACACAAAGCGTGCTGGGAGGCGGGTGGAGTTAGTTGGCACCAAAAGAGCGGGAAGAGTTGAGGATTGGGTCAGTCTGACAGAGTCAGAGGAAGAGTGAAGATCCCCTGAGTGGGATGGATGAAGGAAGTGCTGCAGCTGACCTCAGTGACCTGGGTCCGCTGGCACAGGAAAGAGACATTGATAGAAAGCCTGACTCTCCATAAGAAAGAAGGATTAGTACGGAAAGTAAGGAGAGGAGGACTAAGGATTAGGGTTAGAGTAGAACCCTTCTCATGTTCACAGCACAAGGCCGGGGTCCGGTCCAAGAGGTTGTTTGGATACTAATGGTCCAGCAGCAGACACCGGAGGAATAGAAGTTGTCACCACTTGATTCCCACACAAGACTTGGGGGCACAACAGCAATGATAGTGAGCCGGGACTTGGTAGCAAGGAGTCCCCGAAGCAGGCTATAGCTGTCTGCCGTACAAGTAGAGTTCATAGGAACATCTGACAGGAGGAACTCCAGTGTAACTCAGTACTGAGAGTACTTCACTATAGGCACAAAAGGGAGACGTTCAGAAAAGGCACTTATTTTGGCGGAGTGTTGGAACGGAGTACTTCATCTTGCCTGGGGGTTGGCTGAGCTCCTGACCTGGAGGACACAGCATGGATGCGGGCACCTATATGGACAACAGACTGTGAGTAAAGCTTTGGAACTACATGCCCTGGTGTCCTCCGCTTATTCCTGCACCAACCCACTCAGCACTGCTACATCTATATGCTTAACACCACACCGCTCCCCTCTCCTCACAATCTCCCGACCTACACTGCCCTGGGACTTCAGCCCTACCTGTGGAGGGCTACACCATCATTGCTGCACCACACCATCAGTCCCAGAGGATCTGTCTGCAGAGTCGGCTTAACATCTTCATTGCCGAACACCACAGGTGGCGTCACGAATCATTCACTAATAAACTTTAAGCATCATCCGTACACTCAACATTTTCCCCCTTTTACAATGGTCACCCAGGGCCACAGACTGGGTCACAGCTACCGTGACAACTCCGAGTACCCCGCCGCCCTGGGTGAGGGCGATCCAATGACAGAACTACAATTTTGTGTTTCACCATTTCACTGCACTTGGCGTTTTTTTGCCACTCTCTTTAACTCTATATGGTAAAATGAATGGTGGCATTTAAAATTACATCTTGTTCCGCAAAAAACAAGCCTTCATGCGTCTACATCATTGCAAAAATAAAAAAGTGATATAGCTAAAAAGTGAGAAAAAGTACACAATAGGGCATGATCGGGACAATAAACATACATAGTATGGCACTGCTCACCTGGCTGGGTTGTGTCAGACAGACGTAGATACCTGCTGCTACTGCTCTGTATACTGGAATAAAACCAGCAGTAAATGCAACAGTAGAAAGGGATAAATCTGCTGTTGGTCAAGAAGATATACAATGGAGATGATGGTGTTGAACAAAGAACAGTTTTGTTAATCTACGCATTTCAGAGTTGAACAAACTCCTTCATCAGGAGGAAAACACAATAAGCTCATCATCTCCATTGGATATCTCTTTGACCATCAGAATAGCAGATTTATCAGTATAACCCTTTCTGGTATTGGCTAAAAAAAAGGTTATGGCTCATTAAAAAAGGAGAGGAAAAAATATAAAAACGCAAAATCGAAAATTGGCTGCATAGGGGAGGGGTTAAAGTAAGTAGTGTCATTCAAAACTACAATTTGTCACACAGAAAAAAAAGCTCTCATACAGTTATGTCGATGGAAAAATAAAAAAAGTTATAGCTTTGAAAAAAAAGGGAAAAAGCGAAACCATAAAAACATAAAAAAAAAAAATTAAAAAAATCACAGCCCCAAAAGTGGGTTATATACACTTCAGGATCTAATTCTAGTCGTAATATAGCACCACTCTTCCCTGATGTAGCTCAGGTTCATTAAAAATTAATCAGAGGATACAAAAACAATTTTAGTATTTAGAATTATTATTATAATGAATTAAATAAATAGTTAAATTAGTGTGCACACATCGTACATACCATGAACATTACTTCTTTCTCCAATCCACAATGTATCACTTTATTTTATTTCTTTTTTCATTTTTTATATACCGTATTTATGTTCTTTCTTTTGCTTTTACTATGTCTATATCATATCCACTAGAGGTCATCATCAGCCAGTGGATATTTCTGCTCCAGTTCAATGGAAGGTAGTATAAAATGAAGAACTGAATGCATAAGATTAATCACACACACTGGGTAAATTGCTGAAAGTGAATCATGTTCACTTGGCATGATATGAAAACAATGAAAAACTGAACAAAAGGCTGAAGAAAGGTGAAACATTTTTTAATGGCAGATGACTTATGAAAAATTTGGTGCATTTTGCATTATCCTAAAATCAATAAATTGCTTTTTTTCTGCTATTAGTAGATGTAGATTATAATCCAAATTGTCACCTTTTTTTCTGGATTCAATAACATATTAATTAACACATCTATCAAAAAGACTACTTGACGGTATATTCAGAAGGAGTTTTTCTTACTTGAATTTTTCAGGGTAGTACCAAAATTACTTGTAATTTTTGGTGCGTATTTATAAAAACCACACGGTGCATGTTCCCATCAAAATGAATGGGAAGCTTGGTGCAAGTGGATTTGAAGTATTTGTGGAATCTATATAAAGAAAAATTCCTAGAAAAAAACTCACCGTGAACATGCGCTCGAAAATTAGGCATGCTGTAAAAATTTCCAACTTATTATATTATATCAAATTTAAATCTTTTAAAGCCAAAAGCGGACACAAACTTCAAGATAAAATCCCCCAGGGGCTTCACAACAGCAACTAATACACCTTATAGGACACGAGTGGGCAGATTTATCAAAATTGCCTAAAACAAAAACTGCCTTTGCTATCCATAGCATCCAATCCCAGCGCAGTTTTCATTTCACCAGAGCTGCTTAAAAAAATGAAAGCTGAGCTCTGATTGGTTGCTGTTGGCAACAAAGTTTTGATAAATGATGACTAGTTCTGTTGCTGCTTACACAGAGCCTTTTTGTCAGCACTGAAGCAAGTGACTGAAATCTTACAAGACTGTAAGACATTAGTAATTGGCATACTGTTGGAAAACGTTCAGTGGTCCAAATCTCTAGATTTAGTGTGCTTGGTGAGAGGATGACTCAAGTCTTGCAGTCACTGCTTCTCTCCAGATGCTCCAGACAAATTAATTTGGAGCATGTGGCAAAGCATTAAGCACTCATCTGTGTCTACACATCAGCTTAGTCGTACAATGTGGGTTTTAGTGATTGGAAATAAAGCCAAAAAGGAGGTCACTAGGTTAGGAGAAATGAGGTTAATTCCACTAAAAAAATAGACATAAATAAAACCGGAGAGTGTTTCTAGCACGAGCGTAGGACTACTACTCTTTCTAGGGATCAGTGCCATGTTGCTCTGCCATCATTAGGATCTATAAGAGGAGCCTGAGCTCCGAGGCATATCTCTTCCCCAACCTGCCAAAAATATATTGAAGACAACATAGGTGTCTACAGAGAGGAAGACGGAGGTATCACTCATGCACTGCTGATAGCGTCCTGATGAAGAGGTCCTGCATGACCTTGAAACGAGTTGACTTTTTAACCTGTCTAAATAAATGTTTTAACTTCACCAAGATTTCGCTATCAGCAGTGCATGAGTGATACCTTTGTCTACCTCTCTGTATGTATGGTTGTCCTCTTGACCAGTATCTGTGCAGCAGCTGTTTTATATGCCTGTTATGTGTTGTCATTCAGCAACTATCAAGGTGAGTGCATCTCCCCTTTTCCTGACATTCCATTGTCATTGGATAAATTTGGATAAATCATTATTATTGTTGCCCACTTATGTATGGCCTAAACTCAAGTAATCATGACCCTCAGTGTCCCCCACTCAATAATGTTGCCAACTAGGGCCCTCCACAAAAGAATGGTGTCCTTAAGTGTCCACAGTCAATAACGGTTCCAGTTACTGCCCCCACTTAAATATGGTCCTTTCTTAATGTTCCCTACTCAGTAATATCAATCCCCTAAAAAATAAAACCAATAGTCACTTAACCTTATTCAAGCCACAATCTTAGTTTTTAGGGCTGCATGTCTTCTTGGCATGAGATGCTGGAATAGGTCCACTGTGCTGGACATTTTGATGCAGTAGCTTTATCATGATTACATGGACTGAGTTGGCAATGTAAAAGCCAGACATGCTGAATCAACGATCCCATTGTCTCATAGGATGCAGTTCTAAAATGTCTCGCCTTTTACCAGATTTCCCTATCCCACCATAGCATTCAATTATATGTGAGCCCTGGAAATGTAGATATAGTGAAAAGTGATGGATGCATGGCTTTTTGCCACAATCTAGTAATGCCACTGATTTACAACATCTATTTAATTTCTGTTCTTTACTTTGATCAGTGCCATGTGCGCCTTGCGTAAAAAGGTCACTGGTTGTTAGGGTTGCGGATCGCATTAAATATAAAATATAAGGAAGTGCGATCGCAACCCGGGGTCCACCGTGCAGAGATGGAAGACTGCTGCTCAATGATGGCTGAGGGTATTCGACAAACAAATTGAACACATGCGGATTAGCGTCACCCAGTATGTACAGAAGCGAGCTCTGTTGCTTCACAGAACCGCGGTGCCGCACAACGTAAATGCCGAAGCCTGTTAAGCTCACAGGGCTTGGCCGAATGAGCTCTAGAATACAGACACGGGGTTAGAGTCCTTCTATTCCACTAGCGCTTGGCGCCGCAGCAGCGGTGCCAGCAAGAGAGTAACAGAATAATAGCGTACTAAGTTTGCACTGCACCACTCTGGTGGACGCCACTAACCACCCAGACTAAGGAGGAAAGCGCTAGACCTGCGCACGGCGCCGCACTGGCGGATGCATCTACTTAGGTGCCTTGTGCTGGGTGGCACAATATGGTGCTAAGAGAGGGGCTGTAGATTGGAAGCACTGTGGCATTAGACTTATCCACTATAAGGTGCTGACTCAGACTAAGATAACCCTATAACATGCGTATCAAAGGGAGGGGTTTCATAATGAGTCAATCACCATTTTCATGCATCCATCATCACACACACAAATTACAATAACTGTCTATACCAGCACATGGCCGAGAGGCCATGCAAGCCTTTTATAGCAGCGTACTTCCGGGACACTCCTGATGGTCCAATCCAAGCTGCTCGAGGACCTGAGCAAGTGACCTCTGACCTCCAATGAGAGGTCGTCCCAAGGGCATGCTCGGTAGGCTGCAAAAAGGACTTAGCCTCCGGAGCTGCTCGCTGCTGACTAGTGTGGATTACTAAAGCTGAACCAGAGGTGGCAGCAGCAACCAACCTGACAACACTAGCTTGAGCAAGATGCCAGGAATGATGCCTCTGTTGAGCAGGCTCCTCTGTGCCTGGGACTTAATGGGAGACCGCAGCAGGCAAGGCTCGAGATTCCTCCCGTGCAGAGGCAGGAACCTGACACTTAACACAGGTCAGGCAAAAACCAACTTATACTATTATATACTGCAGGAAAGCAAAAAAAACCTAATTTCAGCTACTTACTGTCATCTGAAGGATTAGTTGTACAGTCATATGTAAAAGTTTGGGCACCCCTATTAATATTAACCTTTTTTCTTTATAACAATTTTGGTTTTTGCAACAGGTATTTCAGTTTCTTATATCTAATAACTGATGGACTCAGTTATATTTCTGGATTCAAATGAGGTTTATTGTAATAACAGAAAATGTGCAATCTGCATTTAAACAAAATTTGACCGGTGCAAAAGTATGGGCACCCTTATTATTTTCTTGATTTGAACACTCCTAACTACTTTTTACTGACTTCCTGAAGCACTAAATTGGTTTTGTAACCTCATTGAGCTTTGAACTTCATAGCCAGGTGTATCAAATCATGAGAAAAGGTATTTAAAGTGGCCACTTGCAAGTAGTTCTCCTATTTGATTCTCCTATGAAGAGTGGCATCATGGGCTCCTCAAAACAACTCTCAAATGATCTGAAAACAAAGATTATTCAACATAGCTTTTCAGGGGAAGGATACAAAAAGTTGTCTCAGAGATTTAACCTGTCAGTTTCCACTGTGAGGAACATAGTAAGGAAATGGAAGAACACAGGTACAGTTCTTGTTAAGCCCAGAAGTGGCAGGCCAAGAAAAATATCAGAAAGGCAGAGAAGAAGAATGGTGAGAACAGTCAAGGACAATCCACAGACCACCTCCAAAGACCTGCAGCATCATCTTGCTGCAGATGGTGTCACTGTGCATCGGTCAACAATACAGCGCATGCATAACGCCTTTTTGTATGACCAAACAACTCAATCTTTGTTTCATCAGTTCACAGGACCTTCTTCCAAAATGTAACTGGCTTGTCCAAATGTGCTTTTGCATACCTCAGACGACTCTGTTTGTGGCGTGCATGCAGAAACGGCTTCTTTCGCATCACTCTCCCATACAGCTTCTCCTTGTGCAAAGTGCGCTGTATTGTTGACCGATGCACAGTGACACCATCTGCAGCAAGATGATGCTGCAGGTCTTTGGAGGTGGTCTGTGGATTGTCCTTGACTGTTCTCACCATTCTTCTTCTCTGCCTTTCTGATATTTTTCTTGGCCTGCCACTTCTGGGCTTAACAAGAACTGTACCTGTGTTCTTCCATTTCCTTACTATGTTCCTCACAGTGGAAACTGACAGGTTAAATCTCTGAGACAACTTTTTGTATCCTTCCCCTGAAAAGCTATGTTGAATAATCTTTGTTTTCAGATCATTTGAGAGTTGTTTTGAGGAGCCCATGATGCCACTCTTCATAGGAGAATCAAATAGGAGAACTACTTGCAAGTGGCCACTTTAAATACCTTTTCTCATGATTTGATACACCTGGCTATGAAGTTCAAAGCTCAATGAGGTTACAAAACCAATTTAGTGCTTCAGGAAGTCAGTAAAAAGTAGTTAGGAGTGTTCAAATCAAGAAAATGATAAGGGTGCCCATACTTTTGCACCGGTCAAATTTTGTTTAAATGCAGATTGCATATTTTCTGTTAGTACAATAAACCTCATGTGAATCCAGAAATATAACTGAGTCCATCAGTTATTAGATATATGAAACTGAAATACCTGTTGCAAAAACCAAAATTGTTATAAAGAAAAAAGGTTAATATTAATAGGGGTGCCCAAACTTTTACATATGACTGTATGTACCTTGTATGAAAATAGGACTTGTTTTTGTCAGTGCGATGTGCACAAAAGTGGTAGAGGTTGTGGGGTAAAGCAACATCAGGCATTTTTCGTGTTTTGCTGTCTTCTTACCTGGAATTTCACTATTTTTTTAGGGTTTGCATCAGTTCATGTAAAGAACATGACTACAAATGTGAACATTTGGTTTTCTTTTTATCGTGAAGCAAACAACAAATAGGACAGAATAACTGAAAACTTCAATGTGCATAATTACGCACCCCGCAGTAATTACCAGTGTGTGGCCCTTTAGATTAGTCTCTTTGAGCTTTCCACATCTTCCCATTAGGATTTTTTTCCCCCATTCCTTAAGGCAAAACTACTCCAGCTCTTTCACGTTAGATGGTTTCCTCTGGTGAACAGCAATCTTCAAATCTGACCACAGATTATCATTTGGATTAAGGTCTGGGCCTTAACTAGGCCACTTCAAAACATTTACATGTTTCCCCTTAAACCACTCGAGTGTTGCTTTAGCAGTATGCTTTGGGTCATTGTCTTATTGTAAGGTGAACCTCCGCCCCAGGCTCAAATAACTGACAGACAGAAACATGTGTTGCTCAAGAATATCCTTTTATTTCACACCATCCATCTTCCTCTCGACTCTGACCATTTTTCTTGTCCCTGCTCCCGAAAAACATCCACATAGCATGATGCTGTCACCGCAGTGTTTCACTGTGGGGATGGTATTCTTGGAGCAATGAGTTGTGTTAGTTTGGCTCCAGACAGCATTTACCTGGTTGCCAAAAAGTACAATTTTGGTGTCATCTGTCCACAGCACCTTCTTCTATATATTTGGGGAGTCTCCCACATCTCTTTGCAAATTCAAAACGAGCCTTACAGTTCTTGTGTGTAAATAAAAGTTCTTTTCTGCCCACTCTTCCATAAAGGCCACCTCTATGGAGTGTATGGCTTATTGCAGTCGTATGGACAGATACTCCAGTCTCTGCTTGGAAACTCTGTAGCTCCTTCAGGGTTACCATTGGTCTCTGTGCTGCCTCTCTGATTAATGCCCTCCTTGCCTGGGCTGAGAGTTTTGGTGGGTGATCCTCTCTTGGCAGGTTGTTGTGGTACCATGTTCTTTCTATTTGATAATAATGGACTTGGGGGATCATCCGAGATTGGGATATTGTTTTGTATAACCCAACCCTGACTTGTACTTCTCAACAACATTTTCCCTGACTTGTTTGGAGATCGCCTTGGTATTCATGGTGTTATTTGGTTAATGGTGCCTCTTGCTTCATGGTGTTGCAGCCTCTGTGACCTTTCAGAAAAGGTAACATGTATATAATTACAGACATGTGACACTTAGATTTCACACAGGTGGACTTTGTTTCACTAAGAATGTGACTTATGAAGGTAATTGTTTTTATCAGAAATTTTAAGGGGCTTCATCACAAAAAGGGGTGAATACAAATGCACATGACAATTTTTAGTTATTTGATCCCATAAATTTAATTTCTGCCTATGTTTTTCTCACTTCACTTCATCAACTTACACTATTTAGTGCCGATGCATCACACAAATTGGATTACAAAAATTTTTGAACACAGATTGTAATGTAACAAAATAGGTAAAAATCCAAGGGGGGAGTGAATGCTTTCGCAAGTTACTGTATACTACCAAAACCTATCAAGTTTTTGTAGGTTATATAGTTACTGTGAACATTACACTCTATCTCTTCCCTTTTGATCAGCGATCAGAAAACCCAAATAAGGGGGTCACTGATTCAAGCAAATTAGGTTAATAACACCATAAATTAGCCTAAATAATACTTAGAGGCTTTTCCCGGCATTGTAGGCTACATGGGGTATAGCACTTTCCCTTTTCTTACTTTTCTTTGCTCTATAGACTACAAAGATTAGCTGCAAATTTCACTTGTGTTTTGTTGGCTGCTGGGTTATAAATCTTCAACCTCATAACAGATCTGTGTGTTAGTCATGGCTTTGTGACCTTTGTTATTGAGCAACTTGGTTGGAGATTTGTAATTTCTTGGTTTCCAGATAAGCATGAATTAGGAAGGTTTTTTAAAAATTGACTCTGTGGAGAGTCATTATCTCAGAGCTTATGTATTCAGCAATTGATGAATATCAGTATAATGGAGAATTGAAGATTTCTTATTTTATGTTGTTGTATTGTTTTCATGACAATTTTTGAAAATAATTTTTACATGTTTGCATCTTTTCTTCATATTCTTGGGGTTTTCTTTTGTTCCTAAATGGATAAAATTGCAAAAATACTGGTAAAAACAAGTAACTTTACAATTTACTTCTAAAAAATGTATAGTTTTCTGCTCTTGCCTAGGTTACTGGCCTTCACTGTAGTCTATCAGCAGTGGCCTTTATTGTAGACAAGGAGCACATGCTAACAAGTGCTGTATTTTATAGCTTGCAAGTACTGCTCTGAAGCAGGTTGGATTGCACGACCCGGCCATCTTTAGTGCCCCTGCACTCCTTTATTGCCTGTCTGAGACAAACAGTTTGGGCCAATGGCTTAAAAGGAACCTGTCACCAGAAAAAAATGTTATTACCCTGTAGATATGGGGTTAATCTGCACGTTAATAGCGATATTATGTTGGCGGCCACCTGTACTTATCCTAACTGTTGTGAACTCATTTTCTGGTTTACCTCTGGCTTCTGGTGAGGGTGGTGGAGCTGGATGTGTTGACAGAGGAGTCGTGAGTCCTCCATCCGGGCTCCCTCTAGTGGTAGCAATAGGTAATGAAGCTGATCTAAATGGCAGAGACCTGCCACCTGAGGAGGAGGGCTGTGAGTGGACATCAGGAGTCTCTGACTGGATTTAAGGCAGCCGACTCCCTAATTTTGTGCTGGTGATTTTTTCCTGCCCCGAGGTTCTGGTTTCCAATTCTGTTCCTGCCTTCTCAAGCTAAGTGTGCTCTGCTATTTTTTCACATGAGATTTGGTCTTGTTTACTCAGTTTTTGTGGTCAGCCAGCCCCTGCTGGGGCTGTGCTGAATTTCCATTCTTATGTCTCTGTTTATGCCAGTTTGCTTTTTGTCCCTGATCAGATTGGTCTCTTTTTGCTCTGTCTTCAGAATATACCAGAGTGCTGATATAGGGAATTGAAGTCTAGTGACTTCAGGGTTTTTGTTATCAGAAAGTGTTGGACATTTTTTGGCAGGGTTTTGTGCGTGATTGCAGACAGCATCTTTCCTTTCCTGTCCTTTCTAGTTAGTGTGGGCCCCATCGTTTGCTCAGCCTATTTTTCTATCTGTGTTTGTGTTTTCATCTTGTCTCACCGACAATACATGTTTGGGGGCTGTCTATTGCTTTGGGGTCTGCTCTGGGGCAGTTTAGATTTCCCCTTTTCTTGCTTTAGGTTTATTTAATTCTCCGGCTGTGACGAGGTGTCTAGGATCATCGTAGGTACGTTCCACGGCTACTGCTAGTTGTGTGGATAGGATCAGGGGTTTGCAATCCGCTTAGTTACCAACCTCTCTGGTTTTCTGTGGCTTAGCTTGTTTTTGTTTTTCCTCCTCAGTGACTCATTCATAACACCTAACTCTATGGGGGGAAAATTAAATTTATTATCCCGAGGCAATGCTCCCGTTTCAGTCATGGGACAAGACCGCCACTGGTTCAGTCTCCCCTCTAAGTATACAGAGCGGAGGCTGTAGCCATGCTCCCGGCATTAGGGCAGGCTGTCAGCCAGGGCCTGGGGCATGGTTACAGCCACCGCTCTGTATGCTTAGCGGAGTGACTGAACTAGAGCCACCACCGGCCCCATGTTAATGAAAAGAAGGCTGCCGGGGAGAATAAAGTTCATCGTCTCCCCGCAACGTTAGGCTAAGTGCAGGTGCCAGGCAGGATAATAACACTATTAACCTGCAGATTAACCCCATATTTGCATATTAATAGTGTTTTTTTCTTTTGACATGTTCCCTTTAACTATACCACTGGTCTAAACTTTGAGTCATCCAGAGGTCCAGGAGGTTGGGGAGCGGTGCGCTCCTTTAAATCAAAGAAGCAACAAGTAAATAGGGAGAGCTCTGCACAAATATTAGTGCAATGAAAGAGAAGTAGAACTACACTAGACTGAATCCCCATTCACAGCTATAGATGTCTGTCCCCTATTATTGCTGAAAAGTAGCAGCCAGATTCAACAGGTAAATGGTGCTCAGCTTGGAGAATCACGTTTGTCAAGATCGCCAAAATAGGAGAAAAACAGCGGCACTCACCAAGTTGAAAACGAATATTCAGTCCTTTATTTCACCATGCGTGGTATGTTCAAGAACAGGTGGACATGCAAGATCAAGGAGGCATGCGGGGACAGAAAGTGGACAACGGCCGCATGCCTCCTTGAGTCTGCACGTCCACCTGTTTTTGTATTGGTATTTTTTAGAATAGCCACTTTAAAAAGATAAATACTAAACATTTTCCTAAAATCAATGGTACATAATAACAGAATCATTATGTAAGCCCTATTCATAAAATACAAAATGACCAAAAATGTCAAATTTAACAAGAACGATAATCCTATTTGTTCTATCCCCATCGGTGCCCCTTATTGTAAAGAAACATCTGCATCCTTTTTTGTTGGTTGATTCCTAACCATCTAGTTAAGCAGTGATTGGGAATCCGGCCAAGTGGAGGTTAATGAAGCAAGCCTTACAATGACACCGGGGCCTCATTCATCTTTGACTTTTACTAATCAGCCAGATGGTATCAAGATTTGCCAATGACTGACGAAATGGTTAATTCTTATAGTAACAGAAGAAAAGCGGCTGTCATGTGCCATCCATATAATACCTCTCCGAAGGGATAAAGTGACTCTGAGAAGTGTTCTTAAGCAAGAAACAAATGTGGGATCTGTAAAACTCTGCATCTCCATAGAAACAAAGGAGAAATCGTTTATGAGCACAAAACACCATGAGCGATCGTCAGCGGTTAGTGAAATGAGAAATGGGTTCGCGGAGTTGAGCAACAGGTTGGAAGGTCAATTGGAGGGCAATTTAGGAACGGATCACTGGGTCTCTAGTCATCATTGTGTGGGAGGATAGATACCTTGTGTCATAAGTAACATCCACACAAATCTACAAACTGCTTATAGTGCACTGTGATGACTGACTGCCGAAACTAGAGGAAAGCTCCTCCAATGCATAGTGTACAATAAACAGAACCATCTGCTGAACAACATTGCGGTTTTCATTTTTAGTAAAAGATGCCTTTAAATGTGCATTTTATATATATATATATATATATATATATATATATAGTACAGACCAAAAGTTTGGACACACCTTCTCATTCAAAGAGTTTTCTTTAGTTTCATGACTATGAAAATTGTAGATTCGCTCTAAAGGCATCAAAACTATGAATTAGCACATGTGGAATTATATAATTAACAAAAAAGTGTGAAACAACTGAAAATATGTCTTATATTCTAGGTTCTTCAAAGTAGCCACCTTTTGCTTTGATTACTGCTTTGCACACTCTTGGTATTCTCTTGATGAGCTTCAAGAGGTAGTCACTGGAAATGGTCTTCCAACAGTCTTGAAGGAGTTCCCAGAGATGCTTAGCACTTGTTGCCCCTTTTGCCTTCACTCTGCAGTCCAGTTCACCACAAACCATCTCGATTGGGTTCAGGTCTGGTGACTGTGGAGGCCAGGTCACATTTTTTTGTTATATAATTCCACATGTGTTAATTCATAGTTTTGATGCCTTCAGAGTGAATCTACAATTTTCATAGTCATGAAAATAAAGAAAACTCTTTGAATGAGAAGGTGTGTCCAAACTTTTGGTCTGTACTGTATATATATATATATAATATCTATCTATTAGCTATCAATTATCTATCTATTACGGTATCTATATATTTATCTATCATCTATCTATTATTTATCTATCTATCTGTCTGTCTGTTTGTCTGTCTATCTATCTCATATCTATTATCTATCTATCTATCTATCTATCTATCTATCTATCTATCTATCTATCTATCTGCCTAGCTACTGTATCTATTATCTATCAATCATCTATCTAGATGTGTATATGTAGGGAAGGTGACCTGACGGATGGACGAACTAGTCAGAGTGAAGAAAGATAGGTTTGCACAGTGTAGGTAGGAGTCAGTGATTACAGTGGGGAAACAACTAGGAAAGTGTAGTGGACGTGCAGTACCTTGGGATGACCATTAGATGGCAGGGTGGAGTGTGAGCAAAGGACTTTACAGCAGCTTAGGGCTTTAGAAACCGTTGGTCATGGGGGGCGAGGTGACAGTTGGAGTGACAGTTTCAAGGAACCGGGTGAGCTATAAATTCTGAGGGAGGGTTCCAGAAGATTCCAGTCCCCAGGGGGAGCTCAGGTGACAGGAGGACTACGACAGTCTGTGCACTCTGAGGAGAATCCAGACCAGGGGGACTGAGGAGAGAGGACGTCAGGGGGGTGGTCCTGACAGGAAAGGACCGCAGTTGAGACGAGGTACTGGGTGTAAGACACCGTATGTGACACGACGACTGAGCAGTAGAAGCGCTGTTGGTTAATGGGCCTAAGGCGGCCACAGTGACGGAACTGTCAGGAGCGTCGACAGTAAAGGAGGGGACGGTGTGTGCAGACACGTCTCCAGTGTACGGTGTGAGAAGCGGCTCTGGAAACGGAGGGCCGCGAGGTGTGCCGTCAGTCGGACGGCAAGTGAAGAAATAAACTTGGACCTGTTGCACCCAGAATCTGCCTCCATCGTGTCTCTGTTGTCATCTCTGCGCGGTATAAAAGTAGGACCACCCCCCCAGCTCGGCACCCCACCACCGACACTACATTTGGCATAGTCGGCAGGATCGCCGCCGCTAATACCCCATCTTCTGCGGCAGACCTGCCTCAAAGACTGGAAAAGGACTTGGACTACTCTGTTTGGATTACAATTACCTGTGGATTACAAATGACCTACCTGTGGAATACAAATGGGAAGCGCTGTGGCGGATCTGTGTGGCCAGCAGAGGATCCGGGGCGGTACCAGGTACTGTGCAGTATGGCGGTGTTGCTTCAGCGCAGAGGAGAGGTCCGGGTGTTTGCAGTCATGTTGAATGGACTGGGACCACCTCCAACGTACCCCAAAAGGAAGCAGTATGTGCCTGGAAATCGACGCTTCCATATATTGGACCCTGACAGGAGGGTGGAGAGGCCTGCCGACACCTCACCTCACAGAGGGAGTGGCACAGAAGAAAAACTTGGCTGCGGCTGTCTGATGCCATTCGAGTGCTGCCCAACGGACGGTATGAGACTCTGCAGGTGTCGGGGCATCGGCCGCCTAGAGTGGCAGTGGCGGCAGGGGATGGAGCTGTGCCAGAAGTCGCCCTCAGAGCCACGGGAGAGCAGCGGGATGCTGAGCTGGGGAGCGGAGCCTGAGCGGAGTCAGCGAGAACGGCCGCCACCAATACCAGCAGAGGACTTCTCAGCGGAGCCCCCGAGTTTGGGGGAAAGACCCGCGGGACAGTGGAGCGAGGGACGGAGGCTGCGGGTGAAGCCGCGTATTGATGTGATGGAGGCCGCAGCGCCGGGGAAGGTGAGAGTACCCCCGGCACCACCAGTGCCTCCGCCAGCGGCCCTCATCATTCCGCCGCAGCACGCTGCCCCCTGCGCACCGGAAGGCCTGGGTACATCGGGCCCAGTGGTGTATGCAGAGTTGTGCGAGGCCCCTGCTCAAGTCCCTGAGGTACCCCGCCTGGAGCCGCCAGTGCGGAAGTCATCCAAAGAAGACGCTGCTGCGTTCCCCCTGCTGATAGCAGCTGCGTCGTTGGAACCGGCCGTTACTCCGGCTCCATTGGAAGTAGTGGATGCGGCCTGTCCTGAGGCCGCGGTTATGCCGCTGCTGAAGTCGACTGTGGCCGACTTAGTGGGCCTTGTGATTCCAGCCTCCAAGGACCCGGTTGTCCCCATTTGCCACCTGGCCCCAGCGGCTGTTGAGCCGCAAAAATCATCGGCCGCCTCTGATCCACGTCCTTCTTCGGTTAAGTCCCGCCCACCGGACTCCAGGGCTCATGCCGGACCCTCTGTTTGGGTCGCAGGAGTTATAGAGAAGAAGAGGGCCAGGGGGCAGGAAGTCTGGAACCTGCTCCATGAGAGGGGAGAGGCTGGCATGGCGGCTGCACGACCCCCGGGACGGCTCGTTTATACTATCTTGCAGAAAGGGACACTTCTTGCATCCTGGGAGCTCCACGGTTGTGGGGTCCCATACTACTGACCACCGAAGGGAGGATTGAACTGTCAGGAGTTCGTTGCACCGTTGTGCAGGTCAAAAGGACAGTTCGCGGTCAGCTTTTAAAAAAAAAAAGAAATGTTTATCTGTGATTTTTATGTCTGTTTTTCTATGTTCCTCTTACAGGATAGTTTGTGTTTACTTGTTAGACTGACAGAGCGGGGATACTTAGAAGAGAGGGAGTGTCCATGTCCAAGGAAGGGAGGAGGAAAGGAGACATGCAATGTTATGTTATATTTTGGTTTTAAAAGCAAGAAAAAAAAAAATTATAAAAATGGGTACTTGTGCTATTATAAAGTTGTTTAATGTATAATATGCCAAAGTAAATGCAACAGGTCCGGGTAAGGGAAGGTCTGCGGGACCAAAGGAAAGTGTGAGATCCGGTAGGGATCTAAGAGTTGAGGAGGTCTGGGAGACCGGGACGCCGACCATGACATGTAATTGAAAGAAGGAAAATGAGTGGGAAGACGTGAGAAAGACAGCCGTCCTAGGTCAGGTCCCCAACACCACGGACACCCCTGAAGAAGGAAAGGCGGGCGCCGGCAATGATCTGGTAGGTGAGTGGCCTCGATCATGGCGTACCGGATAGTGAAAGGTAACAGTAGGGGAGAGTAGGGGAAAGATACACGCCGTAGAGAGAATACGGGTGTACCTTGCCCAATTTGAAAGACGTTGTCATGTGGCGTGCGCGCTGGTGAGTAGCAGTAGGCTGCTCAGAGCATAGTGCTCCCAGTATGGTTCGGCCCCCGCAGATAGTGGGTTTGGCTCAACTTCTGGTCCGACAACAGAATGTAGGTGTAGATTCAGAACGACGAAGGCAGGGATGACGATTGTCGAGGACGACAATGGACAAAGGAAGGAGAAGTGTAGGGAAGGTGACCTGACGGACGGACTAGTCAGAGTGAAGAAAGATAGGTTTGCACAGTGTAGGTAGGAGTCAGTGATTACAGTGGGGAAACAACTAGGAAAGTGTAGTGGACGTGCAGTACCTTGGGATGACCATTAGATGGCAGGGTGGAGTGTGAGCAAAGGACTTTACAGCAGCTTAGGGCTTTATAAACCGTTGGTCATGGGGGGCGAGGTGACAGTTGGAGTGACAGTTTCAAGGAACCGGATGAGCTATAAATTCTGAGGGAGGGTTCCAGAAGATTCCAGTCCCCAGGGGGAGCTCAAGTGACAGGAGGACTATGACAGTCTGTGCACTCTGAGGAGAATCCAGACCACGGGGACTGAGGAGAGAGGACGTCAGGGGGGTGGTCCTGACAGGAAAGGACCGCAGTTGAGACGAGGTACTGGGTGTAAGACACCGTATGTGACACGACGACTGAGCAGTAGAAGCGCTGTTGGTTAATGGGCCTAAGGCGGCCACAGTGACGGAACTGTCAGGAGCGTCGACAGTAAAGGAGGGGACGGTGTGTGCAGACACGTCTCCAGTGTACGGTGTGAGAAGCGGCTCTGGAAACGGAGGGCCGCGAGGTGTGCCGTCAGTCGGACGGCAAGTGAAGAAATAAACTTGGACCTGTTGCACCCAGAATCTGCCTCCATCGTGTCTCTGTTGTCATCTCTGCGCGGTATAAAAGTAGGACCACCCCCCCAGCTCGGCACCCCACCACCGACCCTACATATATATGTATGTATATTTTTCTTTCAGTCATCTATCTATATGTGTATATATGGATATTTTTATTCCTTTCTTTCTAGCATCTATCTATGTATGTATATATATGTATATGTGCATGAGATTTATTAAAATGTACTGTAAAAAGCAAGATCTTCAGTAAGCACTTCATTTTAGCTATAAAAGAACATAGCCTTAAAGGGGTTGTCCAGACTTGTTATGAAATTCTGCAGTCACAGAATATGACTGCACACCACTGAATCCTCACATCACGCACATTGCGCACTGCTAGGATTCTCCGATGCTGGCAATGAGAGTGGGAGGTCATGTGACCACAAGTACACAATATGCATACTTATAGTCTCCCGACTAGACATGTGTAGTCTCTCTCAATTCACTTGCGTGCACGTCTACTCGTCCACATGACCGCCCGCTCTCATCACCGGCTCTGGAAAATCCTGACAGAGCAAAGAGTGCACGCTGTTAGAGTTCAGAAGTTTGCAGTCACTGCATCACATACAGTACCTGGACAGCCCCTTTAAGGATTGCTCACAATGAAATCAGATGCACAATGTTAATAAAATTCCTCTGCAGATATTTTTACACAGTATGTGGATTGGATTTTGAATAAACTCATCAATAATGTTGGTACATGATAGATTTTCTGTGGAAAATTTGCTGCACATACATGAAAAATACGTAAGAGTGTATGCAGATGATATTCATGGTTGGGTTTGCATACCTATCCACTGTGCAGACTGTGTGCATATGTCACACCATGCAGTGTGTGACTGATTCTGAATCTGTGGTCCTTTAGGTACGAGGGGGGAACAACATTTTTCAAACCTATATGGCCTCAAAACTAAAAATTTGCACTAGGTTCTTGAAAAAGTTATAGACCGAATAGGGTCCAATAGGCTATTATTGAGGGTGGGGGAGGATGCAATCGCATGATTAAAAAAATAATTTTAATTAAGTATATTTTATGTCCTTTATACAAAGAAAGGGGCCAAGTTGCTTACAACGCTGTTGGTCCTGGGGGCTTTCCTACAAGACAATATAAAGAATGCATGCCCTTTAGTGATGAGCGAGTGTGCTGGGATAAGGTGTTATCTGAGCACGCTTGTGTCCTAATCGAGTATTTTCGGTGTGATCGAAAAAAATGCTTGAGTTGCATGTCTCACGGCTGTTTGACAGCCGCAACACATGCAGGGACAACAAACAGACAATCCCTGCATGTGTTGCGGCTGTCGAACAGCCCTGAGACATGTGGCTGCGGCAACTGCATTTTTTCCGCACATGCCGAAATTACTCGATTATGACGCTCATGACTAATTTGCCCTTCCGAAATCTCTAATGATTTTCGGAGCCTGAAAGACAGTAACATACTAGAAACCCCCTTGGGCATCAGGAGAACTTGTGACTTTATTACACATCTGATACACAGTCATACATTTTGTTACAAGCACTTCATTGCAGCTTGTGTCTGCAGCTTACTCGATATAACATGATTGAAATTGATTCCAAAACCTCAGTGACTAGTTTGATTAGAAGAGTCATGTTGCCAGTTTCCGAAGCCCATTAAAGCCCTTCCTCTCCATCTGCTCCTCACACCTTCTCACTGCCTACTCACACACTGAACGTGGTTCTGCCATTTCTCCAAGACATCAACATGAAAAAATATGTTTGAAATCTTTTACAAAAACATCATTATTTTTTCCCAGACTTTTGCCTATACTATATGTATACACTATACTGTTACTAAGTATAGTAGATTGTATACTATTCCCATGAGCTTCAAAGTTCACCTCCCTGAGATTAATACTTGGGTGCTGAAGTGAAAAAGGCATTGTAAAACACTGAAATCTTGAAGGGGCTTTCTACCTTAAGAAAAGTGTGCCACAAATAAGAACAGATACTCACCCTCCTAGTGAAATTCTGGTTCTTTGTTGCTGCTCTGGTCTTTGTAGATAACACGAGCGACTGAGCTCAGTGATTGACTGCAGCGGTGATGGGCAGTGTCGATGTGATATCACCAATGCAGCCAAAACACAGAGACCAAGGCAGCAGTAGAAAGCCAAAGCTGGACCGGTGGAGGGTGAGTACGTGGTCTGTTTGCCATTTTACAAGTATAAAAGTGTCAAGTAAAGTAGAAAACTCCTTTAATTTCTATTTTTACAGTATTATGTGAAAAGTTAGAAAACATACAAGTTGCTCAATATATAATTAATCAAAATCTTATTATGAGTTAAAGGGAACCTGTCAGCAGGATTACGCTAAGTAACCTTCAGACAGTGTCAGGTCGATGCCGTTATACTGAATAAAATGATACCTGGGGTGATGAAATCCATCTTCTGGTTGTTGTTTAATCTTTATTTTCAGTTTTGAGTTAATGATATGCTCGTGCTCTTGGGCGGCCTGTGGGGGGTCTTCATGTGGTGCTTTGATTAAGTATTCATCTGTATGGCTTCTGACAGGTCACGGATCCCTCACTGACCTTGCCCCCTATTTTACATACTGATTATTACCGTATATATATTGAGAAAAAAAATCACCTTCTGCAGGCAGACGCCGGAAACAGTGTCTGAACTGCTGCATGATGGTATACATAAATTCATTTTAAAAAATCAGTCTGAAAATGGCGTCGGCTGCGCCGGCGCAGTAGCAGCTGTCGAGGATCTGATAGTAGCTACTGCACATGTGCTGGTGGTGCCATCTTGCTAGAGAAAACAAAAAAATGTCCTTCTCCAAGATAGCGCCACCGGCGCCAGCACAGTAGTATCTATCGGATTGGCGATAGCTAACATCAACTGATCTTCACTGTCCTATCAAAGGAATGGAAGAATCCAGGCTATCTATAAGCAGAAAGATAGTGAGGGAATACTTAACTAACATAAATGAATTCAAGTCTGTAGGTCCAGATGAATTATACCACAGAGTACTGAAGGAGATAGCAGAAGTTTTTGAACCACTCTCCATAATCTTTGAAAATTGTTGGAGAACAGGAGAAGTCCCTGAAGACTGGAGAAGAGCAAATGTTGTTCCTATCTTCAAAAAGTACCTGACTCAGGTTTTGCCTATCCATCATCAAAATCTGAGTACCCTTTCTTTTTGTTATCAGAAAGTCTTGAATATTGCCGTATTATTGATTATTCTTATGGATTATGCCTTCCAAAAACATTGTTTTATTACTCTGGTGTTTAATCAATAGTCATATCAGGGCTTTTTGAGGGTAAGACATCGTGGAGCGGGGGCACCATTCCGCTTACCAGTAGGGTGCCAACCTCCGCTGACAGGAAGGCATACAGGTTACAGGGAACAGATAGTCAGGTACTCTATTTTGCACATGTCACTTTATTGTCTTGTCTTTTTTGCACTATTCTATTGTTGCCTACCCAACTACCTAATTGGCAACCCCTATACACTCCTTTCCTGAATAATTGAGTGACTACATGTGGCACTTGTTCAGGGCTATCTAGGAGTCATAGGGTACAGCCGCCATGGAACAGGGGCGCCAATCTCGATTATGTTTAGGGTGCCAACCTCCGTTGTTAGGCAGTTTTGACATCAGGACCCCATCGTAGGGTGCAGTAGGTGACATGGTTGTTTGTTATACTGTGTGGTTGTATTGTCTTCAATTTAGGCTTTATTAAAGGTTTAGTTTTTAATCTATATCCATATTTGCTGTAAGGGTCCTTGTTAAATATAAGTGAAGTTTTTGACCTTACTGGTGTTTCCTCCTCCTCCACCACCCCCATTTACTGCCCTTTCCACCACCACCATCATTGCATTCTCCCCCACCACCCCATCATCCTTTCCTTTTCCCCCACCACCCCATCTTTGCCTTCTCCCCATCACCCCCATCATTGCCTTCTACCCATCACTCCCATCATTGCCTTCTCCCCATCACTCCCATCATTGCCTGCTCCATCACCCCTATCCTTGCCTGCTCCATCACCCCATCACTCCCGTCATTGCCTGCTCCATCACCCCATCACTCCCATCATTGCCTGCTCCATCACCCCATCATTGCCTTCTCCCCATCACTCCCATCATTGCCTGCTCCATCACCTCATCACACACATCATTGCCTTCTCCCCATCACTCCCATTATTGCCTACTCCCATCATTGCCTGCTCCATCACCCCATCACTCCCATCATTGCCTGCTCCATCACCCCATCATTGCCTTCTCCCCATCACTCCAATCATTGCCTGCTCCATCACCTCATCACTCCCATCATTGCCTTCTCCCCATCACTCCCATTATTGCCTACTCCCATCATTGCCTGCTCCATCACCCCATCACTCCCATCATTGCCTACCTCCATAATTGCCTGCTCCATCACTACATCACTCCCATCATTGCCTTCTCCCCATCACTCCCATCATTGCCTGCTCCATCACCCCCAGCATTGCCTGCTCCATCACCCCATCACTCCCATCATTGCCTACTCCATCACCCCACCATTGCCTGCTCCATCACCCCATCACTCCCATCATTGCTTTTTCCCCATCACTCCCATCATTGGCTGCTCCATCACCCCATCACTCCCATCATTGCCTTCTCCCCATCACTCTCTTCTCCCCATCATTCCCACCATTACCTTCTCCATCACCCCATCTCTGCCTTCTCCCCATCACTCCCATCATTGCCTTCTCCCCATCACTCCCATGATCCCATCAATGCCTTCTCCCATTACCCCCTCATGGCTTTCTCCCATTACCCCCTCATGACCTTCTCCAATTACCCCCTCATGGCCTTCTCCCATCACCCCAGGCATCATAGCCTTCTCTCCCCATCACGGTTTTCTCCTCATGTCCCCATCTCCTCCAGGGCCAGGCTAACCTACACACAGACACACACAGACATACACGCAGACATACATATACACGCACATACACACTGATATGCATACATACACACAGAGACAGACATGCATACATACAGTGGGGCAAAAAAGTATTTAGTCAGTCAGCAATAGTGCAAGTTCCACCACTTAAAAAGATGAGAGGCGTCTGTAATTTACATCATAGGTAGACCTCAACTATGGGAGACAAACTGAGAAAAAAAAATCCAGAAAATCACATTGTCTGTTTTTTTTTCATTTTATTTGCATATTATGGTGGAAAATAAGTATTTGGTCAGAAACAAGCAATCAAGATTTCTGGCTCTCACAGACCTGTAACTTCTTCTTTAAGAGTCTCCTCTTTCCTCCACTCATTACCTGTAGTAATGGCACCTGTTTAAACTTGTTATCGGTATAAAAAGACACCTGTGCACACCCTCAAACAGTCTGACTCCAAACTCCACTATGGGGAAGACCAAAGAGCTGTCAAAGGACACCAGAAACAAAATTGTAGCCCTGCACCAGGCTGGGAAGACTGAATCTGCAATAGCCAACCAGCTTGGAGTGAAGAAATCAACTGTGGGAGCAATAATTAGAAAATGGAAGACATACAAGACCACTGATAATCTCCCTCGATCTGGTGCTCCACGCAAAATCCCACCCCGTGGGGTCAGAATGATCACAAGAACAGTGAGCAAAAATCCCAGAGCCACGCGGGGGGACCTAGTGAATGAACTGCAGAGAGCTGGGACCAATGTAACAAGGCCTACCATAAGTAACACACTACGCCACCATGGACTCAGATCCTGCAGTGCCAGACGTGTCCCACTGCTTAAGCCTGTACATGTCCGGGCCCGTCTGAAGTTTGCTAGAGAGCATTTGGATGATCCAGAGGAGTTTTGGGAGAATGTCCTATGGTCTGATGAAACCAAACTGGAACTGTTTGGTAGAAACACAACTTGTCGTGTTTGGAGGAAAAAGAATACTGAGTTGCATCCATCAAACACCATACCTACTGTAAAGCATGGTGGTGGAAACATCATGCTTTGGGGCTGTTTCTCTGCAAAGGGGCCAGGACGACTGATCCGGGTACATGAAAGAATGAATGGGGCCATGTATCGTGAGATTTTGAGTGCAAACCTCCTTCCATCAGCAAGGGCATTGAAGATGAAACGTGGCTGGGTCTTTCAACATGACAATGATCCAAAGCACACCGCCAGGGCAACGAAGGAGTGGCTTCATAAGAAGCATTTCAAGGTCCTGGAGTGGCCTAGCCAGTCTCCAGATCTCAACCCTATAGAAAACCTTTGGAGGGAGTTGAAAGTCCGTGTTGCCAAGCGAAAAGCCAAAAACATCACTGCTCTAGAGGAGATCTGCATGGAGGAATGGGCCAACATACCAACAACAGTGTGTGGCAACCTTGTGAAGACTTACAGAAAACGTTTGACCTCTGTCATTGCCAACAAAGGATATATCACAAAGTATTGAGATGAAATTTTGTTTCTGACCAAATACTTATTTTCCACCATAATATGCAAATAAAATGAAAAAAAAACAGACAATGTGATTTTCTGGATTTTTTTTTGCTCAGTTTGTCTCCCATAGTTGAGGTCTACCTATGATGTAAATTACAGACGCCTCTCATCTTTTTAAGTGGTGGAACTTGCACTATTGCTGACTGACTAAATACTTTTTTGCCCCACTGTATACACAGACATACACGCATACATACACACACAGACACACACACAGACATACATACATACACACATACATACGGGGTTTTTACACCCGGCCTTGGGGTCTTCATTCGGTGCCCTTTACTTACCTGGTGAGTTCTCAGTTCCTCCTGGTCTCCTATTGTGTACGCTGGTTGTGAGCTTCGGTTGGCATGGACAGCCTATTAGAGCTCTACTTCATAACATTCACTTGCTAGTAATTTTATTAATATATTTCTCTGATTCACAAATGAGTCCGTTGTTTCTGAGTTCTCCCCTGGCACTAACATTTTTAATGAGCGCATGTATTTGCCTTTAATTATATACCAATGTGATATTTAGGCTTATTTGGGCACCATTCCTCCCCCTGTGATGAACCCCGGTTTTTTTCCTGCTGCAATCTTATGTCCTAAATCATATGCAATTATATTTTTGTATGTCCTGACTATTTGTACAATAAAATGATACATATTTTTACATTTATACTTGTACCAAGTAGCTCTTTTTTCCTTCTGCACATATATACACACATACATACATACATACACACACACACACTGGCACATACACACACACCACCTCTCTCCTCTCACCTGTCCGCAGCATCGCCCGCGCCTCCTCGCTCTGACACAGCAGCGGCCGCTGAATGATGAAGTCATTCAGCTGCGCTCCTCTCTGCGTCAGGGACAGAAAGCACGGCCTTGGGGCAGGAAGCAGGATGGATCCTTGCAGCTCCACTCCTGCTATTCCCTCTTGCAGGCAGTGGAGCTGCTTGGATCGCTCCCTGCCTGCCGCTACACATGAGGGCAATCTGGCCAGGGGCCCTCAGAGCCCCAGGCCCGGAGAAACCGGCCAGATTGCCCTCATCATTAGCCGCTTTGAAGACCCCCCTGGAGGCTCTGAGCCCTGGTGCAGTCGCACCTGTTGAAGGAGCGGTATGTCCGCCCATGCTGGGCAATAAAAATGAAAAAGGCAAATACAGAATGGAAGGAATAGAGCTAAGCAACAGCACATATGAAAAAGACTTGGGTATACTAATAGATCAAAAATAGATCGAAAACTAAACATGAGTCAACTGTGTGATGCAGCAGCAAAAAGGCAAATACAATTCTGGAATGTATTAACAGAAGTATACGGTCTAGAACATGTGAAGTTATTATTGCCCTCTACTCCTCTTTGGTCAGACCTCATCTGGAATACTGTGTCCAGTTTTGGGCACCACATTTTAAAAAAGACATCAACAAACTGGAGCAAGTTCAGAGATGATCGACCAGAATTTGAAGATGGGACTTTGAGAAGGGGGTTGGACCAGATGACCCAGGAAGTCCCGTCCAACTTTACCATTCTATGATTCTATAAGTACTTGGGCTGTTTCACCCCACCTTAGTTAAACTTCAGAAAGTCTGCCTGCTCTTTACCCTCATAAGTTTGGCATGGATAAGCTTAGGCCTATTTGATCTCCAAGGAAGATAGGTAGTCCACAGCAAGTGGATGGGTTCCTTGCCTAGTTTCCTGTTTGTGCACATAAAAAAATAAAATAGGGCATGGTAAGTAATGAACCCGGGATACATTGTTTGCAAAAGTCCCAGTCCAGAATTTCCAACGATTGGATCAACTTTCCTGTTTTATGAAAACCTTCTGAGCTAATTGTTTTTGCCAACCCACACGAACGCACAATCAGTTATCCTGGGCATGCATGTGTTTTATTATATTGGGTAGAAGTATATTATGAAAATCATTAAAGACTGTAATTCACCATGTAGAATCATAGAATCATAGAATCATAGAATCATAGAATCGTAGAGTTGGAAGGGACCTCCTGGGCCATCTGGTCCAACCCCCTGCTCAAAGCAGGATTCGCTAAATCATCCCAGTCAGATGTCTGTCCAGCCTCTGTTTGAAGACTTCCATTGAAGGAGAACTCACCACTTCTCGTGGCAGCCTGTTCCACTCATTGATCACTCTAACTGTCAAAAAGTTTTTTCTAATATCTAATCTGTGTCTCCTCCCATTCAGTTTCATCCCATTGCTTCTAGTCTTTCCTTGTGCAAATGAGAATAAAGTTGATCCTTCTACAATGTGACAGCCCTTTAGATATTTGTAGACAGCTATTAAGTCTCCTCTCAGTCTTCTCTTTTGCAAACTAAACATTCCCAAATCCTGCAACCTTTCCTCATAAGACAGGGTTTGCAGACCGGTCACCATTCTGGTCGCTCTTTTCTGAACTTGCTCCAGTTTGTTGATGTCTTTTTTAAAATGTGGTGCCCAAAACTGGACACAATATTCCAGATGAGGTCTGACCAAAGAGGAGTAGAGGGAAATAATGACTTCACGTGATCTAGACTGTATGCTTCTGTTAATACATCCTAGAATTGCATTTGCCTTTTTTGCTGCTGCATCACACTGTTGACTCATATTCAGTCTGTGATCTATTAGTATACCCAAGTCTTTTTCACATGTGCTGTCACTTAGCCCTATTCCTCCCATTCTATATATGCTTTTTCCATTTTTATTGCCCAGATGTAGTACATTGCATTTCTCCCTGTTAAAAACCATTCTGTTAGTTGCTGCCCACTTCTCCAGTTTATTTAAATCTTTTTGAATCCTCTCTCTCTCTTCTCTAGTATTAGCTATCCCTCCTAGCTTTGTGTCATCAGCAAATTTAATCAGTTTACCCTCAATTCCTTCATCTAAATCGTTGATAAAGATGTTGAACAATACAGGGCCCAGGACAGAGCCCTGTGGTACCCCACTTGAGATATTCTTCCAACTGGATGTGCAGCCATTTACGACCACTCTTTGGGTCCGATCACTAAGCCAGTTATGAATCCACCTAACAGTTGCCTTGTCCATTCCATACTTAATCATTTTTTCAATAAGGATTGTATGAGAGACTTTGTCAAATGCTTTGCTGAAGTCAAGATATACTATATCTACAGCATTTCCTTGATCCACCCAATCAGTGATACCGTCATAGAAGGAAATTAAGTTAGTCTGACATGACTTATTAGTTACAAACCCATGCTGACTCTGTTTAATCACTTCATTCTTATCCAGGTATTGACATACATGTTGTTTAATAATTTGTTCAAAGATCTTTCCTGGTATATGTATGATCCATTCTCCCCTACAGATGATGAAGATGGATATTTGGGGTACACTCATACACATTAGATGAAATTAAGCGGTTCTGATGACTTTTATCTAATGTTTATGAGATGTTATTATATTAATAGGGTTGGCTCATCTTGATCTTCACAAGCGAACCGTTCTCTTGTTTATTCTCTCACCACTTCCTGCTTGCCAGGGATGGTATGATCCTGAATGATTGACAGTTTGGATAAATAGCATATAAGTGATATTGGCGTGAACCATACCCAGTCCCATGCTGCAAGCAGAAATAGCTTTCCTTCTACAGTGTAGGAGAAGCATCGTGGAACTGAAAGCTGGCCAGATCCAGCGAACCAGCCAGCTTCAGGGCAGTGCTTGGGAGCTTTATTTGAAAGGACTCTCTATGCCCAGGAGACCTGCCACCGCTGATACAGAGATGTCCAGTAATCTAGGAAACACACAGAAAATAATAAAATGTAAAATAATTATATTCTAGAAAGTTTCTTGTTTGTGTGAGCACCTTGAAATTTTACCCATTACAAAACTTGAAAATGCCCCTTTAAAGGGGTTGTCCGGGCTTTTCACATAATCTCAGTACACATCTGGGCTGCAGAATTATGACAATAAGTAATTTACTTTCTGTCACTAGTTTGCACGGTTTTCTAGATATTCTGAACAGAACGTCCAAGGGGGGGTGTTATGGCATTGAAATGAGAACCTCCTACTCTACTCCAAACATGCCCTCTATAGCAACAACCCCACCCTCCATAGTTACAGACCCTCCCAGTCCACATGAAGAAGCCCTCATCACACAGTAACAAATCCTCCCCCTCTAGCAGCCTCACTGCAGAGAGCAGACCACACAGCTGCTCCTCCCCCAGACACACGCTGAACAGTGATCTATGGAAAGTGAAACTAGTGAGGAGGAGGGAAAATCCTCCTGTATTCTGGGCCACTCCATGATTACAATACATAACTCATTATCAGATATTACTTCCATCACTGTCCCAGGCTGCTGGCAGCAGTGAGAACAGACTGTGTGATGGCCAGTGATGGGGGTCTGCAGCTTCTAATCTGCATAGGGGATGGCAGTCACTGATGTAATCTGTTGTGTGACAAATCTGTGTGAATGAGACAGCTCTGTGTCACTGATGTCTTCACACAGCAGCAAATTTGGTGCAGTGTATGTGTGAGCACTGTGTCTCTAATGACACAAATACTGATGGGAGCAGCCTGTCCCAGAATACAGGATGATTTTCCTCCTCACTAGTTTCACTTCAAATAGAACACTGTTCAGCGTGTGTCTGGGGGAGGAGCAGCTGCTCTCTGCAGTGAGGCTGCTAGAGGGGGAGGATTTGTTACTGTGTGATGAGGGCTTCTTCATGTGGACGGGGAGGGCCTGTAGCTATGGAGGGGGTGGGGTTGTTGCTATAGAGGGCATGTTTGGAGTAGAGTAGGAGATTATGACCAGTTCTCATTTCAATGCCATAACACCCCCCCCTTGGACGTTCTGTTCAGAATATCTAGAAAACCCTGCAAACTAGTGACAGAAAGTAAATTACTTATTGTCATAATTCTGCAGCCCAGATATGTACTGAGATTATGTGAAAAGCCCGGACAACCCCTTTAAGCTTTAGCCATTCATTTGAACATAGTAAATTTGCATTCCAAAGAATGCGCTGTCATGCCTGTCTTCTATATTTGAATGTATAAAGATGCGCTAATATACAGTTCACACACAGCGTTTTTTTAGCGGTTTTTACCGCGGTTTTCACTATAAAACTGCTAAAAATAAGGTGCACAGTCATGTCTATGCATTTTGCACTTTTTGTGCACATTGTTGCGTTTTTTACCGCGAAAAAACCGCATCGCGGTAAAAACCGCAGCATGCACATTAAGGCTGTGTTCACACACAGCGTTTTTTTAGCGGTTTTTACCGCGGTTTTCACTATAAAACCTCTATAAAACCGCTAAAAATAAGCTGAACAGTCATTTCTATGCATTTTGCACTTTTTGTGCACATTGATGCGTTTTGTACCGCGAAAAAACCGCATCGCGGTAAAAAACGCAGCATGCTCATTCATTTTGCGGATTTTCCCCGTTTTAGGCCTCTTCCATGCGGTTTTAAACCGCTGCGGAAAAAAACCGCATCAAAAACGCATCAAAACTGCGCAAAAAACGCAAGCGGAAAAATAGGTGCGATTTCTGGGAAGGGATTCAGGTTTTTGAGCAGAAAATTTCTGCAACGTGTGCACTTAGCCTAATTTTGCGGTTTTTTCCGTGGTTTAGACTTCTCCCATGCTTTTAGAAACCGCTGCGGTAAAAAACACATCAAAAACGCATCAAAACCGCGCACAAAACGCACAAAAATCGCCGCGGAAAAATAGGTGCGGTTTCTGGGAAGGGATTCAGGTTTTTGTGCAGAAATTTTCTGCAACGTGTGCACATACCCTAAATGGCAGATAAATTAGACTATATATTTTAATAGGTACAATAAGTACAGACAAAGAGCGCAGTCCGTTATCCCATGGTAGACATCTATAAACCAGCGCTTTGTTTGACATAATGTAAATCATGCTGAGTGCCTTATGAACATATGGTGAATACCATGGACCAAGAGAAATTAAAGTCATCCTGGGAATATAAATAACATGAAGCATAAAGACGACATAATGTAACACCAGCCAACATTAAATGCACGAGCAGAGCCAGTAAATCACCAATGGCATATTACATAGACAACAGTATTTACTAGAGCATCCAGGACAGTTCTGATGAATTAATATTTTATATTAGCTTTGCACTTACTAAGATATTAGTATTATAGGCTCTCCTTCCTCCAGCACTTCCTCCAGCACTTGCAATTCTCTTCTGAAAATGTCATGATCAGACCTGTCCATCAACCACTCTACTTGGCACCCCTCGTTTATTACCACCTGCCTCCTCTGCTACTGCACCCTAAATGGCCCCTAAAGTGGCACAGGGAGTAATTATTACCATGCTTCAACAGCACAGCTAAGGCAGGGAGTCATGGTTCAGACTTATTATCTTAGATGCAAAAGGACCAGAATGCTTGTCTCAGCGGAGGAGTCAGTGAGAGGCAAGTGAAGGGCACCAAGTACAGGAACTATACAAATCTAGTCACTTTCAGAATCTATTTGGAATATGAAAATAAATGACTTAAGGTTGAATATTCCCTTTAACCACTTCCTGACATATATTTTATCATTGCATCATTTGTCGACTCCCTGTCCTTGAAACAGACTCAGAATCTAAACCTGCTTTATTGCCGACAGATGATGGTTGCAATATTCATTATCTGCCCTTAACAGAATCGAGTAGAGCGGAGCTTTGCCCACTGCTGTTAACTCCCTAAATATTGCTCTCAATCTGATTTACAGCACGTGGCCTTCCATACTGTGGGCCCACTGATCCCTCCACAACGTGATTGCTGGGTGCCAATGGGTGCCTTTTGAAGACACCTGGGCATGCCATGATGGTTCCCTTATGCAGACTAGCCTGTAGCTAGCATTCATAGAACACTGTGATTTTTTACTATATACCAAAAAAAGGTATATAGAAGAGAAACATCAGCAGCACAAAGAGCTTCAAAATGGCCCCACGTTGCTAGCCAAGAAGGATGCCTTTATTAACACAAAAAATAAAGGTACAGATAAAGCTGTGAGATGCTGGACAGCTGGTTTGCCAAGAAGGCTGACGAAATCCATGGCTATGCTGATAGCCATGACCTCAAGCGCTTCAATGATGCACTAAAGGCTGTATATGGACCCCGATCATCCAATCCCTCATCTCTCCTCAACGTGGATGGAACTAAGCTGCTGTTAGAAAATTAATAGGTTCTGGACAGTGAGCAGAGTCCTTAGTCATTCTGCCATTATTAACAACGACTCCATTGCTTGCCTGCCCCAGGTAGGAATCAACAAGGACCTTGATATTCTTCCAAGTGAAGATGAAGTGAGGAAGGCAGTAAAACACCTCTCTTGTGACAAAGTGCCAGGAAACTATGCTATACCTGCCGATGTATACAAAGGAGGAAGTCCTGTCCTGATACAAAGGATAACTAAACTATTCCAGTCCATGTGGAAAAGTAAAAGGTTACGCAACAGCTGAAAGATGCCAGCATAATAAACATCTACAAGAAAAAAGGGAACCGCTAATCTTGTGAAAACCATCAAGGCATCTCCCTTCTGCTCACTGTTGGGAAAATTCAGGTTCTCCACTTGCTCAACCTCCTCCTCCACCACATTTAGCAAGGTCTACTAACCAAAAGCCATTGTGACTTCCATGCTGAATGTGGGGCTGAAAATATCGTCTTTGCATAGTGTCAACTCTAGGAAAAGTGCCAGGAGTAACATAGCGACCTTTTAATAACCTTTGTCGACTGGACCAAGGGTTTCGATACAGTCAACAAAGACGGCCTGTGGAGAATCATGGCAAAGTTTGGATGCCTGAGCAAGTTCATCACAAACATCTGGCAGCTCCATGACGGTATGATGGTGAAGGTTCTGAATGATGGAGATGAATCGGAGGCCTACCCATTTACAAACAGCATAAAACAAGGCTGTGCACTCGCCCTGACTCCGTTCAGTATGCTATTTTCTGCTATGTCAAGAGATGCTTTTAGAAACTGCAAAGACTAAATCCATGTCAGGTACAGGACTGACTGCAAGCTATTCAACCCCAGACACGTAAAGGCTGCTACAAAGGTGCATGAGACTGTTATCCGTGACTTCTTGTTTGCTGATGCTTGCGCACTCAATGCCAGTACAGAGCAGCAGATGCAGCATGAAATGGGCTGTTTTTCACAAGGTTGCGACATCTTCAGTCTCGTTATTAATACTAGATAGACCCAAGTAATGTCCAAACTTGCTTCAGGAAAATCATACTAGCAGCCACATATTATGGTGAAAAAGCACAATCTCGAAGCAGTTGTTAACTTCACCTACCTAGGCAGCACATTCTCCCGTGTAATGACCAAAGATGCTAAGGTCAAAAGCAGAATTGCCAAAGCCAGCACCACCTTCAGGAGACTGCGTAAGAATGTCTGAGAAGAAAACGATTCAGCCTTACAGCTAAGCTAAAGGTCTACTGTGTGGTGGTCCTTACCACACTTCTCTATGCCAACGAGACCTGAACTGTCTACAGCAGGCATGCCAAACAGCTCAATCAGTTTTAACCACAGTCACCACAGACTTCTCCACATCAGGTTGCAAGACAAAGTCCCAGACATGGCGATCCTGGGACAAGCTGGTCTCTGCAGCATTTACAGTCTCCTAATGAACGCCCAAGCCAGGTGGGCTGAACATGTGGTCAGAATGCCAGACAGCAGATTGCCTAAACAACTGCTATATGGAGACCTGTTTAAAGGAAAGCGAGCAGTCGGGGGGCACAAGAAACATTACAAAGACTGCCTTAAAGTGTCTCTTAAAAACCTGGGAGTCGACATCAATGAATGGGAGATGCTTGCCGTTGACCATCCAGCTTGAAGAGTCAGGATCATCTCAGGAGCATATGCTGCTGAAGGTAAGAGAATCTTTGATGTAAAAAGATAGCGAGCTGTGCACAAGGCACAAGCGGTATCTACTGTCCTGACCACATCTAGCTACTTATGTCACTTGTGTAGGCGAGTCTTCAGGGCTAGGATTGGCCTCATAAGTCACCTCCAGAACCACAGCTACTGATCCTCCTCTAAACCCTGAAGTGATGGCCATCTTCGACTACAAAGGACAAACAGTATTATACTGTAGTATAGTATAAGCAATTGGATGATCACAGGTTTAAGTCCCCTAAGGGGGCTACAAATTAGACTAGACAAGTAAAAACAAAAGTTTTTAAAAATGTATAAAAATTTGAATCATCCCCTTTTCCTCCATTAAAAATAATTAAAATAATTAAAAAGCAATGACATTTGGTATCACAAAGTCAATAAAAATCAGATCTGTCAAAATATAAAAATGAATTAAATGGCAAATGATGTAATGAGAAAATGCAAATTTAAACACCAGAATTGAAGGCTTTTGATCATCTGAAAACTGCAAGAAAATCCAACGAGAAGCAAAATAAAAATTTTTAACAAACCAATAGAATGGTATTAATAAAAGAATCAGATTGCACACAAAAAACAAATCCTCACACAGCTTTTTGACTGGAAAATGATAACGTTATGGGTCTCCTTAATTAGCAACACAAGGAAAAAAAATTTCTTGCAAATTTCTGAATTTTCTTTAACTTATGTGGTGTAATGACCACTGTGTCCACTAGGGGGCGCTGTGTGGATGTCCCAAGAGAGAGGATGAGTGGCAGAATACGGAGTGGCCGTGGTGTGTCTCAAAGTGGGTGGCTTTGAGATGAAGGCTTGGTTATGTGCTGATCAGCAGAGCTGATCTTTCGTGCCTATGTGTTAGGGAGAAGCCTTCAGGCAGCTGGAGAGATGGGCAGGTTCTAGCTGCCCACAAACCCACCCAGGGGTGTGTCTGATAACACCTATAGTAAAACGCTATGTGAGTAGGTGAAGGACCTGTGATGAGGTCATAACCATGTGACCCAGTGGGCGTGGCTACGGACCATATAACGTAGCCAGGATAGGTCACAAGGAGTGAATGCTGGGACCAGGTTGGTCCAGTTTGGAATGTCCCGTGAGGAGAAGGATCTCCTCACTAACAGCCTGTGGAGCGGCTGGGCATGTGAAAGGGCGATGTGTGCCTGAGAGCTCCCTGGAGGGAACTAACATAAAACGTCCTGATAAGCCGCATAAAGAACCCTGACGGGTGAGATAACACTGGGGCTGAATAGCCTGTTTAATGGACGCTATGCTGGTGATATGAAGCTGTTGTACATTGCTGCTGTGGTTTATGAGGGTGAATAAACCGCATGGACTGCTATGTTTTTATGGAAAACCTGGTGCTGGATGTGTTTTGTTCGCTGCCAAGCGAGTGATCCCCTACTAGATGACAGCGCTACCTCACACTTTTTAAAAAAAAAAATATATATATATATATAAAAGGAAAAAAAGAAATAAAATAGGCAGCACTCAAATTATATATATATAGGATTAGGTATCACCTTATTCACACTGATGTGGAGAATCAAGCTGCTAGATCATTTTTACCACACAACGAATGCCGTAAAAACAAAACACCACAAAACAATTGATGAATTGTGTTTTTATGCACTTTGAATTTTTCCCCGTTTTCCAGTACATCGAATGATAAAATGAATGGTGCTATTAAAAACATCAACTCATCCCTCAAAAAACAAGACCTCATGCAACTATGTGAACCAAAGAATATAAAGCTTTTGAAAAAATGTAAAAATCGACAATTGCCCAGTCGGGAAGGGGTTAAGGTTGCAAAAGTGGACATTTACCCTTTTGGAATACATATATAATGGTGGCCAAAAAAACCATGCCGAAGGTAAGATTCTACAGTCACATTTCCTTTAATGCATTGCTATCCACTCCTACATTGTCTATAAATAGAGGCATACAATCTGGCTATGTGGAGTCATGTGTATGGATTATACAATCTCTGTGCCGCACACGGAGGCTCGATATTGTTTCCATGGATATTGCTTATCAAGACAAGAGATTGTGTCGGCTTTAAGCAAATCAGGAACATAACATGAAGTCTGTGAGTGGAACAGTAGAGCCGGGGTTTGAAGCACTTGCAGTCAGCCCTTTTTATGTATCTGGATATAAATCCATCTTGGGGAGCTAAGCTTGACCATTTTACAGACATAAAAGCATGAGACGCTGAATAAAAGTGTCTTTTTTAGGTTGAAAAGTAAACTATTATTTAAATCTTATTTTTATATAATAAAAATTGTTCAAGAGCAAAAAAATGGTTATTGTTTATAATTTTTTTTTAGAAATGAACTTAGCAAATAATCTTTATTATAGCTGCTTAATTCCGATATTTCTAACTCCTTCGACTGTGGTTTAGTGACGTGATGCTGGAGGCTGAAGGTCTGACTCAGTTCATTATCTAAGGCAGCCAACTTCTCTGACTCAGATGGGACAGAGAATTGGGTGGCTTAAGGCCCCGTTACATTTAGCGATGCACCAGCGATCCCGACCACGATACGACCCGGTCAGGATCGCTGGTGCATTGCTAAATGGTCGATAGTGAGCTGCCAAACAGACAGATCTCACTAGCGATGCAGCAGCGGTCGTCGGTCTTACTCACCTGTCAGACGCGGCGAGGGTGACTGTCTTCCGCCTGCGTCCATGGCTCGCTTGTCGGCGCCAGCAGGAAGCTGATGATGAGAAATGGACCAGGCCGATCTCGCGTGATCAGCAATAGCCAGCGGGGGAGCCTGTCGGAGGTGAGTGTCACATGTAGCGATATCACTAGTGATATCGCTGCTGCGTCACAAAATCGGTGACGCTTTAGCGATATCGCTATGTGTAAAGGGCCCTTTAGCTATTGAACTGAACTAGAAAGCAAGCCCCCATCATCAATTCCATGACCCCAGCTTGCTTTCGAAACACAAGCAAAAGTGGAGCTGGCTGACACCAGGAGAGGGGATAAGAAATAACCAAAGTAAAGTACAGTATATTAGTCTTTTTCTACAATTCCTGATCAATTAACAACATATTTTTTTGCTTCTGGAAAAACCCTTCAGCTACTTGCAGATCACCAAACATTTTAAATATCCAGGTAGTGTGCATATCCAATCTCTGCCAGGAGTTTCTAAAACATGCTCAGATGCCGGGAGCCGTTTGGAATGCTTTAATATTGTCTTGGCCTTTCTGATCACTGGATAATCAAATGGTCGATGGTTTTGTGGGTCTTAACAAACCCTGATCAGTTTTATAGTGCAGTTTGAGGCTGCATTTTCTCTGTAACTGGGGCCAATATGATGGCCCCAAATACAAGGAAAATTGTCACTTAAAAATGTATTTTGTTGCTGAAGTGCCCCATTTTATGACCTTTACAATATGTAAAATAAAAGGTTGGAAATAAAGTAAAAAAACAAAAAAATGCAATATGAAAAAATGTCCTCTATAAAAAGTGCGAAAAGGGGAACACTATTTTACAATATATTTTAGTGTCAAAAAATTTATTTCAGACATCATTAAAAAGTGAGGCAAAAAGTTGGTTGCGGAATTGAATACTACTTGAATATTAAAATAATTTTTGTAATTTGCTCCTGTGCTGATTCAGCAAAATGGCAGTCAGCTAGCCGCTGTTTTGCTCAATCATAAGAGGCCATCAAAAGGTTAAAAAAATTACTTGTATGTTCAGTGCCTAGCATATATTCTTATCACCAATGCTGAGTACTGAAAACCTTCTTCATGTTGGGCCAGGACTTCCGGCTCTGATGAGGCCGGGGACATTTCCTTGCATGGTTCTGCAAGATTATGACACACATCGCAATGTCCTGACGTTGTGACCTTACTTGCTTTTGTGTAGAAAGGTCCTGCATTTTCAGGGCTTGGTGGTGGTAATAAGAAGATACATCAAGCACCGAACATGGAATGATAAAGAGCGGAGTGGCCGGAGAGGCGAACAACATCTTACGTCTATTATGCTCTTGTGTCTGGACAGACCCCAGAGTATAATAAGGGACTTTCAGTTTTCACAGTATAACTTTAATGCAAATCAATTTATTTTTTAAAATATGAGCGATCTGAAATTCTAATTTTGACATATGCTCTGATCTCCAGTTTTAACAGTTGTGGGGGATGTCCCTTAGATAAGTAAAGTAGTGTGCACTGCAGGCAACCACTGACATAACTATTGTTGCAATTACAAAGTTGTGAAATAATGCTCTCTATTAAGCAACAATTTAGGAAAACTAACACATTAGGGCAAGGGTGGGGAATCTTTTTTCTGCCAAGGGCCATTTCGATATTTAGACCATCCTTCGGGGGCTGTACAAACTCCGCCCACAAAGTACAACCTGACTGTGGCACTTGTGTTAGGATGTAATCTTTCATTGCATGCCCTTCAAGTGTTCATTAGTGAACACTGTGTGTGTGTGCTAACAGAGCAAGAAGAAATTAATGTGTTTGTGGCAATTAAAATACAGCTCCTTGCCCAAGAATGCGATCCCTGAGAATCTGCCCGAGGGCCTAATAAACGGTCATCGAGGGCCGAAAATGGCCCTCGGGCCTGGGGTTCCCCACCCCTGCATTAGGGACTTAGTTCATCAGTTGCATGTTAGAAATTAGTGTTGGGTATATTATACTAATCATTTTGAATATTGCCTAATAAAATTAATATTGTGATAATGCTAGTGGCTACGATGGAAGAAGGTTACAAAATGTTCATCTTATTCCGACAATTGCATATGGATCTCTTAAACTCAACCACCATTCCAGGGTCCAAATTATTGTAACCTATACAGCGAAATATATTAACAGAGGATCAAAATTCACAGTATTTGATGGATTCAGTTCCCCTCTTTTCCATGAGTATAAAATAACCTCTGCACAAATCAGAGGGCGTTAGGGGATGTTAGCAGTCTGAACCAAGTAATGGCTGGCATTTTGCCTCTGGATCTCACTGCCGAGCTTTGTGTGATTATACAGTCAAGGCCAAAAGAGTTGGCACCCTTGAAATTGTTCCAGAGACTGAAGAATTTCTCCCAGAAAATCATTGCAATTACACATGTTTTGTTATGCAAATGTTTATTTCCTTTGTGTATATTAGGTCAGCAAAAAAAAACAGGCAAAACAACTTTGTTTCAATCATGTGATGCTCACTCAAACCCACCTGTGGCAAGTAACAGTGTGGTCAATATGAAAAACACACCTGAACCAGAACTCAGATAAGCAGCAGTGGAGAGGGACCTCTTCTGCCAGGTCAAGGTAACTTTGGTCAGCAGCTTTGGAGAGAAATTACTCTCACCTAAGTTCATCTCTCCGGCCAATCATAGCTGCTGAAGTCTCCCGGTCTCACTGATGAACAAAATGTCCCTTGCCTCCACATTACATACACGGTACGGAAGCGTAAGGCATACTGGGCTACAGTAGCTATGCTCTGCCTTAGAGACAGCAGGAATGAAGCAGCGGTGGAGTGGAGCCGGGAACTTTAATTGCCGTTCGAAGCATCTTCAGGGACCTCCCAACATGGTGGGTATCTGGACCCCGATGCTCCCAAATGGAGTTTACCCAGGACATGTCTTGTCCAGACAGCAGAAAGACCATGAAGTTGTGCATAAACAAGGTGCGAGCATGCTAGGAGCCAACGTTCGGGCACAGAGTGGGGGAAAGAGGTGCCTAATATAGACCCTGCTGGCACGGGATAGGCCACGGAACCTAATTTATTTATTTATGAATATTACTCACTAATATAGCACCATTAATTGTAAAGTGCTTTACAGACATTATTGGTACTGTCCCCTTTTTGGCGGCTCACAATCAAGATTCCCTATCTTTACAGACATTATTGGTACTATCCCCTTTTTGGTGGCTCACAATCAAGATTCCTTATCAGTATGTCTTTGGTGTCTGCAAGACACACCAAGATTTAATTTGTGCAGAGAGTGGCCACGCTACCCTAAAACCAAATGGGGACCAGATAGAAATGCAGCAGTGCGGAGGAGTGTTGCAAAAGGCAAATTTAGCAATACGAACTGACATGAGTAGAAGCTTCTTGGTGACCACGGTAAGTTGGGTGGTGCTGAGGAGGTATATGAGTTACCGCCATGACAACATTATTTCCAATTTGGGTGCTATACTTTTCTTGTTTTTTTCATTTGGTCCAAACCTGACAATACAGCATCTTCTACTCTGCAGAGTTAATAAGAAACACACAGTTGATTTGTGACATTTCCAACACTGTCCACATCTATTCCACACCTGCACAAACTGCCCATGGTGCTAATCCCCAATTCTGTGCCTCCACCATTGTTGCCGAACAATGACGTCAACACTTCAAAATTTATAGCATTACTACAATTATCACCTCCTCTTCAATTAATGAAACATAAACAGTGTGCCAGATAGATACAACCCCTAAAAATAATAGTGTCCCATAGAAAGTGATGATGCCGCTGCTGTGCTACCTAGACAGCAATTAAGCCCTTGATTTGCTCCAGCAGTAATAATACAGTGTGTGCTCCTTTTAAGGTTATAATTAGTGTTGAGCGATACCACCCGATACTGAAAAATATCGGATCGGAATGGATCGGCCGATCTAAAAAAAGTATCCGGTATCGCCGATTCCGATCCTGGAAGTCCCATTCAAGTCAATGGAACAGAAATATCGGAATTAAAAAAAACCCTTTTTTTCCCTGTAGGTTAATTCTACATGAAGAAAAACAACTAATAATAATGTAGAATGTATTGTGGGAGGTGTAGGAGAAAATAAAGCCAAAGAGGTTTAGCCCAATCAAATGGAATAGCAGTAATTTTTTTTTTTTTTAAAGACGTTCGTAGTTACAAAGATATTGACTATGTTAAAGTCTTTAATATTTTGTCAGATATGTATGTTTCACTACTTCCATGCTCTTCACCTTCTTTTTTACTTCTCCCACACTTTCGCCTTCATCATCCTCAGCAGCATCTTTTTCATCAACTTCTTCTTCACCTTATTCATCTTCTCCTTCTTCACCTTGTTCCTATTTTTTTTTTTTTTACATTCTTCATATTCTTCTAATTCAACTATTTTTCTTCTTCATATTCTACTTCTTCATCTTCTTCCTATTCTTCTTCATCATATTCTTATTTGTGTCAGGCATTCCTGTAGTTGTAATCTATAAAAGTTTGAAGATTACACCTTCCGTTCAGCCTGTCACAAAAGATTTACAACAGGATTTGTCCGCATTCAGTTTGGCCTGCAGCAGCAGGCCTTTTCCAGGGGCACCACGAGGAGGAACGGACTCACCCCCATATACTGCTTAGTCTTCTTCTGCTTATAAATTAGATAATATCATTTGCTCAGATTTTTAGTCTTATGCTTAATGTTCTTCTGCTTTTGGTTTTTATGCTTCTTGTTCTTCTGTCTCTTGTTGTTCTGCACCTTGGTGGTTGTCTTCATGTTCTTTGTCCTCTTGGTCATCTTCTTCAGGGTCATCTTTTAGGTATTCTTCTGTGTGGTCTTCAAGGTCGTCGTCTTCAGGGTCATTGTCAGGGAGATCCAGAGTGAGAATCAAAAACCATTTCCACAAGCTTGAACTTGGAAAAGTAGCAGAAGGTACAAGAAGGCTGAGGAACTGCCGAGAACCAGCTGACGGTACTGGAACCCGGATGGGTAGCAGAAGGAACAATAGCAAATGGAACTAGCGAGGACCAGCTGACAGTGCTGGAACCCGGAGGGGCAGCAGAAGGAACAAGAGCCAATGGCACAACTATGGACCAGCTGACGGTGCTGGAACACGGTTACTAAGCAGGAGGTACCTGTGCTACAAAGCACTACCAAGGACCAGCAGACGCTGCTGGAACTCGGATACCAAGAAGGAGGCACCTAGGCCAAAGGCTCTGCCGAGAACCAGCTGACGGTGCTGGAACCCGGATGGGTAGGAGAAGCTGCAAGAGCAAATGAAACTAGTGAGGACCAGCTGACGGTGCTGGAACCCGTAGGGGCAGCAGAAGGAACAAGAGCCAATGGCACAACTGTGGACCAGCTGACGGTGCTGGAACACGGTTACTAAGCAGGAGGTACCGGTGCTACAAAGCACTACCAAGGACCAGCAGATGTTGCTGGAACTTGGATACCGAGAAGGAGGCACCTAGGCCCAAGGCTCTGCCGAGAAACAGCTGACGGTGCTGGAACCCGGCAGGGCAGGAGGGAGTACCCGTGCCAAAGACACTGCCGAGAACCAGCTGATGGTGCTGGAACCCGGATGGGTAGCAGAAGGTACCCATAATCAATAAAGTTGCAAGGCTGCGAGCAGGACGCAGTTACCGAATCCCACAGTCCAACAGGGGGTGCTTGTCCTATTGGCACTACGGAACCAGCCTTTAGTACCAGAACCCGCAGCTCACATAGGAAGCACCGAAACTGCAGGCACCATAGACTCGGCTAATCCGACCGCAACACGACAGGACAACGTATCGGTGGCAAAGTGACGTTGACACTACCCGGAAACAGCAGGCGTGCTGGAACCAGGCTGGGCAGGAGGGAGTACCCGTGTCAAAGACACTTCTGAGCAGCAACTGGCGATGTTGGAGCCCAGGGGTCAAACATGCAGCAGGATGAGGCCTACTTGGAGCGAGTTTTATATTGGTTGTACATAACTACTGATTGTAACCGTGCTCCACTTCGGCCTCTGGCTCTACTGTCTCTAGTATTTCCCTTGGCCTCCAACCCCGCCAGTTGCTGCTCTTAAGTGTCATCTGCACAATCCACACTTGTTCCTGGGTTACAGGGGTTCAGTCACGTCAGTTGATCCCATGATGTGTGTCCGGCAAGGTCTCCTGCTCTGTCCACATTCCCACTACTAGTAATGGGAATGGGGACAGAGCAGGAGACATTGCCGGACACACATCAGGGGATCAACATGTGACTGAGCCCCAGTAACACAGGAACAAGTGTGGATTGTGCAGACGACACTTCAGAGCAGCGACTGGCGGGGTTGGAGGCCAGGGGAAATACTAGAGACAGTAGAGCCAGAGGCCGAAGTGGACCACGGTTAAAAATCAGTAGTAGTGTGACGGTGTAGGCAGCAGGAGACTTTGCCATTCACACAGCAGGGGAGCAGCTGGCGTTACTGAACCCCACAGACACAGGAGCGAGTGTTTCTATCTGTGCGGACGGCACTTCCAAGCTACAAATGGCTGTGTTGGAGCCCAGGATCAATGCTCCGAGCAGGCTGAGGCCTACTTGGAGCAAGTAGAAAATAAGATGTTGCGTGATTTTGGAGGCAGCAGGAGACTTTGCCATCCGCACAGCAGGGGAACAGCTGGCGTTACTGAACCCCACAGACACAGGAGCGAGTGTTTCTATCTGTGCGGACGGCACTTCCAAGCTACAACTGGCTGTGTGGGAGCCCAGGATCAATGCTCCGAGCAGGCTGAGGCCTACTTGGAGCAAGTAGAAAATAAGATGTTGCGTGATTTTGGAGGCAGCAGGAGACTTTCCCATCCGCACAGCAGGGGAACAGCTGGCGTTACTGAACCCCACAGACACAGGAGCGAGTGTTCCTGTCTGTGCGGACGGCACTTCCAAGCTACAACTGGCTGTGTTGGAGCCCAGGATCAATGCTCCGAGCAGGCTGAGGCCTACTTGGAGCAAGTAGAAAATAAGATGTTGCGTGATTTTGGAGGCAACAGGAGACTTTGCCATCCGCACAGCAGGGGAACAGCTGGCGTTACTGAACCCCACAGACACAGGAGCGAGTGTTTCTATCTGTGTGGACGGCACTTCCAAGCTACAACTGGATGTGTTGGAGCCCAGGATGAATCATGCAGCAGGCGGAGGCCAACTTGCAGCTGGTTTTATAGAGGTTGTAGACAACTATTGATTGTAACCTCGCTCCACTATGGCCTCCGGCTCCACTGTCTCTAGTATTTCCCCTGGCCTCCAAGCCCGCCAGTTACAGCTCTGAAGTGGTGTCTGCACAATCCACACTTGTTCCTGTGTTACTGTGGCTCAGTCACATCAGTTGATAATAATAATAATATAAATAATAATCTTTATTTTTATATAGCGCTAACATATTCCGCAGCGCTTTACAGTTTGCACACATTTTCATCACTGTCCCCGATGGGGCTCACAATCTAAATTACCTATCAGTATGTCTTTGGAGTATGGGAGGAAACCGGAGTGCCTGGAGGAAACCCACGCAAACACAGGGAGAACATACAAACTCCTTGCAGATGTTGTTCTTGGTGGGATACGAACCCAGGACTCCAGCACTGCAAGGCTGCAACGCTTAACCACTGAGCCACCGTGTCTGGCAAGGTCTCCTGCTCAGTCCTCATTCACACTACTAGTAATGGGAATGTGGACAGAGCAGGATACATTGCCGGGCACACATCAGGGGATCAACTGACGTGACTGAGCCCCAGTAACTCAGGAACAAGTGTGGTTTGTGCAGACGACACTTCAGAGCAGCAACTGGCGGGGTTGGAGGCCAGGGGAAAAACTAGAGACAGTGGAGCCAAAGGCCTAAGTGGAGCACGGTTAAAAATCAGTAGTAGTTTGAATGTGGATGGAGCAGGAGACTTTGCCGTCTACACAGCAGGGGAACAGCTAGCGTTTCTGAACCCCACTAACACAGGAGCTAGTGTGTTTTTCTCTGGGAAGACCACACTTCTGAACACCAACTGGCGTTGTTGGAGCCCAGGTTGAGGCATGGAGCAGGCTGAGGTCTGATGTTTTGGGCATGTGGAGTCAGCAGGAGACATTGCCGTCTACACAGCAGGGGAACAGCTGGCGTTACTGAACCCCACTAACACAGGAGCTAGTGTGTTTTTCTCTGTGAAGACGGCACTTCTGAACACCAACTGGCGTTGTTGGAGCCCAGGATTAGGCATGGAGCAGGCTGAGGCCTGATGTTGTTGGCATGTGGAGGCAGCAGGAGACATTGTGGTCTACACAGCAGGGGAACAGCTGGCATTACTGAACCCCACTAACACAGGAGCTAGTGTGTTTTTCTCTGTGAAGACGGCACTTCTGAACACCAACTAGCGTTGTTGGAGCCCAGGTTGAGGCATGGAGCAGGCTGAGGCCTGATGTTTTGGGCATGTGGAGTCAGCAGGAGACATTGCCGTCTACACAGCAGGGGAACAGCTGGCGTTTCTGAACCCCACTAACACAGGAGCTAGTGTGTTTTTCTCTGGGAAGACGACACTTCTGAACACCAACTGGCGTTGGAGCCCAGGATGAGGCATGGAGCAGGCTGAGGCCTGATGTTGTTGGCATGTGGAGGCAGCAGGAGACTTTGCCGTCTACACAACAGGGGAACAGCTGGCATTACTGAACCCCACTAACACAGGAGCTAGTGTGTTTTTCTCTGTGAAGACGGCACTTCTGAACACAAACTAGCGTTGTTGGAGCCCAGGTTGAGGCATGGAGCAGGCTGAGGCCTGATGTTTTGGGCATGTGGAGTCAGCAGGAGACATTGCCGTCTACACAGCAGGGGAACAGCTGGCATTACTGAACCCTACTAACACAGGAGCTAGTGTGTTTTTCTCTGTGAAGACGGCACTTCTGAACACCAACTGGCGTTGTTGGAGCACAGGATGAGGCATGCAGCAGGCGGAGGCCAACTTGCAGCTGGTTTTATAGAGGTTGTAGACTACAACTGATTGTAACCGTGCTCCACTTAGGCCTCTGGCTCCACTGTCTCTAGTATTTCCCCTGGCCTCCAACCCTGTCAGTTACAGCTCTGAAGTGGCATCAGCACAATCCACACTTGTTCCTGTGTTACTGGGTCTCAGTCCCGTCAGTTGATCCCCTGATGCGTGTCCGGCAAGGTCTCCTGCTCTGTCCTCATTTACACTACTAGTAATGGGAATGTGGACAGAGCAGGAGACCTTGCCGGACACACATCAGGGGATCAACTGACGTGACTGAGCCCAAGTAACACAGGAACAAGTGTGGATTGTGCAGACGCCACTTCAGAGCTGTAACAGGCGGGGTTGGAGGCCAGGGGAAATACTAGAGACAGTGGAGCCAGAGGCCTAAGTGGAGCACAGTTAAAAATCAGTAGGAGTTTGAATGTGGATGGAGCAGGAGACTTTGCCGTCCACACAGCAGGCGAGCAGCTGGCGTTACTGAACCCCACTAACACAGGAGCTAGTGTGTTTTTCTCTGTGCAGACGACACATCTGAGCGACAACTGGCTGTGTTGAAGCCCAGGGATTATAGTTCAGGTGGTAGAAACATGAACACAACAGGAGACCTGGATACAGTTGCCAACCAATTATTTAGTCGGGAATAGGACTGGCAAATTCTGGAGAGATCCAGGCATTCTTCATTTTCAGAAAAGTAAGCCGGTCGACGTTATCGGAAGATAGTCACGTGCGACGGTCTGTTAGTACACCACCTGCGGCACTAAAGTCGCGTTCCGATAATACACTGGCAGCAGGGCAAGCCAGCACCTCCAATGCATACTGGCTAAGCTCTGGCCATGTATCCAGCTTAGAGACCCAAAACTTGAAGGGGGAAGAGCCATCTGGGAGTACACTGACAGGGCAAGACATGTAGTCTGTCACCATCTGACGGAAACGTTGCCTCCTGCTGACTGGAGCCGTCTGTGATGGTGTAGACAATTGTGGCGGACACACAAAACTTTGCCACATTTGGGCCATAGTGGTCTTGCCTTGTGCTGAAGCGCTGCCTCTGCTCTCTCTTTGTGCCGAGTTTCCTCCACTGCCTCGATGCACAGAGCTGCTTTGTAAAGCACTAGCACCACTGCTGTCAGGTGGAATGGAAAACATGATGGACTGCACCAGTGTGTCTTGGTACTCCTGCAGTTTATGCTCCCGGTTCAACGTTGGTATGCGGATTTGTAAGTTGTCCCGGTAGCCAGGATCTAGGAGGGTGTACACCCAATAATCAGCTGTGTAGAGAATGTGGGCGATGCGGCGGTCGTTTCTCAGGCACTGCAGCATGAAATCAACCATGTGCTGCAGACTCCCAACTGCCAAAGAACCACTGTCCCCTGCTTGAGGCGTGATCTCTGCCTGCTCCCCACCCTCGCTGTACATACTGACTAGAGCTTTGTGTACCTCCCTCCTCTGGAGAGATGTCTTCCTCCTCCATCGACTCCTCCTCATCCTCCTCACAAAGTGTCCCCTGCCTAGGCCTTTGTGAGGAACCACGTAGCGCAGACTGTCCAGAAGCAGATGGCATTTGGGACTCTTCATCCTCCACCTCTTCCAAAACCTCATCCCTTAGTGCTTGCAGTGTTTTTTGAAGCAGGCAGATAAGGGGGACAGTCATGCTGACTAGTGCATCATTTGCACTCGCCATCCGCGTGGAATCATCGAAGGCACGCAAAACGAGGCAGATGTCCTTTATAGAGGCCCACTCAGTGGTGCTGAAGTGTGACCGGCGCACAGTGCGACTTGTTTGCGCCTGATGCAGCTGGTACTCCATGACTGCTGCCTGCTGCTCACACAACCGCTCCAACACATGTAACGTTGAATTCCACCTGGTGGGTAGGTCACATATGATGCGATGTTCCGGAAGGCGTAATCAGCGCTGCAGAGCAGCAAGGCGCGATCTTGCCGTGCTGGAACGCCGCAAGTGAGCGCACTCTATGCGGACCTTGTGCAGCAGTGCATCAAGATCCGGATAGTCCCTCAGAAAGCTCTGCACGACCAAGCTCAGCACATGTGCCAGACATGGGATGTGAGTGAGGTTGCCTAGGCCAAGAGCTGCCACCAGATTTCGGCCATTGTCACACACTACCAAGCCCGGCTGGAGATTCGCTGGCACAAACCACACGTCGCTCTCCTGCTTGATGGCATTCCAGAGCTCCTGCGCTGTGTGGCTTCGATTCCCCAAAGAAATTAATTTGAGTACGGCCGGTTGACGTTTGGCCATGGCTGTGCTCATTTCGGTCATAACAGGCTCCTGCTGCGCTGTTTCTGAGGAACTTGAGTAGGAGGAGGAGTCTATGTGTAGAGACTGGATTCCTGCAATCCGTGGAGTTGGCAGAACACGTACAGCGCCACTCTCCAGATCTGTACCCGGCTCCACAACATTGACCCAATGGGCAGTGAGGGAAAGGTATCGTCCCTGTCCATGGTTACTGGTCCACACATTGGTGGTCAGGTGGACCTTGCTACTAAAGGCGTTTAGTAGCACATGTTTTATTTTTCCCTCCACATGTTTCTGCAGGGCAGGGACAGCTCGCCTGCTGAAATAAAAGCGGCTGGGCATGGTGTATTGTGGGACTGCCAATGCCATGAAGTCCCGGAAGGTGTCAGTCTCCACCAGCCTGAATGAGAGAATTTCAAGTGCCAGTAGTTTGGCAATGCCAGCATTCAGAGCCTGTGCTCGGGGATGGTTTGCCGAGTATGGCTGCCTTTTATCCCATGCCTGTGGTACCGATGGCTGTCGAGTGGCCTGGGAGTGTGAAGATGACTGGGAACGTGGTACTGTGGGTGGAATGTCACTGGGTCTCTGGACAACAGTGCCAGAGGTTCTTCCTTGGCGATCCTGTGAGGAAGCCGAACCAGCTGTGTGTGAGCTGGAGGAAGAGGCCCCAACACGAGCTGAAGAGTTGGTAGGTGGTGCTGTACATTGGCCTACGTCTTCAGTGTGTCTGTGTAACTCCACCTCGTGCTTGGTCTGCACATGTTTCCACATATTAGTGGTATTGAGGTTGCTGACATTTTTCCCTCTTTTGACTCTCTGATGACACAGCTTGCATTTGACAAAGCAAATGTCATCTGCAACTGTGTCAAAAAAGGACCACGCACTACAAGTCTTGGGAGCGCCCGTTTTGCCTTTTGAAAGAGGAATGCTCCTAACGGGTGCCGAAGTGGAGGCTACAGGCAACCAAGTCTGCCCCTCCCTCTCCCTCCTGTTTTGGCCTTTCGGGGAATCTCTTCCTCAGAGCTGCTCCCACCACCTTCCTGTTCCTCACGCCATGATGGTTCAAGGACCTCATCATCTACACTCCCCTCTTCAAACACCTGCTTCTCCTGGGTTGTCTCGCCAGCACCGTACGCACCAGAAAGTGGCACCTGTGTCTCGTTATCATCTGATGCGTACTGAGGTGTGCTGACCATAGGCACTGGCCCACCCGCCTCTTCAGATTCAGAGGGACAAAGAAGTTGCGCATCACTGCATACTCCCTCTTCTTCACATTCAGGAATGCTGCTTGGCTGGCCCCCTCTTTCCAAGCCAACAGATTCAGAGAACAGAAGTAGAGACTGTGATGGCTCCTGTCCAGGGCTCTCTGACTGCCTGGGCACTTTGGCAGGTGGTGAAGAGACAGATGGTTGCTCTTCGGTGCTCTGGCCCTGAGAGGATGTGGAAGTCATTGAAGTCGATGCGTTAGCTGCCATCCATCTGACAACAGCTTCAATTTGTTCCTCCCGCAGCAGTGGGGTACGACGAGGTCCTACAAAGCTGCGCATAAAGGACTGCTGCCTGCTAAAACTGGGGGATGCTGACTCACTGGTGCCCGCAGCAGGCACAGAATCCCCATGTCCTCTCCCTGCAGAATCCCCACGTCCTCTCCCTGTTGAAACTCCACGCCCACACCCACGTGCCTTCCTCCCTGCCTTCTTCATCTTGATAGACTGATAAAGATAGGCAGAAAAGTACAAAGGTGGGGCTTAGTGTGCTTATTCCTGAACAGCTGGTTACAGGTAGAAGAAACACTAATTTTATGAAGTGTGTGTGTGGACTACACTTTAATAGGAGCTAATGTGGCCTATACAACTTTCAAATGTAGTGTTTGGTGAACTTTATTGTTTTTTTTGTGAAAAAAAACTAAAAGGATGTGACCAAAGATTTGAAAGTGATAGTATCACCAACTTTTTTGAGCTATTACAATGCAGGCAGGTAACCTACAATGCAAAAGATGAGGCTCCAAAAAAATTGGGTGATACTAATCTGGCTGCAGCTGAAGGGCACAAGCCAGAAAAAAGGCTCCTCTATCTACTCCTATATAGTGTTTGCAACCAACCAATGTAGATGGATACGGATGGATGCACACTAATAGAAGAAAAAATGAGCTGCAATTAAAGAAAAATATATGTGAGGCAGTGACGCACGCTGAGCGGCCTACAACCAGACGTAGCTGCAGGACACACTACTCAGCGTGAGCTGCACTCACACACAGTCAGAGACCTCTCAGACAGCCGTGAACAGTGCTGCTAAGTCGGCACCAGCACTGAAAGGCTGCAGAAAGGCTCCACTGTCTACTACTAGTGTTTGCAACCAACGTATATGGATACGGATGGAAGCACACTAGATAGAATTTTTGAAAAATAAGCAGCTCAAAAAGAAAAATATGTATGAGGCAGCAGTGATGCATGCTGGGCAGCCTACAACCAGACGTGGCTGCAGGACCCACTCCACAGCGTGAGCTGCACTCACACAGCCCTTGCAGACAGCTGTGAACACTGCTGCTAGGGAAAAGAAAGCTACAGTGGTGGTTTATGTAGCCTGGTTAAGCACAATATGTTTTGTAGAATCGCTATTTCTAAATGTCCCTCACAGTCTTCAACAGCAGCCTGTCCCTAACTGAATTCACAGCAGAGTGACCAGAAATGGCAGCGGCGGCGGCTTTTATAGTGCATCATGACATCATTTCAGCAGCCAATCACAGTCATGCCAATAGTTAACATGCCTACATGCCTAACAGGATGTGCCCACACTTCTGAGGATTCCCATTGGCTGAATCAAAGCGAGTGGGCTCATAGCATTATGGGAACTTCCGATTCCGGTATCCGATATGAAAAAAGTATCGGAAGTCAGTATCGGAATTCCGATACAGCTAATATCGTCCGATACCCGATACTTGCGGTATCGGAATGCTCAACACTAGTTATAATGCTAGAAATGTCCTCTTCACGTAATGAGGACCCCTGAGTGTTCCCTTAAAGTAACATTACCGTCAAATGTCCCCTCACCCCTTAAAAAATATTAATACCTCGAGAACCCCATAAAAAGTGACAATGCCCCCGGATTTCCCTAATCACAGCAAATAATGTTCTAATTTATAACCAATATGGTCCCCTCAGTGCCCCCTTCAAAGCTAATGATGTCCCTGAGTGCCTTTAAAAATAATTTAAAATATAATTTATTCTTTCTTAACTAATCCTAATTCCTTGTCCATAGAAACATCTGTGTCCTCTTCTTACTTGTATAAACAATTCACTGGCACTGATAGTGCCATGCAGTGATGTCATTGTGCTGCCACCCCAGGACTGAACTGTATCAGAGTCATGTTAACGCTGACTCTGTTCAATGTGGGGCTCAGCGGAAAACTGGGGCACCGGACAAGAAGTCGGAGTACCGGATCTTCGACAACGCAACGCCATTGCTGCCACAAAAACTGGAATGAGTGAATGAATGAACAAATGAATGAAATTGCTAATATGAAGAATTCCTATTGTAAAGTATCTGTTGTGTATTTACGCTGATAATGGGTACTTTATAAATTCACAACTTTCTATATCTAGATGATTTCATACAATGCTCTAAAAATGACCCCTGCAGTTATAATGGCTTCATCCACATGACCTAATAGCCGGCTTTGTTCTTGTTTCCCCAGTGCAGATGCTCCGTGATATCATTGAATATGTATTTATTTTTTACCATCTCACTTTTTCCATTGAAAATCCAACCTGAATGGAACGAGAAGTGAAAACGACAGATTTGCTTAAGGGAGGACATGACCGGTCACTTTAATTGTTTTGTTTCTGTTACTATCATTTCAACTAGGCGATGCATTTTAGAGGAACATTTCTCGTACTTGGCTTGGAAAGTTGAACAAAATACTATTTACGGGAATATTTTTTTTTATGAGGACATTACAATAATATTAGAAATTTTTTTTCACTCTAATGAATCAAAGGTAAAGTGTAGGCTCACTGGTCCTGAACCTACACAAATGTATTAAAAAAAAGCTTACACAAGCTTTTCCGAATGTAGTGTTATCGTAATCACTCCCTTTAGGAGATTGGGAATTCTAATTATCCGTTTGCAAGGCTACAGGGAGTTTCAAGGTCTATGAAATTTTTTGCAGAGGTTGGCAAGGCTGTAGAAAGAAAGTTGAAATTTCTTGAAGCATCATTGGTATTATTACAGGGGTCCCTTATGATAAATATTTATTAATATATCAACAAGATGGTGTCGCAAAATCAAAATTTTTGTTGTTTTTTTCTGAAAATGTGCCATCCTTGTCCATACTACTTGTCTAGTGGTGCAGCTTGGTTATTTTTTATTGTGTGCCCCTGTTTATGGGAAAAATACCAAAATAACAAATCTTTTTTTCGAATTTTAGACTACCTCTTTAATTGTATTAATATTAGAAGTGTAAATAATCATGCATATTCCTTTCGCTAGAACAAGTTTTCTGTGGCTGGCCATGTATATAGGACTAGTGGTAATTGGGTAAATTTAAAGGCAATCTGTCAGCATCTCCTTGCTGTGTAATCTGATAGCAGCATTAGGTAGGAACAGAGAGTCTGATTCCAACTAGTTGTTACTTATTTTACTGGGTGCAGCAGTTGAGATAGAATCACAGTTTTCTCTGTAGCAGTGCTCAGATTTTGATTCCTGTATAACCCCGCCCACACCACTGATTGGCTGCTTACTGAGTACAATATAAAGTGACAGAAAGCTGCTATCAGCAGTGAAGGCTTGGTTTGATTAGAAGGCATGAGACCGCTTGTCCTGAAGTGATAATCTGCTGCTGAAAAAAAACAATGGTTGTATTGATACAGAAAAACACAGCCCAGTAAGTGACATATTGCTGGAATCAGGGTCTTTTCCTCTACATAATGGTGCTCTCAGATTATATAGAAAAAAACTGGTGACAGATTCTCTTTAAGGACAGTGTCTATAAAATTTTATAATGACCATCGTTGTAATAGACAGTGAATTTCATGTTTTGAAGTGATCTTCTAATGTACTATTTTCATTGCATATCCACCAAATTGCTGGGGTTCAGGTAATTGGATACCCACTAATATTTTGCCACGTAGTTTCTACAGTCGTGGTCAAAAGTTTTGAGGTTGACAAAATTTTGGTTTCGACAAAGTTTACTGCGTCAATATTTATCCTGGTAATTAGCATTGGACATCCCCTTTTCAATCAGCATGTTTGCCCCCAGTAAAATAACAACAGTTAGGCCGGGGTCACACTAACCGGCACAAAATACGGTCCGTAGTTTACAGGCGTAATACGGATGAATGACCTCTAAATAGTGCTCCGTATGTCATCCGTAAGCAAGGTGCGGTCGCGTATTTTGCGCATGTCTGCATCCGTATGTAATCCGTATGGCGAGATTTTCTCGCAGGCTTGCAAAATGGACATTTAACGGTTTTTAGGCCTGCAAACTATTTAAATCATTAGCCTGCACCCTATTTATTGGCTCAGGAACAGGTGGCTGCCTCCATTCTGTCCGTTTGTGACCTTGCCTTCACTAGGTATGTTGGTGTTGTATGTGCAACATGGCAGAGGGTCTGAGTTTCCATACAACTGAGCAGGTTCTCTTCAACTGACTTTTGTCACGGCGCTTTGGGCAACCATACCCAGTGATAGTGGATCCGCGGAGGAGGAGACGCATGTGGGTACATCCACTTTTGAGGCAATGACTCACAAGAGGTCATTTTCACCGCCTCTATTCTTCTCTGCGGGAGCATCCTGTTAAATTTTACCAATACTGTCGCATGAGCATTGCCACATTTGATCTACTCTTGGAGAAAGTGCGCCCTGGGATAACCTTTCAGGACACAAGGATGCGCAAAGCTATATTTGCAGAGGAGCGACTTCTACTCACAATACGGTATGTACTACACAACCACATTCTCTATGTTCATAATGTGTGGGCCAAAGTATGTATTTTTGGCTTATTGGACTAAGTTTAATGCCCTCATCTTATTCCACATATGTTTAAACTTACAGACCAGAATGTTAGCTCTAATATGTACTGAATATCACTTACTCATTGTGCAACCAAATATGTGTGTGCTAGTCTATCTCAATTCCTACCAAGTTTGGTAGGCATGTAAATGATTTTTTTTTTCTTTCTGCATTCTAAAAGTATCCATTTCTGTCGTTCTTCAGCTTCCTGTCCACTGGCCTGTCTTATGCCGCCCTCCACCATGAGTTTCTCATTGGAAGATCTACCATTTCTGGCATAGTCAGGTCAACATGTATAGAAATCTGGACAAAACTCCATCAAGTCGTCATGCCCGAGCCCAGGATGGAAGACTGGTTGAGGATATCAAGGGACTTTGAGGAGTAATGCCAGTTTCCAAATTGTATTGGGGCCCTTGATGGAAAACATATCCGGGTGCGTAAGCCGCCGAACTCTGGCTCCCAATTCTTCAATTATAAACGATACTTTTCTGTTGTATTGTTGGCTCTGGCAGACCCTCAATACAAGTTTATAATTGTTGACATTGGGGCATATGGAAGGACGGGAGACTCTAGAGTCTTCAATACTTCCATAATGGCTCAGCGGCTACGCACCAACCAGTTGGATCTACCACCACGCCAGCTACCAGGTTCCACTGAAGAATCAGTCCCTTATGTCCTTCTGGCAGATGAGGCGTTTCAGTTAATGCGCAATGTCATGAGGCCATATCCCCGCCGCATCCTTGACCACAGGCGCAGAATTTTTTACTTGCGCCTATCACGTGCTAGGCGACTGGTGGAGTGTTCCTTTGGCATTCTTTGTGCCAAATGGCATGTACTCCAGTCTGCCATTCAGCTGAGTGAACAAAATGTTAATGAAGTTGTTAAAGCCTGTGTGGTCCTTCATAACTTCACCAGGATACATGATTGTTCCTCCTCTGCTGGTGTTGTGCGTAGGCTGGACAATGTGCGTAGGGTGAGACCACCTATCTACCCTCAACGTAGACCGCTCTCTGGGCTCAAAGTGCGTGATATTTTCACAAATTACTTTATCTCACCTGAGGGGGAAACTTCTTGGCAAGAGCATGCTGTGTCAATGTTATAATTTTGTTTTTTCTGTGTGTCTAAATATATATATTTATACCCCTTCAGATTCTATGACTGTTTCATTGCATTGGTAAGCGTATGTTAGTATGCTGACACTGTTTTAGAGAAATCACACAGATACGTAAACTGTAGTAGACAAATTTTTACTTTTGCCTTTTTTTTTGTTTTTATAGGCAAACATAATATTGCCATATGCAAACTATAGCAATGGGCCAAATTGCCCTTTTTGCATAATAAAACTTTTTTGAAAAGTAACATTTTCAAACAAACCAAAAATAAACAATATGCAATATCAACATTGCTACATGAGAAAATTTCCCTACTAAGGAAAAAAGAGGTAGTCTCCAGCCCCAAAATTATTGCTTAAAGATAACCCTCACATTTCTTCTGAATGTTTTCCAATCATACTAATATTCCACCATGACAGGCAAGGCTACCTTACGCCTTTCAGATAGATATTACATGTCTGTACAAAAGAGAATATTTCACCGCGCTATACTGTAAAGTGAAAGGATGACAATACACTACTCACTTGCTAATGTCTAGGAAAGGCGTGCTGGCCTTAGTGAAGTAGTCACCTTTTTAGCCAGCTATGTATAGTAACAAATCAAGGCAACCAGCCTTAATAACATCACGCTCTCTCTATGTCTTAAAAAGTGAGTAGTGTAATTTCATCCTTTCACTTGACCAGTATAGCATGGTTAAATATTCTCTGTTCTACACACATGTAATATCGGTCTGAAAGGCGTAAGATAGCCTTGCCTGTCATGGTGGATTATTAGTCTGATTAGAAAACATTCTGCAAATATGTGACTTTTCACATTTTTAACAAACTTTGGTGATGGAGACCACCTGTTTTTTCCTTTTGATTGGTATTTGTAGCATCAGTGAAACTGCACTGGACATCTCCTGGCATCAGACTGATTGTGGACAGAGAATTATAAATTCTCATACGTTGGGGAAGGAGAACGCGGAAGAGCAGCCTGTGGTTGCTGCTGGCTACTGTGCCCAACATCGCCCTGTGTGGGGCCATACTGATGCCCATGATGTGGGAAGTGTCCTGCCTCCTGTGAATGTTGGGGGTACTGGCCAGAGTAATAATGGGGAGGGGCATCTTGTTGGCTGGGGTAGGCACGTGTCTCATACCCACCAACATAGCCATATCGTCCCCAACCAGGTCGGGACCAGCCTCCAACACTGGGTGGTAACAAGTGGCCATATTGGTGGGGTTGGCTAGAGGCAGACATTTGTGGCTGCTGTATTGAAGGTTGGGTAGTGGGAGGAAGGGGGTGAGGTGTAGGCCCACGTATTTGAGGATCCTCAGATCCTGCTTGAGCATGCATTTGTGGGGGTGCCTAAGGCACATGAGATTTCTTGGGGAAAGCTGCCACCTCTCAATATATTCAAATATTTCGTAGGGCATATTGGGGTATGTGCACGCATCAAGCAGGATCTGAAAACATCCTCTAATACGGAGCCTGACCTCACGGGAAAGGGCACGGAGATAATTGGCCAGGCTGCGTGAGTATGCCTGCTTCCCATCATCACTATTTACTCTGGCTACATAATTTAGGACCCCAGTGTCCACGTTAGTGTGGGTATCAGTGGCAGGTATTTGCCGCCTTCGGCTTCTTCCTCGCCGGATGTGGCAGCAGGCTGTGGGGAGGCCCGGATGTGGCCAGTTGGGCTGCTGCTGATGTTGCCCTGCTCCTCTGCTCTTGCTGATGCTGCAGCAGCACCAGATGGTCCTGGTGGTGGGCTTTGGGGCGCAGGAAATGGCACATTCTGACTCGATTCTTCACCCCTGCTCCTAGTAGGGGGAGAAGATGGGCCAGCCACCTTTTCCCCTACAGACCCAGGATCGATGATGGGGTCGGTTTCCAAGCCAGTTCCTCTGTCCGTAAGGTTGGACTGAGTTCTGTTATGAAATAGAACAGAGCCAAAAATAACTAAATATTTTTGGCCCTGTAAAGTATCTGTGTAATGTGGTGTGACGTATCTACTTACGGTCTGAGATCCAGAATTGGGGCGAGGAAGGAGAGGCGGTCATAGTAGATGTACTTTCTCTTCACAAAGCCCGCATCCCCACTCCTGGACCGCTGCTGACGTTCCCGGCGGTATTGGTCCCGAATGCTTCGCCAGCGTCTCACGACATCTTCCACTGCAATGTGACAGGAAATATTGTCAAATTCACATATTTGATAGGTCACATTTGCTACCAGTAGTCTAGGCATGGGGCCTTCTGGGGTGTGCTTTCTACCCATGGTGGCATATGTAATTGGGGAATACAGGCCAGATACACAGGGTCACATTAGTTTATGTATCAAGTAACTACAATTAATAACTTGTTTGGCTAGGAGGATGAGGAGCTTGTGGCCTGGCCCAAATTATGGCAGTGTCAAACCACGTGTCACATCAAAATCTAATGGCCTCATGATGAAAAAAGTACAAGCACAGGAAGGGGGGTGCTGAATCTATATTCATTTTTTGTTCTGCGGTAATTTTACTCATTTTTTGGCTTGTACTTACTAATTTTCTGCTGCTCCTCACGTGGCCGATCACCAAAGTCATGGAACATCTGCCTACATATGCGCCTCCATGACGCCTCCTTTCTTGCCCGGTTGGCATAATGGGCATCACGTTGTTCCCATATTTCGGGCCGCTCCTGCACCAGGACAATTAGCATTTCCACATTAAGATAAGTGGACGCCATGATGCTGCTGTACTCCGTGGAGGCGTACTTCCTGGATGTCTGGAGCGCTTTTTGAGCTCATTTGCATGTCTCAGCTTCCTGATGATAGATTGGGCCATTTCCTGGCAGCAGCCAAAAGACCTGCGTATTTCTCGCAGGTCACACGTGTGATCCGTGAGTAATCTGTATTTTTTGCGCACCCATAGACTTGCATTGGCGTACTACGGGCGTAGTACGCTGACAATCGCAGCATGCTGCGATTGGCACGGACCATAGAATACGGATGAGAAATATACGGCTGGTGCGAGGTACCCCATAGAGAATCATTTGTCCGTGTGTAATGCGTGCTTTTTACGCCTCTCACTCGTCCATATTCCTCTCTAGTGTGACCCCGGCCTTATAATCACCTCTGGTGCTGGCGCCATTCCAGCAGTGTCAACACTCCCTCTCCAGGGGCTCATGTTACATTGTTATGTCATGGGAGCCCTGCACCCAATCAGTGCTGGCTTCACTCTCTCTGCCTTTGGACGAATCAGATATCAAGAGAAAGTCAAATCTGCAGCTGACCACTCACTTTCTCTTGATGTCTGATGTGTCCGAAGGCAGGGATAGTGAAGCAGCACTGATTGGGAGCAGGGTTACCGTGAAATGACAATGTGATGAGAACCCCAGGAAAGCGAGCGCTGACACTGCTGAAACTGTGCCGGCAGCGGAAGTGAGTAATAAGTGCTGTTTTTTTTTACTGGGGATAAACATGTTGACTGAGAAAGGGTTGTCTGAGTAGTGAACAACTCCTTTGATTCTAGATTGTTATTAAGAGTGATCAGATTTATTGCAAAATCATTCTTTGCTATATAAATGAACTAGTCTCAAAAACAGTTTCCACTGATCTTCAGTGCTGCCACCTGCTTACATTATTTCAGTAATCTTTTCATTAGCTCAGAAGAAAGTCGAGGACAAGGTATCTGATATCACTCTGTCCTGCTGATTGAATTAAAAGATCATTGCTTTAAAGCAGGGGTCCCCAACCTGTAGCTCGGGAGCCACATGTGGCTCGCGGTCCCATGAATTGTGGCTCTCAGCTGTCTTCCAGCTTGGTGCACTAGCTCCAGGTCTAGGAAACAGGTATGAAGAGAACATCTCAAAATGGTGAATTTTGTGGGTAGCCCTGGACAGAAAAGCAGATCTGGATGCATATTTACTGGTCTTAGGGGTTTAGAGATAATTTAAGTATGGCACGCTGGAGACAGGATGATACTACCTGTCGGAAGAGGTGCTTGAAGCTGGATGAGACAGTTTGTTTGAAGTGCTGGATGGGAGAATACTGAATGGGGGTATTGTGGGGATCACTGGATCTTGGTATTCTGCTTCAGGGTAAATTCTGTGGAAAAGCTTTGGTTATCATTACACCAGTAATGGGGGCTCTAGATGCCACTACTGTGAGGGGGGAGGGAGCTGGATGTGGCTTGCGACCGTCTCTCAGAGCTGAATGTGGCTCTCAAGATCAGAAAGGTTGGGGACCACTGCTTTAAAGGTTGCTTTAAAAAGGAACTGCTGCTTGAAATCATTGTCTTCTTCTGTTAACCATGGTTGCCTCCAAGGGAACTCGTGCAGTCATCACTACTTTGAATCAAAAGGGCTTTACAGACAATGATATTGCTGCTTGTAAGATTGCCCCTAAATAAAGGAGTTAGGGATGAGTAAGTAGTGAAGTATTCGGACTCGCTGTACTCGTTACGAGTACCTCCTAATACTCGGGTACTTGTAACAAGTAGCGAGTCCAATGTAAGTCTATGGGAAATGCGAGTAATGGGCAGGGACTGTGCAAAGACTGTCCTGGGCTGTGCGGGACTGTGCCGGCCTGTGTGGGACTGTGCTGGGCTGTGCAGGTACTGTGCGGGGACTGTGCTGGGCTGTGGGGGGACTGTGCCAGGCTGTTCGGAACTGTGCTGGGCTGTGCAGATACTGTGAGGGGACTGTGCGGGACTGTGCTGGCTGTGCGGGACTGTGCTGTGCGGGGACTGTGCAGGTACTGTGCGGGGACTGTGCAGGACTGTGCTGGACTGTGCAGGTACTGTGCGGGGACTGTGCTGGGCTGTGCGGGGACTGTGCTGGGCTGTGCGGGGACTGTGCGGGCTGTGCCGAATATTGCAAGGTGAGTAGTGAAATACTCGCCAGGATTCGAGTACCGTGAGTACCGCATTACTCGCCGAGTACCGAATCCTAGCGAGTATACTCGCTCATCTCTAAAAGGAGTCAATGGTAAGATGAGTATAAGTGTTTTCTTTTTGCATATTATTTTTGCTATGCTCTGGGATCTGGAGCGACCCAAGGTCATAATTAGAGGCATAACCATAGTCAGACATTCGATTTATGGAAAATAACTTTCAAATTCGAATTTGGAAAATTCACACGATCTGTCGAATTTGAATTTTACAAAATCCACTCATCTCTAGTTGTCATAAGTCAGGATTTGGCTCAGAAGCTGATATCCAGCATGCCAGGTGGAATTGCAGAAGTCTTGAAAAATAAGCGTCAGCACTTTAAATATTAAGCCTTTGCATAAACTTGATGCACTTGTCAATAACAGTTTTAAAATGTTTGAAATGCTGATAATTGTACTTCAGTAACCATAGAAACATCTGACTAATGGTAAATTCACACAACTTATTTCAGGCGAGTTTGGGTTGGGTCTGCTCTGAAAAAAAAGTTTAAAGGAATGAAAATATTCATGTCTATGTGAAAAACATGTGGCATTCAGAAGTCTAGGCTTCCGAAGATGCCAAGTGGTTAACAGAAGTGACCTGACTATTCTTCAGGCATATTCCCCTCTAAAGCTCCATACTTTCCAATACACGTTATTGCATAGGCTCAAAACACGCCCAGAAGATACTTGGGCCTCCTTTTAAATGTTGTGTCTGTGCTGACTTCAAAAACCTCAAACGGTTTCTTTATTGTTGAATCTCAGTAAAAAAGATGCCCACAAAATAATCGAAATAAAACTAAAAAATTTGCTGGTGATCAAAAATGTAAAAAATTGATTTACAAAATGGCAGAAAAAAGGGAAATTTCCTCAATTGTCTTCTGCTTGAAAAATGGACGTTTTTTGATACCTGAAAATAATTCAATGTGAACATACCGTAAACTTTCTAAAAGCACTGAAGCAGATGAGTTTGTGAAAACCAAAATTGGTGTCAGTCTCATAACTCTTGGCCATGACTGTAGTTTGTAACATAATGTATTTGATGGAGAAAACTTCAAAAAAGGACCTACATGGATAGGTCAACTTCTTTCGGCCAGGTAGAATTACACAACAGCCATAAGAGACTGTGGCACTTAAAAGGTCTAGGTCCATACAAGTCTTAGGGTTCGTGTAAAACATCGGACTGCAATCGGATGACATCAGAGACAGAGACAATGGAGAAGATGGAGAAATTAAGTTCTCCGTCTTCTCCGCACCTGTGCAGCGATTCTCTCATGCAAGAAAATCGGATCACACTAAGATGACTGATGTATCAAACTTTGACAGAGTTTGAGCTGAGTGCCATTAGCATAATCAGCCCGATTCTCTCACATGAGAGAACATACCATTGCCTAAATGGGACCCTGATCCTGCAATGTATTATCACATACTGAATTGCAGATCTCAGCAGTAATGATGATGCTAGTCTACGCAGTTGAACATCTTTGGTAATGACCATGCTAAAGAACATACAATGAAATCACGCTATAATATTAGGTTTGAAATACACAATTTTTGACTATGTCAAGATGGTGTCGGTGCTGCACTGCCTAGACTTACCCTCAGAGCTTGCTGCATGCATGTGCTTGATGCCCAACTACTGAACAATTTGATTTCAATATTGTGTGCCTATTGGGCATCATTATGGGCAGAAGTCTGTGTGATCACCCTAAGGAGATCCATCATTCGTAACATGTTTGCTTCTGTTTGTATCATTCAAGTTATTAATAATTTGTTCCATTTATCAAATATCTGTCAGTTATTGACTTATTTACTTACATTTGTTGGTAAGAAACAGCTTTTTAAGCACGTATTACTCATTTACATTGATACATTTCTTTTAGAGTAGCTTCACACAAGCAGGCATGAAATTCACTACAAGCAGTGCTTTTTGATGATTTTTGTTGCACTTATGCAATTTTTTGGTTTCTATTTATAGACCAAAACAAATCCAAATAATTTACAGACAGTAAAATTTGACCTCATAGAAGCTTACTGACACAAGCGTGTGATTACAACATATGAGCCATTAGGTGTTAAAAAAAGCAGATTTTTACTGGGCGCGAAATTATTAGGCAAGTGAGTGTTTTGACCATATTATCATTGTTATGCAGCTTTTCCAACTCCATTCTGTATAAATTGGAATGCTTATGGAATGATGCAAATCAGAGGATGTGTATTTGTGTAATGCGGCAGGATTTGGCCTAAGGATAAAAAACCCTTTATCAAGGTGAGCAGAATTATTAGGCAGCTTGTTTTTCTCTGGCAAAATGGTCTAAAAAAGAAATGTGGCAAGTTCTAAAAATTAAATATTTTACAGAGGGATGCAGAACTCTTAAAACTGCTAAACTATTGGGGTGATCACAAAACCATTATATTTTTTTTTTACAAATAGTTAACAAGGTCTCCAAGCATGTGTTGAATCTAACTGATGTTACTGCCAGTTACAGTGCTGCGGTTCCCTCTGTGTGACAGCATGTGAGCCAGCAGCTGTGACCGGCGGTGAAAAACTTACCGCCGGTCACAGGCATCGGCTGGTGAATACTACTCTTATCAGCGTACACTACAACAAAAAAAAAGAGTGGAGCATATTGCCCTATGCGATAAAAGTCTAATGTCTAACAGTGCTTACCCATGTGCACTGTATGCACCTTTCCTTCACATTCTTTGTACTTTAGTAAAGGAGTTCTACTACATATTATGTCTTCTTTCCTTTGATTATTTGTGTCTCACCCCATAGAAGATTCAACATCTAATTACCTTCTGTCCAGTTCTGCTCCTGTGTATGCACATTCTTGGCACTGTCTGCAATATGTTGAATTATGTGCATATATCCTAAACATGTGCAGAAGTTTTACAATGAAGTATATGACTATAAGATCTTGTATATACTGATCCAACAGGGAGATTGTACTAAAATTATGTGCAGGCACTTTGCATTTGCCTGATGTTACCTCCAGGTCATTTTTTTGTATCTTCACCTTACACTATATTGAATTACTGCATTTGTCTTTTTAAATCATGATTCAATACAATTTATACTGTTTTTTCAATATCTTTAGTGTCTTAAGGCCCCGTTACACATAACGATGTCCCAGCGATCCCACCAACGATCTAACATGGATGGGATCGCTGGGACATCATTAGGCTGATCGCTGGTGAGCTGTCACATAGACAGCCCCTCCAGCGATCAGGACCAGTGAGCAAGCTGGTTTCCAATGTAAACAGCGGGTATCTAAGAGCTGCGCGGCTCTTCGATACCCGCTGTTTACCCTGGAAACCAATGTGCATGCTGGTATTCAACGTAAACATCGGGTAACTAAGAGCCACCCGGCTCTTAGTTATCTGATGTTTACGTTGGAAACCAGCGTCCAGCGTCGCTGATCACTGGTCTCTCGCTGCCACACGCAACGATGCATGCTGGTCAGCGGGAGACCAACGATCAAAAATTGGCCCAGGACGATCGTGCATGATCTCGCTGTGTGTGAAGGGGCCCTTAGACATTAATCGCTTAGGACTATATGCTCCATTGTTTGTAGGTTGTAGATGATGTAGGGAATTGTCCCTGTTCTACTAGGAGCATGTTTATTACCTTTAACCATTGCGTCGGCTTTGTTAAGTTCTTATCAGTGTACGTCTGGTCTCGCTGATAGCGATAGATGCTACTGCGCATGCACCGCTGACATCTTGCTGAAGCAAAAAAATTTTTCTAAGCAACAATATTCTATGCATTATGTAATAGAGGAGGCAAGTCAATGAACTATCAGTCATAAGCCCATAAGGATGAATATGTGAACAGAACACCACATAAAGACACCACAGACCAGAATTTCATTAACTGAAAACTAAATGCAGGTTAAACAACAACCACAAGATGGATTTCATCAACCAAGGTATCATTTTAATCAGTATAACAATGCCAACCTGACACTGTCTGTAGTTCAACGAGCATAATCCTGCTAACAGGTTCCCTTTAATGGAAAGATGCATTTTTAATTATACAGCAGTACTACAGCCTGGAGAATATACATTATGTAATACTTAATTTTATAGTTTTTGGCAGTTAAACATTTATGGCCAAATAATGCACTGGATCTTCTCGATTCGCATCCTAATGATTTCCTTGAGAGCAGATATTGTGCACAGAATTTCTTATAAGGCATTAAACATTTAAGTGTGAGCCCCAGCGTATGAAATATAGAACTTGATACAGAAAGGAATGGACCTCAGCTGAAATTAATTTGAAATTTCTTACTAAAATATTAAAAAGAGGTTAAAAGATATCTCCAAGCAAACCTGAGGGAACAGACTTGACTTAAGCACAATCTCAGATTCTCCTTCAAGTCAAACTCACAGGTTACCAGAAAACGCAGATCCATGGCATTATTGGGAAAGATACTGCTTCCCAATTAAGCACTGCCCCTCTGTGTCTTGTTGGCATGTTTACTGCTTGTCATGGAAGCCAGCATGTGTTAATTACACCATCAGTTTGTGGCCAGGAAACTAATCTCACATGGTCTGACTAAAGGCCCTGTTACACATAACTGTTAGGAGTCTGATTTCTTCCTTCCCTATGATGAAATCTAGCTCCTTACATGCTGCAGTCTCCTGCGTTTCACTTGCGGTAGAGGAGATTGCAGAGGAGAGTGCCTTGCAGCAACTCTCTCTAAAGGCTAAGTTCTCTGTTCCCTCCACTGAGCATGCTCATGGGACGAGCTCCCATTGGAGTTCGGGAGTCACGTGCTCAGGTCCTGTGTCTAATCCTATTGGCTCCTCCTGGAGCCTTGGAGACTTCCGGAATGTCCCGTTTGGTATAAAATGCGCGCATGGCTGTTCCGCCATGCGCTAGTATTTCATACTTGCTGCTGTATGTATGGTGATGGATGCTTGGATTGGTGACTGACTTATTAAGAAACCCCTTCCCTATGATAATACGATTGTGTGAGTGTTTGGGTTCAGCCAGTAGCAGCGCTAGCGCCAGCGCGCATATGCTCCATCTTGCCCGGCAGCTTAGCGTCTGCATTTCGCCAGTGTTATTGCAGCGCCTTACCAGTGGCTCAGTTCTTGCCGCGCTGCAGTTGCAGCTTTCTCTGCGTCCGCGGTTGCGATGCTTCAGACCTTATTTGACGGTAGGTCTAGACGGAGTAGTCTTGCTGTTCAAGGCTACTTCTGTGACCGCGAATACCGCGACTGTATCGCTGTGTGTCTGTGTCTCAGAACAGACTCAGCGTTTAATTTGAGTTTATTTGCCTGCAGCTCTATGAGTATAACAGAGCTTGCTTTTGTGCACTGGGTGCCGTCTAACCCTTGTGCACATTACCGCCTTGTGCTCTGCCTCTCTAGCAGCGGTTTTTCCATCCACTGCACGGTGGACCCAGGGTGGCGAAGGCACTTTATTTATTTTTTATTTAGTGTCTTTCGCCACTCCTAACAATAACGATGTCCCAGCGGTCCCACCAACTATCCGATATGGATGGGATCGCTGGGATATCGTTAGGCTGATCGCTGGTGAGCTGTTACATAGACAGCCCCTCCAGCGATCAGGACCAGCGAGCAAGCTGGTTTCCAATGTAAACAGCGGGTATCTAGGGTAAACAGCGGGTATCCAAGAGTTTCCTGATGTTTACGTTGGATAGCAGCGTCCAGCGTCACTGATCGCTGGTCTCTCGCTGCAACACGCAGCGATGCGTGCTGTCCAGCGGGACACCAATGATCAAAAAATGGCCCATGGAAATCCTGCACGATCAGCAATACCTGGCCGGGGGGCCGGTTGCTGATCCCCGTCACACACAGCGATGTCGCTGAAGAGATCGCTGATGCGTTACAAAATCAGCGATCTCGCTGTGTGTGACGGGGTCCTAACAGTAGCCCTCATGGACACTGTCTATAGCCTGCTGTTGACTAATGTTTTCCTTTGTGCCTTTGACTCCGTGTTTCTGTTTCTCTATTTGCTCTACCCCATTGATCTACCTGTGTGTATTTCACTGGTTTAACTTCTGCCTAGACTCCAGGTTCTATGTGTGGTTACCTATCTGGTTTTGACCTTTTTCTCCTTAACCACATGATTATGAACCTTGTCTTCAGGCTGTCTTTCTTTGCCTAAATGATGACATGTATTAATGCCAACTTTAGGCTATTCTGATGACTGTGACCTCAACATCTAACTATCTGGTCCAAACTTCTTGTGGGACTCTTAAAATCTGCACCTCACTTTAGTCATTGCTGAAGCAGTAGCAGTGCAAGTTTCCACTTTTTAAGGTATACCTTCCTAATAGATAATTTAGCTCTTATTGTACACGTATGACTAATATATAAAGAACAAGGTGATTTCTATCTAATTGGAAGATTTGGAAATGTCTTAATAACCAAACAGGTCCCACCAGTTTAGTTCTGCAGGAACCTGGGCAACTAAGACTAATTTTAAAATTTTTGGTAGTTCGTATCAAAGAATCAAAAAGAGATCCCCGATGATGTACCGTACATCCTTATCTGTTCCTTTGGTAAAATATATATGTCATGTCTCTGGATTCGAACCCTTGACTCTGTGTTCTGTGGTCAGCGTCTTTTTCCACTGAGCCTGAGCCACAGCAGATTCAATTTTTGGGGGGGGTGTTTTAGATTTTTTATTTTTGTTTTATATATACAGTATATATATATATAAATATATATATATATATATATATACTCTCTTCAGAAAGGAAGAGTATTGACTTCCTGTGCAACTTACCTAGCAAAATCAGATCTTCTGCTTTGCACTGATGAAGGGCAATTGGGTCGCCCTCCCAGGGCTGTGGGGTACTCGGTACCCGGCCGGTGTCAGGGGAATGTGTCACAGCAGCGGTGACCCAGTCCGTGGCCCTGGGCGCCCAAGTAATGGGGGAGTGTAGTTAATGGAATGGAATAGTTCGTGACACCATCTGTGGTGTTCGGCAAGTGAGATGTTAAGCCAACGCTGCATGCAGATCCACTGGGAATGATGGTAGGGTGCAGCAAAGGTGTAAAAGCTCCCCACAGGTGAAGCTGTAGTCCCAGGGAAGTGTAGAAGTGGTTGGCACGGGGATGTAGCAGTGCCGTAAGGGTAGGAAGCAGACAAGACACAGCGGGGAGCAATTTCTGTACCTTTACTTGATAACTTCAGTCCAGGGTCCTGATTACAGATGGTAACGGAGCAGGCTAGCCTGGAAGCAATTCAGGGATTCTCTCTCAGCAGATGGGCTGTGCAGTCTCCTTCCTAGCGCTTGTTTGAATGAAGTACTCCAAGTACTGAGTTACACTGAAGTTCCTCCTGTCAGATGTTCCCAAGAACCTTACTTGCACGGCAGACAGCTGTAGCCTTTCTCGGGGACTCCTCTCTCTTGAGTCCTGGCTCACTATCCAAGCTGCTGTTGTGCCGTCAAGTCTTAGATGGGAGTAGGGCATTTACAGCCTCCTACTGCTCTGGTGTCTGTTGCAGGACCGCTAGTATCCGTACAACCATGGAGACCAGGCTCCAGTTCATGCGTTCTCACTGTGAGGGAGCTCTCCTTTCTTAGCTCAACCTCCAGCTTCTCTCTACACGTCTGCACACTTCACCCTCCGCAGACTAACTAACCACTCCTTCCTCTTGGCCCTCAGAGAGCACTCCTCCCCTTCATCCCGGTTCAGAGTTCCCCCTGCTGGCCTGGAGTGGAACTGTGTTGCATGTATGGATAGACTGTGAGAGAGACCCATCATTGCCTCCAAGCCTGGCATTACCCTCCCCTGGAGGAAGGCAAAGCCACTGTGGCAGCCATACTCCTGGGGGCGCCACATTCCCCCCTAGTGCAAGTCAGCACTCCTGGGCTGAACAAAAACATGAAATATATAAACAGTTAGACAATAATAATAATTGTACAAGAGTTAAAAATTAAAAAGTTGCAAAAACCAAGAGCTGCAAAAATGGTCCTATGATGATAAGTCCAATCATCAATGTCCATGGTCCATTCCTGGGGAAATGGTGAACTATATACAGGAAAGTTTTTGACCACACAAGTTCTTTGGTACAATGTCCATAAAATAAAACTGGTAAATCTAAAGGAAACTCTTACAGGTTACCTGTAGGCACAAAACTTGGAAAACAGTTACATATATACACATACAATTTCAACATTTACATTTATCTGTATACGATATCTGATGGGTGGTATCCCTTGTGTAATGCGGGTAGACCTGCATAATACTGGTGTAGTGGGTAATGTACTGGATACACTACTGGGGGTTCTGCATGGCACAGGGATCCTTGATTGTCTGTGAACTCTTAGACTCACCAGGGGCACAACAGGTTCACCACTGGCAGGGCGAGGGTTCTCTGGCTCCACTGCAGGTGTGGCATCTGCTACCTGATTTTCCTGATTCTCTTGAGTCACTTCTCCCTGTACTACCAGTTGGGGAACAACACTGGCACCACTATAGCATCGTTCACTTTAGTCCAATTTGCAGGGAATTCCCCAAGCACTGTGCTGACCTTCTCTTCTTCCACTATGGGCTGGATGTTATCTGGTTCTTCTTTTCTTTCTTTTAACTGGTCAGGGCATAACTTCAAATGATCTCTCGATACCGCTGCTGAGGTCTCTCCTCCATCTTTACTTACAAGGCATACTTTAGTATTATCAAAGTTCGAGGGCAGAATAGTATAAGGTTCAGCTTCCCATTGATCATCCAATTTGTGCAATCTTCTCTTCCTTTTCCAGACTTGCTCTCCCGGCGACAAAGGAACGGCAGGTGCATTTTGATAGTTAAGCTTCTCTTGCTTTTATCTTGCCTGAGCCAGACTCCTTTCCACGCATTCTTGAACTCTTCTGTACTGTTGCTGCCTCTTTGTGTCCCAGTCAGCATCTGGTGACGTTACTTCAGGTGTCAGGACTCCCATGTCCAAATCAATAGGCAGTTTACCAGGTCGTGCTCTTATTAAGTAGGCTGGGGTACAGTTGGTAGAGTTCACTGGAATATGGCTGTAGAGGTCTACCAGATCTGGCAACTTCTCTGGTCACAGATTCCTCTCCTCCAAGGGCAAAGTCTTCAGGAGGTCAATCACTACCTGGTTCATCTTCTCGCACATGCCATTGGTCTGTGGGTGGTACGGTGTTGTCCGGATCTTCTTACAACCATACAGGTCACAGAATTCTTGGAACACTTCTGCCTCGAAAGCTGGGCCTTGATCCGTAAGCACTCTTTCAGGATACTCATGTGGTCTACAGAAGTGCTGTTGGAATGCTCGGGCTGCCATCCTGGCCATCTGATCTTTGACAGGCACAACTACCAGGAATCTTGAGTAGTGGTCCACAATGGTAAGAGCATAGATGTAGCCTGACCGGCTTGGAACCAGCTTCACACAGTCCAGGGCTACCAACTCAAGGGGCTGTTTGGTGATGATTGGCTGTAGAGGAGCTCTCTGGCTGTCTCGATCCTTTCTGCGCAGGTTACATTGTTACTCCTGGCACCACCTCTCAATGGCTCTCCTCATACCAGCCCAGTAGAACCTCTCTCGGAGCAATGCTTCCAACTTCTTCAAACCGAAGTGTCCAGCTCCATTGTGGTATGCTTCCAAGACCATTGATGCCTCTCTCTTTGGGACTATCACCTGCCAAACCAGCTCATGAGTGCGGGCATTGATACTCCTCCGACACAGCTTCCCTTCATAAATGAACAGCTGGCCTCTCTCCTTCCACAACTGCTGAGTTTCTTCAGGAGCATCCGACTCTGGACGTGAGTCAGCTCGTGTCATCAGCTCCTTCACCAGGCGGACTGCAGGGTCACTATCTTGTGTTTCTGCCCAATCATGATGGGGCAATGGATTCAGTGTGACCTCCTTCAAGTCAGACTCTCTGTTTCTCACTCCTTGAGCAGGTTGGGCCGCAAGTGGCCGGTGGAAGGGAGGCAATTCTATTTCCTCAAGAGCCTCAGGGTCTTCTCCTGCGTCTGGCAGATTAGGCATCCTGGACAGTGCGTCAGCATTGGCATTCTTCTGCCCTGCTCGGTACTTGATAGTAAATTGATAGTTAGACAGCCGAGCTATCCATCGTTGCTCCAGTGCACCTACTTTTGCAGTGTCCGAGTGCGTCAACGGGTTGTTGTCCGTGACGATAGTGAACTTGGCAGAGGCTAGGTAATGTTTGAACCTTTCGGTGACAGCCCAGACTATGGCAAGGAACTCCAGCTTGAAAGAACTGTAGTTGTAAGGGTTCCTTGCGGTGGGGCGCAGCATCCTGCTGGCGTAGGAGATCACTCTTTCCTTTCCATTCTGTACCTGCGACAGTGCTGCTCCTAGTCCCACATTGCTGGCATCAGTGTACAGCACAAAGGGTTTGTCATAATCTGGGTAGGCCAGAACTTCATCACCGGTGAGAGCCATCTTCAGCCGAGTGAAGGATCTCTTCAACTCTTCAGTCCATTCAAAGGTGGAATTTTTCTGTTTGGTCTTCTTGGACTGCCCCACCAGAAGGTTTTGCATAGGGGTGGCTATTTCGGTAAAGCTTTTGATGAATCTTCGGTAGTTGCCTACCAGTCCAAGGAATTGTCGTACTTCATGAAGGTTGCTGGGCTTCGGCTAGTCCCGGATGAATGTGACCTTGTCAGGATCTGGTGTCACACCTTCTGCACTGACCACATGACCGAGGTACTGTACCTTGGGCTTCAGGAGGTGGCATTTGGAAGGCTTCACCTTCAGGCCAAAATTGGACAAAGCTTCAAACACTTCAGCCAGGTGTTCCAGATGATTTTCATAGGTTTTGGAGAAAACAATGACATCATCCAGGTACAACAGGACCGTCTCAAAGTTCATGTGTCCCAGGCAGCACTCCATCAGCCGTTGAAATGTTCCTGGAGCAGTGCAGAGCCCAAATGGCATATAATTGAACTCACAGAGACCCATTGCAGTGGTAAGCGCTGTTTTCTCCTTGTCTGCCTCTGCCACGGGAACCTGCCAATACCCACTGGTGAGATCCAAGGAGGAAAAGTAATTAGCAGTTTTAAGTGCAGATAATGATTCCTCAATTCTGGGTAATGGGTAGGCATCTTTATGTGTAATGCTGTTAATTTTCCTGTAATCAACACACATTCTCATGGTACCATCCTTTTTCTTTACAAAAACTATTGGAGCTGCCCATGGGCTACAACTGTCTCTGATAACCCCAGCTTCCTTCATCTCTCTCAACATACTCTTAGCACACTGGTATTGTGCTGGGGGTATAGGTCTGTACCTCTCCTTTATGGGTGGATGGTCTCCAGTGGGGATATGATGTTGAACCCCTTTTGCCTGCCCAAAATCTAGTGGGTGTTTGCTAAATACCCGCTCATACTCTTGTGTCACTCTGTAAACTCCATTTTTCTGGTATGAAGGTGTAGAGTCAGTCCCCACCTGCAGTTGCTGGCACCACTCCTCCGGCTGCTTCACAGAGCCATTGTCCTCCACCTGAACGGATGAGACCAAGGGCTCTGCTGCCTGCAAAGAGTTGTTATTAACTGTGAGCAGCTTAGCAACTGTGGCGTACCGAGGTATTGTGGCCTCTTCCTCCCCACAATTCAAAAGACGTACAGGTACTCTCCCTTTTCGTACATCAACCACCCCTCTGGCTGTCAGGACAGTGGGCCTGCTGTCAGAGTATACTGGTTCTACCAATGCCTGGTAATCTCTCCCTCTAAGACCTATAGCTGCCCGACATCAAACCAACATTTCACATCTGGGGGTATTGCAATGGGGAAAGCATCACTCACTCTGACGCTGCCAATCTCTCCACCAGAGAGTTCTACCTGCTGTCTTTGCATCAGGGCTCTGATCTCCTTCTGCAGGACTCGTTGTTCACCGGAACCAGCAGTCTCAGCCACCTGTTGCAACAAGACAATAACCTCGGAAAGACAGTTTTCAATTACATTTGTACCAAGAGTCGTCATGGGATTACATTCACGTCTATCAATATCAACAACTATCAGACCTTGAGACTTTAGTTCTACCCGACCCACTTTAACAGTAATTTTTGCATCCAATCTGCGGCAAAGACTGACCATTGCTGGCAACTACTGTCTTTTCATCAGTTGGGCCACGGGTAAGTTCAGAATCAGCCCAATACCTCTTGTAAAGAATGTACGGCATAGTGGTCACCTGGGAGCCAGTGTCCAGCAAAGCGTTTATGGGGATGCCGTCAATCACCACTGGAAGGATTGGTCTCCCTCCAACATACTTGGCTCTCCAGTTCCTTGGGCCTGGGGATCCTACTCCTGGGGGTTGGCCCTCTGCCCCAGGGGTTGTTCGTTTAAAGGACAAAATCTTGCAAGATGACCTGCCTTGTAGCAGCGACGACAGATGGGACGTCCGTCCTGGTCATAGCGATCGTTGTTCCTTCCTCGAAGTGGCAGGGCTCTCCTCCTCTGGAGCCATGGGACATCCTCTGGACAGGAAGCCAGCTGGATCTTTTCTTTGGAGGACACCTGCAGGGACTGCACGGTTTTAGTAAGTGCAGCCATTCCTTTGGTCAACTCCTGGACCTGAAGACGCAGCTCCTCAGTTGGATCTTTATCCAGAGTTTGTGCATCAGCCTCCACAGGGATGGAAGGAAAAGATGCTGCTTCCTGATGGTAGGTGATCGCTGGGCGCCTAGGGGGCGCTGGACGGCTGTCAGTGGATTCCTGGAGTACCCAAATAGCCCTGTCCTTAAAATCAGCAAAGTCCAGATCAGGGTTTTTCAGGGTTGTGATACGTAACTGTCCTCTGTGGGTACTGGATAGGAGTCCTTCAATGAACTGCTCCTTTAACAGTTTATCTTCCTCTTTCACACTGTCAGGATCAACTTGCTTAACTGCTCACAGTGCCTCCTGCAGGTTGAGAGCATAGTCCCTGATACTATCCTGCGCCTTCTGTTAACAGCCAAAGACCCTCATCTTGATTTCAGCTGCAGTGCGAGTGTCAAAGGTGCTTCTCAGCTTGGCCAGGATCTTTGCAACAGTCTCTTTATCAGTGTCCTGCCAGGCTTTCACCTCTCTCTGTGCTGCACCCGTTAGCTGTCCAATCAGGATATTCACTTTCTGGCTTTCAGACAGAGGGTATACTTTAAACAAACTGCACAGTCTCTCTTTAAATTCACTGAGGGTATGTGACCCACCCGAGTACTGCGGTAGCCAGGCCGCTCCCGGGATGTAGGGCATGGACAGCGGCATTATGGAGACCGCTGCGGCGGGCGCTCCTCCTTGCGGTGCTGCGGGGTTGGCAACGGCGCCTGCCGCTGCATTGCCATCTGGCACGGACATCCTCTTCCCCCCCTAGTTAACGTTAGCCAGGGCCGGGGGCTGGGTGAGCTCACCGGTGGCCGCTTCACAGGCCCGACGCTCCGGGCTGTAGGCCTCAGCTCCTCCCCTTCTTGCGCGCTGTCCTCTCTTCCCACGCAGCACTTCACTTCTTCGCGCTCTGTGGCAGGCTCCGCCCACTAAGGCCAGCCTCTTTCTTCCCGTGCGCGCCAAGCAGCGTGGTAATGGTGGCTATTGGCGCCAATTTTCACACACAGTCTATGGCACACAGGACCCGGGAGTACCGGGGTCTGTAATCCTGTTCGTGATGCCAAATTGGGTCGCCCTCCCAGGGCTGTGGGGTACTTGGTACCCGGCCGGTGTCAGGGGAATGTGTCACAGCAGCGGTGACCCAGTCCATGGCCCTGGGCACCCAAGTAATGGGGTAGTGTAGTTAATGGAATGGAATAGTTCGTGACGCCATCTGTGGTGTTCGGCAAGTGAGATGTTAAGCTGACGCTGCATGCAGATCCACTGGGAATGATGGTAGGGTGCAGCAAAGGTGTAAAAGCTCCCCACAGGTGAAGCTGTAGTCCCAGGGCAGTGTAGAAGTGGTTGGCACGGGGACGTAGCAGTGCCATAAGGGTAGGAAGCAGACAAGACACAGCGGGGAGCAATTTCTGTACCTTTACTTGATAACTTCAGTCCAGGGTCCTGATTACAGATGGTAACGGAGCAGACTAGCCTGGAGGCAATTCAGGGATTCTCTCTCAGCAGATGGGCTGTGCAGTCTCCTTCCTAGCGCTTGTTTGAATGAAGTACTCCAAGTACTGAGTTACACTGAAGTTCCTCCTGTCAGATGTTCCCAAGAACCTTACTTGCATGGCAGACAGCTGTAGCCTTTCTCGGGGACTCCTCTCTCTTGAGTCCTGGCTCACTATCCAAGCTGCTGTTGTGCCGTCAAGTCTTAGATGGGAGTAGGGCATTTACAGCCTCCTACTCCTCTGGTGTCTGTTGCAGGACCGTTAGTATCCGTACGACCGTGGAGACCAGGCTCCAGTTCATGCGCTCTCACTGTGAGGGAGCTCTCCTTTCCTAGCTCAACCTCCAGCTTCTCTCTACACGTCTGCACACTTCACCCTCCGCAGACTAACTAACCACTCCTTCCTCTTGGCCCTCAGAGAGCACTCCTCCCCTTCATCCCGGTTCAGAGTTCCCCCTGCTGGCCTGGAGTGGAACTGTGTTGCATGTATGGATTGACTGTGAGAGAGACCCATCATTGCCTCCAAGCCTGGCATTACCCTCCCCTGGAGGAAGGCAAAGCCACTGTGGCAGCCATACTCCTGGGGGCGCCACATTAGGACACGAAAAAATGATTCTGCAAATGGAGGGTCTAACATGACATCTTATCCTAAGTCTTTTGGCCAGGCAGGCTCATTAAAGGGTTTCTGTTAGGATATAAGACTGTTACATCCAATATATGGCACTATAGTTCAAGTCCTCTTTCTCTGTGAGGAGTTATTTGCATATTTAAATTAGCAAAGGAGCATATAAGTCTTTTATTCTGGCTTGGAGCTCTCCTCAAGGAGAAAAGTTCCCTTTAGAGCCACAATCAGAGGCTTTTCACATGGCCAGTTCAAATCTCCTATATTGCACTGATGAGGTGAAAACAAACTGGAACATGTATAGAGTATCTTGTTTTTTTTGTTCCTAAGCAATGTCAAGGCTTGATATTGACTTTTAGGATTCTAACATCCAATAGGTAGCAGTAGAGCTCTTCTCTTTTGAAGAAGTTATTTGCATAATTAAATTCTCAGTGAAGCATGGCATGGTCTATAAGTGTAATTACGTCGGCTTAACAATCTCCACAAGAAGTAACGTTCCCCTTTAGACCATCTGCAAAGAAGTGATAGACACTTAATTTTTTCCAACCGGCATTTTTTTAAAACCTGGAGCAGAAAAAAAATGCTTTAAAGAGCTCTACATGTGAAGAGCAAAGAAGATTAACATTGAAAAATGAATAGTTGGAGTCCTATAGCCTAAAAATACAAAGAAAACTAAGAAATGGCAGAAAAAAAAAAATAAATAGGATTCTTGAGTGGCCCAGTCAACGCCTGAATCTAAATCCAATCTAGATGCAGTGCATGGAGGTAAAATAACCTCTACAAGCAAGAAATCACTAAGATATTACATTGCTAAAGAAACTCTCAATGGAGTAGTGAGAAAAATATCTTCCAGAACTGGTAGGAAGCTACAAGAAACATCGGATGGGGGTTGTGCCTGTATAGAAAAACCATCTGCTAATAAAACAAACCTCAAATGTTTACAGAATTGTAAATATTCATGAAAATATGTTCATATGTCTAGAGGATGACAAATGTACTATTTTTGTTTGCCATAAAGATTTAAGATGTTGCACTTGTGTCCTCTCCACCATAAATTTTGAAGAAATTCATCTTTTCCATTTTCTCTTTTGATCAAAATACAACATCCATATCCCAGAAGAATTCCTTCTTTTCTTTTTTTTGTTGCTTTCATTGAAAAGTCCATGAAAACCTGCTATGTCTCTTACTAAATAGACCCAGTGACCATTAAACAAGGTGGCGTGAGTGGGAAGACTTTCTTATATCAAACTGTCAACTTTATCTCCTAATGCAGGAGAAACCGAGCCAGACAAGATGTTTTCTTGAGATGGTTCCTGACTTTGGGCCGGGATAATTGTTTTGCTTCTGGCTTTACAGTGTAGCCGTAATGGATTTTGTATTCCTCTGAGGCATCAATATACAGGAGAGCAAAAAGACTTGTAGTTTGTAGGAACTAAACTGTACGGTTCATTCTACGAATGTGCAATTTAGTGCATTCAATACATTTGGGTGATTGTAAGGATTTCATCTGTTAAACATCTTTTTTTTTTAAATATCTTGTAGTGAGACAAATGACTGGAGATTTTTTTTTCTCATAAAAATATGAGGACCCAGCATTCCGGTCTTCAATACCCATGAGCTTATGCTTCAGTCGTGACATCACTGGATTGCCACCATTAATCAAAAGCTGTGTGAGCTCTGCCATTAATGGATTGTTTTTTAGCCCCTGAAAGTAAACAGGAACGTTTTTATTCCTTGGTAGCAAGAGGATAAATAAGAAAATCATTTGTGTGCATGGTGTTGGGTGTTTGGGCTGGGTAGTTGATAGGGCAATTTAGGGATTTAAGGGACAGCCGACGCTGAGTGGGGGTGCCACATCGCAATTTAGGGTGCCAACTTCCACTGTTAGGAAGGTGGTCAGTCCAAAAGGGACCGATTAGGGTCAGAGTAGGACTACACTACTAACAAATACCCTATCCCGATTTGAAAACATTTTTTCCCAATCAACACCTATCCCTATTTTTTCTGGTGTTTCTAATTGGTATTTTTTTTTTAGAAATAATTGGTAATTTTTAACTGAATACTAATAAAAGATATTTTTTAAGGGTTGTTTTTCTGTGGTGATCCAATCAAGTTTACCCGTTTTTGTATCTATTTCTGGTGTTCTGATTGCTATAGACATGACATCAGCACTGCAGGCAATAACAGGCACCAGGAGCAGAGGCAGAGATTCAGTTGTGGACCCAAAGAGGGTGAGTAAAGCGTAGTTTTCTTTTTATAAAACAAAAAAACTGAAGTTAAGGGTCGGGGGTTTTATGTATCCGGATACCCCTTAAATGTACACAGTTCCTTGGTCTGGACGTGTGCAGAATCCTCATAACTATGTTCAAAGATTTTGATTTTTAAACTGCATATTTTAACCCCTTAACCCCCAAGGGTGGTTTGCACGTTCATGACCAGGACAATTTTTACAATTCTGACCACTCTCCCTTTATGAGGTAATAATTCTGAAATTCTTCAATGGATCCTGGTGATTCTGACATTGTTTTCTTGTGACATATTGTACTTCATGTTAGTGGTAAAATTTAATTCAAATATCTTGCGTTTATTTGTGAAAACAATGGAAATTTGGTGAAAATTTTGAAAATTTCGCAATTTTCCAACTTTGAATTTTTATGCCCTTAAATCAGAGAGACATGGCACACAAAAAACTTAATAAGCAACTGTTATGATTGAGTCACCGTAGGAGGCAGACACAAAAATAGAAGCTACGTCCAGAAATCCAGAGAAGTTGGCAACTATCAGATTGCAGACCCCTGAACCTATCAACACAACTAGCAGTAGCCGTGGGGGGTTCCTACGATGCCCTAGACCCCTCGATCACAGCCGGAGCGCTAAATAGCCTAAAGACAGAAAAGGAAATCTAAACTGCCCCAGAGCAGACCCCAAAGTAAAAGGCAGCCCCCAACATATAATGACGGTGAAGCAAGATGAAAAAACACTCACACAGATAGAAAGATAGGCTGAGCAAACGATGGGGCCCAAGCTAGCTAAACAGAACAGGAAAGGAAGGTTGCTGTCTGCAATCTGCCAAAACCCTATCAAAGACATAAGCCTACAAGCTGATATGAAAAAGACCCTGAAGCAGCTAGGCTTCAAAAACTAAATCAGCACTCAGGTATTTTCAGAAGACAGAGCTAAAGGAATTCAGCACACCCCAGCAGGGAATGGCAGAAATCCAGAAAAACAAAGCAAAACAAAGTCTAAGCACAAATGCAAAAGGCCGAGCAGAAAACTTAGCTTTAGAGGAGCAGGAATTCAGACTGGTCTCCAAGGATCCCACAGAGAAATCAACCGCAGGGCAGAAGGGCGTTGGCAGCCTTATATCCAGTCAGTAACTCCACTCAGCCAGTCATCATCATCAGACTCAGGTGTTTGATAATCAGGCTCACTACCTTTCTTTACCAGAAGAGGGAGTTCCTCGGGCCTCAGTAGTGAAGGGGAAAATGAACTCACAACAGTACCTCCCCCTTGAGGAGGGGTCACCGAACCCTCAACCACACCACCAGGGCAATCAGGGTGAGCCCGATGAAAGGCACGCACCAATCTGTCCTGGGCCCTGTATTGTTCAACATCTTTATCAACGATTTAGATGAAGGAATTGAGGGTAAACTGATTAAATTTGCTGATGACACAAAGCTAGGAGGGATAGCTAATACTAGAGAAGAGAGAGAGAGGATTCAAAAAGATTTAAATAAACTGGAGAAGTGGGCAGCAACTAACAGAATGGTTTTTAACAGGGAGAAATGCAAAGTACTACATCTGGGCAATAAAAATGGAAAAAGCATATATAGAATGGGAGGAATAGGGCTAAGTGACAGCACATGTGAAAAAGACTTGGGTATACTAATAGATCACAGACTGAATATGAGTCAACAGTGTGATGCAGCAGCAAAAAAGGCAAATGCAATTCTAGGATGTATTAACAGAAGCATACAGTCTAGATCACGTGAAGTCATTATTTCCCTCTACTCCTCTTTGGTCAGACCTCATCTGGAATATTGTGTCCAATTTTGGGCACCACATTTTAAAAAAGACATCAACAAACTGGAGCAAGTTCAGAAAAGAGCGACCAGAATGGTGACCGGTCTGCAAACCCTGTCTTATGAGGAAAGGTTGCAGGATTTGGGAATGTTTAGTTTGCAAAAGAGAAGACTGAGAGGAGACTTAATAGCTGTCTACAAATATCTAAAGGGCTGTCACATTGTAGAAGGATCAACTTTATTCTCATTTGCACAAGGAAAGACTAGAAGCAATGGGATGAAACTGAATGGGAGGAGACACAGATTAGATATTAGAAAAAACTTTTTGACAGTTAGAGTGATCAATGAGTGGAACAGGCTGCCACGAGAAGTGGTGAGTTCTCCTTCAATGGAAGTCTTCAAACAGAGGCTGGACAGACATCTGACTGGGATGATTTAGCGAATCCTGCTTTGAGCAGGGGGTTGGACCAGATGGCCCAGGAGGTCCCTTCCAACTCTACAATTCTATGATTCTATGATTCTATGATTCTATGATCTTTTGGCATGAATATCAGAGGCAGAGACCCAGGAATTATCCTCCTGACCATATCCCTTCCACTTAACCAAATACTGGAGTCTCCGTCTAGCCAGACGGGAATCCAGTACTTTCTCTACCTCATATTCCATGTTACCTTCAACCAATACAGGGTCTGGAGGTGCCACCCCCGGAACAACAGGTTCAACAAACCTCTTCAACAAAGATTTATGGAACACATTATGGATTTTAAATGTGACAGGAAGAGCCAAACGAAAAGAGACCGGATTAATAATCTCCAAAATCTTGTAAGGTCCAATAAATCTAGGCTTAAACTTAGGAGAAGCCACCTTCATAGCAATATTTTTTGATGATAACCACACTATATCACCAACCTTAAACTGGGGACCAATGGTCCTATGTCGGTTGGAAAACTGCTGGGCCTTTTCCTGGGAGAGAGATAACTTATCCACCACTTGGTCCCAGATCTGGCGCATTCTCTCCACTACAGTGTCAACACCTGGGCAGGCAGAGGGCTCCACCTGCCCTGAAGAAAATCGAGGATGAAACCCAAAGTTACAAAAAAAAGGTGACATCAAAGTGGCAGAACTAGCACTATTATTTAAAGCAAATTCGGCCAAGGGCAAAAATGAAACCCAATCATCCTGATCAGCAGAAATAAAACATCTCAAATATGACTCCAAGGTCTGGTTTGTTCTCTGTCTGCCCATTGGTCTGAGGGTGAAAAGCAGAGGAGAAGGACAACTGAATTCCCAGGTTGGAACAGAAAGTTCTCCAAAATCTAGACACAAACTGGACTCCTCTGTCAGATACAATGTTCTCAGGAATCCCGTGCAAGCAAACCACCTGTTGTAAAAACAGGGGCACCAACTCAGAGAAAGACGGCAACTTAGGGAGTGGTACAAGATGAACCATCTTAGAGAACCTATCACAAATCACCCAAATAACAGTCATCCTTTGAGAGACAGGCATATCAGAGATGAAATCCATTGAAATATGGGTCCATGGCCTCTTGGGGACAGGCAAAGGCATCAACAACCCACTAGAGCGAGAACACGATTTAGACCAGGAGCACGTCCCACAGGACTGCACAAAATTCCTGACATCACGAGACAAGGAGGGCCACGAAAAAGACCGACTCACAAGATCTCTAGTACCAAAAATACCTGGATGACCAGCCAAAGCAGAGCAATGAACTTCAGACATCACTCTCTTCTTCCACTGGTCAGGAACATACAACTTTCCACTGGGACAACGCTCAGGTTTGTCCTCCTGGAACTCTTCCAGAGCACGTCTCAAATCGGGCGAGATGGCAGAAAGAACTGCCCCTTCGCCTAAGATGGTAGCAGGCTTGGTCACCACAGGAGAATCAGCAAAGAAGCTCCTAGAGATGGCGTCTGCCTTGACATTCTTAGTTCCAGGAAGAAAAGAAACCACAAAATCAAAACGTGTAAAAAACAAGGCCCACCTAGCCTGTCTAGGGTTCAAGCGCTTAGCCGACTCTAGGTAAATCAAATTCTTGTGGTCAGTGAGGACCACGACTTGATGCTTAGCTCCCTCCAACCAATGTCTCCACTCCTCAAATGACCATTTCATGGCCAACAGTTCCCGATTCCCCACATCATAGTTACGTTTAGATGGAGAGAACTTTTGGGAAAAGAAAGCACAGGGATTCATTTTAGATGTTACAGGATCCTTTTGGGACAAAACAGCTCCTGCACCAATCTCAGAAGCATCCACCTCTACCTGGAACGGAAGTGAGACATCAGGTTGCCGCAAAACCGAGGCGGAGGTGAATCTTCGCTTCAGCTCCTGAAAGGAAGAAACAGCCTCCGGAGACCAATTTAACACATCAGCACCCTTCTTAGTCAAATCAGTCAATGGCTTGGCAATACTTGAAAATTTTGCTATAAATTTCCGATAAAAATTAGCAAAACCCCAAAACTTCTGGAGGGCCTTCAAAGAAGTGGGCTGAACCCAATCGTAAATGGCCTGTACCTTGGCCGGGTCCATTTCAATAGTTGACGGGGACAAAATAAATCCCAAAAAAGAAATCCTCTGTACTCCAAAAAGGCATTTAGATCCTTTGACATACAGGGAATTCTCCCTCAAGATCCGGAACACAGTCCGAATATGTTCCACATGAGAATCCCAATCCTTGGAGAAGATCAAAATATCATCCAGATAGATAATCAAAAATTTATCGACAAAATCTCGGAAAATATCGTTCATGAAGCACTGGAAGACAGAAGGGGCATTAATGAGCCCAAAAGGCATCACCAGGTACTCAAAATGTCCCTCCGGAGTATTAAACGCTGTCTTCCATTCATCCCCATGCTTAATGCGAATAAGATTATACGCCCCCCTGAGGTCAAGCTTGGTAAACCAGCAAGCACCTTTAACTCTGGAGAATAGATCAGAAATCAGGGGTAACGGATACTGATATTTAACAGTAATTTTGTTGAGGGCACGATAATCAATACAAGGTCTTAATGATCCATCCTTTTTGGCTACAAAAAAAAAACCCGGCACCTAAGGGTGACGAGGATGGTCTAATATGACCCTTCTCCAACGCCTCCTTAATATAGGATCGCATAGCCTCGTGCTCGGGTACAGATAGATTGAAGAGCCGACCCTTGGGAAATTTACACCCCGGGCTCAGTTCAATTGCACAGTCATAACTCCTATGAGGAGGCAGAGACGCAGACTCATTCTCACTAAATACATCATAAAAGTCCGCCAAATAATCAGGAACATCATGCGACTGAGGAGAGGTGGAAAACACCGGAGCCTCACTAAAGGCACACCGACAACCCCAACTCACCACAGACACAGATTTCCAATCCAAAACTGGATTATGAATTTGTAACCAGGGAAACCCCAGAACAGTAGTATCATGCAGATTATGCAACACCAAAAATCTGCAATTTTCTTGAAGGTCTGGGGCGACCCGCATTACCACCTGGGTCCAAAACTGAGGTTTATTTTTAGCCAAAGGAGTAGCATCAATCCCCCTCAAAGGGATAGGCGTCTGCAGAGGTGTCATCGGAAATCCACAACGTTTAGCAAAATCCAAGTCCATTAGGTTTAGGGCTTCTCCCGAATCCACAAAAGCCTTGGCGGAAAATGTGGACAGGGAGCAGATCAGAGTAATAGCCAGAAGAAACTTAGGTTGAACACCACCAACAGAAAACGTGTGTGCAAAGCGTTTCTCTCGTTTAGGACAGACAGAAATAATATGCGAGGCATCTCCACAGAAAAAACACAACTTATTACGCCTTCTGAACTCCTGACGCTGCTCTCTGTAAAAAACTCTATCACATTGCATAGGTTCAGACATTTGTTCAACAGGTGGCAACACCTCTCGTGCAGCTTTGCGTTCGCGCAAACGCCGATCAACCTGAATGGCTAATGACATAGAATCGTGAAGACCAGAGGGAACAGGAAATCCCACCATAGTATCTTTTACGGCTTCTGACAACCCCTTCAGAAAGAGAGCAGCCAAGGCATTATCATTCCAGGTGGTAAGTACTGCCCACTTTCGGAATTTTTGACAGTACAATTCTGCAGAATCTCGACCCTGGTTCAATGCCAGAATGCCAGCAGGGTCTTTTCAGCCTGATCAATGGCATTAGGTTCGTCATACAACAACCCCAAGGCCTGAAAAAATGCGTTCACATTAGTCAGAATAGGATCATCTGGTTTCAAAGAAAACGCCCAATCCTGGGGATCGCCACGCAGCAAAGAGATGACAATTTTAACCTGCTGCGCGGAGCTCCCTGACGAGTTAGGCTTCAAGGCAAAAAATAATTTACAATTATTTTTGAAATTCAAAAATTTAGACCGATCCCCAAAAAATACATCAGGTGTAGGAATCTTTGGTTCAGCAGCATGTGAATGAGCAAGGTAGGCGGAAATTCCCCGCACTTCCGCAGCGAGCTGCTCCACACGATCAGACAATTGCTTTATCTCCATTGAGAGAAAAAAAAATTCCCCCTACGGCCTCAGAGATATAGAGGAAAAAATATACACTTTTTTTTTTTTTTTTTTTTACAATTCTTTCCTGCTATTGAGTACCCTAGGATCTGCGGTATGGCGGGTGATTCTGTTATGATTGAGTCACTGTAGGAGGCAGACACAAAAATAGAAGCTACGTCCAGAAAACCAGAGAAGTTGGCAACTATCAGATTGCAGACCCCTGAACCTATCAACACAACTAGCAGTAGCTGTGGGGGGTTCCTATGATGCCCTAGACCCCTCGATCACAGCCGGAGCGCTAAATAGCCTAAAGACAGAAAAGGAAATCTAAACTGCCCCAGAGCAGACCCCAAAGTAAAAGGCAGCCCCCAACATATAATGACGGTGAAGCAAGATGAAAAAACACTCACACAGATAGAAAGATAGGCTGAGCAAACGATGGGGCCCAAGCTAGCTAAAACAGAACAGGAAAGGAAGGTTGCTGTCTGCAATCTGCCAAAACACTATCAAAGACATAAGCCAACAAGCTGATATGAAAAAGACCCTGAAGCAGCTAGGCTTCAAAAACTAAATCAGCACTCAGGTATTTTCAGAAGACAGAGCTAAAGGAATTCAGCACACCCCAGCAGGGAATGGCAGAAATCCAGAAAAACAAAGCAAAACATAGTCTAAGCACAAATGCAAAAGGCCGAGCAGAAAACTTAGCTTTAGAGGAGCAGGAATTCAGACTGGTCTCCAAGGATCCCACAGAGAAATCACCCACAGGGCAGAAGGGCGTCGGCAGCCTTATATCCAGTCAGTAACTCCACTCAGCCAGTCATCATCATCAGACTCAGGTGTTTGATAATCAGGCTCACTACCTTTCTTTACCAGAAGAGGGAGTTCCTCGGGCCTCAGTAGTGAAGGGGAAAATGAACTCACAACAGCAACATTTCCGACATATTTACTTTACATCAGCACAATTTTGGAACCAAAATTTTTTTTGTTAGGAAGTTATAAGGGTTAAAAGTTGACCAGCGATTTCTCATTTTTGCAACACCATTTTATTTTTATGGACCACATCACATTTGAACTCACTTTGAGGGATCTATATGATAGAAAATATCCAAAAGTGACACCATTCTAAAAACTGCACCCCTCAAGGTGCTCTCAACCATATTCAAGAAGTTTATTAACCCTTCAGGTGCTTCACAGGAATTTTTTGAATGTTTAAAAAAAAAAATGAACATTTACCTTTTCTTCACAAAAAAAATTACATCAGGTCCAATTTTTTTTAATTTTACCAAGGGTGACAGGAGAAATTGGACTGCAAAAGTTATTGTGCAATTTGTCCTGAGTACGCTGATACCTGATATATGGGGGAACCACTGTTTGACTTTTTCAATGCAAAATTGGCTGGAATTCAGATTGGACGCCATGCCACGTTTGGAGAGCCCCTGATGTACCTAAACAGTGGAAACCCCCCACAAGTGACCCCATTTTGGAAACTAGACCCCCCAAGGAACTTATCTAGAAATGTGGTGAGAACTTTGAACCCACAAGGGCTTCACAGAAGTTTTTCCACAAAAATGATCTTTTCACCCCCAATTTTTATTTTCCCAAGGGTAACAGACCCTGAAAATTATTGTGCAATTTGTCCTGAGTACTCTGATACCCCATATGTGGGTGTAGACGACTATTTGGGCGCATGGCAGAGCTCGGAAGGGAAGCAGCGCCATTTGACCTTTTTGGCTGGAATTGGGATTGGACGCCATGCCGCATTTGTAAAGCCCCTGATGTTCCTAAACAGTGGAAACCCCCACAAGTGACCCCATTTTGGAAACTAGACCCCCCCTAAGGAACTTATCTAGATGTGTGGTGAGCACTTTGAACCCCTAAGGGCTTCACAGAAGTTTATAACGCCCGGGCATGAAAATAAAAAGATCATATTTTTTCCACAAATATGATCTTTTAGTCCCCAATTGTTTTATTTTCCCAAGGGTAACAGGAGAAATTGGACCCCAAAAGTCGTTGTCCAATTTGTCTTGAGTACGCTGATACCCCATATGTGGGAGAAAACTACTGTATGGGCACACGTCGGGGCTCGGAAGGGAAGTAGTGACGTATTGGAATGCAGACTTTGATAGAATGGTCTGTCGGTGTCATGTCGCATTTGGAGAGCCCCTGATGTGTCTAAACTGTTGAAACTCCCCACAAGTGACCCCATTTTGGAAACTAAACCACCGATGGAACTTATCTAGATGTGTGGTGAGCACTTTGAACCCCCAAGTGCTTCACAGAAGTTTATAATGCCCGGGCGTGAAAATAAAAAAATCATTTTTTTCCACAAAAATGATATTTTTGCCCCCAATTTATTATTATCTTAAGGGTAACAGGAGAAATTGGACCCCAAAAGTTGTTTTGCAATTTGTCCTGAGTAGGCTGATACCCCATATGTGGGGGTAAAACACTGTTTGGGCGCATGGCAGAGCTTGGAAGGGAAGGAGCACCATTTGACTTTTTCAACGCAGAATTGGCTGGTATTGAGAACAGACGCCATGTTGCGTTTGGAGAGCACCTGATGTGTCCACACAGTGGAAACCCCCCAATTCTAACTCCAACCCTAACCCCAACACACCCCTAGCCCTAATCTCAGCCCTAACCCTAGCCCTAACCCTAACCCTAGCCCTAACCCTAGCCTTAACCCTAATGGGAAAATGGAAATAAATACATTTTTTTAAATTTTAGTATTTTTCACTAGCTAAGGGGGTGATAACGGGGGATTTGATTTACTATTTATAGCGGGTTTTTATTCTTGGCAGCTGTCACACGCTAAAAGACGCTTTTTATTGTAAAAATAGTTTTTGCATCACCACATTTTGAGACCTATAATTTTTCCATTGACCCACCGAGTCATGTGAGGTCTTATTTTTTGCGGGACGAGTCGTCGTTTTTATTGGTACCATTTTCGGGCACGTGATTTTTTTATTGCTTTTTATTCCAATTTTTGAGATGCAGAATGAACAAAAACCAGCATTTCAAGAATTTCTTTTGGTGGGTGTGTTTACACCGTTCCGCGTGAAGTAAAATTGATAGAGAAGTTTTATTCTTTGGGTCAGTACGATTACAGCGATACCTCATTTAAGTTGTTTTTATGTTTTGGCGCTTTTCTGCAATGAAAACAATTTTATATAAAAAATAATCATTTTTGCATCGCTTTATTCTGCGAGCTATACATTTTTTGTTTTTTCGCTGATGATGCTGTATGGCGGCTCATTTTTTGCGGGACAAGATGATGTTTTCAGCGGTACCTTTTTTTTATTGCGCGTTATTGCACTTTTGGTTCAGCGGTATGATAATAAAGCTTTATTTTTTGATTTGTTTTTTATTTTTATTTTTTAAGGGATTCACTAAAGGGGTTAACTAATGGGACAGTTTTATAGGGCGGGTCGTTACGGACGCAGCAATACCAAATATGTGTACTTTTATTGGTTTTTTTTATTTCCAAAAAATGAGTTTATTAGGGAATTTTTTTTAAAATTTATTTAGCGATTTTTTATAAATTATTTTTACACTTTCTTTTTTTTTAACTTTATTACATTGTCCCAGGGGGGACATCACTGTCATGTGACAGATCGCTGATCTGTCACCTCAGAGATCGCTGTGACAGATCAGCGATCTGACACAGACGCTTCACAGGCTTCCTCATGCCGGCTCCCTGCAGGCCCCCGAAGGTCCCTGCCACCATATTGGATCTAGGGACCTGCAGGGAAGGAGGCCCCCGAAGCAGCGCAGCACATCGTGCTGTTGCGGGGGGCTCAGGGAAGCATGGAGGGAGCCCCCTCCCTGCCGATGCTTCCCTAAACCCCCGGTACACTGCGATCATGTTTGATCGCAGTGTGCCAGGGGTTAACATTTCAGGGGCGGTCCATGACCGCCCCTGACACATAGTGCCGGGTGTCAGCTGTGATAATCAGCTGACACCTGACCGCGATCAACAGCGCTCATCACGTGAGTTCCGCTGATCGCTATGACGTACAATCCTGTCCCTGGGAATTAAGTCACAGGGCACATGGACGGGATAGTACGTCATATGGCAGAAAGGGGTTAAGCAGCAAGTCAGACTTCTTTCTTGCTGTGAGATCTCCTTACATATTTCTTTGTACCTCTTATCTTGATCTATTTTGTTTCAATTTTTACTCTAAATCTCAATTAATTTATTTTTGTTCAAGTCATCATGTGTGTGGACCATATGTTTGCTAAGAATGCAAATTTCCATGTTAAGTGGTGGAGAAACACGACCATATCCTGCCGCCTTAGTTCCCTTAGGCTAGTTTCACATTTGCGTTTAAGGCCGCAGCGGCGGCCTGCGCATGGCCGCCGCTAAGCCCCGCCCCCTGCCGTGCCTCCACCAGTAGCTCCGCCTACGGGCGCATGACGCTGCATGTGTCCCCTATCTTTAGCACTGGGGACGCAGGCCGTGCGCAGATATGCGTTTGGCGGCGCATGCGTCCTTTTGACGCTGTGCCGACCGCACCAAATTGCAACAGGCTGCGTTTGGCGCTGGTCGGCGCAGCGTCAAAAGGACGCATGCGCCGCCAAACGCATACCTGCGCATGGCCTGCGTCCCCAGTGCTAAAGATAGGGGACGCAGGACGCATACAGCGTCATGCGCCCATAGGCGGAGCTACTGGCGGAGGCACGACAGGGGGCAGGGCTTAGCGGCAGCCGTGCGCAGGCCGCTGCTGCGGCCTTAAACGCAAATGTGAAACTAGCCTTAGCAAGTAATTTCCACAGGAGGATCTACAGCATGGACAGAACGGGTTGCAGGGGAGATTTCTTACCAGTTTCTTCTTTCTTGCTCCTCTGCTGGTCTTAATTTGGAGACATTCGCTACAATTGATTTTGCCAATATCTCTCATAGGTGACTCTTTAAGGGTATGTGCACATGCTGTGGATTGCAGTGCGGATTTTTCCGCGCAGAATCTGCAGGTAAAATGACCTGCGGTTTACCTGCGGATTCACTTCGGATTTACTGCAGATTTTGCGTGGATTGGGCATGCGTTTTTACACCTGCAGATTCCTAGAATGGAGTAGGTGCAAAAACGCTGAGGAATCCGCAGAAAGAATTGACATGCTGCAGAAAATAAACCGATGTGTTTCTGCACGGAATTTTCTGCAGCATGTGCACAGTGGATTTGGTTTTCCAAAGGTTTACATGTTACTGTACACCGCATGGAAAATTGCTGCGGGTCCGCAGGGCCAAATCCGCTGCGGATCTGAAGCGATGGCCGGGGAAACCACCACAGTGCAGGGAGACTATGTTACACAAGATGAGGTGCAAGCAACAAAGGGTAAATTTATTGGAAGGTAAGGAATGAACTGAATAAGGAAGGTGCAAACAGGGGTATGCAGTGGCAAAAGATAATTTACAAGAGTTGTATTCTTTAGATGGGCCGTTAAATAGCACGGTGCTTCAACTATTACAGATCAATATATTTCAAACAGGCAAAACAAAACAATGAACACAGAATGATGCTACTCTAACTGTAGCCCACTTGGCCTCTGCTACACAGGCCACACGGCTGCTGTGTTATGTCCATTGAAGCCTACCCTAAGCCCTATTATGTACACAAATGGGATTAAACTCACAGTAACGTTGGGAACTCCAGTCCAGCCCCGGGGGCCCCCAGCAGTCCTCTACGATGGTGCGCATGTCTGTCTGGAAGATCTGTGAAATGTGGTCTTCTCCTTGCTTCAGTGTCCTAGAGGTGTTCCTGGAAACTGTGGATTCCTTCCTCATTCGCTTCGTGGCTTCTCACAATAGCACTGGACAGCCATACCCTTAACTTTCCTTTACGTGTTTGTACTATTTGTACTTGTATGTGGTTGGAAAATGTTGCTGCAATCCTCACAAACTGTGGCAGCCATGGACTGACAGTATATGTATCCCATGGCTCTATTTAGGCAAGTGGTTTCAGCCATTCCTGGAATGTAAGTGCCAACAATAGAGATCATAAAAATGGTAAGTCATCGAGACCCAAAGTATAATTGAAATTTGAATGACTTCATTATCAAGTTGTTAAATGGAAAGACTAATTTAGGCAAAAAGTGAGAATGCAATTTTTAGCCAGACAAGTCGAGCTTCAGATGCCATAAAAGTTTTATTTACCTGAAAATAAACTGTTCTCGACATACGCTCCTGTTCTTCTCTATTTCATGGCTGAAGCATTAGCTGGCAATTACGTTGTGAGGCATAGTGTGTAGGCAGCACGGTGGCTCAGTGGTTAGCACTGCAGCCTTGCAGCGCTGGAGTCCTGGGTCCAAATTCCACCAAGGACAACATCTGCAAGGAGTTTGTATGTTCTCCCTGTGTTTGTGTGGGTTTCCTCAGGGTTCTCCGATTTCCTCCCACACTTCAAAGACATACTGATAGGGAATTTAGATTGTGAGCCCCTTCAGGGACAGCGATGATAATGTGTGTAAAGCGCTGCAGAATATGTTAGCGCTATATATAAAAAAAAGATTAAAAAAAATAAAGATACAGAATATGTATATTAATGTTACGTTATGACACTCCATCTTCTTTGCCTTGTACCACATGAGACTGCAGAGATCAACATTTTAACCCTTACCTCACTTGCTGCCCTTGAACAAATAATGCACATCGTAATCGCTTTTGTTGGACAGGAATTGGCCACAGCTTTCATTTTATAGTCAATCATTAAATTGGTTAACATATCATGTAAATTATCAGCAGATGTGAAGCAGTAAACAGACCACTGGAGTTTGTGTCCGAAAACCCGCAAACCGGGATTCAGGCGTATGTGCTGACTAAACCATTGACAATAAAGGTGCTGTCAGAGTCAACGTGTGCCGTCAGAGTCAACGTGTGCCGTGTTGTGCATAATTTTTGAGCATGTATGCCCAATGGAGGCAAACAATCAGACGTAGCAGACTGCGTCTAAGTGTCCGCCTCCAGTGGGTGTATACGCAAAAAAATGATGTATCATAAAGCACATGTTGACTTTGTCTACACCTTTATAGTCAATGGCACAATCGGCACATATACCCGAATCCTGTTTTGCGATATATGACTACAGAGGAGATAGAAGAGGAATCATTGGTGACATATGAATACAGAGGAGATACAAGAGGAATCATTGGTGACATATGAATACAGAGGAGATATAAGAGGAATCAGAGGCGATATATGACTACAGAGGAGATATAAGAGGAGTCCGAGGCGATAAATTAATACAGGGAAAAAACTAGAGGAATCAGAGGCGATATATGACTACAGAGGAGATACAAGAGGAATTAGAGGCAATATATGAATACAGAGGATTTACAAGAGTAATCAGATGCTATATATGACTAAAGAGGAGATATAAGAGGAATCAGTGGTGATATATGAATACAGAAGAGATATAAGACAAGTCAGAGGCGATAAATGAATACAGGGAAGAAACTAGAGGAATCAGAGGCGAGATATGAATACAGAGGAGATTCAAGAGGAATCGGCGGCAATATATGAATATAGAGAAGAATCTAGAGGAATCAGAGGTGATGTATGAATAAAGAGTAGATACAAGAGGACTAAGATGCGAGATATGAATACAGAGGAGATATTAGAGGAATCAGGCGATATTTAAATACTTAGGAGATACAAGAGGAATCAGAGGTGAGTGATATATGAATACAGAGGAGATACTAGAGGAATCATTGGTGATATATGAATACAGAAGGTCTACAAGCAAACTGCTGCTTACTTTTAAAGGGGATAGATCTTGTCCAAAACAGAACAGGGCAGCTGCCATAGCAAAACTGGGTCCTGTTTATTAGAAGTTGTGACATTTTCTTTACACGGTTTGGAGTCAACCAAAGCCTGCTCTTCATTTCCACTTATTCTATTCTGCTTACAATTAGTTTAAAAACAGACATATAATTACGTTATTTTCAACTACGTAATCTTATCTTATTATTAGCTGGGATATTTGTGTCTGGATTAGCCCTTCAAACAGATTGACTTTGCTACAATGAGTTTTAGATTTTTGAAATGGAAACATTGGAACAATTCTTTAGTTTCAAAATGTTATATTACACTTGAGTATTTTTTTTTTTAATAATTACTATTATGCAATTAAATTGCATTTTTTTCTTCTATAACAGATCTAGTGACCCTTTGGTTTGAATAATTTTCTGTAATTTCTAAAGCATGTCAGAAAATTGGCAGTTGGTGAGAAGGTACCAGTACTAATCACTAGCAAGAAATGATCCAAAATGCTTTTCTAAATGCAATAGATGAAATTTACTTTAAATGCACCAGAATTGTGTCTTAAAAAGTTATCCCCAAAATATTAAGTTATCCCTTATCCATTCTAATTGCTGGGGGTCAGACTGTTGCGCCCACCTGCAATCCCAAAATCAGGGCTTTGCAAGCTGAGAATTTGTCTCTGCAGAACTTTGCTTTGAATAGCATAGAGGTGCACAATCGATCTCCACTCCTTTTAATGTGTATGGCACTTCTGGAAACAAACTGCTTATTCTAATGATGCATCAAATTTATCAAATCAGATGAGACAACATCACACGTTTTTGCCTTGTCTAGACAAAGGGGAAAGCTATCAGTCTTACTTGTGATTGTGTTGACATTAAATTTATCATACATTTGGCGTTTTCTTATACAGTATATTACACTTCCGTCTAGGACTGGTTTTCCACTTTTTCTTCAATCACCCTATTGGAGTTAGATTGCAACTTTTTGAAATGTTGCAGTTCATATATTTGGCTTAAACCTTAATTGCAATGCATAAAAAATAAAAATGAGGCATTTTTTTAACAGAAAAATGCTTTTAGCAAAATTTGTGACTTTTTGATGTAAAAAAAAAAACTGGTGCAAAAGTCAAGATACATTATCTCTAAAAATTAGAACGTTTTAGTAAACATGTCCCAATTTTTCTCTTTTCACATGGAAAAATTGAAACACCATGATAATATTGAGGGTGCTGCTATAATTTACTGAGACTGTAAAATACAGTATAAGCAGTACCAGGAAGCATTCATATCAAGTGTGTTGTTTCCAGCAACTAAGAAGGGTCATCTCTAGTGATGAGTGAGTATACTCGTTGCTCCAGTTTCCCCGAGCATGCTTGGGTGTCCTTCGAGTATTTTGGCGCGCTTGGATATTTAGTTTTTGGTGCCGCAGCTGCATGATTTGCGACTGCTAGAGAGCTTGAATACAAATGGGGGTTGCCTGTTTGTTAGGGAATGCCCACATGTATTCAGCCTGTCAAGCAGCCTTAAATCGTGCAACTGAGGTGACAAAAACTAAATCTCCCAGCATGCCAAAATACTCGGAGATCACCCGAGCATGCTCGGGAAAACCTGAGCAACGAGTATACTCGCTCATCACTAGTCATCTCTAGAGCTGAATGCTACAAGCAAATTTTAAATTTGACCTTGTGCATGGATTTTCCTGGGAGATTTGATTTGCAAAGATTTTTTTCTAATTCAATTTTTTTTATCATATAAAATAAAAATAATCCTTATACTCACTTTGCGTCTCTCTGGCTTCTCAATTGTCCAGTCCTCACTGCATCTTCAGTTCATTGTCACTCGCACTAAAATCCCTGGTCCGCTTATGCTGGGTCAAGACTTCTTGCTTTATTGAGGCCAGGGAAGAGTTCTGTGCAAGCAGGTGCAAGGTCATGGCACAAACCGTCCCATTATGACTAGAGATGAACAAACTTTTTTTGGAAAATGTTCACCAATCTCAAAATTCTCAAGCAGCACCTCTTGATGAACTCCGGTGAACTTTCTCACTGCAGCTCAGCACTACACACTGCAGGAATGATTACACTCTCCTGTGTGTTGTTAGCTGCCGGGTAGAGCAGTCACATTACTGTCTGCTCTCAAAGTTATCAGGACCATCGTGGGACATTTGGATTATCTCTTCACTTTTGACAGGTGAGGAATATTGTTCTTTATTTTTTAAATTAATTTGTAAGGGACATTGGCTTCAGTGGATTGTGCGATGATGTGAGTATGGTTTAATTTAGAGTCAGTAAAGGAGTCTGTGTCATTATTTCAAATGAATTACTTTATTCAGGGTGTGCTTTTTTTATGCAATATCACTATGGGGTTAGTAATGGGGATGTCTTATAGATGGCTCTCCATTACTAACCTCTGGGCTTGATGTCACCTTACAATACAAAGGTCACATCAACCCCACAAATATGAACCCCACTTGTCATTGACACAGGACAAGTTGGAAGAGCCAGGCAAAGCAACAAAATTGGTGCATCTAATGGATGTGCCTTTTCTGATCAGCTGCAGGCTGCTATTTTTAGGCTGGGGAAAATCCATGGTCCCTTACCAGCCTGAGAATACCAGCCCGCAACTGTCAGCTTTAACTTGGCTGGTTGTCAAAAATGGGGGGGCAGGCATGCCATTTTTTATTTTTTTAGTTCAATAATTTAAAAAACAGCATAGGGACCCCAATATTCTTAATAGCCAGCCTTGCTAATGCTGACAGCTAAGGGCTGCAGCCTGCAGCTGTCAGTTTTGCCTGGTTGGTAATCAAAAACACAGGGGGACCCACTTCAATTTTTTAAAATTATTTATTTAATAGCACAATTGATGGATCAATTGATGGCACTTTTTCTGGCATATGCCCCTAATTTGAGCAGTTTTGGCAGCTTTGTAAGCCCCTTGAAGGTGCTGTCTATGAGTTTGGTTTTGCATCCCACTGAATTCAATTGTGCTCCATTATGTTCAGCAAACTGTTCGGCGAACATCAGGAAGTTCGGCGAACATAGCCAAACCAATCCTTAAAAAGTTCGCTCATCTCTAATCATGATGCCATGATTTTTCACCCACTTGCACAAAATGATAACAGATCCAGAAGTTCCAGCCCAGCATGACATGAGAGACCTAAGGATTTAAGCACTAGTGGTGGACTGAAGATACATCCAGAACCGGACAAGTGACATTAAAAGGCAGGAGAGGTGAGCGATAAGGTGAGTTTAAGAGTTTAAGATTTTTTCTTATCATTTTGATGGCCTTTTATGGTTGTGATAGGGTCACTAGCACTGTATGTGAGGGGAGGAATGTGGCACAAAGATTGCTCTCTTCTGTGATGTGAAACCAATATGTTTCTCACCAGCATGCTATATGCTGAAGGGGATAACCAGCCATTACAAGAGTCGGGTTTTTAGTGAGTAGGTGAGAGATGGGCGGGACGCCTACTCACCATATCTCCACCTCAAGGGTGTGGCTTGGAAGTTAAATGTGCAGCCACTGTTTTTTTTCTCTGCGTTCTATGTGTGGAGAGGAATGTCTCCAGATGGCACTCCAGGAGGAGCTGAGGACTTTGAGTGTTCCCTTGCGGGTGAATCCTGCAGGAAAAAGGACTCTATTTGACTTTAGCTTTGTTTTGTCTTGCTTTTTGGCCAGAAAGGCCATGTTTATTATGTTCAACCCTGCTACAGTTTATGGTGTGCTCTAATATACCAACAAATGATTTACCACAAAAAACATTTATGTGTGTTACCTCTGCAAGCAGTCGAGTGAGTAAACCCCTCACATGGTCAAGAAAAATGATGGCCAGCCATTCTTTCTTGCAGAAAACAATTCTCTTGAATGATTGTGAAACTTTCATTCTTGTTGACATAGTCATGGTGAAGTGAAGTAGGTAGAAGGGAAGATGTCTTTTAAAGTAATGCCATATAAGTACATCTACATTTATTATTTTTTCTTATTTTATCAGATTACTGAGGTTTGCATTATATACAAACCTTTGATGCTTTCGTACCTCTGAAGTTATTTAGGTGGTGTCTGTCATTATGAATAAATTAATAAGATAAGATTTCAACAGTCTTAACCTCAAGTAGGTAGATTAGCAGTTAATTGAGACATACAGATAAAAGATTGGTACCGTATATACTCGAGTATAAGTCGAGTTTTTCAGCCCCCTTTTGGGGCTGAAAAAGACCCCCCTCGACTTATATTCGGGTCACGGTGCCAACTTATCTGGTCCCCGTCATCTCCGCGGTCCCAGTCGTCTCCGCAGTCCCCGGTGTTCGTCTGCGGTCCCCTGCAGCATCCTGGCGGCGGCGGGTGATGATAGGGCCGCGGCGGCGTTCAAAATCTCTGCGCGCCGCTCTCTCCCGTCCTCCGGCATTGACGTGCAGGGGGCGCGATGACGTGGAAAGCACGCGCCCTCTGCCTGAGTCACTGAAGAGCCGGCGATGCTCAGGAGCAGCTGTCATCAATGTAGGTGAGTATATAGTGTTTTTTTTTTTTTTAAATTCCAGCAGGGGCAGCGGCAGCGGCAGCGGCAGCAACATGATAGGATTACCAGTAATCCTATCACTTTGGGGGCAGCATTACGGTATTTGGGCCACCATTCACTGTGCAGCATTTATGGGGGCATATGTTGTGCAGCGTTATTTGGGCCACCATTCACTGTACAGCATTTTGGGGGGCATATGTTGTGCAGCGTTATTTGGGCCACCATTCACTGTACAGCATTTTGGGGGGCATATGTTGTGCAGCGTTATTTGGGCCACCATTCACTGTGCAGCATTTTGGGGGCATACTGTATGTTGTGCAGCATTAAATTTACCAGTATCTTCGGCAATTCCCACCCTAGACTTATACTCGAGTCAATAAGTTTTCCCAGGTTTTTGAGGCAAATTTAGGGGGGTCGACTTATACTCGGATCGACTTATACTCGAGTATATACGGTATTTATATTTTTTATTTTATTTAATTACTATTTTACATCTGATTTCTATTAAACCTTTTCACTCCATCACCCTACTCCTGTTCTTATGAGACAGATTATTTATTTATTTCAAATGCTTTTAGTATGCTTTCGTATCACCTCTGCTCATGCATATGATTGCTTATATGTTGAGCACAAAGCACTTTTTTTCAAGCAGGAGAAAGTGCATTAGGATTGCACAAGATGAAGTTTAATAGCAAGGGAGAGGCTGTGTAAATATTCTGATAGTATGAAGAATTTTCTCCTCATGCACAATTTTGTCAAACTTTTGCTTTTTAAGTAGAATATCAATTATTAGCAGCACTCAAATTATAAATTTCAATACATCTAAAGTAAATTTTTGACTATAATCAATATAAAGGGGTCATATCACCCAATTCTGTAGCGTGGCGCAGGGCGGTAGCCATGGGCGAGGTACTAGTGTTTTACGCCCTGGCACTCTACATGAAAATGGAGGTCCTGGCCGGGTGTGTGAACTTTAACTGTGAAGGCAAGTCGCCCTTGCAGGACGCATGGTGCTGTTGTTTTTGGTCTGCCAGGACCAGGTGTTGCAGAGTTCAATGAGAGAGGCCATAGTCCATAAATAAAAATATTTTTGCTAAAAAATAACTTCTGAGGAACTATTTACAGCAGATAGTAGGCAGTCACCTTTATGAACGTTTCAGTTATGACATGGTACATTATCACACACTTCTTCCTCTCTTTTCCAGGAGTCACTCTAGCTTTCCACTTCTCGTAGCTCTTCTGTCTTAACACAGCCCAGCACTCTACCCTGGGAATCTCCTTGTCCCCCCAATAACAGCACTTTAATCCAGTAAGCAAGAATCCTATACACTTCTTACTCCCCTTAGGAGAGTTTTCTATGCCAAAATGGCTGCTACTTAGCTTCTCGTTTTATTGACACTTCTAGACCAAAACACAGGGCTTTCCCATTTTGTCTCACTTGCACATCCTTCTCCATCCCATTGCCCGACTGATAGACAACTCCATACTTTCCCACTATGCTTCCTGCCCCAGGCCCCGATACTTCTTTCTTTCCTCTCTTTTACTCTGAACCGATTCTGGACTGAGATTCCCTTCTCTGTAGAAAAATTGGTTTGATTTGACTTTTTTATTTCTTTAATGGTATTAAAAACCTAATTTTTTACTTTATTTCCTGAAGAAGAAGTGGGTTATTTTATATAATCTCTGGCGTTTGGCGCTTCTTCATCAGCCAGCAGCATAGATATAAAGCACAAATTCTCCATTTTTTTGTGGAGTTGTGGAAACCAAAACCTCGCAATTCTTGAATTTTTTTTCTCTTAACATTTTTTACAGATCAGATGAATTAATTTTATATTTATATATTTTGGACTTGTCTGAACCCGTAGATACCAAATACAGTATGTGTGTTTCTTTTTAAGTTTTGTTATTGTTATATCTTTAATAACTTTTTTCTTTACTTTTTACATTGCTAGTTCCCTTAGAGGACTAGAACTTGTGATTGTCTGATTGCCTTTACTATATACAACAATGTTATAATATTGCTGTAAATAGTAAAAATCACTGTCTTCTATGATGACCAGCCACAGGCCGGATGTCACAGGAGCAATCACATGAAAGGCCAGTCCACTGGCTGTTATAGCAACTTATTAGTTCCCTGCGATCACGATGTGGGGAAGCCTATGGTCGCCTATTCTAATATCCTGCCCAGATCGAGACATCTAAATGCTCCTGTCAGCATTTGACAGTGGCATTTAAGAGATTAAAAGCAGTTTGTTATAGGTCAGTGTCAGATGTCAGTGATATTTTATAGCCTGGCACCATTATGATATCAGGTAACACTTCCGTACACAGCTGATAACACAGGATCCACCAGTCAGGATAGGCGATGTTTCAGTTGAACTCTGCTTCTCTTCCCTATACAGTGACCCTTGCACATGCTTATTAGATGTCTCAATACAACAGATAGTGTTAGAGTCTGTACAAGGTGGCTAATGTACATGTGCTGTTTCCTGAAACAAAAAGTTATAATCTAAAAAAGCTCCAGTTGCCAGTGTGAAAATTGCAAAATTCCTTTTTTTATTTTAATCCCAGTGTGATATAGAAAAAATAAACAATGCCTAAAATAATAAAAAAAATACATTTACCATAATGTTATGACTTAACCATAACACTCACACGGGAATGAACAAACCAAGGGAGATGTTAAACCTGCACACCACAGGTTCATATACAGACTAGGCAAATCCCTAACATTACTCTGATTTATCCCTGCCTGACCTTGGAAGTTGGCACCCTAAAATATGCAATGGCTTCTCCACTCAAAATCAGCTGAACCTGAGTGTTTTTAACTGTATCCTCAACTATACAAAGAGTGGAAACCAAAACCACAACAACATAACAAAGTGCACACAGACAGAGTGTGAGACACAGGGCTAAAGACGTGTTCACCCAGTCATATATAAAAGACAGATGGAAAAGAAAGGAACCCAAAAAGACCTTTGGTATATGTGGAAAAAACCCCAGTAACAAAATGGGAAAAGAGCTGAGAAGGGGAAGGCAAACATACTGCAGTAGAAGCAATAGAGAAAACCTCGGTAAGATAATCCTTCACTGAGTAGCTGGGACTCCAAACATCCATCTGCCTTGGAATATAACCAGCAAGGACTGCATGTGCCAGGATAGTATGAATAGACCTCCAAAGATGTGATAGGACAAACCAAATGAGGAAGTGAAAACCCCTGCATAGAAGCAACACAGCAAAGCAAAGACAAGAGCATTACCAGCAGTTGGACAGAGACAACACAGGCTGAGGTCAAACAGAGAAGGAAACTTACCTACAGCCAGAGATGACCAATCGAGTCCCGGAGTTGAGCCGTGACACATAAAATCTGATTTAAATAATAAATCTTTGCTCGATGATAGCATCCCTTTAAAGAGTAGCTACCATGATAAATTAAATAAATATAACATCTTTCCTTATCAATCAGTATTACACATGGGTGTATAAAAGTTTGCAATACATCGTGTTATGAGAATATGATAACTACTTCATCTTCGTGCTGCATGCAGCCCCTTTTTTCTTGCCTGAAGAACAGGTGCATAAATGCAGAAAGCATCATACCTAAAGGTATTTTAGAACAGAATAATAACATTCCTCTTTATTTATATTTTTCTATTTTGAGTGTTCTATAAGTTCACTCACTCAAATTTTAATTTTTACCTCTGTTTTCATCTCCCCATTATTTAATATAAATTCAGCTTGCTATTTATATAAACTGTAAAAGGATTGGGCCCAACGACATGACAATTAAAAAAACAAAACTTTTTTTTAACATAATTGAGCTATATCTTTGGCCCAGAAATTTCCAACAGCGAAAGTAAAAGCAATGAGAACAAGCTGCAGGTACGGCCACATGAGTTGAACAGAAACAATATTCCTCGCTGCCATGGAAACTGCTGAATTATTTTCTTTATCTACTTTGAAAAATTAAACACAAGAGGCGAAAAGGGTCTGAAGAGACGGGGAGCTCGGAACAATAATGGGATGGAATTAGTAATCAGAGATTTAGGAGAAAAAGGAGATTAAATTGTTTTAAGTGATTAGAAAGAAATCTTTGGAAAACATTATTTCATTTTATTTTACAAGTAGGGATTTCTATATAGGTTCTGTGCGTGCCATTGTGTTTCCGACCTTTTCTCACCTTTGAAACTGCTAAAACTCTTGCGGTCGCTATTATTCATTCTCATTTAGACTGCTGCAACTCTCTTCTGATCTGTCTCTCTGTTGCTAAATTCTCTACCCTCCAATCCACCCTGAATGCGGCAGTCAGGGTCGTATTTCTGTCCAGTCGCTTCAAAGATGACTCCACCTTGTGCCTGTCATTACACTGGATGCCCATTCACTAGTGAATACAATATAAACTCATATCTCTCACCCACAAAGCTCTCAAAAGTTCTGCACCACCCTATATCTACTCCCTGATCTCTGTCTATCACACTACACATTCCCTCCATTCTGAAACTGACCTAAGACTAACATCGACCATAATTCGAACCTCTCACCTCTGTCTGCAAGACTTCTCCCGTGCTGCATCAGTTCTCTGGAATGCACTACCCCACACGATCAACTGTTAATTAGCTTTCATGTTTTTCAGTGTGCTTTAAAAGCACATCTCTTTAAACAACTCTATCACCTAAACTCACTAACATAACTCTCCCCTGTTCCCCCTTCTAAATACACAATCTGCTCCCTACTATTCATCTGCCTCCACACCCTCCATGCACATGATAACTGTTCCTGATAATTACACTTAAACACATTGGCTGATGACCGGATCAGGCAGCTTTATATGAAAATCCCTCTTTATTACACTTGCAGGACCTGAAATAACAAGCACTTTTCACCTATTGTGTCCCCCTACTTCCATGTAGATTGTAGCTTGAGAACAGCAGGACCCTCACTCCTATTGTAACTGCTTACACTGTCTTACCATGTATCAAATTCATTGTCTGTATATGTCACCACTTAATTGGAAAGTGCTGCCGAATATGTTGGCGCTATATACGGTAAATAAAACTATACCTGTAATTTATTTTTATTATTTATTCCACCTGTTTTTTCATCTGTGTTGAGTGCATTTTTTTTCTCATCCATCTTTAAAAACTGAATCAGGTAAAGTGCTGTACTTTTTTCTATCCATTGATAGGTCTGTTAAAAACGGATGATATGTGGATAGAAAACTGAAGTTTAAAGTACATCTTTGATTTTTTAATATTTTCAATGGATCGCCGTAGATTTTAAAGGGGTTGTCCGGTCTTATGCAACAAGTCTGCAGTCACGCTATGTGACTACAGACTTGGAAATCCTTACATTGCGTGCTCAGTACGCTGTGTGGATCCTCCACTCCCAGGCAGGTGCATGACAGGCAAGTATGCAATTTGCATACATATGGCTACATTCCGACTAGACTTATACAGCCTCACTCAGTACACTGCATGTATTCAAATATTTGTGGCAACGCGCCATCCCACTCCTGGAGCCGGCACTGGAGGATCTTCACAGTGCCCCAAAAGTGAGAATTCACACGTTTGCAGTCACATAGGCTACAAGTCTGCAATCACTCTAAGGCCGGGCAATCCCTTTAGTAGGCGAGTTGAAAACATGCTATGAGTTTCATGGATTGGACCCACAAATCTATTTTAAAAACAGATATATATATGGATAAATAGCCAAGAAGTATAATTTCTTCCTGCGGAGATTGAAATGCTAAGCATGCCGAGATGGAGACTTAAAGCTGCAATGCTCCTCTGGGAAATATGCAAATTGTCTCTTCAGATAGAAAGAGAACTAGAACTCTAGTGCCACCTATTGTAAGTAGCAATTCTAAAAGTCAATGTCGACCCTTTAACGAGCCTTGTCACATGATTGAGATTCTTGTTTGGCTATTATCCTAAGTCATGTGACAAGGCTCGTTAAAGGGTCGACATTGACTTTTAGGATTGCTACTTCCAATAGGTGGCACTAGAGTTCTAGTTCTCTTCCTATCTGAAGAGACAATTTGCATATATGGATAAATGAAACTCTATGTCTCTAGTGATTTCCATATAAAAAAATGGACATAAAATGGACATGTACCACAGATGTGTGGATGCAACCTTATAGTAAGTTATACTAGAAAACAGTAAAGACATTATTTGTCAAATTTGCAATAACATAATCAGAACTGTTCAACTTCTTGTAAGTCTCAGACTTTATTCTAAATAAACATTCCAGTATCATCAAGCAAGGCTAGGGTGCCGGGTGTCGCACCCGGGGCTGTCCGGTGCGACAACCCAGCACCCCCGCTGATCAGCTGTTCTCAGAGTCTGCAGTGACCGGAACTGCTTAGCTATGGAGCAGCACAGCACAGCTCAGTCAACTCTATTGTGGCTGTGGCCAGGTACTGCAGCTCCATCCCCCCTATTCATGTCAATAAGGGGTGGATGTTCAGAACCCATCCACGGTCACTATTTTGTTGATGAAGCTGTGCAGCTCTGTAACTGAGCACTTCCATTTGCCACCAAGAACAGCTGATCTGGGGGTTACCGAGTGTTTTACTCCAACCGATCCAACATTCATGACTTATCCTAAGTATGTTCAAGTAGTGGACGACCTCTTGAAATTAAATTACATAACTTAAAAAACAATATTCTATTTACTAAAGTAGAATGTACACATCTTAATGTGGATACATAATTCCAAGCTTGAGCAAAAATTATACAAAGTAAATGCTTGCGATAAAAAAAAATTGTAATGCAAACAACTTCAAGTCAAATGTCACGGTAGCCATTAATGCCCTAATTTCAGTGACATAATTGCTTTCCACTGTGACACCCAACAAAGCAGCAAGACAACGGTAATTTATTCTGACATTTTCTAGCATTTCACTTGAGGTATTGTCAGTTGTGAACAGTAAACATAATTTTACTTCTAAAGCAGATAACATTTCATAATTCCATTTATTTTAAACTGTTGCCTGCCACATGTACACAATACTGATTACATTAATATATACTGAATTCCTGTATTAAAATGAGAATTTGTAACTTTTAGATTATACAGCATGTAATACTCCACTATATGGTATTACCGCTTATACCCGTGTAGAAGCCAAGATTTTCAGCCCATTTCTTTGGGCTGAAAGTCCCCCTCTCGGCTTATACACCAGTCATATATGGGGGTCGGCGTGGGAGGGGGAGCGGGGGTGTCAGAGATATGGGGGCATAATCTATGGAGCATTTTATGGGGGCATAAACTATGGAGCATCTTATGGGGCAGCATTTGAGGCATAATGTATGGAGCATCTTATGGGGGGCAGCATATGGGGGCATAATCTATGGTGCATTTTGCGGAGGCATAATCTATGGAACATCTTATGGGGGCATCATATGGGGCATAATCTATGGAGAATATTATGGGGCAGCATATGGGGGCATAATCTATGGAGCATCTTTTGGGGGCAGCATATGGGGGCATAATCTATGGAGCATTTTATGGGGGCATAATCTATGGAGCATTTTATGAGTGCATAGTCTATGGAGTATCTTATGGGGTCATAATCTATGGGGCATTTTATGGGGCATAATGTATGGAGCATTTTATGGGGCCTATTCTATGGAGCATCTTATGGAGCAGCATATGGGGAAGTTTATTCTATGGAGCATCTTATGGAGGCATAATCTATGGAGCATTTTATGGGGCAGCATAATCTATGGAGCATCTTATGGGGCCATAACCTTTATGGAGCAGCATATGGGGCATATACTGTATATCTATGGGGCACCTTATGGGGCCATTATTAACCTTTGTACAGCATTATATGTGGCGTATTTTGCATGGAGCATCTTATGGTGTCATCATGAACTATATGGAGCATTAAATGGGGCTCCTGATTCAATATGGATATTCAAAAACATTTAAACTACTGATGTCTCAATTAATTTTTCTTTTATTTGTATCTATTTTTATTTTTTAAATTTACGAGTAGTTGCTGCATTTTCCACCCTAGGCTTATACGCAAGTCAATAAGTTTTCCCAGTTTTTTGTGGCAAAATTAGGGGGGTCGGTTTATACTCGGGTCGGCTTATACACGAGTATATACGGTAATATTGTCTTCAAAGTTCTGGTTATGGTTGAACAGTGGTAAATATTTACTTTACTGTAACCATTCTTCATGGCATATAAAATTTCTTTCCCTTTTTGTTCCCATGAAGAAAATCTTCCTGTACATTCCTGGAAAATCTTAATTGAACCTCAATTCTTAAATTTGCATATGCTCATTATGACGATTATTAAACTATTTTATCCTTTGTGGCCCTAGATGAAACCGAATCAAGTTTTCTCTGGGAAACATTGAATTTCATGGGATTTCAGACTAAAATGTTTAATCAATTATAGTGCCAGTCATTAGAATGGTAATCTACCAGATGTAAAAATGAAGACAATATCAAAGGCAGAATAATTTACATATTTAAGTACCAATCTACCATGGAACAGTGAAGAATTCAGCGCATTACACGTTTCACTCTTTCACTTGCTGTTTTTTGTTAAAGACAACAGATTAAGGTTGTTCGAACAGCCGACTGTGTAATGTGTATGGGAGTTTTCTGACTGTCTACTGATAAATGAAATCAATGGAGAGAAAGATCGGGCAGTTTGATTTCCAATGCCGATGCTTTTGTTTTCCTGAGAGGTAATATGTAGCTTTCTTCCATCTCTCCATATGAAATACATGAACACTGACCAAAGCCAAATCTTCATATGTATATGGGAATCGGCAAACAAAAACAAAGGTTCAGCTGACATCGATCTACAGTTGTGAAAAAACTATACACACCATGTTTTGAATTCCATCGTTTGTTTATTATACTGTACCTTGATTGAAGAAAATCTGGTCCTTATAAGGTCCATGTCATTATTTAAATAACAAAACCTAGACTAAAATACAGAAGCAGTGTGTGGAAAATTAAGTACACCCTTAAGACGGTAATTCACATCCAGGTGCTGACAAATAAATGACCTTACTCATTCATCAGCAAGTTTTTCAACTCTGAAAGAGCAAAAGTTTTGACAGTTGGCTGTTCTGGAGTATTTAGGCAGGTGTTAAAACAATGACAGGAAGGAAAGACATCCACAAAAGTTTTTGCCAATCAATCAATTTGGTGTCTAGTGTAAAACCTTCAAGACAGTTGACAATCCTTCCAGAAGTGGACAGCTCAACAAAGTTACCCAAAAGGTCAGAGTAAACAATGCTGAAAGAAATTGCAAAAACAGAAGAGCTAAAGCTCAGACTCTAAAGGCTACCGCTAGCATGTACATGGCAATATACATTCAAGTACATGACAGTACAAAGAGAAAAAGATTTAACAAATATATTGTGCTTGGAAGGGTTGTCAGGAAAAGTATTTTCTTTCTAAAAAGAAAATGGCAGGACGCTTACAGTTTGCAAAGTTGCATCTAAGCAAATGAAATGACTTTTGGAACAATGTCCATGGACAGATGAGACCTATAGGCAGAAACCTATCCCTCCAGGGCAGGGGGCAAGGAGAAGCCACCGGGGACCAGCCTTTCTGACTAGTTTATAGTGCGGTCTCAGCAGCTAACGTAGTATGTTTTTCTCTGGAAACTCACAGCGTATCAGAGTCAAATGTGACCGTTTGTGTTCATACAGCCAGTGTCTGATACATGCTGCCCACGGATTGGGAAGCATGCATCAGGAATCAGGGTTTCTTTAAGAAAGCTGTGCATTAAGAAATGTCCACAAACCTTTTTTGAACCTAAAGAGAAACTTTTACAAGATTTCGCATGTTAAACTGACATTATCATGGAACAGTGGCTGTAGAACGGAAACATTAAAAAAATTATAATTTCTCATCACCATTTCAAAGCTGTTACCTTGTGAAGTTTAAGTTAAACTATCTGATAAGGCGTTTTATTCAGCTCTGCAGCCAATATTCCATGATGTAGCCAGTTTGAAATACTAAAAGTGGTGAAAGATCCTCTATGCACCGTCATAAAGAATTTGTCAAAAACGAGAAAGATTGAAAAAGTCATACAGAAAACTTTTCATAGTGTTATTTTAACAAAATGCACTTTTTAGCAAGAAAAAACTTTGCTAAAAAAGAATTCTGCCTATTAAAATCGTGAAAATGTTTTCTACAATCAAGTAGAACTCTCACGTAGCGTGCTTCCTAATCAGTATTGTGTTGATGGGCATGTAGCATAGTTCTGTGTGTGTACCAGATCTGTGTGTATGCACAAACAAGAAGTATTCAGCTCACCCCTCTTCACTCCTGATCACACCTCCGACGCACGGAAACACCCTGACCCGGGTGTATAGTGCATGCACAACATAAAGAAGGATTTTTCCAGCGTCTCCAGGAGATAAAATAATAATTGCTTTATTGAGAATATAAAATCTTCATACCATCAGGTAAAAACGACATAAAGAGGCGTATGGAGGGGAGCAATTTCCTACGCGTTTCACCCTGAAAGGGCTTAATGATGGAATGCGTAAGAAAGGTCTCCAAGCAAATATTTAAACACATCAAGAAAACAGGTGAACCAATTAGATGAAAAACACACCCATTCGTTTAGCATGAAAAAAAACAAAAAACAAAAACAAATTTAAATCAACTGTGCAAAGGATGGAGACCAACACACAAAAAAAATTTGTAATAACAAAAAAGATGAGAGGAAAAAAGAAAGAAAAAAAAGAAAAAATGCTAGTGTATTTTTTTTTTTTTTTCTGGGTGTTTTTTTTTTTTTTTCTTTCCCTTTTGACAATAAATTGTACATAAATTGTTTGTGAATCGCAAGACTCTTGTTATAACACCATCAAAATATACTATGGCTTCTTTATAACATTAATGTGTGTTTTTTAACTGTTTACATTATACACTAGTATTTTTTCTTTTTTTTCTTTCTTTTTTCCTCTCATCTTTTTTGTTATTACAAATTTTTTTTTGTATGTTGGTCTCCATCCTTTGCACAGTTGATTTAATTTTTTTTTTTTTTTTTCATGCTAAACGAATGGGTGTGTTTTTCATCTAATTGGTTCACCTGTTTTCTTGATGTGTTTAAATATTTGCTTGGAGACCTTTCTTACGCATTCCATCATTAAGCCCTTTCAGGGTGAAACGCGTAGGAAATTGCTCCCCTCCATACGCCTCTTTATGTCGTTTTTACCTGATGGTATGAAGATTTTATATTCTCAATAAAGCAATTATTATTTTATCTCCTGGAGACGCTGGAAAAATCCTTCTTTATGTTGTGCATGCACTATACACCCGGGTCAGGGTGTTTCCGTGCGTCGGAGGTGTGATCAGGAGTGAAGAGGGGTGAGCTGAATACTTCTTGTTTGTGCATTTCATTTTGACCCTTTTTTCGTGCTCCCTCTATATAAACATTTTATACTCTTTCATTCCGGGTGTGATTACAGCCCGCATAAATTCCACTCCACATGGATCCACCTCTGCACAGGAGGACTAAGTCTAATTCCATCTTTAATACTCATGGCGAAATCACTACGACTGAGGCTGTTGTTAAGGGTAGTGATGAGCTTTTGCTGTTACACAGATCATTGGAAAAAAGCTAGTCTAAAGAAGCCAGACTTTGGTGGGACTCTACTTCACTGCGCTCTTACATCAACATATGATACCTCGTGGATTAAGGATTATTAAATCTCCCACTTTCTCCTCTCTCCCTGAGACTTTCTTGAATGATTGGAATTCCATTCTCTCTAAATGCTCACTGCAACTTATGGAGCTTATTGTAAAATATGAGGAACAAGTGCTGGAGATTTGCAAAAACAGCATTATTGATACGGAGACTGCTTTGGATAAATTTAAAGATTTTCCTGAATTAACTGTATTAAATGAAAATTTGGATAAACATCTTACCATCTTAGATGACAAAATTGCGGAACGAAAAAAACGCAAATTAGACAGAGATACCAATGACTACCAAACTAACAAATTTTATACTTGGAGAAATGCATCTCGTCAAAATTCCATCTTAGGCTACTTTCACACATCAGGTTTTCGGCGTCAGGCGCGATCCGGCGTCATGCCGGAACGCCGGATCCGGCAAATGTTTCATAAAACCGGATGTGACGGATCCGGTTTTCTGCCGGATCCGTCTTTCTTGACAGACAAAACCGGATCCGTCTCATCCGGTTCATCCGTTTTTCTATCCGTTTTTCGACGGATTACGCCGGATCCGGTTTTTAAAATTGACCCTTGTGGCCTTCCGAACGGGATTGGCTACTGGAAAACTATATATAGCATGTTCCTACAGCCCTTCTTTGACAGGTTGTAGAGGAGAAAGTGCAGGTTGGAGAGAAGAGCAAGTTACTGGCGAAGATGGATGTTGTAATTGGAAATATTTTGAAGAATTTGGCGGATTTTATAGCGGAGGCGAATCGTTTGAGGGTGATTGTTCTGGAGAAGGAGAGAGCGAGACAGCAGCGCATCAGGCATCGTAGACGACGTTTGTGGATCCACCCCATCACAGCCAAGAGAATGACGCGTGGGGTCTATTCTACACTCTGCATGGACCTTCGACGAAACCCGGATAAATTTTTTGGATATGTTAGGATGAAAATGGAGAATTTTGATTACTTGGTGGAGCGCATTGCACACCTCATAAGAAAAGCGGACACCTATTGCCGCTTCTCTGTTTCACCCACAGAGCGTCTGATGGTGACTTTAAGGTAAGCCACATTTATTGGATATGCTCGCATCAGAGCACACTTTCACTGCAATCTTGTTGGTGGTAGTTTGTATCTCCAAGTGTTATAGGTCAGTTTTGGTATGTAATGCTGTGATTTAAAACTAATTTATTGTTTTTTAATTCCCCACAGATTTCTTGCAACTGGAGAATCCCTTTCGTCACTGCATTTCCAGTACAGACTCGGGATTTCCACCATATCTGGAATAGTGAAGTACACATGCCGTGCACTGTGGGACTCCTTAGCTGAAGAGTTTTTACCAGAGCCCACAACAGAGAGGTGGATTGAAATTGCTGACAAGTTTCAACAGATATGTCAGTTTCCCAACTGCTTGGGCGCTGTGGACGGGAAACATATCCGCATTGTAAAGCCAGCTGGATCGGGATCGGAATATTTCAATTACAAGAAATATTTTTCAATTGTCCTCATGGCCATCGCTGACGCGGAATACAAATTTATTGCGGTTGATATTGGGGCCTATGGCCGCTCCAATGACTCTCAAGTTTTCAAACTGTCTGCCATGGGGCGTAAACTGTATGGAAACACCTTCCAGTTCCCACCACCTAGACCGCTGCCGCAAACATCTGGTCCACCTATGCCATTTGTCTGTGTAGGGGATGAAGCCTTCCAGCTGTCAGAACACCTTTTGAAACCGTACTCTAGCAGAGGATTGACAAGACCAAAACGCATTTTTAATTACCGCCTCACAAGAGCAAGAAGAATGGTTGAATGTACCTTTGGTATTCTGACAGCCAAATGGCGGGTCCTATTGACTGCGATCAACCTCAAGACAGAAACTGTGGACGAGGTGATCAAAGCGTGCGTGGTACTCCACAATTTTGTTATCTGCAAGGAACCCATTTCCATTGAGGACACCTCTGAAGAAACCACCTTGCAAGATTACCATGACATTACCACTAGAAGTTCTGTGACAGTTTCAGTAATGAGGGACAATTTTGCACTATACTTTATGTCACCTCAAGGCAGAGTACACTGGCAGGATGACAGAGTGTGAAAGATTTGTGCCCTAACCAAACTTGTGTACCTTCTGTACCAACAGTATATACCTTTGCCAACCAAAGTTGGCTATCTTGTCATGGTCTCTATTTTTAGCTTTAGGCCACAGGTGTGTACCTGGTTGTGTTTTATGCAAAGTATTTCACCTTTTAACAAAAGTTGTGTACATTGTTAGGAAATCACCAACAATAAACACAACTTTTTAGGTGAAATACTTTGCTTCAAACACAACCAGGAACACAACTGTGGCAAAAAGCTAAAATTTACCCACAGTTATATACCTAGTTTTGAATACCATTTCACCTTTTAAATACCCTGTATTTAACCTTTTTCGCCGCAGAAAGAAATGACAGACAACCAGTGTAAAATAATTTAACTTTTATTGAAAAATGTTTTTTTTAGTAAACTTTTTTAAAATTTTAATAAACTTGTTTAATAAAGCTTTGAAACCATAAAACTGGTCATTTTTATTTAAATACACACATTATAAATCTGTGTAGTGTGTGGTGGAAATACTGCTGGAGGGGCTGCGGGATACTTCGACAATGGGAGTGTGGAGAGAGGACTGGGATCGTGGTGGGGAAGGAACAGTTAGAGGTGAAGGTGTGGAAAAAACTACAGAATGGGTGGACATGTGGGAAGCAGAAGAGGTGGTGGGTGGTGGAGTGGAGGGTTGGGCAGGGACTGTAGGAGCAGATGATGTTGATGGCAAGTTGTATGGGGAAGGAGTTTGGTATGGGGCAGGTTGCTGGAAGTGAGGAGATGTCTGGTACGGGGCAGGTTGCTGGAAGTGGGGAGATGTCTGGTACGGGGCAGGTTGCTGGAAGTGGGGAGATGTCTGGTACGGGGCAGGTTGCTGGAAGTGGGGAGATGTCTGGTACTGGGGAGGTTGCTGGTACTGGGGAGGTTGCTGGTACTGGGGAGGTTGCTGGTGCTGGGGAGGTTGCTGGTGCTGGGGAGGTTGCTGGTGCTGGGGAGGTGGATGGTGCTGGGGAGGTGGATGGTATGTAATAGGAGGGGGAGGATTGAAAGTGGCTGGAGGGGGTGTAGATGTAATAGGAGGGGGAGGATGGAAAGTGGCTGGAGGGGGTGTAGATGTAATAGGAGGGGGAGGATGGAAAGTGGCTGGAGGGGGTGCAGGTGGAGGAACTACTGTGGTGGGAGGAGGAGGTTGGGAGGTAACTTGCTGGAGAGTAGCGTGGCATGAATGCATTACATGCATCTGCTGGGCAGGAGAGAGCGTTTCCATGCGCTCCACAACAGACCTGAAAAAGGTGTGGTTTGGCGAAGATCTTGCTTCTGAATGCATGGTTTGCAGAAGTGTCTTCACCTCCAGAATGCTGGAGTTGATCTGCTGATAGCCTGCGGAGATTTGCTCTGACAAGACTTTTAGACAGTTCTGGAAAGATGCATTCAGATGCAAGAACTCTGGCGCATAAGTCTTTTCCTGACCCCTCTGCCGCTGCCGCCCAGTACCCGCAGGTGTACTAGAGGTGGCAGGGGCAGAAGGGTGGGGTAAAGGGAAAGCGATCTCCTCACCAGCAGCTTCATGTAATGTAGGCGGCCACGATGCTCCTGTGCTGGTGGATGGGACAGATGGGTCGAATGTGTGGGAAGGCTGGGAAGGTGCAGATGTACCGGGGCGGTCGAAGTGTCCCTCGGTGCCGGTCTCCTCATGGATCGCCTCAGAAGGGTCCAATCGTGCAGGCTCCCGAGTGCTGCTCACCGTGCTGTGGAATAAAGAGAAAAAAAACAATTAAAATACTGACATGGTATGGCCCTGGCTGAAAAAAAATTTACATCTAACATTTTTTTTCACATGTGGTGTGTAATATTTACCTTCTGGTGACCATTGTTTCCCGGAGGAACGACAGGGCTTCTGCGTACTTGTACTTGCTCCTGCGTCCTCCAGATCCACTCGGGGCCCGCATCTCTTTATTGAACTCCTTCTTGAAACGATCCCTCACAGACTGCCACCGATTCACAATTCTGTTCCCTGAAACGAGAAAGGAGTGGTTAGTATACAACATCAGTGTTTCCCAAACTCCAGTCCTCATGGTCCCCAGGGGTCATGTTTTCAGGATTTCCATAGTAAATAGAAATCCTGAACACATGATCCGTGGGGACCACGAGGACTGGAGTTCAGGAAACACTGGTTTACATCAAGCAACCGGTACTGTATATACTTACGCTCTGTAATCTGGGCCCGAACATCGAGGTCCTCCCAGCGGCCCACAAGGAGCGAACAGATTTCCTCCCAGAGTCGTCGGGTAACGATAAGGTCAGCGTGGCGGCGGTCAGCCATATTCCAGAGCGGCTCCCTTTCTCTGACGAGATCGATGAGGTGGTCCACATCGAGTCCTCCATCCTCACCGTCAGAGTCGGGAGCACGCTGTGAAGGCTGTTAAAGAAAAAGACAAAAATAACATAATTAGCCTCCACATAAGAAATGAAATAAAAAGTGCAAAAAAACAAAGCAAAAATATTTATACTAACACGCTGGTGACCGCCGCATTGCTGTCGCCGACGACCCTGGGAGGCACTGCGAGGACCTCTTGGCCGAGCACCAGATTGGGAAGACTAGAGAAGAAAACAAAAAATGTTATGTCTTTGGATGTAGGCATTTGTTTGCTGTGTGTGGTCTGCAGAACATTGTTTTCTATGTGTTGTGTGTAGTGTGATGTTGTGTTTCTGCGTTTGATGCAAAAAACTTACCAATTGTGAGCCCACTCCAGGTGTCTGTCCACCCCTTCCTTCTTCTTCTGGGAGCTCCTCTTCATCTTGTGAATCCTGTTTTGAAATAAAAGGCAATGAATAGACATATATTACAGAGAAGATGGATTTTGGAAATAAAAACTTACCGTCAAACGCTGACGATGCGAGGGAGGGCTCCCAGAAGATGATGTGCTGTCTTCCTGGTGGCCACACTCCATGCCTGTGGGTGGTGTTCCAGCTGCTGCCATTGCTGCTGCTGCTGCATCTATTGGGCGGCTGTTGAATAAAGAGAAACAAAGGGCCAATGAATATCTTGATATTCAATAGCCCTAGTTTGGAGGAATGGGGGATTTGATAATTACCGTCTCTCATCTGCTGCTGGCCTCCCCTCCTCAGCATGTTCCATTTGCTGCTCCATTTGGGGTGGTCGTGGTGCTGATGGTGCTGCAGTGGTCTCCTGCCTTCTCCTGCTTCGCTTGGTTGCTTTCTTGGGTGGCATGTTGGGTGTGGCTGTGGGTCCCACTGTCTTGCTTTTATATATGTCTTGTGGGCAGAGCTACTGAGCATGCTCAGACCAAAAAACCGGATCCGGCGCATTGCGGCGCTCATAGGCTTTCATTGTGTGAAAAAGCCGGACGCGCCGGATCCGGCGTGTCCGGCTTTTTCGCCGGAGACAAAAAACGTTACAGTTGCCGTTTTTTCCAGACGCCGGATCGCGACACATTGCCGGATCCGGCGAAAACCGGATGAAACGCATGGCCATCCGGCGCGATCCGGCGCAAATGCAAGTCAATGGGGGGGAAACCGGATCCGGCATTGCATTTAGCCGGATCCGGTTTCTGTCAAAAGCGCCGGATCGCGCCTGACGGCGAAAACCTGATGTGTGAAAGAGGCCTTAAGAAAACAAGATCACAAAAAATTTGCCCAAAGAAATTCCAAACGTAAGGTCAGCTTTGGTGATACAAGCGTTTCTTCAGCTACTAACAGCTATTCAGTAGAAAATTCCTCGGATTCCTCATTGGAAGAAGCTAATTCTTTTGCTCCTGTTAAAAACAATAAAAAATACAAGAGAAAAAATGCTGCTTCAAAAAACGTATCAGGAGGGGAGGTAGGAAACATCGGAAACACAAGGTATCCGGATCGCAGAAAACGGAGATTTTAACTTGTCCGGTTTGGAATTTGTCTGCTCAGATCCTCTCCCAGCATCATTTATCTGTTTTGTCTAAGGGATTGAGTTTCTGCCCCACAAATACATTTAATGTTTTTAGGACTTTATTGGATGTAAATAAACTAGCCAGAAATCTATCATTAAAATGTCACTTCTACAATGATAATGACCTACAGGAAAATGTGTTTTCATCTGCAAATTCTGTTGAACACGATTCTAATATAATACCAATGTTTCATGAATTGAAAAAAATCTCTGATTTGCGACAATTAGAGTCAGAATGTAGAACTTGCGACTCCTCTTCTGATAGTTTTTCAACCTCTAACCCCTTTTTTTTACCCTATTCAGTCTAGGCCATCTATCCTAGATACCTTTCAGGAAAAGGTGGAGGCAGATCTTGTTGTTCTGGACAGAAATACTAGTATTGATAAAAACAATCTTAATCCTCAAGAAATTCTGGCACTGCAAGATCTGCAATCCAACACAGGTTTAATTATTAGGGAAGCAGATAAGGGGGGAGGGGTCGTAGTTCTGGACTCTTCACTTTATTTTAAAATAAATCATGATATTCTATCTGATGAAAAAACCTACCTACATCTCCAGGGAGACCCTACTAATTTTTATAAAAGTAAAATAGATAAATTACTTCAGGATGGTTTGGAGGGGGGCATTTTTTCTCAGAAAATATATGAATATTTAAAAGTGGATTTTCCTATTATCCCCATTTATCATGCTCTCCCCAAACTCCATAAAGGTATCTTTCCACCACCATTCAGGCCTATTATATCAGGCATAGGTTCCCTTGGAGAAAAGCTGGGAGCTTGGATAGATCATTTTTTGCAACCTTTAGTTAGGGACATGCCAGGCTTTCTGAGAGACACCAAATCTTTAATAAATAATTAAAATTCTATCTCATGGCAAGCAGGCTATATGTGGCTGACTTGTGATATTGTCAGCCTATATCCGTCTATACCACACTATCAGGTGTTTCTCAGGAAACATAGCTCTTATCCTCCACAGACTCAAAATTTCATTATCACAGCTATTAATTTTTTGTTGACTCATAATTATTTTTCTTTTGATGGGGAATTTTTTCTTCAGAAGTGTGGCGTTAGCATGGGAGGGAAATTTTCCCCCTCCCTTGCTAACATTGTGGTCGCCATTTTTGAAGAATTTTATATTTTTGATGATGATAATAATTTTTCAGAACATATAATTTTTTATACACGTTATATTGATGATCTATTATTTATCTGGAAGGGAGATGTTGCTACAGCACATTCCTTCATAAATCATCTCAATCAAAATTCTTTTAACCTTAAATTTACTTTTTCAGTCCATCCGTATACCATCAATTATTTGGATGTGACTCTTTTTGGTAACCACAACATAATTGACATTCTTCCCTACCATAAGGAAACTGACTCCAATTCCATTTTGTTAGCCAGTTCATGTCACCCTCCACATACGGTGACAAATATCCCCATTGGAGAATTGATCAGACTTAAACGTAATTGTTCTAGGTCTGATCTTCTCCCACATGAAACTAATAAAGCTATTACCAAACTTAAACATAGGGGGTATTCTAACTGGTGTCTGAACAGAGCCCAAAAGATAGTGAATCAAATTGATAGATCGGATCATTTTTCAGACCATCACAAAAATAAACACAATATCAATCATCAATTAACTTTTTCTACCAATTTTTCTCCGCAATTCAAGGATATTGTAAAAATAATACAAAAACATTTACCGATTTTATCACAGGATAATTTACTTTGCCATATTCTAGAAAAAAACAAAATTAATTTCGTAGCAAAAAGGGCGCCCAATTTAGCCCATATTTTGTCACCTAGTTTAGTAGTCAGTAATAATAATAAAAAAAGTAATTCCAAAAATTGGTTATCATGTACTGGCTTTTTTGGCTGTGGGCATAATTTTTGCATTTCATGTAAACATGTTAAGAAATGCAAATCATTCACTTCTATGTTTACTGGTTTAACTTACAACATTAGGGATTTTATTAATTGTAATACCCCTAATGTTGTTTATCTTATTGAATGTACTTCTTGCTCAATTCAATATGTAGGTTGTACGACTTGTCCTCTTAACAGCGGATACGCAGGCATATGTCTGATACACTAAATCCTTCCGCAGTAAATGTTTCTGCAGTCTCGAGGCACTTTATTACTATTCATAATAGGTGCCTGGATTCCCTTACATTCATTGGCATTGAAAAGGTGTACAAACCAACTAGGGGAGGGGACCACCGCAGAAAGATTCTCAATCGAGAGTCTTTCTGGATCTACAAATTGGGTACTAGAGTGCCGCATGGTATGAATAAGAGGAGAGATCTAATCATGCAGTATTCTTAGGCATCCCTTTCTCTTCCATGTTACCCTATTTTCCCCATAACAAAATAAAAGGGAATATAAGTAGGAAGAGGGAAACAAAAGCAGGAAGAAGTAACAGGGAAAAAGAAAAAAAAAAAAATGGCAATTTTTTTTTTTTTTTTTCTGGGTGTTTAATTTTTTTTTTTCTCTTTTTGACAATAAATTGTACATAAATTGTTTGTGAATCGCAAGACTCTTGTTATAACACCATCAAAATATACTATGGCTTCTTTATAACATTAATGTGTGTTTTTTAACTGTTTACATTATACACTAGTATTTTTTCTTTTTTTTCTTTCTTTTTTCCTCTCATCTTTTTTGTTATTACAAATTTTTTTTGTGTGTTGGTCTCCATCCTTTGCACAGTTGATTTAAATTTGTTTTGTTTTTTTTTTTTTGTTTTTTTTTCATGCTAAACGAATGGGTGTGTTTTTCATCTAATTGGTTCACCTGTTTTCGTGATGTGTTTAAATATTTGCTTGGAGACCTTTCTTATGCATTCCATGATTAAGCCCTTTCAGGGTGAAACGCGTAGGAAATTGCTCCCCTCCATACGCCTCTTTATGTCGTTTTTACCTGATGGTATGAAGATTTTATATTCTCAACAAAGCAATTATTATTTTATCTCCTGGAGACGCTGGAAAAATCCTTCTTTATGTTGTGCAGATCTGTGTGTATGTGTAGCAAAGCTGTGTGTGTGGCATGGCTGTATGTGTAGCAGAGCTGTGTGAGTGTAGCTGTCATGCCCGCACATGGGTAAGTCCAGCGGACAGCACAACAGTAGGAAGTGAGGGATGGGACACTACCTGACACCAACCTGTCTTTCCCTAAACTTCCCCTAATGCTCTATGTGGGTCCATCCCACTGCCGCCATCACGTGCCTAGTCCCTGGCTGTCACCGCTGATAACCCTGGTCAGTGCATTGGACGTTAGCCTTGCCACTGCAGGAAATACTGTATAACACAGAGAAAGAGACAAAAAGGTATAGGCCCATATACAGCCTCAACCGAAACCCTCTCTCCGACAGGTTCTCTGGCACAGAATGGACAAAATGTGCACACTGAAGGCTATAATACATATACAGCAGGGAAGCACTGATAATAGATCTACTACCTCCTTTTTCTGCCCCAGCGCATTAAAACTAGTGGTATTGCCCCCTGCACTCCTTTACACTGGCGGGAATTATTAATTGGTAAGAAATGTTTTGTCTATTTTCTTCTGTCTAAACACCATCAATTCATGGGGTGTACTTAATTTTGTCCTAGTTTTTGCTAAATAATGATGCAATGTACTTTGCCATGTGCTGTTATTCATCTGAGGTTGTAAATACCTAATGTCAAGATCTGTGTTTATTATTTTTTGATAGGTTAAACCATAGATGTTTTGTTTTCCCTCGATAGAGCAGTAGAAGAGTTAGGGGTTTAGAGGGTTAAGCCATATACATCTCTGTATCAACCAATCTATAATGCTATCCAAGATATGTGTTATGTTTTGATGTAAATAATAGTTAAAACATAAAAAAAAACCTTTTCTAACATATTTGCTACAAAAGAAAACATGAGTTCCTGAGTTAAAGAACGTCACATTTTTTTCTTGTCTCTATGGGAACACAGAGCTTTGTTAATCAAAAATTAAATCGTTGTGTTGATAAAAAAATACTGTGATTTCCATAAGACGACAGGTATAAATAATTATAAGCAGAACTATACCAATATAAATAGTTATTACTTATAAATCAAGTCTAAAAAACAAATATAAGTTATATTGATTTACTATGTGTACCATAATTCCTAAACAGGCTTTTATATCCATAAACCCAAGGTCACAAAGAAATAATCTACTTTCACCAGATGATTGTTGTACCGTGGCCCACATTTACTATTGTTCTTGCGCTAGAAATTTGGTGTAAACTGCACATTTTGTTTATGCAAATTATTCGAAACAAATGTATCATTTATTTGCAGCAAAACATTAAAAGATGTGTACACCTTATATTTTCGTGAAAAAGAAGCTATACATTTGGTGAGTCTAAAAATTATCCAGATGGTAGGAATTTGCTAGTTTTTAGTCTCAGATTAATGGCTAAAGTAAGCCAACTAAGGGTCATAAATAGGAGCATAAATAAAAGTGTACAACTTTTAGGAACACGTTCCCAATTTATGTGAAAAAGCAATCAAATACTTTGCTGCAATTTGTTTGTCTCAAAAAGGTCTCAAATTTTGTTGCACACTGTTTTGTTCTCAAAAATGTATGTGATATTTTGCTTTCAAACTCTGGCCAATTGCCTGCCATAGGATCATGGTTAGCAAGGGAAGTAAGGTTTAAGTCAGATTTATCAACTGAGATGTTTTAAAAAGTCTTAAGCTCTCTCCAGTTGGAAGTTGTGTAAGAAATGAAATGAAGATCAGCCATAGATGTCTGTGTGTTACATATTGCAGAGACAAGTCGTGGCAAGAAATCATAGCAGACCTCCCACATTGATTAGCGCCAAGTTATAGTAAACTAATCTACATCAAATTAATATGTTTTCTTCCTGTCATTATTTGTGTGGTTTTTTTTATTTGCTAGGGCTTTTTGCATGTTTAACCCTTTAAAAAGGTTTGTCTTCTGCATGGAGAACAAGTCTTCTTATTTCACTACTTTGGGGTACATAGATGATATTTGTGGCAACTGAAAAAATGCAATACTAGTGAATTGATTTGTTTTTTTCTCTTTACACTATTTGCGTTTAGGATTAATAAGTTTAGATTTCAATAGATCAGTCTTTTGCAGATGCTACCAAATATAATTTTTTTTTTAAGTTTTTACATTTTTTTAAGTTGAAAAAGCTGGGTGATTAGAATTTTTATGTTGTTTGTATTTTTTAAAAAAATTTTGAAATGTTTTTTCATTTTCTCTTTATGTTTTAGTCCCATTAGGAGAATTGAACTCCATTATTATTGTATATTGTATAATTCATTGTCTCCTATGGTGCCCATCTTATGGCTAGGTTTCTATCATGGGAAGCCTTGGTAACTTTAGGCTGAAACACCGGGGCCCCTGCGGTGTCCCTCAGACTAGGGGAAACCCTGTCTGTCCCTCAACCCAGAGTTTACACTGAAGGTGTGCATGCCTGGGCCTCCACCCTGTCCTTGTCTCCTGTCCAGCCCTAAGCTGAACCCACCACCCTCCACCCAGTGAGGAGACCAAGCACCAGACCCCACAAATAAATATGGACAGGGATAATGGAAATGCACTACACCGCGTACACACAGGGGAATACAGTAATGTGAAAGGGCAACCAAATAATACAACACAGGGAGGCAAAATGGCAACAATGGAATATACTACACCAGAAACCGTATGCTCCTTAGACCACCACTCCAGACCGGTATCGCTTAGCACAAGGCAAGAGCTATAGTCGGCGACGCCCATAGTCACACAGGGCAATTTAAAGACAGAGGGCGTGGCTAAGCCCTCAGCCAGAATGACAGCCTGGTTAACCCAATCCAAGCCGGATCAGAAGACCAACCAGCACCGCTGAGAACCATGTGGTAGGATGGGGTATTACCGCTGTCTGCCGGACACCCTGGTGCGAACAGTGTCCGACATGACAGTACCCCGCCTTCTACGAGGGACCCCAGGAACCTCACAATGTCGAGGACCCGGCTTGTCCGGATGGCGGCGATGAAACACTGTAATCAGTCGGTCCGCATGTATGTCCGAGGCCAGCACCCAAGTCCTCTCCTCAGGACCATAGCTACGCCAGTGGACCAGGTACTGTAGAGTGCGACGCACTACCCGAGAGTCAACCACCTTGGACACCTCAAACTCCAACGTGCCATCCACCAAGACGGGAGGTGGTGGCACAGGAGAAACATCAACAGCACCCACGACTTTCTTAAGTAACGCCTTGTGAAACACATTATGTATCTTGTATACGGCAGGTAACTCTAAACGAAATGCCACAGGGTTGATAATTGCGGAGATCCTAAATGGACCAATGAACCTGGGCCCCAAATTAAGCTATGGTATTTTGAGTTTGATGTTCCTTGTAGACAACCACACCCAATCACCCACACACAGGTCCGGACCAGGCACACGTCTACCGTCAGCCACACGTTTATACCTAGAACCTACATTCAGCAAGCGCTGCTCTACTCTCCTCCAAACGGATGACAATTGTGCTCCCAACTGGTCCTCCTCAGGGACGCCCGCAGAGCTCCCTTGGCGCAAGGTACAGAATTGGGGATGTTGACCATAAACACAAAAGAAAGGAGATTCTCCAGACGTTTCCTGACAATTAGAGTTGAGCGACTTTTGGTTTTTTAGGGTCGAGTTTCGTTTCGTGAAACTCGACTTTTCCAAAAGTCGGGTCGAGCAAGATCGGCCGATTATAGGGAAAAGTCGGGGTCGTCCCGAAACACGAAACCCAATGTAAGTCAATGGGGAATAAAAGTCGGCAGTGAGAGGAGGACAGGAAACACACCTACAGTGCCCATTTGAATGCCAAAAGCATCAATTCTTCTTACTTAAGCTTGTCAACCTTAATTAACTTCATAATACAAGTTACGCACTGAAAAATGGGGGTTATTTGGCTAAAGTTGTGGGGGGTAGGGCTGGCTCCAGGTTTTCATGTGCCCTGGGCAAAAGAGCGCCCCTTTAACACATACCACAACTCATCATGCTCCGATACGGCAGAGAAATAGCGGTATAGTACAATGAATAATACTTCACTTTTTACATCTCATGACGAGGCTCATCTATTTCTCCATACAGAATCATTGGTCCCATATAATGTTTGAAACAGTATATGATGAGCTCCACATAATGCTACAGTATATGTTGGTCCCCATGGATGAAGCTCCACTGTCTTATGGGCCCAAATAATGCTCCAAACATAATGGGCCCCATTTCTAATGCTCTAGTGTATAATGGGCCCTGTAAATGCTGCTCCAGTGTCTGATGTTCACCTTTGGAATGTTCCAGTGTATGGTGGGCCCCATCTATCATTCTCCAGAGTATAGTGCTCCCCAAAAATTGCTGTCCCAACATTGAAAACAATCAAATAAGTCTCCTTGCTAGGGAATCCCTGTACTAGTCTGGACTCCTCGTCGTCCCCATCTTCCATCTCACTGCACAGTATTTCAACCTTGCAAGTGCTGTGATCCTGAGCAAGCAGGGGGGGCCCACTCGTTGGCGACGGCACTGGCACAGGGCCCCTGATAGTACGGTGGTGTGTCTGATGACGGGTGGGCCGAACCTGCACTTTCATCTGCAGCTTCCTCTTTGTCACCGTGTAAGATGGAACTGTATATGGAATGGGTAACCTGAGTTTCATTAGGGTCAGATTCAGGCCGTGTAGCATGCGAGGGGAATGTAGTGGTCTGGGTCAATGTACCAGCAGATTCATCGAGCAGTGGCTGGGCATCAGTGCACTTGTGTCGCCCCCAGGAGTACGGTCGCCACAGTGGCATTACCTTCCTCCTAGGGAGTGTGATGTCATGCTTGGGAGCAACGAAGGATCTCTCTAGCAGGTTAACTGATTGGGCGGCGTTATTCCCACGAGTCATGACCCTCCAAACAGCGTTCATGAAGGCAAAGTGTTTGTTTTACGTGGGCAGTATGGTTGCAAAGCTGAACCTTAAAGGAATGTCCAGAAGGACACCACCAGGAGTGGAGCCTACGGTTAAATTCGACTCCACCTGGGAAAACTCAACCATGCCAGCTACAGAACAGATGCACACATTGCAAGCTTAATTCCGTTAACGAACGAGACTCCGTCATGCCCCACGGTCCGAGTCCGGCTTACTAGAGGGACACGTGAGGCTCTGGCACATGAGATTGGCCAATAACTGGTGTGTCATGCCCTTACATGTCCGTGGCTGCATGTGCGCTACACTGAAAAGGCCAGCGTTTGTCGCTTACAGGTGCAGATAACCCGCTGAACAACGTTAGTGATGGGGATCACTGATTACAATTATTACCCGCGAACGATGATTTCCCAGTAAGTGCAGGTCAACCGCAGTTCCGGAATTAGGCCTAACCGTCATTCCTGAAAAAATGAAAAACTTACGTGTGCAAACCACAGGTGCTGTAGCTTGCTTAACAGCTCGCCAGCCGTTCTCACGCCCAGTATGGATTACACGTGATTGCACAAAGGTGAGAAAGGGTACCGTATCCCAGGATAACATGTATGGATAGCGTACACATTCAAAATATATGTCTATACATCAGGAGGCAGGCTCAGACGGTGTTAGGCCCAGTATGGCTTGCACGTGATTGCACAAAGGTGAGAAAGGGTACCGTATCCCAGGATAACATGTATGGCTAGCGTACACATTCAAAATATATGTCTATACATCAGGAGGCAGGCTCAGATGGTGTTAGGCCCAGTATGGCTTGCACGTGATTGCACAAAGGTGAGAAAGGGTACCGTATCCCCGGATAACATGTATGGATAGCGTACACATTCAAAATATATGTCTATACATCAGGAGGCAGGCTCAGACGGTGTTAGGCACAGTATGGCTTGCACGTGATTGCACAAAGGTGAGAAAGGGTACCGTATCCCCGGATAACATGTATGGATAGCGTACACATTCAAAATATATGTCTATACATCAGGAGGCAGGCTCAGACGATGTCAGGCACAGTATGGATTTGACGGCCCAGACTACACAGCGGAGGAGCAGGGAGAGGTAAAGATTGCAAATGCTGGGGCCCTGCCCAAGCAAGGGGGGCCCACTCGTGGGCGTCGGTACTGGCACTGGGCCCCTCATAGTACGGCGGTGTGTCTGACGGCGGGTGTGCACCACCACCGTCAGAGACACTTGATTGCACTATGAGAGACCCTGTGCCAGTGCCCGCGCCCAAGAGTCGGCCTACCCACCTGTCCAGGGCAACGGCACTCGCACGATGTCGTGCGCTAGGTGGTGACCCCAGCCATGGGGGGGGGAGGCAGCACAGTTAGGGAGTTTTAGAAAGTGGCATATGTTGATGTTGGACATTCAGCTGATGCAAAAGGCGAAATAGGTCAAGTCCCAGGAAGAGGTGGACCAAAGCAAGCCATTTTTCTGTCACCCTATGTGTCATCAGGGGAAGGTGGGACAAAATCTTTGGAAACCCATGCATGGTTCATTTTAATGAAGGTTAGATCATCCACATTTTGGGTTGACAGACGGGTCCTTTTTTCTGTCAGGATTGATCCAGCTGCACTGAAGACTCTTTCCGATAGCACACTTGCAGCTGGGCAAGCGAGCTCCTGTAAGGCATATTGTGCCAATTCAGGCCAGGTGTCCAGTTTAGCGGCCCAATAGTCAAAGGGGAATGACCTGTGTGGGAGAACATCGATATGGGAGGAAAAGTAGTTTGTAACCATAGTTGACAACTGCTGTCTCCTGTCACTTTCCATCGATGCAGTATTACCAGTTGTGTGAGCGGTCCGTGAAAAATCAGTCCACAACATTGTCATGAAACCCCTGTCTCCAACGCCACTTCTGCTGTGTGCACCATGAACACCTCTGCCAAGCTGCCCCCGGCCCGTACGGCTCATGTGAGAACCATCACCGCTGCTGTGTGCTGGGAATGCCTCAAGCAACCGATTTACCAGAGTTGCTTGTTTATTAGCCAATATTAGGTCAAGGTTCTCCTGTGGCATGATGTTTTGTAATTTGCCTTTATAGCGTGGATCCAGGATGCTGGCCAAACAGTAGTCGTCATCGTTCATCATTTTGGCAATGCGGGGGTCCCTTTTTAGGATCTGCAAGGCATAATCTGACATGTGGGCCAATGTTCCCGGTGTCAATGATGCACTGCGAGTGCTGGGTGGAGGAGCACTTTCTGGCAAATCCACATCCCTCCAGTCACGCACAAACTCTGTACCAGACCTTGCCACGCCAACATTTTCACTTGCCCCACGAGATGCATCCTCCTCCCCTAAGTAATCATCCCCATCATCATCCTCCTCCTCTTCTTCCTCCACCTCGTCCAGGAGAGGTCCCTGAGCAGACAATGGCTGAATGTCATCAAGGATTCCCTCCTCCTCTTCCTCCTCATCAACATTGGCTGCAGACGCCTGCTCCTTAAGGTGCGTCAAAGTTTGCATGAGCAGACGCATAAGTGGGATGCTCATGCTTAGGATGGCGTCGTCAGGCGCTTACCAGCCGTGTGCATTCCTCAAAACACTGAAGGACTTTACATAGGTCTTTAAGCTTCGACCACTGCACACCTGTCAACTCCATGTCTGCTCTCAAAGTGCCTGGCCGTGTATCCTCCCACAAATGCATTATGGCCTGCCTCTGCTCGCACAGCCGCTCCACCATGTGCAGGGTGGAGTTCCACCTTGTTGCAATGTCGATAATGAGGCGGTGGTTGGGAAGGTGGAGCAATCGCTGCAGCTTCTGCATACGAACGGAGTGTACAGGCGACCGGCGGATGTGCGCGCACAGTCTTCGCACCTTCTGGAGCAGGGCTGTTAACTCCGGATAATTTTTGAGGAAGCACTGCACCACCAGTTTCAAGGTGTGAGCCAAGCAAGGTATGTGGCTGAGTTTTGAAAGGGCTATGGCTGCCACAAAATTACGGCCGTTATCACTAACTACCTTGCCTGCCTCAAGATGTACACTGCCCAGCCATGACTCAGTTTGTCGCTTCAAGTACTCGGCCAGCACCTCGGCGGTGTGTCTGTCGCCCAAACACATCATCTGCAACACAGCCTGCTGACGCTTTCCACTAGCTGCTCGATAGGGGGACACCTCGTGTGCAACAGTGGCAGCTGCAGATGGAGTGCTCGTACGACTGCGCTCTGTGGACGAGCCTTCTCTTCTGGAGGAGGAGGAGGGTCGAACGCCTACAGCCAACTGTTTCCTATACCGTGGGCTAGACAGCACTGTCCCACCACCGCTGTCCCCTGTGGACCCTGCATCCACCACATCAACCCAGTGCGCAGTGATGGACACGTAACGGCCCTGGCCATGCCGACTGGACCATGCATCAGTTGTGAGGTGCACCTTTCCATTCACTGACTGCTTGAGTGCATGGACAATGCGGTCTTTTACATGATGGTGGAGGGCTGGGATGGCTTTGCGAGAGAAGAAGTGGCGACTGGGTAGGTCATAGCGTGGTACTGCATAGGCCACGAGTTTGCGGAAAGCTGCGCTTTCCACCAACCGATAGGGCATCATCTCAAACGAGATTAGTTTGGCAATGTGGGCGTTCAAACCCAGTGTACGCGGATGAGAGACTGAGTACTTTCTTGACCTACTCATAGTGTCTGGGAGGGTGAGCTGGACTTGAGAGCTGCATATGGTGGAAGTAGCGGTGGACAGGGTGGACTGAGAGAGGGTTGATGATGGTGATGGAGTTGGTGTTCTTTCTGATGGCCTAGATTCAGTATTTCATTGATATAACAGTGGGAATCCCTGACTGCTGTGGCCTTGCAACGACACCTCAACATTTGCTGCTGTGCTAACTGGTGGGCTTACAGTGGGGGAAACAATGTAGCGTTGTTGACTACCTTCTTTGTGATCAGTTGCACATGTGGCACTTGAGGTTTGGTGTTGTGTCCACGCTTGCAAGTGCATGCTGGTTAAATGTCTAAGCATGCAACTGGTATTCAAATTTTTCAGATTTTTCCCTCGGCTAAAGGTCTTTGCGCACTTCTTACAGATAACCTTGGCCTGATCATGAGGATTTTGTTCAAAAAAGTGCCACACTGCACTCTTCCTACTTTGGCAGACATTTTGCGGCCTAGCACTCTGTGATCTTTTGACCGTCTGGACAAGCTGTCCAGCAACTCTTTTGATTTCTGGAACCTGTCTTTGGAGTGCTCCGGGCCTGCCAGATAACAGCTGTTGCGATGTCGATGTCTGCTGTGGATGCTCCTCCTCATCTGAGCTATTGGAAGCAGCACCCTCTTCCCCCAATGGATGCCAATCTGGGTCAACAACTGGGTCATCCATCACCTCCTCTTCAATGTCATGTGCACCTTCCTCTGTGTCACCGTGTACGGTGGTATAGTGTGTGGGAAGGGGCACCTGAGTCTCATCAGGGTCAGAATCTGGCTCTGTACACTGCGAGGACAATGTAGTGCTCTGAGTGAATGTACCAGCAGAATCATCTATCAGCGGCTGTGCATCAGTGCACTCCATGTCAGATTCATCTTGGCCTGGGTAATTCACCATTTCACTTGATAATCCAGGCATGGTATGTGAAAACAGCTCCATGGAGTAATCAGTAGTATGGCCTGCGTCATCCTTCAATCTTGGTTGTGGTGAAGGACACAAGGAAAGGTGTGGTTCATGAACATGAGCCTCCAATGACGACTCAGTGCTTTTATTTTTTACAACTTCAGAAGAGGAGGCGATAGAGCTGGAGGTTGAGTCAGCAATGTAAGACAAAACTTTTTCCTGAAGCTCTGGCTTTAAAAGCGGTTTGCCAACTCCTAGAAAACTAAGCCTTCGAGGCCTTGTGGAGCCAGACGATGACGCAGGCTCAACACCTCTTGCATTCGTCCCTATTTTGCTTTTGCCACTACCATCAGATCCACCACCAACACCATCATTACCAGCTGCCAACCCCCGCCCAATTCCACGGCCTCTTCCACCAGCCTTCCTCATTTTTGGTAGAAATGTAGACAAAATCCAACAAACTATATAGTAATGTAAAACAAGGTACAAGGTGTCTATAGGACAGGGGAGATTTTGAATTTCTGCAGACACTTGTGGACACTGGACACTTTTGGATTGTGTGAGGCCCACTGAATATCAGAGCGCTATGTCACAGGCTCGATGGCACAGGTGTGAAAAAAGTGACTACAGGATAAGGGAGATTTTGAATTTCTGCACACACTAGTGGACACTGGACACTTTTGGATTGTGTGAGGCCCACTGAATATCAGAGCGCTATGTCACAGGCTCGATGGCACAGGTGTGAAAAAAGTGACTACAGGATAAGGGAGATTTTGAATTTCTGCAGACACTAGTGGACACTGGACACTTTTGGATTGTGTGAGGCCCACTGAATATCAGAGCGCTATGTCACAGGCTCGATGGCACAGGTGTGAAAAAAGTGACTACAGGATAAGGGAGATTTTGAATTTCTGCAGACACTAGTGGACACTGGACACTTTTGGATTGTGTGAGGCCCACTGACGCTGTATGGTGTGAAAAAATGCACGCTCAGTACCTCAGCAGGACAAAAAAAAAAATTGGGATTGTTTTTAAAAAAGCAGTTTGCAGAGCAGTGGGTAAACAGCAATGCAGCTGTCAGGAAGCCTTAGAAGGCAGCCTAACAACCAACACCGCTGATCCACCGCAATATAGCCTCCCCTTGCACTGCACACACAGTGACTGGTGTGTTGTACAGGCAAAATCGCTAGCAGCAGAAGCAGTTTTTTTTTCTTCTTCCCTGCCTAACGCTCTCCCTACAGAATCAGCAACCTCTCCCTATGCTAAGATCGGCAGAAGTAAGATGGCGGTCGGCGTGCACGCCCTTTTATAACCCCTGTGACGCCCACCAAAGCAAGCCAATCACTTGCATGCCCTTCTGAAAGATGGTGGTGACCCCTGTCTATGTCATCACGTTGTCCACAGTGTCCGTGGATCCTGATTGGCTGAAAAAGAGCGCAAAACAAACTTTTGAAACGCGACTTTGGCGTGTAAGTCGCCGACCTCGTGGCCGACCTCATCCTAGGGTCGGGTTTCGTTTCATGAAACCCGACTTTGCCAAAAGTCGGCGACTTTTGAAATTTTTCGACCCGTTTTGCTCAACTCTACTGACAATGATTGTTTATCGCGAATTCAGCCAGAGGAAGAAACGCCGACCACTCTTCCTGATTGTCAGACACAAAACAGCGTAAGTATTGTTCCAGGTTTTGGTTCATACGCTCAGTCTGCCCATTCTACTGAGGATGGAAAGCCGTTGAATGAGACAATTTAATCCCTAGGCGTGAACAAAAAGCTTTCCAAAATTTTGCCACAAATTGTGTACCTCTATCAGATACAATGTCAGACGGGACACCATGAAGTCTGACCACCTCACGAATAAATACCTGAGAAAGGGTCTTCGCATTGGGCAAAGATGGCAAAGCAACGAAATGCGACATTTTAGAGAACCGATCAACTATTATCAGAATGACCGTGTTCCCAGCTGAGGAGGGCAAATCCGTAATGAAATCCATGGAAATCTCAGTCCATGACTTACTGGGCACACCGAGAGGATGCAATGTGCCAGCAGGACGGGAGCGTGGTGTCTTGGCCCGTGCGCACGTGGTACAGGCTGACACATATGAGGCCACGTCCTGCCGGATTTTGGGCCACCAAAAACGACGTGATACAAGTTCCAGAGTGCCCTTAACTCCTGGGTGACCCGCCAGGACAGTATCGTGATGTTCCCCTAACACTTTTAAGTGTAGGTGTAGTGGCACAAACGATTTATTAGGAGGCAGATCCGGCGGTACCTCCTCCTGAGCATCAGCAATCTCTGCCTCAACCTCTGTCGTGAGAGCCGAGACCACAACTCCCTTTTGCAGGATAGGCACCGGATCCTCACATGGCTCTCCACCCGGAAAACATCTGGACAAGGCGTCCGCCTTAGTATTCTTAGAACCTGGTCGGTATGTCACAAAAAAATTGAACCGGGTGAAGAATAACGCCCAGCGAGCCTGTCTGGGGGACAGGCATTTAGCAGACTCTAAATAAAGCAGATTCTTATGGTCTGTTATAACAGTAATCTGATGGACAGCCCCCTCCAAGAAGTGTCGCCATTCCTCAAATGCCAACTTGATGGCCAACAATTCCCTGTTACCAATATCGTAATTACGCTCGGCCGGCGACAGTTTCTTGGAGAAGTAGGCACATGGATGCAATTCGCCCAAGGATGGACCCTGAGACAGTACCGCCCCCACTCCAACCTCAGATGCATCCACCTCCATGGTAAATGGTAGGGAGACATCAGGCTGAACCAGGATGGGAGCTGAAGCAAAACTGTTTTTGAGGAATTCTAATGCGCGCACAGCAGCCTCAGACCAGTCAGAAAAATTGGTACCTTTTTTAGTCAAGTCGGTGAGCGGCTTAGCAATCATAGAAAAATTCTTAATAAATTTCCTATAATAGTTTGAAAAGCCCAGGAATCGCTGAAGCGCCTTGAGATTATCAGGCCGCTCCCACTGCAGCACCGCTTGCACCTTAGCGGTGTCCATTTTAAACCCTGAGGCGGAAATTACATAACCCAAAAAAGGTAATTCTTGGACGACAAATACACATTTCTCAAGCTTGGCATAGAGCTTGTTTTCCCTGAGCAACTGCAACACCTGCCTAACATGCTCTATGTGTGCATCACGGTCACGTGAGTAAATAAGAATGTCATCAAGGTATATAATAACAAATTTCCCCAAGAGATGAGAAAAGACATCATTTATGAAATGTTGAAATACTGCTGGCGCGCACGTCAACCCAAATGGCATCACCAAATTCTCAAAATGACCCTCAGGGGTATTAAATGCCGTCTTCCATTCATCCCCTTGACGGACTCTTATGAGATTGTACGCCCCCCTGAGGTCAACCTTGGAAAACCATTTGGCACCAGATACCTGGTTGAATAAATCGGGTATCAGTGGCATCGGGTAGGGGTCACGAACCGTAATCTGGTTGAGTTCCCTGAAATCCAGACACGGGCGTAATCCGCCATCTTTCTTCTTGACAAAGAAGAACCCCACCGCCAGTGGAGAAGATGAAGGCCTGATGTGCCCTTTGCTTAGACTTTCTGCAATGTATTCTTTGAGAGCTTGCCTCTCAGGACCTGAGATATTAAACATCCTGGCTTTTGGTAACTTGGCCCCCGGTTTTAACCTAATAGCACAGTCATAGGGTCGGTGCGGTGGCAGCTCTGAACAACCTCTTTCAGAAAATACATCAGCAAAGTCCAGCAGTGGCTCCGGGATGCTGGGAGACACAGCGGAGATACACATGGCCAGACAACTCTCCTGGCAGTATCTGCTCCACTGAATTATGTCCTGGGTTTTCCAATCAATCACCGGATTGTGCATAGACAACCATGGAAACCCCAGAACTATCAGAGCAGGTAAATTACTGAGCACCTTACATGTTACCCGCTCAGAGTGTAGGACCCCAATGTGGAGTTTTACATCAGCCACAAACTCTTTAATCTCCCCTTGTGAGAGAGGGGAGGCATTGATGGTAATCACCCGGATAGGATTAGGCAGTGTCTCCACCTTAAATCCCGCTGTACGCGCAAACTTTTCATCAATGAGATTAGCGGCTGAACCACTATCTACAAATACAGTAATTGACAGCTCTTGGCCCCCGATAACTACCTTGGCAGGGAGCATACACTGGGAGACCACCACGGAGGATATGCAAAGGCTCAGACTAGACTCCTCCAAACCCTCTGAGCCTAGCAGTTTTCCGCCGGCATGTCTTTCTTAGGTACCAGGGGGCAAGCATTAATAAAATGTCCTTTTTTGCCACAAAAAACAGACCCCTTGATTTCTGGGCAAGGGACATTTATGCTTGTTATTATGTGTATGTGATATACCAGCGATCTGCATAGGTTCCACGGATTCACCTGAGTCATCCTCACCAGAGACTGCCCCTCCCCCCACAGGCAATGTCTCCTGCGACCTCTGACGAAAGCGGCGATCAATGCGTACTACAAGCACCATAGCAGCTTCCAGAGAAGCGGGAGTCTCATACATTAGCAGAGCTTGTTTAACCCTTTCAGAAACCCCATGCAAAAATTGACTCCTTAGTGCCGGGTCATTCCATTGCGTGTCCACAGCCCAGCGACGAAATTCAGTACAGTAATCTTCCGCCAGTCGCTCACCCTGGAGTAGAGAGCGTATTTTAGATTCTGCTAACGCCAGTCTGTCAGGATCGTCATAGATTAAACCCAGAGCAGAAAAAAAAAGGTCTACGGACTCAAATGCAGATGAATCAGAAGGTAGTGAAAACGCCCATGCCTGTGGGTCACCACCCAGCAAGGAAACTACCAAGCCCACACGCTGAGCCTCATTTCCTGAGGAGAGAGGACGCATGCGAAAATACAATTTGCAGGATTCACGAAATACAACGAACTTACAGCGATCACCAGAAAATCGTTCAGGGAGAGGTAACTTAGGTTCAGCTGCCCTGACTGCTGCCTCAGTTTGCACAGCAGGAACTGAGAGGCCTTGTTGCTGGACCGCCCCCTCAGTTCAGTGACCTGTATGGACAGAGCCTCCAGCTGTTTGGTTATGGAGACTATAGGATCCATGGTAAATAACTCCTTTTTTTTTTTTTTTTTTTTTTTTGGGCTGACTATAATGTCATGGGAAGCCTAGGTAACTTTAGGCTGAAACCCCGGGGCCCCTGCGGTGTCCCTCAGACTAGGGGAAACCCTGTCTGTCCCTCAACCCAGGGTTTACACTGAAGATGTGCCTGCCTGGGCCTCCACCCTGTCCTTGTCTCCTGTCCAGCCCTAAGCTGAACCCACCACCCTCCACCCAGTGAGGAGACCAAGCACCAGACCCCACAAATAAGTATGGACAGGGATAACGGAAATGCACCACACCGCATACACACAGGGGAATACAGTAATGTGAAAAGGCAACCAAATAATACAACACAGGGAGGCAAAATGGCAACAATGGAATATACTACACCAGAAACCGTATGCTCCTTAGACCACCACTCCAGACCGGTATCGCTTAGCACAAGGCAAGAGCTATAGTCGGTGACGCCCATAGTCACACAGGGCATTTTAAAGACAGAGGGCGTGGCTAAGCCCTCAGCCAGAATGAAAGCCTGGTTAACCCAATCCAAGCCGGATCAGAAGACCAACCAGCGCAGCTGAGAACCATGTGGTAGGATGGGGTATTACCGCTGTCTGCCGGACACCCTGGTGCGAACAGTGTCCGACATGACAGTTTCAAAGGAGAGATAACTTGACATGTTGGGGGCCTTCAGCAGACCCCCAGTTGTAATGAGAGTCCATCTGCTCCAGTGATCACATCACTGGATGTCCAATGAGCACTCAAATAAACATTCGGGTCAGATCGCAACATTTATATGCCGCTATCAGTGATTTAGGCTGGTTTCACATTAGCGCTTTTTAAGCGCACGCACGGCCGGGGGTAGCTCCGCCCCCAAGCCGGCTCTCTGCCCGGCGTGCCCGCCCCTTGCTTGTAGCGCCGCCTCCTAGCGGACAGCGGCGCCTGCGATCGGCGCACCCTATCTTTAGCATAGGGAGCGCAGATCGTGCGCAGGCCGTGCGCTAGTTGCGCTTTGACCTGCGCTGCGCACTTTTGACAGTGCGCCGTGCACGCCAAAATCCGAAAAGTTCGATTTTGGCGCGCACGGCGCACCGTCAAAAGTGCACAGCGCAGGTCAAAGCGCAACTGGCGCACGGCCTGCGCACGATCTGCGCACCCTATGCTAAAGATAAGGTGCGCCGATCGCAGGCGCCGCTGTCCGCTAGGAGGCGGCGCTACAAGCAAGGGGCGGGCATGCCGGGTAGAGAGCCGGCTCGGGGGCGGAGCTACCCCCGGCCGTGCGTGCGCTTAAAAAGCGCTAATGTGAAACCAGCCTAACAGTGACATTTAAGAGGTAAACAGCAGCAATTAGTGGTAGCGATGATCATTGCTGTTAAAGACAGATGACAGCAATATATTATAGCTAGCATCTGTCCTGTGTGCTGCAAGCTCAGCTCCTGAGCCTGCTCCAAAAACCCTGACAGTCTCCATGATGTATTCATCCATCATGGAGCGTTAGGGGATTAAAAAGGTTAAAGTTAAGGAATCTTGACATCTCATTCCATTAGCTAATCGCTACAACTTCGCTGTTTGAACCTGGAATATTCACTGTTATGATTGAGTCATCGTAGGAGGCAAAAACAGAAATGCTAGCTAAGTCCTGAAAACCAGAGAAGTTGGCAACTATCAGATTGCAGACCCCTGAACCTATCAACACAACTAGCAGTAGCCGTGGGGGGTTCCTACGATGACCTAGACCCCTCGATCACAGCCGGAGAGATACATAGGCCTAAAGAAGGAAAGGGGAAATCTAACTGCCCCAGAGCAGACCCCAAAGCAATAGGCAGCCCCCCACATATAATGACGGTGAAGCAAGATGAAAACACTTACACAGACAGAAAGACAGGCTGAGCAAAGACGGGACCCAAAAACTACCTAGATAGGAACGGATAGGAAAGCTGCTGTCTGCAATCTGCCAAAACCCTATCAGAGACAAAAGCCAACAAGCTGATATAAAAATGGCCCTGAAGCAACTAAGCTTCAAAAACTAAATCAGCACTCAGGTACCTTCAGAAGACAGAGCTCACGGAACACTGCACACTCCAGCAGGGAGTGGCAGAATCCAAAAAGCAAGAAAAACAAAAACAAATCTTAGATGCAAAAGGCAAAACAGAAAACTTAGCTTTAGGAGAGCAGGAATCAGACTGGTGTCCAAGAGTCCACAGAGAAATCACCCACAGGGCAGAAAGGGCGTAGGCTGCCTTAAATCCAGTCAGTGACTCCACTCAGCCAATCGTCTTCATTAGTCCCAGGTGTCTGATAATCAGGCTCACTACCTTCCTTCACTAGAATAGGGAGTTCACCAGGCCTCAGTGACGGAGGGGAAAATGAACTCACAACAATTCACCCAGAGATATATACTATCTTGCCATTTCCCAGTCATTATGTACCAGCTCTCTTTTTTTATAGGGAGAGTGGAAGAGTTGTTTGGTTGGTGGTTTGTCCTTTTAAACTAAATAAAGGATGTATTTGCTCTTGATTGTAGAGTGGTTGCCCACAGGGATGGCAGAACCAACTTAGATGTACACTAAAAATGGTTAATGAAAAGTCAACAAACTTAATGGGTACAGACTCAGAGTATCTAAGGAGACAATCCGCTTGATACTTACAGAAATCTGACAAAAGACACTGACTAGACTTGAACAGTGGTAGAGAGCTTTTGCAACATCATTGGGCTTCCCCCTTTATATAGTGTGTTGGCAACCTCCTCAACAGCTCCTTGCTTGCTCCTTGTTTCGCTCTCAATGTAGCACTATCACTCACTTCCAATCACCTCTATGTGCTGCTGTAGTTTTTCCAGCACACTTTTATGATATCCTCACACAATTAACATATTTCAGAGCCTCACACTGAGGCACTAGCCTCCTTATCATCTTTGTTTGTGGCAAACCTTGTGTCAGTTTTCTTTAAGGATCTTCTGGGACATGCATTTTTATATGTGATCCATCCATCTCCTCCAATGTATGGTGGTCTACTACAAGTACAGGAATACGAAGTTACCTTAATTTCATGTACACTATTTAAACTAGACTTGCCCCAAACACATTACCCCTGAGGAAGCTTCAATAAGTTGCAATACTCGTGGGTCCTGTTCAAGTTGATACTGGTTTAAGCATTTATTATTATTATTGTGGGTCGCCATGTTTCTTATTGTTGATTATCATATCCCCTAGTGGATCACACTATTCATTTCTTGATAAAATTTTAATCTGCCGATTGGACACTTTATACCTATTATTTATTGAACGTTTACATTACTTGCCCATTTTGTTCCCCTTTAGTTGGTCGGCTATGCAATGTTTACCCTATTTTAGGTCATAGGCTTAGCGCTAGGAGGAAGTTGATCTTGGCTATCATGCTGTTTTTCTACGTACTTTGTTACTTCTTATAGATTGATCACTTTTGTGACTTGCAGTGTAAATTCTCTGTTGTCTTATATGAAATTTTGCATACATTTTTTTTTTCTGCAGGTTGGTTGTAATAGCAAACCTCTTTGCTTACAGGCATCAGCATATAGACTCTGTCTAGTTTTGGTTATCTTCCCACTTGTGGGATTATCCCATCTGCGTTATAATCTTTACTTATTTGCTTTGATGCGCTCTTCACTCACAGGCATGAGTCTTAGGGTACCGTTACACTTAAAGATGCACCAGCGATCCCGACAAACAATACGACCTTGTCAGGATCGCTGGTGTGTCGCTACACGATCGCTGGTGAGCTGTCAAACAGGCAGCTCACCAGCGATCCGCACCAGCGAGAACGCTGGTATCTAAGGTAAATATCGGGTTATTAAGCGGCACGCATCACTTAGTTACCCGAAGTGTACCTTAGAAACCTGCGTGCTCGCGCCGGGAGCTGCGAGCACGCAGGTTTCTAAGGTACACATCGGGTAATTAAGTGACGCGTGCCGCTTATTAACCCGATATTTACCTAAGGTACCAGCTCTTGCACACAGCCTAGAGAGTATCCCACATAAAGTCAATTAAAACATAACCTTTAATGAACCATTAAAACGACATAACACAAAAACATTACAAAAAAGTGCTCTTGTGAGCCAGTGCTCAATAAGAAATGGTTTGGTCTCACCATTGGTATTAGATATAGCATTCCAGCATCAGGGCGTATCCTGCTGGAGAGACGATCCACTCATGGGGAGCTGAGACATGGGAAAACCAGTGTTAATGTAAAGTGCCCCAGCGTTACTCCTGTCCTAACAAGGACAGGCCCCAAGTGGATCCTGTAGTGGACATCCAAACTGATAAGGGGAAAAATAGATAGAAGCTCCCTACGCGTTTCTTCCCCAATGGTGTGGATTCATCAGGGGAGTCAAATAGATATAAAGCAGTAAGAAAGGATATACAGAATTAGTGTTATCCGTTAAGTCCAGAGGCCCTGCAGTGGCGAGGTGCCTAACAAACTAGTGTGACTGTCAATGTCTAAGAGCGCTGGGAGCCTCGCTGATTGTTGGCTCCCGCAGCCACGTGCAGCGATGCGCACTGGCCAGCGGGAGAGCAACGATCAAAAAACGGCACAGGACGAGAGTGCACGATAAGCGATACCCGGCAGGGGGGCCGGTCGCTGATCCCCATCACACACAGCCATCTCGCTGGTAAGATCGCTGTGGCATCACAAGATCAGCGATCTTGCTAGCGAGATCGCTGTTTGTGACGGGGCCTTTACTCTCTGTAGTAACATTCTCTGCTATCTCTTATAATGACACTACTGTCTTGTAAATGGGTTGGTTTCCTCATCCGGGAACGAACTATACTAACAGCAGTACAGACTGTAACATTATAGCTGCCCTTCTGTAACTCTCTCTTTAGCCCTGAAGCAGAGCACCTTGTGTGATAAGTACAACTCACCCCCACTTATAGCTAGCTGTGATGCAGTTACTCTTTTTTGTTACGAACCATAACTCTTTTCCTTCAACTGTGCAGCTCCATTTGCATTTGTCTCACCTTTCCTAATGTCAAACAGGACCGTTTTCTAGCCTTTGCTATCCTATAAAATAGCCTGGATACTCTCATGGTGCTTTTGACTCAGCTATGTGACAAGCAACTTGTGCAAATGGCACCTTGGACCTACTATCCACTACTAGTGGCATAATTTTGAACATTAAGCAACCTAAGTAACTATGTAGAATCTCTGTTGCAACAACGGCATGAAATGTCAACTAACAAATGCTATATGAGTCCTTGACTGTCTAGCAGATTACAGTGGGGTTCTCACAGCCTGACTGCCTGTATTTTGTACACTCGCTTTATATCCACACTAACCTGACAGTATCTAATAGAATACTTATAACCAGATTTAATGATAATGAACATGTACATTTCCCACTTAATTTTTTTTTTTTCTATTTTTGTTCTAGTTGATTGTTTGATTACATTTGTATTATTTGCTATTCTTTTCGTTACATGGGACATTATTTGATTCTGGTATTATTCCATATTGCTAGTTTTTTATTTACTTAATACAATCACAACTAATACTACTACAATACTATAATAACATATATAGGTATAGAGCAATGATGTAGTAATATTTTTTTTACAGTGCGGTAGCTATAAAGCCTATAACAATACTTGTAGACTAAACACTCAGAGCGTATTTTACCCTTTTATTGAGTCTTTTGGGGATTGAGGCTTTTTTTCATGATGTTTCTTCCACAGACTTCTCTAGAGAACTTGAAATCAAAGCATTTAAAATATTAATAAATAACAGCAACGCCAAATAGATGGAAAAACAACGCTAGAAAAAATGCATGAGATTCATAAAGAGTACCTAATGCTGATTTATGGCCGGAGTTGGCTTCACACGTGTTACCGGACCTGGAAACGCTGCAGACCGCGTTGGAAGGTGCGTTACAAAAAAACGGAATATTACAAACGCATGCCAATTTTGACATACGTTACAATGCGTTACACTAATGAAAGTCTATGGGTGCGTTAAAATGTCTGTTACATTGCGTTTTGGCTACTTAAAAACGTGTCCGTTAAACGGACTGCCCTAGCGCAATGTGAACCCAGCCTAAGAAAGTTTATGACACTGAGGGTCCTTGCATAATGATTACTTTTTCATAGTTTATGCCAGTCAGGCTAAAGAAATGTCTTCTTTCCTAATCCAGAAATGTTTTTAATGTCATATTAATAAAAATGCCCTTGGGTTCATTTGCAAATATGGATTTGTTTTTCTAAAGTTTTATGCAAATTGTGCTTGAGATGGGCTGAGGAATTAATAGCTTTTGAGTGTAACTGCGTGCTACAAAGATAAGAAATCTATTCATAAAACCATTACTGTACATCATTTTGTTTTATAAGGTCAAACAATGTATTCTAAATGTGAAGCCTGTATTACTAATGTACTGAATGTAATTGGGCATTCATTGTTCTGTATTTCTCTTTTTACTAAAAATTCAATTGTATATAGAGAGAATCAGTGGAATAATCCCAACATCTTGCTGGTGAGCAGCCATGGTCTGTTCTTAAAGGGAATTTGTCATCAGGTTTTTACTACCTATTGTGAGAGCAGCATAATGTAGAGGAAAAGAACCTGATTCCAGTGAAGTATCACTTACTGCTCTTCTTAGGGAAGATTTCATAGAAACACTGTTTTATCAGCAGGAGATTATCACTAGAGAACTAGTAAACCTGCTGTCAGGTAGTCCTCCATATTCATGATCTCTTTATAACACCGCCCCCACCACTGATTGGCAGATGTCTGCCTTTCCACAGTGTAAAAAAAAGCTGCCAATCAGTGGTATGAGCGGGATTATACATAGCTCAGCATTCAAGAGAACTGTTAGATCTGCAGTAGAGAAAACAGCTTTTAATCAAAATTGCAGAAAGCAGCCAGTAAGTGACACATCTCCGGAATCAGGGACTCTACTCTACATTATACTGCAATCAGATGGGGTAGAAAAAATGGGCAACAAAATTGTTAATTGAACGATTGCGTGATCAGCAATCATTGAACGAATAGTCATAATACCAACACAGTGATGCGTATTTGAGTCCATACTAGCCGGTAAAGTTCAGTCTTGTCATATATGTTCAGTGACATTGAGCATCAAATGAACCCTCCTTTGTAGGAATATTATTTCAACAAAAGTTCGTCCATGAACAATCGATCTTTGCTTTCTGATTTTTGTTCGCCGGATTTCAAGGAATTAGAAAATATACTTTACATAAAAAAGTTTAGAATTGATGGGAGGTTGTGTTTCTGCCAGAGCGGATATTGCTTACAAAATTGTTAGTCTACTGATGGTAAAACTCTTCTGCTGTAAACTAGACCAGTTCTAATAATAGTGTTCAGTTTCCCAGATAATATTACAAAGTACTTGTAAAAACAAGCAACTTTTTAATTTACCCCTTATTTAAATAATCCTCTTGTCACGGTTCCACCCCTCAGTGTGTCTGGGATGCAGTTACTGACAGCTCGGCTGTCCCATCTGGTATAGGGGTGTGCTGAAGCTGTCAGTACTTTGATTGACAGCTTGGCCATCCAATCTGGTACAGGGGCGTACTGAGCTGCCAGTGTGTTGATTGACAGCTCGACTATTCATTCTGAGACTGAGGCTTCGGCTGTCTCCAGGTGTTCATTATTCCAGGAAATTGCCATGCTTCTTAGCTGAGCTGTGTTTCCCAGAACTCTGCCAGACGTACATTCAGCTTGTGAGGTTTTTGCCTTCCTGTGTCTTGAGTTCTGTATGCTTGATCTGTTGCCTGATCTTGGACTTCGTTCTGACCATCCACATGTTTAACCCCTTCAGCTCTGATCTGTAATCCTCACGGTACTCTGATCTCGGAACGTTACCTGACTACGCTTTTGTCTCTTCCTTCTGTTTAAGAAGTACCATCTTGGCTTCTGACCTTGAAATCCTTGACCACTCTGACTTACGGCTTGGCTGTTAAAAGTGACTAGCGTCACACCTCTTTGTTTTCAACTACAGAAGTATAATTAATTTTATAGTGTACAGCTCTTTGCTGCCAATTGCCTACTGGTCACCCTACAGTCCTAATGTGGCTAGTTATCTAGGCAAGGAGTTATTTTGCATACTTCTGATGCTGGATTTTACGGTGAGGATGCAGGAGAGGTTTTCTTCTGATGAGCCTTCCATAAAGGCCATATTTGTGCAGGTGTCTCTAAACAGTAGAACAATGTATCACAACTCCAGAGTCTGCTAAATCTTTCTGAAGATCTTTTGCAGTGAAGTGGGAGTTCCGATTTGCCTTGCTAGCAATCCTATAAGCTGTTC